>NW_028270177.1:2126194-2726194 GCF_037043375.1 Chiloscyllium plagiosum | reverse complement strand
TGGTCCGGGGGCCCTTGGGGGAGGAATCCTGCATGAATACGAGTTTTATTATGACTTGATGTTAATTCGTTCCGAGCATGTACTTTACTATTTAATTACTATATTATCGGTTTTTTTTTTCTCTTGAGTAATGTACGATATTTTATTATACACTCTGGTTTGTTATAGGTTAGATTAGTAGTTAGTTGAGTTTTGTTTTCTTTTTTCTTTTTCTTTTTGTCTGTTTAGGTTTTGGTTATTATTTATTTAATTGTATATTAAGGTTTGTATTTGTGTAAACTTATTTTGTAAGTTTGTAAAAACCTGTTAAATATTCAATAAAAATATCTATTTAAAAAAAAATAGAGTCCTCTGGAGTCTTGCCAAACAGCGATCTGAGTGTCGATGCATAATTCCTTGAAAGTGGAGTCGCAGGTAGACAGGGTGGTGAGGAAGGTGTTTGGCATGTTTGCCTTCATTTGTCACTGCATTAAGTATAGGAGTTGCAACTGTATAGGATATTGGTGAGGCCACTTTTGGAATACTGTGTTCAATTTTGGCTTCCCTGCAATAGGAAAGATGTTGTTAAACTTGAAAGGGTTCAGAAAAGATTTACTCAGATGTTGCTGGGAGTAGAAGGTTTGAATAAGTTAAGGCTTTTTTCCCTGGAACATTTAGAGGCTGAGGGGTAACCTTTATACAGGCTTATAAAATCATGAGGGGCATAGATACGGTGAAGAGCCAAGGGCTTTTTTGCAGGGTAGGGAAGTTCAAAACAGAGGGCCAAGGTTCAAGGTGAGAGGGGAAAAGATTTAAAATGGACCTAAGGGCCAACCTTTTCACACTGAGGGTGGTGTTTGTGTGGAATAAACTGCCAGAGGAAGTCATGGAGGCTGATACAATTGCAACATTTAAAAGGCAATGGATGGGTAGATGACTAGGAAGGATTGAGTGGAATATGTGCCAAATACTGGCAATGGGACTCTATTAGTTTAGGATATCTAGTTGGCATTGATGAGTTGGACCAAGAATCTCTCTTTCTGTGCCGTATAACTCTATGGCTCTATGAAAGTATTATATTGGAAAAAGAAAGCATAAAAGGAGCCAAAAGTAAGTGACAGCTGTAAAGACTGAGATTATTTCAGAATATAGCAAAGGAGGACTAAAAAGATAGAGAGAGAAAATGAACAGCAAGTGCAAATTGGTGAGGAACATTTAAAAAGAACATATATAGACATAGAGAGAGGTCAAGCTGAATATGAGCACATTAGAAAATGAAAGTGGGGAGATGGTTATGGGAAAAATAAATTGCAGAGGAATTTAAACAGATATTTGCATCAGTCTTTACTGTGGTAGATACTTTGAGCATCCCATTAATTCTTCTCCTGTAGTTTTAGCATTAAGTACCATCACCATCACTAAAGAAGTACCATTAGACAAACTAATGGGACTAAAGACAGACAATTTTCCAAAAATCCTTGGATTCTGGAGAAGTACTAGAGGATTTGAAAACTGCCAATGTGCAGCCCTAGTTGTAAAGAGAGGGAGGCATAAAGTGGGTTACAATAGGCCGATTAGCGTAGTAGCTTTTCAAACAATCTATTGTTGGAAAAGTATTGGAATCAATTTATTAAGGAAGTAATAGCAGAATGTTTGGACACTCCTAATCTAATCAAGCAAAGTCAGCATGGCTTCTTGAAAGGAAATTGTCTGTCTAATTTATTAGTTTCTCGAGGAATTCTCAACCAGAGTCGATAGAGGGAACCAAGTAGATGTGTTGTATTTGGATTTAAAGAAGGCTGTCGACAAGGTTCATTCATAAAAGCCTTACAGTATTGAAGGTAGTATATTGGCATGAATAGAGAATTGGCTCTTGGGCAGGAAACAGTGAGTGGGGATAAGGAGTTCATTTTCAGGTTGGCACGCGGTGTCTGGTGGGGTTCGACAGGGATCCGTGTTGGGATTACAATTTCCTCCAAGTCATTAATATATAAGGAAGTGAATGTAATGTGTAATGATTGTAATGAGATCAGTCACATGGAGTTCATAGAATATGTCCCTCATATGGGTCTGTTAATCTCGTCCAATCAGGGAGTCCTGGCTAACAGATAAGAACAGGCATCACATTGGCCCCAAGGTCCTGTACTTCCCGCGGGAGCCTGTGCCCCACAACCTGAGCCGCCTCCGAAATTTTAATTTTGTCCGTTTCAAAGATGTAAAAAGGAGGGCCCTGTTTCGGCTGCTGCTGCACACCGTCCACCTCTTCTCCCTCATCCACCGTCCGGACACGCCTTGGCGTGCCCATTTGTCACCTGGCGATGGGGATCCCCAGTGGAGGTCTCTCTATGTGGGAGTCCTCTCCCTTTCTCTCGGGGATCTGGGGTGGAGGGTGCTGCACGCAGCAGTCCCCTGCAACCGCAGATTGTGGTGGTTCACTGCCTCCCAGCCCAACTGCTTGTTCTGTGGCGCTGTGGAGTCCGTGGACCATGTATATATTGGGTGTGGGCGTTTGCACTCCCTTTTTGATTTTCTGAAAAACCTTCTCTGTTTTTGGCTGCACTTCAGTCCCACGCTCCTGATCTTTGGGCACCCGGTACGGAGGAAGGAGGGCAGGTCTGAAGACCTTGTGGGTCTGCTCCTGGGCCTGGCCAAACTGGCCATCAACCGGTCGAGGCAGCGGGCCGTGGAGGGGGTCGTTAGGGCCAACTGCCTGCCCTTCTTCTGCGGTTACGTTAGAGCCCGGGTGTCCTTGGAGAAGGAGCATGCGGTGTCGACCAACACCCTGGAGTTGTTCAGGGAGAGGTGGGCGCCGCAGGGAGTGGCCTCATGCCGTTATTTGGAAAGCTTGACATATTTGATCCCGCTGTTGAAGACTGGGCCCAATATGTGAATTTTTTTTTCATCTGTCCAACTGTCATTTCCTGGAAATAACAATGAGTAATTCTTCTGACAGTTTGTGGACCTACAGCCTTTTTGGTTATTAGAAGCCTATCTTTCCTGGAGGCATCAGATAGTAACACCTTTCAAGAACTGACTGATTTAGTCATTATGATGCCAAAGTGCTTCTAATTCTGAGATGTTGAGGTGTTGGACTGGGCTGGACAAAGTCAGAAGTCCGACGACACCAGGTTACAGTTCAAAATGTTTACTTGAAATCACAAGCTTATGGAGTGCTGCTCCTTCGTCTGGCGAGGTCACCACCTAATGAAGGAGCAGCTCTCTGAAAGCATGTAATTTCAAATAAACCTGTTGGACTCTAATCTGATGTCATCTGACTTCTGACCTAATTCTGAGATGTTATCCATTTTATTCGGCAATTTGAGAATCAGGGGAATTCATTATTAGGGTTTTTGAGATTATGATGACTGGCAGAGGCATTTGACTTTGGTTTAACACTTCATGAGATACTGAGAGACCATTTGGTATCTGGGATTAATGATGTAACCATGCAAAAGCCCAAGTGGTTTTCAGACAGTCACTATAACTGGCTTGATCATTGGAAAATGCAGTAAGTGGAGCATATGAATCGCATTCTGATGGAAGTGGATATCCTCACTAGTCAGATTGAGCTTGTGGAACACCACTTGCGTGCAAGCAATTGCATAGCCTCACTCAGGACATATCCTGAACATAAGGATTCTAGGTCAGCCCACTGCAAAACCCTAAAACACAGCCAAGCCTTGGCGAACAGGTAAAATTTTCAAGGTTTGCATAAAGATTTGTAGCTCGGGCAACAGTTGCCGTAGTTATGGGTATGTTTGCCAAACTGGGAAGTTGTTTTGCATTCATTTTGTTACCTGTCGAGGTGACATGTTCAGTGCTTTGGAGCTTCCTGTGAAGCGCTGCTGTACTGTGTCTTCTGGAATTTATTTGGTTCTGTTCCTGCTGCTTCCGGTTACCAGTTCTTGTTGCTCGTTCTAGTGGCCAGTATATTGGGTCTCGGTCTGAGTTTGTTGATGGACTCCATGGATGAAGCCATGCTTCTAGAAATTCTTTGGCTGTCCTCTGTTTAACTTGCCCTATGATCGTTCTATTGTCCCAGCCAAATTTGTGGTCCTTGTCATCTGTGTATGGCTACTAGAGACAGCTGGTTGTGGCATTTAGTAACTAGTTGGTGTTCGTGGATGCGAATTGCTAGTTGTCTGCTTGTTTGTCCCATGTAGTGTTTCATGCAGTCTTTGCATGAAACTTGTAAATTGTATTAGCCTTGCACATGATGGGTATAGGATCTTTCATTCTGCTGAGTTATTGTCTGAACTCTACTGTCGGTTTATGGGTTGTCACGAATCCGAGTGATCGGAGAAGTCTGGCTGTTAGTTCCAAGGCGTTTCTATATATGGTAGCATGGTTAGTATGTTGAGTTATGGCATGTCCTCGTCACATTCTTTGTTGCTAGGCATCTTCGGATGAGGTAGACTCTAGAGATGTTCTTCTCTTTGCAGGTCAGGAGAGCTGCAGTGTGTTGTAGCCCCTTTTGAACAGGGTCCTAATGCAGCTTCTCGTGTGTTCAGGTGCTTGCTGTTGTAGTTCAGGATCTGGTATGTGTATGTGGCTTTTCTGTACATTCTTGTAGTGCATTCACTGTTCTGTGTTCTTGGCTGTTGGTTTCCTCCTCTCTCATTAATTTGATCCCTGTGAGCATGGTGTTGTTAATCTGGTTCTTGATCACTGTTCTCTTGAGAATTACAGAAGTGTTGTCCGTGTATCTGATCCAGAGTTTGCGTCAGATCTGTCCCAGTCTTTGCATCACTGCTTCTGCCAAGAGCCCAGAGATGGGGAATCTTGGAACACACATTTTCACTTTTGAAGGCATACGTCCACCCAAGAGAAACATCTCAGGACTACGTCCATGTTCTCTAAGAGCTCCTTATTGGTCTTCGTTGTTTTTAATATATTACCGAGATAAATGGAGACCTGGGGTAGATCTTGTAACATATTCTCCATCATTCGCTGAAAAATTGCACAGACTGATGGTACCCTAAGTGGTAGTCTCATTTAACCCTTACTGCAATTAATTGTAGCATACATGTGGGAATCCACATCTATCTGCAATGCAAATTCACATTGCTCATGTCTAGCTTCATGAAGAACAATCTCCCTGCCAGTTTTGCATACAAGTCTTCCACACAAGGGATTGGATATTTATCCATCTGTGAAAAGCCGTTTACCATTTATTTAAAATCCCCACAAAGGTGAACCGAACCGGTTAGCTTCACAATTGGTACAACTGGTGCTGTCCATTCCGCAAACTGGATTGTAGAATCAACGAGACCGGTTCACATACCTATTGTAAGGTAAAGTGAGGGTGATCAAAGGTGTCCTGGCTCTCTCATCTGTTTTGGAGCTTAGGTCTTTCCTTGGGCTGGTGAATTATTACAGAAAGTTCACACAACCTGCCTTCCATCCTGGCACCTTTGCGTCAACTAAAGGGGCCAGTCTTAGAAACGGTTGCATAGCCGAGCCATAGCTTTGAGAGAAGTGCAGAAACAACTATCATTCTCTAAGATGTTAGCACACTATGATCTGACGTGAAATCTGACATGCACTTCCTCCCAGTATGGCATTGGGGTAGTATTGGCTTATAGTTAGACCAACTGAGAAGAATGTCCAATAGCATATACGTTCAATCACTTTTTGAATCCATGCCAATTTTAGAGGGTTAAATGTATAAGGATGTTGTTTAATTCGAACAGTGTTTCCTGTCTCTGCATAATGCATAAATAGATTAGTACTTCACAGCTTATTCCCACATATCTCCCCGTGTGATTGTAATAACTCTTTCAGGTCATTTTGATTTTCCTCTAGAGGGTAACTCAAATTTATCCCAATCTTTGATACTTCCTCATTGTCCAGTTTTATTTGAGGAGTGTCCAATTCGGAATCCTCTGAACTTTGGTTCTTCACCTGTGTTGCAACCAGTAACACATTCTCTTTCTGCTTTCCTTCCCTGTCAAAATAGCTTTTGAGCGTGTTCACATGATGCAGACTATGAAAATTCTTTCCATCTGGCATTCTTATCAAATAGATCATCTCACCCAATCTCCTTTAAATTTGATAAGGTCGATTTAAACCTTGCTTTTAAAGGTTCATCAACCACTGGAAGTAATACTAACACTTTACCACCATGAGCAAAATAGCAAATTTTTGCTTTCTTGTCTGCTTTCTGTTTGTTCACATGCTGGATTACTTTCACATTCTGTCCAGCCAACTCACCCAGTCTGTTTTAATATTTCCCTAAAATTTGATACATAGTCAAATACGTGGTCTTTGATCTTTGACTTACCAATTTCTTCATTAATTTTGGTGTCCTCTTACTTCATGCCCAAAATCTAATACAGATGGATTGAATTTGATAGATTCATTTTGTGTATCCATAATTGCAAAATGTATAAATGGAATTCCTTTATCCCAATCATCTGGATAGTCTTGACTATAAGCCCTCAAATGGTCTTTAAAGTTTGATGCCACCTTTTCTAGTGCTTCCTGCGATTCTGCATGGGACACAGTGGATTTGCATTGTTTTATTCCTAAGCTCTCCATAACTTCCCTAAATAATTTTGATGTAAAATTCAACTCTTGATCCAATTGTGTCTCTGTGGAAAGTCCGTTTTCTAGTGAAAGATTTGAGTAACTCTTCTGTAGACTTTTTTGCTGTGTTATTGTGTGATGGGATGGCCTCTGGAAATCTGATGGACACATCCATTATGGTCAACAAATATTAATTTAGATAGGGGTCCTATGTAATGAATTAAGACCTGTGTAAAAGGTTCTTCAAATGTGGGAATGGGTTTTAAGGGTACTGGTTTTATTGATGCCTGAAGGTTTCCAATTACCTGACACATATGGCATGACTGGCAAAATTCAATCACACCCTGATAAAGTCCAGGCCAATAAAAATGTTTTTATATTTGGGCTTAAGTTTTCCTTAGTCACAAATTACCTCCTACTTGTAATTCAGGTGCTACCCACAATGCTTCCTTCCTATATCCAATCAGTAATACAACTTTGAGCCTCTGGCCATTTCTCATCCACTTGAATATGTGATGGTCTTGAATTCCTCAACAAGACATCAGTTTTACGATTGTAATATTTTGACATACACTCAGATTCTTCTTCTGTGTACACTTTTTGATAGATTTGCTTAAGTTTTACGTTTTTTTTGTCATAATTCAGTTAATTTCTCTGAAGTAAAAGTATCCACTTTGTCTTCCACCTATTCTTGTTTTTTCTCAACAATTTGATCAAACATACTTTCTGATAATTGTACTTCAGCTTCCTTATCGTTATTCTTTTGATTTCTCCTCCTGCTTCAACCTGTGACTTTGTGACCTTGTTATCACATAGTCAGGCAAAATTCCAGGATGTACTTCCTCAGTTTCCTAACGGTCAACTGGCTTTTGAACCACAATAGGCATCAGTCCCACCTGTGATCCAGCCACATCATTACCAAGGACAAATTTGTATTCCTGGAGCTGACAGTTTCTGCAGTACTACTACCACCACTTCTCACTAGACACTCCAACCTCACCTTTTCATAATGGAACTTCTCTCATTTCACTACGATGTTCTATATTATTGCCACCTTTTTCTCTTACCATCAAAGATTGACATGTTTCCATATCTCTTAAAATTATAATTGCTTTACGTGCTCATCCTGGCAAATACATACGAAGCTTAACCTCGCAAATAAATTCTTTGAGGAGATCTTGCACTTTCTTCTCAATCAACCCAATATCAGGTTGTACATTAGGAGAAAGTGAGGACTGCAGATGCTGGAGATCAGAGTTGAAGAGTGTAGCGCTGGAAAGGCATCAGAGGAGCAGGCAAATCTACATTTCAGGCATAAGCCTTTCATCAGGAATGATTATGAAGGGCGTATGTCCAAAACATCGATTCACCTGCTCCTCAGATGCTGCCCTTCTGGCTGTGCTTTTCCAGCACCAAATTCTCTACATTCTGTTGCAGCTTTTTAGCTTCCACAGTGATTTTACCACTTCAACAAAACTCACTGGCTTATCCTGTTTTCACATGTCGTCGTCTTCTCAGTGCTTTTTCTAAACCATCAATGCTGTGACTTCAGGTGGCCTATTTCATTGCAGTGAAAACATGAGCTTCTTTACTTCTTTCCCCCTCATGGGCTTCCTTTATACCCTGCGTTAAACTATTTTGACTATTCTCAATGAGATCTCCTTTTCCCTTACCACCTGAGGATTTCTCTTCTCACCAATTTCTGTCCCTCACCGATCTATTTTCAAAGCCCTTATCCACCTATCAAAATTACTTTGATCTTTTTAAATTCAACGTAAGTTTGACCAGGGTCCCACCTTAGATTCCTGAAACATCTGCAGGCTTCTGCTACTAGCCTAAATGCACTTAAGATTACATTTTTCATCTCCTTATGTTCCCCAGATATCTCCACCTGAGAGTGATGCAAATACCTCACCAGCTCTACCTAACAACTTCATTTTGATCAACAACAGCCGTATGGTCACTGGCCATTTCATTTGTTTAGCCATTTTCTCAAATGAAATTAAAAATGCTTCTACGTCCTTCTTGTTGAACTTAGGAAATAGTTGGACATATTTAAACTGATCTCTACCAGGCTTTTAAGACCATAAGCCATAGGAGTGGAAGTAAGGCCATTTGGCCCATTGAGTCCACTCCGCCATTTAATCATGGCTGATGGGCGTGTCAACACCACTTACCAGCACTCTCCCCGTAGCCCTTAATTCCTTGCGAGATCAAGAACTTATCAATCTCTGCCTGAAGACATTTAATGTCCTGGCCTCCACTGTGCTTTGTGGCAATGAATCCCACAGGCCCACCGCCCTCTGGCTGAAGAAATGTCTCCTCATTTCTGTTTTAAATTGACCCCCTGAAATTCTAAGGCTGTGCCCATGGGTCCTAGTCTCCCCGCCCAAAGGAAACAACTTTCCAGTGTCCATCCTTTCTAAACCATGCATTATCTTGTAGATTTCTATTAGATCTCTCCTCAACCTTCTAAACTCTAATTAATACAATCCCAGGATCCTCAGCCATCATATGTTAGGCCTACCATCCAGGGATCATCTATACGAATCTCCACTGGACAACCTCCAATGCCAGTATGTCCTTGCTGAGGTGTGGGGCCCAAACTTGGGCACAGCTTTCCAAATGGGGCCTAACTAGAGCTTCATAAACTCTCAGAAGCACATCACTGTTTTTATATTCCAACCCTCTTGAGATAAATGACAATGTGACATTTGCTTTCTTAATCACGGACTCGACCTTCAGAGAATCCTGGACTGGCACTCCCAGATCCCTTTGTATTTCGGCTTTATGAATTTTCTCACCGTTTAGAAAATAGTCCATGCCTGTATTCTTTTTTCCAAAGTGCAAGACCTCACATTTGCTCATGTTGAATTTAGTAAGCCATTTCCTGGACCTGACTGTCCACCTAACTTCGTATCATCGGCAAACTTCGCCAGAATGCCCCTAGTCCCTTCATCCAGATCATTAATATATAAAGTGAACAGCTGCGTCCCCAACACTGAAGCCTGCAGGACACCACTGGTCATCTGCTGCCATTATGAGAAAGAACCCTTTTATCCCAACTCTCTGCCTTCTGTCAGACAGCCAAACCTCAGTCCATGGCAGTAGCTCACCTCAAACACTGTAGACCCACACCTTACTCAGCAGCCTGCAGTGAGGCACCATATCAAAGGCCTTTTGGATAGATAACATCCACTGGTTTTCCCTGGTCTAAGTTACCTCTTCAAAGAGTTCTTACAGGTTTGTCAGGCATAACCTTGCCTTAAATCCATGCTGACGTGTTCTCATCTGACCCAGCACTTCCAAGAATTTAGAAATCCCATCCTTAATGATGGATTCTAGAATTTACCAGCAACCAAGGTTAGGCTAATTGGCCTATAACTTTCTATCTTTTGTCTTGATCCTTTCTTGAACAAGGGGGTTACAACAGCGATCTTCCAATCATCTGGGAGTTTCCCTGACTCCAGTGACTTTTGGCTATGACGGGATTGCTCCTTCATCACTGTCCTCATCACTACTGTTACTTTTCACCTCTACCTCTGCCATTTTAAGTTGACTTTGAATTTTCAGTTCCAACCTCTGAAATTCAAAAAATCTCTCTTTCTCCCTTTCTTCTGTTTGTCTACTTCTTTCTACTTTCTCCTTCTCCCATTCTTCTACTAGGTCCTTCCTTTTCTTTTCTTCTGGTTTTAATCAGAATTCAAACTATTCCATTTCCTTTTCATGTTTAAGCTTCTTCATTTTCAATTGAATTTTAGCCATTTCCAAAGATTCTGATGGCATTCCTGGCAATTGTAAATGCTCTGCCATTGCCACAATTATCTTGCCTTTCCTCACAGACCAAGGCAACTCCAACTCTAGCTTGTTCACCAATTCTGAAAGGTTTGCTTTGCCCATTAACTGTAAAATTCCAGAAGTGACTTCTCCCACCTCCAGGAAACTTTGTGACTGAAAGAGCCATTATTAAACAAGGCACACCCTGTGTAAACCAACCAAACTCAACACTCCAAATAAAAGACATTGACACTTATGACTTGCTGCCTCTGAGTCTAATAATCCTAAACCCAACCTGGAATTGGAGATTTTGATCCCAGCAAGAGCCCCCAGTTTGTTATGGACTAGACCAGACCTTCTCAAAATATGTTAGAAGGTAGTCTAGATCCCTTTTATTTTAAAGGTAAGTGATGCCATTTGATCAAACTACCAGATCTGAAGTGAGACAAACTTTATTCATACACTCTCGTCAAAATACAACAAAGGAAAGATTAAATAAAAGAATTGGCTTAGCTGTTACTCTATTCAAATATGTAACAAAATAATAGATACAGTAACTATTGCTAATTAACTGTTCCAATATAGTAGCATCCCATAAACAACCTTGGCAAAGTCAATAAAATAGATTGTCTCAAAATGTAGTTCTAGCGGCCCAGGAGGAAAAACATCAAGTGGAAAAACTGAGTGTAGCAGGGAGAGGTGTCCTGCAGCAACATACCCAGCAATAATTGCTACCAAAAAACTAAGAAACCAAAATTCTTGGTTCTCGGGGTGCTTGACTACATCCATTCAGGCTGCTTCTATTGTTCCACCTTTTAAAGAAAAACCCAACGCTTCACTAGTTGTTTACATTATGATTTTTCAATAGACATCTGGTTACCTCCATCTTAAAACCTTTCTTTTTCTAAAGGACAAAATAGACCTCTTAAAGCCATAGTTTCATCAGTCTTCACTGAATCTTTAGTGAGGAGGTGATGTCTGTGTGTATGTTCTTATCTTCCCTCGTCCTGACCTTGCAGAATGTTCTGTGGCCTTGCAGTGGGTCACTCCAGCACTCTTCTGTGTTGCCATGTCTGGGAAATGTAAAGTGCACATGCTCAAGTAGTCAAGGTGCCAGAATGTCTAATTGGCACTTTTCTAATACACAACCTTTGGGCTGGTTGTAACTGGTTCCCCATAACCTTTGTAACGTCTTTGATCTTAATTTCCACTGTTAGCTGGAGCTGACTGTTGCTATTAATTTTGTTTGACCAATTTTCTGACAGTCCTGATTTCTCTGGCAGTGGGTCCAGTTTAGGGCCCATGTTCACTTGACTATACCCTTAAAAAGGGGTCAAATGTTTAGGAGAAATAAGTTTGTTTCAAAGCATAGTTAGATTTTATATAAAAACCGTGTTTTATATTATGAAAATCCTTTTCTTGGTAGGTAGCTTTGGTAATGCAAGTTGTTGTCACAGCAATACTCCAGTGCAATGTCCTCTGAGCCACTTTACAACCACCTGTGATCCGAAATTATAATCCAGATTCTTTGGGTTGGAATTTCTCCAGTATGCTCCAAATATGAGATCATTTGGAGCAACTTGTTTGGGTGGAAAATCATAGGAAAGTTAGAAAAGACTTAAATAGATCTGCAGGTTTGGCTATAATTTATAATTAGTATGACACATGATTAAATTTAACTTTATTGAAGTGATCTTGGGTGTTAATTCCTAAAAATTACATGTCCAACAATCGGTTAATGTTTTTACGAGATTCTGTGGAAGAATTTTACAGAAATGAGTTCGAACTTTCATTTTCCTTTAAGACATGGTAATGTAATAATAATAAGTAAAGAGGTATGATGTATAATCAGAGATCAATTCATGCTACAATGGGGGTGTTAATGTCAACCGATTCAACAATGTATTGTCTGAATAACTTTGTCCTTTTTGTATCCTTGTGTTTTGCCCCATGAGCCTGTTCCACCATTTGATGACTGCATGGCTGTTCTGATTTTGGTTTTCAAACTACCTTCTTGTCTGCACTGTTTACCTTTTGACTTCCTTAGCAATCAATATCCATCTATCTTGATTGAGTGACCTTCCTGCAGTGCTTCTTGGGAAAGTGAATTTCAGAGATTAATGCTGCTTGAGAGAAACTATACTCCTCAACTCCATTTTAAGAGGGAGAACCTTAATTTTCAACTGTGGCCCCCAGTTCAGGTCTCTTCCAAACAAGGGGAAGCATCCTGTCAGCATCCACCTTGTCAAGCCCTCTACTTTTCAATGAAACTCATCTCTTAGTCTTAAAATCTTCAATGGATACAGGCCCAAATGATTATACCTTTCCTCCTAAGGTGACGTCTTCATCCCTTTTGAGCCTTCTCTGTACTGCTTCAAACGCAGTTATATCCTTTCATAAGTAGAGTCCAAAGCTGTACTCCGTATTCCAAATGTGGTCTCACCAATGCCCTCTGTCAAAATTTCCATACTTGTATATTTCATTCCCTTTTCAATAAATAAACTTTCAATTTACCTTTATGCTTACTTGTTTTACCTTCTGATGATTCATGTACCAGGTCTTATGGACCAGACTAAACTCCCCTTCAAACATATCAAAGAAATAGCCTAAACCCTAACTTTGCATTTAAACACAAGTGTAAGGTGCTGTGTTCCAGATATAATTTGATTGGTTACATGACTCAGTTTAAGCAAAACACAATTCATTTTTACTCTAGTTAAAGACAAACAAAAAGTAGAATTGATCTAACTGTAACTCTGTTGGAAAACTTAACAGATTAATAGATTATTTAACTACTAAACAACAATAGTTCAATATAATAACATCCTATAAACACACCATTGGCAAGGGCAAATTAAATTAAATAGATTTGTCTCACATGCAATGTGACTCCAGGCCAGGAGGAAAGAACATCGAGCAAATTTTGGTAGACGGAGAGAGGGAGAGAACTCAATTTTCTGTGTAAGAAAATAGTTTCTTATTTCACTCCTATCCATACTGATAACTAGACACATAACCATTGATATTCCTGGTGCTTTTTAATAAAACTCCCAAGAAAAACACCGAAAACATTACAATATCAAACTATGGGCATACATACCAAAAATGAAATAATCTATAACAAGGCTACGAAAGCTAAGTAATTACATTAAAGCAATTGACGCACCAAGGAATGACTTCAGGGTCACAGCCCCCAAATATAAATCTGTGCAAAACTGCAAATTCAACTAACAATTGACCGAGATCTATAATAGTCTTTAATACTCAAAATTGAAAAGATTTAAAAATGAAGTACATGAACATCATAAATCAATAATTAATGATTTTCTAGTGATAGTATTGCTGTTTGTTCTATCCTACAAAACATTGAATAAAAAAAGATGTTAATCATGTTTGTTTGCAGTTGACATTAAACTTTTGTGCAGTCATCCATACGCTACACGTATGCCTAGTGGTACATAGAATTCAGGACAGAAATGTGTGAATTTTGAGACCAAATAAAGGAAGCAACATTTTGAAGTCTGGTTACTCTAACAATGTCATTATGAAACAAAGAAGAAAGAGATCTGTTGATGACTTAGTAAAAAATTGTTCAATTGTTGGTCTTGTGTTCATTGTTCATAGCTGCTTTCATTTCATGATATGTTTATGCAAGTATAGTTCCATAAACCTTCAACCTTCAACCTATTGTGACATCAATTAAGAATTCAAGCCAAAGGTTTGGGCTAAAGTAAATTCCAAATACATTGGCAACTGACCAGAAAGATCTACCTGGAAAAAAAATGAGATTCATAAAGACTTAATAATGTCACAATAATCAACTTAGAAATCTGAATACACAAAAAAAACCTTTGTCTGGCACACAATGCTTAACTATAAATCTAAACTAGTTCTGATTGTCAGGTTTTAATAAAATGCAACATGCAGTGCAACTGTTGCAATGTTGAACTATTTATAAGTTGAGAATGGGATAAAAAAAATCATAATTTCTAAACTAGAAATTATATTGGCTTCCAGCAGAAGAGTTCACTCGTATGCAAGAGGTAGCACGGAAAGCCATGACATTTAAACAAAATCATGCAAATATCCTTCTTGTGCTGCCAAACACATCTCATTACTTCTCTAAAACTACTGGATTCATAGTCCTATGACTCAGAACACGTGACTGCAAATTATAGCTATACAGTTTTCAGCTTTCCCTTTTGAAAGCGAGTTTAATATTTATAAATCCTATACTAATTCTGTATAAAATTTGCTATACCTATTATAATGTCTAACTTGTACCAAACAATAGAGAATTGTTTTGTGTAATATCTTAAATAAACAAAGGTCACTGAGAGATTAACACCATTCTCTATATCACGTTGTGTTCTGGAAAATGCAGCTTTATTTTAAGGAAATCAAGTTTCCAATGGACTTGCATCTGTTCTCTTTCATGTCATGAATGACATAACATGCCATTCAGGAGGAGCTGATTACCCTTTGGTTATACTAATTGCATTCAGAGTTACTTGGAATGTCCACAACATTTGTCCTTTCAAATCCAAAATCTGACCTATACCATTGGGAGAGTATTACATTCTGATTGAAATGGAGAATAGAAACCCAGAAACAATAACATTTGGGTTAAAATACTGTTCTGGAAATGAATTGTTTAAACTTTGATTGGTCAGACCATTGGATTGAGTTAATAATTGACAAATAGCATGATATTATATAATAAGTGCAGATTCTGGAAATATGAAGCAAGAACTGGCATTGCAGGAGAAACCCAACCGGTTTGGCAGCATTGTGGAGAGAAAGCAACATTAATGTTTCAAGTTCAGTGGCCCTTGTCATATGCCTGCAATCCAAGTACATTTTCAGAAATTGAACTAAAGGTACAGAAAGAAGTAAAAATAAAATATACAGCATATATTAGTATAATCCTGTAATAGTTCTATATGCTTGAAACTAAGTGAAATTAAATTAAATAGCTTTGCATGGCTCCTATTCAAAGTAAGAGTCCATTAAGCTGGTTTTAAAGTAAGAGATTGTATTGAAATCTCTTTGAAATCAAAGTTGTGAATCAATTATATTTAAGCTAATAAATATTTGAATTCCACGTGAATAGAAACCTAGAAAATTGAGCCAGCTTTGTCATTTCACAAGCCTCTTATCTCCATACTATGTCCCACTACCTCCCCATTTACCTTTGGCCTCTAGAAATCTACTACTACTTTCTTAAATATATTAAGTGATTTCATCGCCACAGCCTACTGTGGTAGAGAATTCAAGTTCACCATCCTGTGAGTGAATAACGTTTTCCTCATCTCACTCCAGAATGGACTACCACATATCTTGAGGTCGTGACCCCTTGTTCTAGATTCCACAGTCAGGGTGCATTATCCCTGCATTCAGTCCGTCCAGCCCTGTTAAAATTTTTTATGGCTCAATGAGACCTCCTTTCATTCTTCTAAACCTCATTCAAGACAGGCGCACTCCACCCAAACCCTCCTGACTGGGCAAATCAGACATTCCAAGAATCACTTTTGGTGAACCTTTTCTGCGTTCCCTCTATGGCACGCATTTTTTTTTCTTTGGTAAAAAGACCAAAACTGCATACAGTACTCCCATATTTAGTCTCACTTAAGGCCCTATGCAGATACTATAAGACTGCTGGGGCTGTTTTCCCTGGAGCGTTGGAGGCTGAGGGGTGACCTTTTATAGAGGTTTACAAAACTGAGGGGCATGGATAGGATAAATAGGCAAAGTCTTTTCCCTGGGGTCGGCGAGTCCAGAACTAGAGGGCATAGGTTTCGGGTGAGGGGGGAAAGATATAAAAGAGACCTAAGATGCAGAGGATGGATTGAGCTGCCAGAGGATGTGGTGGAGGCTGGTACAATTGCAACATTTAAGAGGCATTTGGATGGGTATATGAATAGGAAGGGTTTGGAGGGATATGGGCCAGGTGCTGGAGGTGGGAATAGATTGGGTTAGGATATCTGGTCGGCATGGACAGGTTGGACCGAAGGGTCTGTTTCCATGCTGTACATCTCTGACTCTAAGTGTTTTTCTGTAGCAGAGAGAGATTTGAAGCAGATAAAAAAAACCCAACAACAACTAAAAGGTAAACTAAAACCCTGATTCTGTGGGAGCTTGACTCCACCCAATCATGCTGCTTCTGTTATTCTAACTTCAGAAAAAACCCAAACTTCATAAAATGTTTACTTTATTGATTTGGAACTGCTTGGCGCTTGTGTCTCAACCTCTCTCCATTTTTAAAAAAAAAACCCAGACCAAAATACACCTCTTAAAGCCATAGTATTGTCACACAGGACACCCAGATCTTTCTGTACTGCAGATTTATACAATCTCTGTCTATTTAATTAACATGATACTTCCCAGTTTTGACTGCCGAAGCACATAAGTTCACATTTCCCCACGTTATGCTCCACATGTCAAATGTTTGAACACTCATTTAACCTATCACTTTGCATTGATACATGTTCCACAGGCATTGATAACACTCTAATGATCTACTCAAGAAGAAATTTATCATTTGTGAGCCTAACAAACTAGAATGACCGGTTTGTTTAATAATTTGGACCTTGATAACAAAGTCTGTTCTTGCCCTCACTTGGTCACTTTCTGATACGGGTCACTTAGATGGTGGACTCAGTGAGATTTCAACTGCTTCTATTCCATGTTCGTTGTCCGAAAATAGACGCTAAATATTTGTACTGCCATTGCAAATAATTGCAGTTAACTCAGTCATAATGGGTGCAGGGATATCTAATTCATTGTCACACCTTGTGGAACATTTACTTATTGAGCTATGTGAGGGGATTTTAACTTAGCTTCTTAATATCTGATTGAATGATTTTCACAATATAATAATGTATATAGAGGTATCATACACTTTCTTTAAAAATAAAAACCAAAAGAACTAGGGATGGTGGAAATCGGAAACAAAAGCAGAAATTACTGGAAAAGCTCAACATGTCTGGCACCATCTGTGGAGAGAAATCGTCAGAGTTAACATTTCAGGTCTAGTGACCCTCAGTTCTGATTTCTCTCCACAGATGCTGCCAGACCTGCTGAGCTTTTGTATCACGCATAAATCTTTTCGCTTCTGCATATGTGGAGTTGCCATTGTGCTGCATATCAACCATTACTTTTTGGATTTGGCAGGTGGTTTTAAAGTGGAATCTCCTTGTTGCTAACCTTCCCATATATCTACTCCCAAACTGGCACCAGTATAGCTGACTTGCATGCATCAGTGGCTAGGTTCAGGCAATATACATCCATATCAGGAGCTTGTTCCAACATTGTTACATGAAGTGAAATGTGGAATGAAGCTTTGCATCTCATTTTCCAAATGGGCACACTGGTAGTGGATGCCAGAACAACATCTGGAAGAAAAATATCTTATAAATCTAATTGGATAATTTTAGAAGCCTTTGACAATTGCATCCTTGAAGGTAAACAGGTAACATTTTGAAGGCTTCCCTGTTTGAAATGTGTTGAAACTGATGAAGTAGTGACATGAGATCAATTTAGATTCCTTCAGTATAACCTGAGAACAGGGATGAAACCTCCATTGTTCACACTCCTATTTTTCATTATCTCTATCATTCACCATTTTACAGAATGAAGCCATGCCTGAGATATAGCTGAATTGCACTGCCTTTTGCTTAATGGTATTACTCAGCTTGACTTGGTGAAATTCCAAATTGTTTACAGCATAAAAATAGACATTTCGCTCAATGGTCAATGCCAGGGTTTATGCTCTTTTTTCACTCTAATCCCATCAGTATAACCATCAATTCTTTTCTCCCTGTGCTTATCCATGTAGTTTTCCTTTAATATAACTATGCAATTTTTTTCAACTACTCCTTAGGGTGGACTGTCCCTCTATTGTTCATCTGTTTTAAAATCGTGTTTTCTTAGAACAACAAATGGTTATGCTTTAGTAAAATGTGTGTTTTACTGACAATAAGTTAAAACCAAATGAATATTTGTTTTGAGACTTGTCTTGTATATAAATGGACTTTAAACTAAATAGGTAGAATGGATGGAACAAATTGAGATCTGGTAAAGTAAAGGGAACCAACTAAGTGATAGAGCAGGGCAGCAATTTGGGTAATGATCACCAGAGTTTGACATAGAGACCGAACATACAAATATAAGAGAGAACCAGCACATAATGCCAGAGCTTGTAAAAGTTGTTTTTAAAAAGAACAGGTTAAGGCCTTGTATCTGCTACACAGCATTTGCAAAAAAAAAAGCTGTTATTTCAGATGAAGATAAATATATAAGACCTGATAGGCATTACAGGGATATAGTTGACCGGCTGTTACCTGAACATAGCAAGATATTTGACATACTTGAAAGACAAAAAGTTGTGAAACGGTGGCAGGATTGCTGTGTTGTGTTAGAATGGCATTAATTCATTGTGGGATGACATTAACTCTTGATCTTTAAGGATGTAGAAACAGTTTAGGTAAAGACAAATGGTAATAGTCCTTTGTGGAAGTAAATTATAGACTCCCCAACAGTCGTCATACTGTAGAAGAGTACATGTAGAACCTTCTAAGGAGATATTTGATAACACTCAGCAGTTTTATTCTAGTGAGAAGGGCTCTTTAAGAAGGCTGCATCATTTGTAGTGGTAAATTAGAGGACTGGGCAGGTTTTAAGAGCCAACAAAAAAAGGCCTAAAAAGATAAGGATGCAGAAAATGTATAAAAGAAAGTTAGCTGGTGGTATTGAAAAAAAGTAAGAATTATTGTAAGTATTTGAATAGGAAAAGAGTAACTAAAGCTAGTTCTTTTCAGGGAATTGACAATAAAAAAACAAGGAAATGATGGATGTTTCAAACAGGTATTTTGTGCCTGTCTTTATAGTAGAAGGCTTAGAAAACTTTCAAAAGATATGTGAAAATAAGACTTAATAGGATGAATTTGAAATAAGGAGAAAGTGAGGACTGCAGATGCTGGAGATCAGAGCTGAAAAATGTGTTGCTGGAAAAGCGCAGCAGGTCATGCAGCATCCAAAGAACAGGAGAATTGACGTTTCGGGCATAAGCCCTTCAGGAATGAGGAAGGTGTGCCAAGCAGGCTAAGATAAAAGGTAGGGAGGAGGGACTTGGGGGAGGGGCGTTGGGAATGCGATAGGTGGAAGGAGGTTAAGGTGAGGGTGATAGGCCGGAGAGGGGGTGGGGGCGGAGAGATCAGGAAGAAGATTGCAGGTCAAGAAGGTGGTGCTGAGTCCGAGGGTTGGGACTGAGATAAGGTGGGAGGAGGGGAAATGAGGAAGCTGGAGAAATCTGCATTCATCCCTTGTGGTTGGAGAGTTCCTAGGTGGAAGATGAGGCGCTCTTCCTCCAGGCGTCGTGTTGCCATGATCTGGTGATGGAGGAGGTCAAGGACCTGCATGTCCTTGGTGGAGTGGGAGGGGGAATTAAAGTGTTCAGCCACAGGGCGGTTGGGTTGATTGGTGCGGGTGTCCCAGAGGTGTTCTCTGAAACGTTTCGCAAGTAGGCGGCCTGTCTCCCCAATGTAGAGGCCGCCACATCGGGTGCAGCGGATGCAGTAAATGATGTTGTGGCGGTGCAGGTGAATTTGTGACAGATATGGAAGGATCCCTTGGGGCCTTTGAGGGAAGTGAGGGGGGAGGTGTGGGCAAAATCTGCAGGAGAGGTGCTGTCAAACTTAAAGACTGACAAGTCCCTAGGACCAGATGGTCTGTAGCTTTGGCTGTTAAAAGAAGAACACTGATAATAATTGCCTTGATTATAATCATCTTAATCTGGCAGGAGGAGCATACCACTGCCCTAACTGCCATCCCTGACCTTTCACTGTAAGACCAAGAACAGAATCTTACCTTGCCTTTACCTCAGCTGATCACCCTCCTCATCAAAACCCAGTAATCACCAAGGCCAACACTTAAACCTCCAGCAGCAGTTCAACTGCAAAGCAGCCCTTCTCAAAATGGCTGCTCCAAAAACCACAGCTCCGCTAGAGCGTGCCGCCCTTCTATTTGCTTCTGGGTTGGTCACTGGTGACAGAGCTGAATTTTCCCACAATCTTCCTCAGTCGCTTCTTAGTAGCCCCCTCAATGTCCTTGGCATTGTGTGTAGCATAAAGGTAAAATTAAACTCTGGGTCCTCTTGGTGTTAGTTCCACTACTAGCCTTGGAAGTCTTTCCTCTTCGGCAAATCAAGTTGGCTACATTTTGTATGAAAAGGTATACAAACAATTTTAAATGATTTTGTTTATTTACACTACTGGAACAAATGCGCCACAATAAAGAGTAAAGATGACAATGTTCTTGCAATAGTTTAAAATCTAGCTAAATGACTTATGTTGGAAAAATATTTCTAGTGTCATTTTCAGGTTCAAAATCAGGATTTACATGGTGTTTTTATCACTGAATCCTGATGACACAGTACTTCACAATAGAAAACAATGAGTTTGATTCATTATCAGAAACTCAGCCAAATTGAGAGATTATTCACAGATGTTGGACATCTGTGCTGAGTCATTCTTGTATAACTTGTGGCTTCTTGTCAGAGTATTGTATCTGCAAAATGCTTTTCAGAAGATATCAGTCTTGACTCAATGCTACCATGCTTACCTCCTGAGTTAGAAGGTCATGAATCAATCCAGAGACAAGCACATTTGGAGGTGCACCTTTTTGTTTAAGGTGTTGAGCTGAGGCTTCAAAATGCTCTGAAATGGATGTGGTTAGAGAGCTGTCGAGATGTACTGTATGGAAACAGACCCTTTGGGCCAACTTGTCCATGCTGACCAGGTATCCTAAATTAATCTAGTCCCATTTGCCAGCACTTGGCTCATATCCCTCTAAACCCTTCCTTCCTATTCATATACCCATCAGATGCCTTTTAAATGTTGTAATTGTACCAGCCTCTGCAACTTTCTCTGACACCACATATACACCATCCTTTGTGTGATAAGTTTGCCCCTTAGGTCCCTTTTAAATCTTACCCTTCTCACCCTAAATCTAGACTCTCTCGTTCTGGACTCCCCCAACCGAGGGAAAATTTACCCTATCCATGACACTCATGATTTTATAAACTTCCATAAGGTCACCCCTCAGTCTCTGACACTTCAGGGAAAACAGCCCCAGCCTACTCACCCTCTCTCTGTACCTCAAAGTCTCCAACCCTGGTAACATCCTTGTTAAGCTTTTCTGAATCCTTTCAAGTTTCATAACATCCTTCCTTAGAGGAGGGAGACCAGAATTGCAAGCAATATTCCAAAAGTAGCCTAACCAATGTTGTGTACAACTGCAACATAACCTCCCAACTCCTATACTCAGTGCTCTGACCAAGAAAAGAGAGATTACTAAATGCCTTCACTATATATCTGCCTGAGACTCCACTTTCAAGGAACTATGAACCTGCAGTCCAAGGTCTCTTTGTTCAGGAACAGTGCCCAGGATCTTACTATTAAGTGTACAAGTCCTGCCCTGATTTGCCTTTCCAAAATGCAGCACCTCACATTTATCTAAATTAAATTGCATCTGCTACTCATTGGCCCATTTGGTCCATCTGATCAAGATCCCGTTGTACTGAGGTAACTTTCTTCACTGTTCACTACACCTCAAATTTTGGTGTCATCTGCAAACTTATTAGTTATGCCTCCTATGATCACATGTAAATCATTTATATAAATGACAAAAAGCAGTGGACCCAGCACCGATCCTCGTGGTACAGCACTGGTTACAGGCCTCCAATCTGAAAAGCAACCCTCCACCAGCACCCTATGTTCTGTCTTCGAGTCAGTTCTGTATCCAAATGGCTAGTTCTTCCTGTATTACATGTGATCTAACTTTACTAATCAGTCTACCATGAGGAAACTTGTGAAACACCTTCCTGAAGTCCTTATTGATCATGTCCACCCCTCTGCCCTCATCAATCCTTTTCTGTTACTTCTTCAAAAAAACCCAAGTTGGTGACACACAATTTCCCACACACACTGCCATATTGACTACCCCTAATCAGCCTTTGCCTATCCAAATACGTGTAAATCCTGTCCCTCAGGATTCCCTCCAACAATTTGCCCACCACTGACATCAGGCTCACTGTCCATTCTTCTCTGGGCTTTTACTTACCACCTTTCTTAAATACTGGTACCATGTTAGCCAACCTCCTCTTCTGGCACCTCACTTGTGACTATCGATGATCCAGATATCTCCGTAAGGCACCCAGCAATCGCTTCCCGAGTTTCCCACAGAATGTTAAGGTACATCTGATCAGATCCTAGGGATTTATCCATGTTTATGCATTTTAAGACATCCAACACCACCTCTTCAGTAATATGGACATTTTACAAGATGTCACCATTTATTTCCTCACATTCTATCTTCCTTGTCATTCTCCACAGTAAACACTGATGCAAAATACTTGTTTAGTATTTCCTCATATCCTGTGGTTCCACACTTAGGCTGCCTGGCTGATCTTTGAGGTGTCCTATTCTCTCCCTAGTTATCCTTTTGCCCTTGATGTATTTGTAAAATCCCTTTGGATTCTCCTTAACTCTATTTGCCAAAGCTACCTCATATCCCCTTTTTGTCCTCCTGATTTCCCTCTTAAATATAGTCCTACTGCCTTTATACTCTTCTTAGGATTCACTTGATGTTTATAAACCCATAGCAGTGAGTGTAGAAAGTTTTTTGCCTGGTGTTCTAGCCAACATTTAATGCTATACCAATATCCATTTGAGGAACATCATTATCAGATTTCCTACCTAACATTAACTACACTCCAAAAGTGTGGCATTTGTTCCAAATTGCTTTGGGGTGTTTTGAGACTGAGATGTGATAGAAATGCAAATCTTTAAGTATTTGGTATACTCCAAAAGCTCATGAGTATGTTTGGCACCATGGTCCATATTTATAGTTTTATACATGAACCATACCAATATGTGGAAGTCAAAAGAAGGCAAGTTTACCATGTTTAATATCTAAGAAAAAAATTCCACTCTGATAAAAATGTTGTGTTGGAATATATAATGGCAGAGTCTTATAGGGATGACAACGATGTGGGCTATGGCGAGATGTGTGGGAGAATTGGACAATAAGTCCAATGACCAATCTTGACATGAAGATCAAGATCTCACTCCATCTTTGTTTTTCACAAGTCTTTACTTTAAATTCTCTCATGAGATGTGGGCATCACTTGCTGACCAGCATTTATTGCACATACTTAGCTGCCCTTGAACTGAAATGGACATTTCAAAGGCAATTAAAGGTCAACCACATTGCTGTGGGTCTGGAATCACATGTAGGCCAGAACAGTTAAGGATGGCTGATATCTTTCCCTGAAGGACATTAGTTATCCAGATGGATTTATTTGACAATCAACAATGGTTTCATGGTCATAAGTAGATTCTTAATTCCATTTTTAAAATTGAATTCAAATTCCACCATCTGCCATGGTGGGATTTGAACCTGGGTCCCAAAACATTAATGATAATTCCAAAAGGCCTTTGCCTCCCTGTGGGGTAGCAAGATTCTAATTAGGCAGCCAAGATGTCACATGACAATGATTAATGTTTGATCAATGCTTTGTTAACAAACAACTCACCTCATTAATATTCAGCTGTCCATCTTACCATACAAGTTAGACTTTGGGAGAACTTCCAGGAAATCAAAGTGGATCCCTAGGCACATATAATGGGTACTGGCCACACACACACACCCCACATCAACAACATTGGCATCCAACGTGGGATAGCCTTTAAGAACTCTCATGGCAAGAATTGTTTCACTCAGACACTTGCACTCTGCGCATGAATTAGACCAGGCTGGATCTCAGATTTTTCACTTGCTGTTATAGGGTTCACTCACTGAGTTTACCTGGATGCTCGTAGCATCCTTGCCTGAATTACCGTGCCTTGCATTTTTGTGCTTTGCTCCATCAGCCAGAGATGCCAGGCATTCCTGCTGTGTCGACCAACCCAACCACCCCGTGGCTCAGAATTTCAACTCCCCCTCCCATTCCACCAAAGACATGCAGGTCCTTGGACTCCTCCATCGCCAGACCATAGCAACACGACGGTTGGAGGAAGAGTGCCTGATCTTCCGCCTAGGAACCCTCCTACCACAAGGGATGAACTCAGATTTCTCCAGTTTCCTCATCTCCCCTCCCCCCACCTTGTCTCAGTCAAATCCCTCGAACTCAGCACTGCCTTCCTAACCTGCAATCATCTTCCTGATCTCTCTGCCCCACCCCACTCCGGCCTATCACCCTCACCTTGACCTCCTTCCACTATCGCATTTCCAACGCCCCTCTCCCAAGTCCCTCCTCCCTACCTTTTATCTTAGCCTGCTAGACACACTTTCCTCATTCCTGAAGAAGGGCTTATGCCCGAAACATCGATTCTTCTGTTCCTTGGATGACCTGCTGCGCTTTTCCAGCAACACATTTTCAGCTCATTCCTGCTGTGTCGTCTACTGCAGACACTAAGCTAGGAAGCTTGTCACAGTTGTCAATGGGCCTCAGGAAATCTTGTCTTTTGCACAGTTAGTCATGGGATGTCTCCACTGCCAGTCCTGGGCCTGCTTGGGTAGTCAGAGTCTGGGTTCTCTCCACAAAAGGGATGAGGAGCCAAATGATGGGCTACACATCACCCTGCTTGACTCTGCCCTATTGGGGGCTGTTTTCCTCCTGGACTGAAAGAGGGGCAGGAATGTGGAATATGGAAATAGGTGGAACAGCTATTACTTTGGGCAAGGGGGGAGATGTTCTGAGCATGAGTAAATCATGCAAGGATAGTGGTTTGGAGATTGGGATGGGTGACAGCCTGTGAGAGAGGTTCTGCAGGTAGTAGTGAAAGTGGTAGACCCTGTGCCTTTGTGGGAGGTGGGTACAATAGCAGAGAGTGTATGTGCGATATCAGAGAGAAAATGGTGCACTTTCCCCTAGTGGAGTGGAGGTCATTGACCACCTTCCTACAGTACAATGCATTCTACCAGATGGGTGATACTGTTTTAACATGGGTGGAAACTTTGGACCAAGCTGGCATGATCTGGTATTGCATCTTCCACTGCCAGTCCTGAGGGAGGAGAAAGTGTTTGGCACTACTGCTCCAGTAGAATCTCCAGGCTCCTGCGTGCAAAACTGTTTGCCATGTGTAAGGAAAATGTCAGGAAACATCCAGGGCAGCTCTTGGACTAACAGTGCTTTTAAATTCACCTCAAAGGTGGCATGGTTTTAAGGGATGCTGGTGAATTCTGGGAGATGTGCGAAGTGGCAAGCAGTGTGGGAAGGGTGGGAATTATGGTGGGTGGAAATTGGTCATGTGAGATGCCTTAAAGGCAAGGTAAATAATTAATGAGTCAAATTTAGTAAGATAATGCTGAGAAAACTCATGAAGGCCCTGTGGTGAAAAGTTCAATAGAGCTCAGACTTAGCCAAGAAAATGTAAGCCCAATTTCTTTAGCCATAGAAGTAGAACCCATGCAGATAAAGAGTGATTTAGTTACTCTGATGTTTCTTAATAAAATACTTTGTAATAACAGCAATTCTCTTTAGTTACATTCATATTTTCGTCAGCTGAGTTTAAAAAATTGATGAGTTCGTAGGCTATTTGTTAAAATCTACTTTTTTATGGACAACCATCATTTGTGCATATTTACAAATAACTATGATGACACAGTCCAGACAGAGTGAATGCCGGCCCTTTTCTCTTGTTTGGTTATTTACAGTCGAGATGATTCTCTTTGTTTCAAGTGTATTTTGTTTACTGGCCTTTTTTGTACTGGTTAACAAATATGGTTGATTTTTAAAAAATTAAACATGTTTGCAATATTACAGATATTTGCTTAAACTTAATGCATAAATATTAATGTTCTTTTTAAGGAAGTGGAATGGTCCCTCATTTATTTTGCGTCTTTCTAATGATATTGAGATCAGAGACATTCGTTGTGTAGCACTCTGTTGATATTCTGGTTTCTCACATGCAAATAAATTTTATAATTATTACATTGCAACTGATGTAATCCAAAATTGCTTACTTTATATCAAGTTATAGCTACAAAAGATGACCAAGTATAGAACATAGAACATTAGAGTGCAGTAAGGCCCTTTGGCCTTCATTGTTGGCTCCATAGGTCGGCGCAATCTGAAGCTGATCTAACCTACACTATTCCATTCTCTTCCATATACCTATTGAATGACCATTTAAATGCCCTTGAAGTTGGTGAGTCTACTACTGTTGAAGGCAGCACGTTCCACACCTCTACTGCTCTGAGTAAAGAAACTACCTCTGACATCTGTCCTATATCTATCGCCCCTCAATTTAAAGCTATTCTTTCTCGTGCTAGCCATCACCATCTAAGGAAAAAGACTGTCACTGT
This sequence comes from Chiloscyllium plagiosum, assembly GCF_037043375.1. Lineage (NCBI taxonomy): Eukaryota > Metazoa > Chordata > Chondrichthyes > Orectolobiformes > Hemiscylliidae > Chiloscyllium > Chiloscyllium plagiosum. The sequence goes on along the minus strand of NW_028270177.1, from coordinate 2,699,542 downwards.
CCAATCTCTCTAACCCTCCGATTATCTTTTATGTCTCAATTAATACACCTCTCAACCTTCTTCTCTCTAACAAAAACAGCCTCATGTAAAACCTGTGCCCACACCTCCTCCCTCACCTCCATCCAAGGCCCTAAAGGAGCCTTCCACATCCATCAAAGTTTTACCTGCACATCCACTAATATCATTTATTGTATCCGTTGCTCCCGATGCGGTCTCCTCTACATTGGGGAGACTGGACGCCTCCTAGCAGAGCGCTTTAGGGAACATCTCAGAGACACCCGCATCAATCAACCAAATCGCCCAGTGGCTCAACATTTCAACTCCCCCTCCCCACTCTGCCGAGGATATGGAGGTGCTGGGCCTCCACCGCCGCTCCCTCACCACCAGACGCCTGGAGGAAGAACGCCTCATCTTCCGCCTCGGAACACTTCAACCCCAGGGCATCAATGTGGATTTCAACAGTTTCCTCATTTCCCCTTCCCCCACCTCATCCTAGTTTCTAACCTCCAGTAACTCGACCTGTCCGGACTTGTCCGACCTGCCCAGCTCCTTTTCCACCTATCCACTCCACCCTCTCTTCCCTGACCTATCACCTTCATCTCCTTCCCCACCTACCTATTGTACTCTATGCTACTCTCTCCCCACCCCCACCCTCCTCTAGCTTATCTCTCCATGCTTCAGGCTCTCTGCCTTTATTCCTGAAGGGCTTTTGCCCGAAACGTCAATTTTGCCTGTCCTCGGATGCTGCCTGAATTGCTGTGCTCTTCCAGCACCACTAATCCAGAATCTGGTTTCCAGCATCTGCAGTCATTGTTTTTACCTGGCCCTAATCTTACTCTAGGAGAAAGTGAGGTCTGCAGATGCTGGAGATCAAAGTTGAAACTTTATTGCTGGAACAGCACAGCAGGTCAGGCAGCATCCAGGGAACAGGAGATTCGACGTTTCGGGCACATTTCCTGAAGAAGGGCCTGTGCCCGAAACGTCGAATCTCCTGTTCCCTGGATGCTGCCTGACCTGCTGTGCTGTTCCAGCAATAAAGTTTCAACCCTAATCTTACTCTAGTCATTCTTTTAATCCTGATATACCTATAGAAAGCCTTAGCCTTAGGGTTTTCCTTGATCCTATCTGCCAACGACTTCTCATGTTCCCCCCCGGCTCAGCTCATTTCTCTTTCAGTCTTTCCTGGCTAATGTGTAACTCTCAAGCGCCCTAACTGAGACGTCACATCTCATCCTAACATAAGCCTTTTTTTCCTCTTGACAAGAGATTCAACTTCCTTGGTAAACCATGGCTCCTGTGCTCGACAACTCCCTCCCTGCCTAACCGGTACATACCCATGAAGAACCCACAGTAGCTGTTCCTTGAATAAGCTCCACATTTCAACTCTGCCCATCCCCTGCAGTTTCCTTCCCCATCTTATGTATCCTGAATCTTGCCTAATTGCGTTGTAATTGCCTTTCCCATAGCTGTAATTTTTGCCCTGCAGTATATACCTATCTGGATGTAGGTTTGCTCGCTGAGCTGGAAAGTTTGTTTTCAGACATTTCATCACCATACTCTGTAACAACATCAGTGAGCCTCTGGATGAAGCTGTGGTGGCATGGCCTGCTTTCTATTTATGTTTAGGTTTTCTTGGGTGGGTGTACAAAAGCAAAACTAATATCATTTACATTTACAGTTGAAAGAACTGTAACAAACATTACTTTGGAAAAACTGGCAGAAAACTAGCCACCAGGATACATAAACATCAACTAACCACAAAAAGAGGAAGGACGTCACTTCGACTGGGACAACACATCCATCCCTAGGTCAAACCAAATGGAGATATGCACAAGAATTCCTAGAAGCATGGTATTTCAACCAGAACTTTATCAACAAACACATTGACTTGGATCCCATTTACCACCCCTGAGAAAAAGAACAGGAAATGACATCACCACAGGAAATGAAATCACCCACCCAAGGAAACCTATACACATAAATTGAAAGCGGGCCATGTCATCACTGCTTCATCCAGAGGCTCACTGATGTTGTTACCTAGTATGGTGACAAACGTCTGAAAACTAACCTTCCAGCTCAGCAAGTAGATCTACATCCAGAACCTCCATCTGAGCTAGATATTTTCTCAAAAGTTGCAAGTATATGCCTATCCCATTGTTTCACTAAAGTAAACATAACTGAATTGTGCAGCAGGTCAGGCAGCATCCAAGGAGCAGGAGAATTGACGTTTTGGGCATAAGCCCTTCTTCAGAAATGAGGAAGGTTTGCCAAGCAGGCTAAGATAAATGGTAGGGAGGAGGGACTTGGGGGAAGGGCATTGGGAATGCGATAAGTGGAAGGAGGTTAAGGTGAGGGTGATAGGCCGGAGAGGGGGTGGGGGCGGAGAGGTCGGGAAGAAGATTGCAAGTCAAGAAGGCGGTGCTGAGTCCAAGGGTTGGAACTGAGATAAGGTGGAGGGAGGGGAAATGAGGAAGCTGGAGAAATCTGCATTCATCCCTTGTGGTCGGAGGGTTCCTAAGCGGAAGATGAGGCGCTCTTCCTCCAGGCGTTGTGTTGCCATGATCTGGTGATGGAGGAGGTCAAGGACCTGCATGTCCTTGGTGGAGTCGAAGGTGGAATTAGTGTTCAGCCACAGGGCGGTTGGGTTGGTTGGTGCGGGTGTCCCAGAGATGTTCTGAAATGTTCCGCAAGTAGGCGGCCTGTCTCCCCAATGTACAGGAGGCCACATCGGGTGCAGCGGATGCAGTAAATGATGTGTGTGGAGGTGCGGGTGAATTTGTGACAGATATGGAAGGATTCCTTGGGGCCTTGGAGGGAAGTGAAGGGCGAGGTGTGGGCGCACTTTGTGATGGGGGATGGAGGTGTATAGGGACTGGATGTCCATGGTGAAGATAAGGCGTTGGGGGTCAGGGAAGTGAAAATCCATGGAGGTGGAGGGTGTGGGTGGTGTCCCGAACATGGGTGGGGAGTTCTTGGACTAAGGGGGACAGGACCGTGTCGAGGTGTGCACAGGTGAGTTTGGTGGGGCAGGAGCAGGCTGAGACAATGGTCGGCCGGGGCAGTCAGGTTTGTGGATTTTGGGCAGGAGGTAGAAATGGGCGGTGTAGGGTTGTGGGGCTGGGCAACGTTATGTTTTGGTACTGGACTTGGCCAGGTGTTAGATTTGGAGGTAGGTGAGCACTTTGATAGTGACTACAATTCAGTTATGAGAAAGTGAGGAGGTTGTGGTCCCACAACCACGCACTGCCTGTTTCTACCTCCTGCCAAACGCCTTATCTTCACCATGGATATCCAGTCCCTATACACCTCCATCCCCCATCACGAAGGCCTCAAAGACCTCCGCTGCTTCCTTTCCCGCCGACCCAACCAGTACCTTTCCACTGACACCCTCTTTCGACTGACTGAACTGGTCCTCACACTGAACAACTTCTCTTTCCAATCCTGCCACTTCCTCTAAACCAAAGGAGCAGTCATGGGCACCCGCATGGGCCCCAGCTATGCCTGCCTCTTCGGATATGTGGAACAGTCCATCTTCCGCAGCTACACTGGCACCACCCCCCCACCTTTTCCTCCGCTACATCGATGACTGACTGTATCAGCGCTACCTCGTGCTCCCACGAGGAAGTTGAACAGTTTATCCACTTTACTAACACCTTCCACCCCGACCTCAAATTTACCTGGACCATCTCAGACTCTTCCCTCCCCTTCCTAGACCTCTCCATTTCTATCTTGGGCGACCGACTCAACACGGACATTTACTATAAACCGACCGACTCCCACAGCTACCTAGATTACACCTCCTCCCAACCTGCACCCTGTAAAAACACTATCCCATATTCCCAATTCCTTCGCCTTCGCCGCACCTGCTCCCAAGAGGACCAAGTCCAATACCAAACAACCCAGTTGGCCTCCTTCAAAGACCGCAATTTCCCCTCAGATGTGGTTGACTATGCTCTCCACCGCATCTCCTCCACTTCCTGCTCCTCCGTTCTTGAACCCCACCCCTCCAATCGCCACCAGGACAGAACCCCACTGGTCCTCACCAACCACCTCACCAACCTCCAGATACATCGTATCATCCTTCGTCATTTCCGCCACCTCCAAACAGACCCCACCACCAAGGATATATTTCCCTCCCCTCCCCTATCAGTGTTTCGGAAAGACCATTCCCTCTACGACTCCCTCGTCTGGTCCACACCCCCCACCAACCCAACCTCCACTCCCGGCACCTTCCCCTGCAACCGCAGGAAATGCAAAACCTGCACCCACACCTCCCCCCTCACGGCCCCAAGGGATCCTTCCATATCCGTCACAAATTCACCTGCACCTCCACACACCATCATTTACCGCAGAACCCAATGTGGCCGCCTGTATATTGGCGAGACAGGCCGCCTACTTGCGGAACGTTTCAGAGAATACCTCTGGGACACCCGCACCAACCAACCCAACCGCCCTGTGGCTGAACACTTTAATTCCCCCTCCCACTCTGCCAAGGACATGCAGGTCCTTGGCCGCCTCCATCGCCAGACCATGGCAACACGACACCTGGAGGAAGAGCACCTCATCTTCCACCTAGGAACCCTCCAACCACAAGGGATGAATGCAGATTTCTCCAGCTTTCTCATTTCCCCTCCCCCCCCCCACCCCCCCCCACCTTATCTCAGTCCTAACCCTCTGATCAGCACCGCCGCCTTGACCTGCAATCATCATCCTGACCTCTCCACCCCCACCCCCTCTCCGGCCTATCACCCTCACCTTAACCTCCTTCCACCTATCGCATTCCCAACACCCCTCCCCCAAGTCCCTCCTCCCTGCCTTTTATCTTAGCCTGCTTGGCACACCTTCCTCATTCCTGCAGAAGGGCTTATGCCAGAAATGTCGATTCTCCTGCTCCTTGGATGCTGCCTGACCTGCTGCACTTTTCCAGCAACACATTTTTCAGCTCTGATCTCCAGCAGCTGCAGTCCTCACTTTCTCATAACTGAATTGTGGTCACTATCACCAAAGTGCTCACCTACCTCCAAATCTAACACTTGGCCAAGTCCAGTACCAAAACATAATGTTGCCCAGCCCCTTGTTTACCTGCCAACATACTGTGTCAGGAAACCCTCCTGCACATGTTGGATGAAAACTGACGCATCTGAAGTACTTGAACTATTGTAATCCCAGTCAATATTTGGAAAGTTAAAGTTCCCTATAACAACTACCCTGTTACACTCACTCCCATCCAGGATCATCTTTGCTATTCTATCCTCTGCATCTCTGGAACTATTTGGAGGCTGGTAGAAAACTCTCAACAGGTTAATCTCTCCTTTCCTGTTCTAATCTCAGCCCATACTACCTCAGTAGACGAGTCTCCAAATGTCCTTTCTGCAACCCTAACACTGTTCTTGACTAACAGTGCCGCACCACTCCCTGTATTACCATTTTCTCCATTGTTATTGAAACATCTAAATCCCGGAACCTGCAATAACCTTCCTGTCCCCATGCTACCCATGTCTCCGAAATGGCCACGACATCGAAATCCCAGGTACCTACCCATGCTGCAAGTTCACACATCTTATTCCAAATGCTCTTTGGTGTTGAAGTAGACATGCTTCAAACAATTTCTTGCTTGCCAGTGCCTTCTTGCGATCTTGAAATCTTAGTTCTGACTTCACTACTTTCAACCTCCCCCATATGCTCAAACTACAATTTCGGTTCCCATCCCCTTGCTGAATTAGTTTAAACCCATCCGAAGAGCATGAGCAAATTTCCCCCCACCCAGGATATTGGTAAACCTGTAGTTCAGGTGAAGACCATCCTGTTTGTAGAAGTCCCACTTACCCCAGAAAGAATCCCAGTTATCCAGAACTCCAAGACCCTCCTTCCTATACCATCCCCTGTAGCCATGTATTCCATTCCCCTTTCTCCATATTCCTCGCCTCGCTAGCACATGGCACGGGCAACAAACCAGAGACACAGTCTGTTCTTGCTCTAAGCTTCCGCTGTAGCTCCCTGAGTTTCTGTCTTAAATCCCCATCTCTTTCCTACCTATGTCGTTGGCGCCTATGTGGACCATGACCTGGGGCTGCTCCCCCTCTCCCTCGAGGATCATGAGCTCTGGCACCTGGGAGGCAACACATTAACTGTGAGTCTCTCTTTAACCACAATCTTCTATCTGTCCTCTAACTATGGAGTCCCCAATGACTAATGCTGTCCTCCTCCTCCACCTCTTCTCTCTCCTTTTTTCCCCCCCCCCGCCTCCCCCTTCTGAGCAACAGGGACAGACTCTGCGCCAGTGACCTCTGCCCCATGGCTTACCCCCTGGTAAGTAGTTCTCTTCACCCCCCCAAAACAGTATCCAAAACAGTACACTTGTTGGTGAGCGGAACGGCCACATGGGATCCCTGCACTGCCTGCCAGTTCCCTTTCCATCCCTTGACGGTAACCCATCTACCTTCTTCTTTTACCTGAGGTGTGACTACCTCTCTGTAACTCTTCTCAATAACCCCCTCCACCTCCCGAATGATCCGAAGTTGCTCCAGCTCCAGTTCCCTAATGCGGTTTTTGAGGAGCTGGAGTTGGGTGCATTTTCCACAGACGCAGTCAGCAGGGACACTACTAGTGACCCTTACCTCACACATTCTGCAGGAGGAACATTCAACTGCCCTAACCTTCATTCTCACTATTTTAAATTCCCAACAAGACTACAGAAAAGTTTAAAAAAAACCTTGCAGCGTATTGAAAATAGATTAATTTGACAGTCTTTTGCTTTGTGGGTTTCCTCCGGGTGCTCCGGTTTCCTCCCACAGTCCAAAGATGTGCAGGTCAGGTGAATTGGCCATGCTAAATTACCCGTAGTGTTAGGTTAAAGGGGTAAATGTAGGGGTATGGGTGGGTTGTGCTTCGGCGGGTCGGTGTGGACTTGTTGGGCCAAAGGGCCTGTTTCCACACTAAATTAATCTAATCTAATCTTGTGGTAAAATCAAACTCAAGTGACGAAAAGCTTGGTTGATGATTGAACAGCGGAAATAAAATTGGCAAAGGAATAAAATCTGTTCTTCATGCAGGCAGTCCCTGGGTTGCCAACAGGTTCCATTCTGAGGTCTGTTTGCAAGTCAATTTGTATGCAAGTCAGAACACAATGCAGGACAAACAGTTGTTTGTAAGTCCAGGAAATGTTTGTCAATGTTTAAAATTACACCCCTGTATGGGATCATGTTTGGAAGTATTAACGCTCGTAATCAAATGTTGGTTATTTGGGGACCCTCTATATCAGCAAGCAGCTAGTAAATAGTCAAGGGGAAAGTGGCAACAGAGGTTCAGTAATTAAGCAGAAAAAAATCCTGATGCTTTAGAATTAATCATGGTAATTTAATTTGCATGGTATTCAAAAATAAAAATCTCTGTAGTATAGCATCTCTTTTTGGATTAAAATTAATTAGTGTTAGGTGAAGGGGTAAATGTAGAGGAATAGGTCTGGGTGGGTTGCTCTTCGGAGGGTTGGTGTGGACTTGTTGGGCCGAAGGGCCTGTTTCCATGCTGTAAGTAATCTAATAAAAAAAATCTATAAAGAAATCGGTTTTTTAAATATTCTTTTGCAAGATATGAGCATTGCTAGTTAGGTCAGTATTTATTGCCCATCTTTAATTGCCCTTAAGCAGATGGGGTGAGCTTACTACTTGAACTGCTGCATCCATGTGGGATAGATACGACCACAATACAGTTATGTATTTAAGGATGTACCATAACTTTGCTGATTTAAGGAACATAACTGTTTTATTATCTCTATTGCATCTTTGTGATATGTTAACAACCTCCTATTATTATTCCTTGTCACATATGCATTCGCTAAATAATTCACCAGTAGTAATAATCGTATCTTAGTAAATCAATTGTGCTGTTACAATGATGACTTATCTTACTTGAACATCATTATGGTATATATAGAATATGTCACACTAAAAACAGTGGGAAAGGGTGGGTAAGATATTTTTTGCAGAACATTGTGCAAGTCTGATAACTGGCTGTAATGTTATAAGCAGTTCCCAAGTACAGTTACAGACAGTACTCAAATTGTTAAGCTCCTGCATGAGTTTGGATGAAATGACTCCCCTTCTGTATTCAGAAGCCCCCTCTGGTTGCAATAAGATTAATTTAGAAAGGATCCATCCCTTGTGGATGTCTTTATTCTGGACCAAATTAATTTATGTTTTAAAAAGAATCAATTTAACCAGAATTTCTTGGATTAATAAAAGAGCAAGTTTATTATTTACTAAATGTGAGAAAAAGTAATAATGCAACATGTACAGAGATTAGAAATGAACAGGGAGTTCAGAAGAGGATGAAAATACAACAGGCCTCTTGACCAACAAGTCTGAGATAACTCACAGGAGATTACAGTTCAGTTTGCAGTGCATTTTCTCTTTGAGAAACAGGAAAGTGAATATGAGGCATGTTGGACCAGTAATGATCGTGTTGAATGGCCTACTTTTGTTTCTATTTCTAATAGTTTTATGGTCTTTGAAGCTTTGACATTTGTCGGGTATGACAATCCGTGGTCTGCCTTGAGGCCAACGGTAATCCACCCAAACCTTCTGGATTATGATTGAATTACACTCCAAAGAATTTACATTTTTTTTTTGTCCACATGTTGAAATTTAAAGTTCAATTTCCATAGGTGTTCCAAGTTGTGATCTGTGGTCATGACAGCAAGAAAAATTGAGGATCCATCTGAAGCACTGTTGTGGTTTGTTGTGCATAGAGGTAAAAACAAGGACTGCAGATGCTGGAAACCAGATTTTAGCTTAGAGTGGTGCTGGAAAAGCACAGCAGCTCAGGCAGCATCCGAGGAGCAGGAAAATTGATGTTTTGGGCAAAAGCCCTTCATCAGATGTTGTGCATAGAATAAAACTTTGACCTTCTGATGTGCTGGCACTAGTCAACAGTCTGCCTTCAGATTCCGCATTTGGATAGATTATCTTGGTAAACTGAAACTTTAAAAAGGTGCTTACTTTTAGAATATGTTTGTATTTATTTAAATGCCAATCTTTTGGATTCCTGTATTTTCTGTTTAAAAGTTATAACTTTTCAGGCTACTTAGTTTGATGTAAATTTAGCCCTCAAAGCTTACAAGGAGAAATTTAATTTCATAGTGTCGTCTCTAGAGACGATCAATAGGATTGAAATTGCTTGCTGTTCTAAGTGTTGCAACAGATTGCTGATATAGATGCTTACTTCACAATCTTCTCTTTATAGAGGACATAGGTTCAATAAAAGCACAGAATATTTTTTGAAAGAAAAATCCAATTCGTAATCTACTGCAGTGACTCTTTTCATTAAATCGTTTGATTTATTGGCCCTTAACTGTATGTTTTATATAAAGTCATGCAGTCATGCAGATATGAAGCAAGTAGTTTTCATTGTAAATAGGTACATGAGGTAAGGTCAATTATTTCCTTTTATTGGTCATCTTCTACCAAATTCTGTCATTGTTACCAGTACGGGGAAATTGTAGTAGGAGAGGTGATTCAGCAATCTTGTTAGAGGATGAGACAATATCAGTGCCCTCCCTAATGATTTTGATTATAAAGTCAGTTCAATACAATTTAATGTGTTAACATTATTCATGAACCAAATGAGAATAGTGAATGGAAGAATGTGGGAAATCATCACAGAAACAGATCCCAGCTAATGGTAATACTGGATAAGTCAGATCCCAGAGTGAAGCCTGACTTAATAGTTCAGTTTTTGCAGTTGATTACTGGAGGTAAGTCATCGAACATGTTCATTCAAGGTTGCTAATGTTTTCTAACAAAGGGACACAACTTTATTACTAGAAAGAAATTTTTAAAAGTAAAGCTACATGTAAAGCAATTTGAAAAGGCTGTAATATAAACAGCAGAAACATAAATTTAACCTTTTTCATAGCAATGGACTTTTTAAGATAATTCATCCAGAAATATCACACCAACTTTTATTCTTTAATTTTCTTCTGGAGTGGCTTTTTCCAGTTTTCCTTCTTGGACTGCTGAAACAGCTTTAAGACTTATTTATGTTTCTGATGGCCTGAACCTCCTTCAGGTCTACTGGCTGTAATCTCCTTTTGGTACAGAGAACTCGAAAGCTTAAGATGAAGGAACCCTTAGGTGGCAGTGATCATAATATTATTGTATTTACTCTGCAATTTGAGAGGGGGAAGATGTAATACCATTATCCCTGATTCTAACTGAATAAAGGCAACAACAGAGGCATGAGGGAGAAGTTGGGTAGGATTGACGTGGAGAGGAGTCCAGCAGGAGGGACAGTGGAACAGAAATAGCAGGAGTTTCTAGGAGTAATTCAGGAGACACAGCAGAGATTCACCCGGAGGAAAAAGAAGCATGATGTAGGGAGGATGAGGCAACCATGGCTGATTAGGGAAGTCACGGATAGCATAAAATCAAAAGAGAAAGCATATAATATGGCGAAGGCCAGTGGGAAACCAGAGGATTGGGAAGCTTACAAAGACCAACAGAGGACAACAAAAAAGAAATTAGGAGGGAGAAGATTAAATATGAGGGTAAGCTAGCCAGTAATATAAAGGAAGACTATAACAGTTTCTTTTGATATATAAAGGGCAAGTGTGGACATTGAGCCACTGGAAAATTACACAGGAGAGATAGTAGTGGGGGGACAAGAAAATGGCTGAGGAACTGGGTAATTACTTTGCATCAGTCTTCAAGGTGGAAGACACGAGTAATATCCCAAAAATGTAAGAGCATGAGGGAGCAGAGGTGAGTATAGTGGGCATCACCAAGGAGAAGGTGCTAGAAAACTGAATGGCGTGAAGGTGGATACAGATGAACTGTACCCCAGTGTACTAAGGGAGATAGCTGAGAGGATAGTGGAGGCATTAGTGGTGATCTTTCATGAACCGCTAGAGTCAGGAAAGGTCCCAGAGGACTGAAATTGTTGATGTAACACCCCTGCTTAAAAAGGGAATAAGGCAAAAGAAAGAAAATTACAGACTGATTAGCCCAACCTCAGTCGTGAGTAAGATCCTGGAAACCATTGTGAAGGATGAGATTTCTGAGCACTTGGAAGTGTGGTAAAATAGGGCAAAGTCAGCATTTCATCAACAGGAAGTCATGCCTGACATACCTGCTGGAATTCTTTGAGGAGGTAACAGGCAGGTTAGACTAAAGATGGATGTTATCTACCTGAACTTCAAGAAGGCCTTTGTCGAGGTGCTGCACAGGAGGATACTGAGTAAGAAAGGGGCACATGGTGTTAGAGGCAAGGTGCGAGCATGGATAGAAGCCTGATACCCCTTAAAATTCCCATACATACACAAACACACAGAGAAAATACACACATTGGGGCTAAAGAAGGAAAGTAAGTCAAGTGAAGCACCGGTTTGGATTGTAGACATAGTTGTTTTCTCTTGACTCTGCTAGTGATACAAGGTTGTGATTATAACGATTCCCAGTATTTCATTCAGTAGTAGAAGTTTTGCCCTTTCAGTACCTCTGAAGGTGATGGTTTTACCCTCTCCTGAAGAAGAGTCAGTGGATCCAAAATGTTAACTTTGATTTCTCTCCACAGATGCTGCCAGACCAGATGAGTTTTTCCAACAATTTCTAATTTTGTTTCTGATTTTCAGCATTCGCAGTTCTTTGGTTTTTCATTTTATTTCCTTTTCCTATCAACAGGAGATTTGCAGAGGGGTCAGCTTACAGAGAAAGGAAAGAGTAATCAGTTATCTGGTTGTACTTCTCCATACAGAAGAGTGAGAAAGAGCGAGAGAGATGGATGTTTTCTTTTTATAGGCCGAATTTTTCAGCTGTATTGATCACACAAGGCTACAACCACCTGCCAAGAACCAGTCAGATGCTTCTATGTTAAGCTCTCCTGAGCTCTCAACAACTAATCAAAAGACCGTCTCTGGGCAAAAGTACCCTGAACAGGCTGGCAGTGCGATTTTTGTGTGGAATCCCTCACCGCTTGAATTAAGACAACATTGTGTACTCAACTTGTGTGTTCCAGGAGCTTGTTTTTAAAACACCAGACATCTTACATAAGTCCCTTAGTTTAAAACAATATTTTCTTCTATATCAGTCCACAGTACCAACAAAGAGTGGTCTATGCATTTATATACAAGTAGTTCTTCTATAACATTCTAATGCAACCTTATGTTGTAAAAAATTTGCGATTTTGAAACCGCGCTTAAAATGTTGGTGATGTAATCACATTACAGCCAACACATGTTTTAAAAGTGTTTCTAAAGCATGAAATGTCCCCAATTCATCAATTGCGTTATAGTGAATTCGTGTTAATGAAACACTTGTTATCGCAGAACGACCAGTATGTAGAAAAGCACACGTCCCAATACTGACCCCAAGGAAGCTCCCCTATAACCTTTGTCTAGCCTGAAAAATACCCATTAACCTTTACTCTCTGGTTCCTCTCCCTCAGCCAGTTTTGTACCCAAGTTGCTATTTGATGTGCACCAGGATTCCATTTTTATATTATTGCCAGTCTTTTTTTATAATCCCTTTTTGCTTCCAGCATTTTTTCTACACTTTTTTCTTCTGAACTGTCTGTATTCAGCTTGGTTTTCAACTGTATTTATTTCCTCATAAAATAACTCCACAGTATCCCATCACTGAGTCACTGTTTATTGACACTTGGAGAGTCCTTGACACTGCTCCAGCTCCCTCAGAGCCAGGTCTTAGAATGAATAGGATGTCTGACACTCCTTATCTGTCAGCCAGGGGTCCCTGATTAGACCAGATTAACAGCCCCAACCAGGGATCTCTTTTGGTATGAAGTCCACCTGGCTGACCTTGTTACATTCATTTTCGTAGCTCCTCCTGGGGTGATTTAGCACACGGCCAGATACCACCTTCTTCTACTGAAAAATTGCAAAGGTGGTAGATACCCTAAGCGGAAGTCTCAAATGTTGATACAAACCCTTATGGATATTAATTGTTGCATACTTCTGGGAATCCATCTCTAACTGCAATTACAAGCATGCATGGTTCTTGTCCAGCTTTGTGAAGGTTAGCCCCCCGCCAGCTTTGCATATGCAAGGGTTAAGTATTGAGACTTCCTCAAAAACACTAATTAATTGGTCAGAAATGGATTTCCCTTTCACAAAGTCATGCTGACTCTGCTTGTTTAGATTAGAATTGTCTAAATAGTCTGCTATTACTTTCTTAATAATTAATTCCCAATAATATATTTAGGCTAATATATACCTGTTTTTGCTTCCTTCCCTTTTTTAAATAGGGTTGTCACATTAGCAGTTTTCCAATTCTCTGCTACTTATTCAGAATTTATGGAAAATTACAGCCAATTACAACCCACTACCTCAGTAGCTACTTCTTTTAAAATCCTAGGATGCAAGCCATCAGGGCCAGGGGACTTATCTGTTTTTTAAGGCCCATTAGTTTCTCTAATACTTTTTTTTTAGTGATGGTATTTAATTCTTTTCCTGTATTCTTTAGTATTAATAGAATATTTGAAGAATCTTCCTTCATTATGCAAAATATCTGTTTAAATGCCTCTGCCGTTTGTTTGTCGCCCAAAACTGTTGCCCCATACTCATTTTAAATGTCTGCCACTGCTTGTTTACTGTCATTCCTCCCAATCTATCTGTCCAGGTTACTTTACATAACTTTATTACTATTTAATTATAATCACCTTTATTTAAGTTGAACACATGGTTTCTGACCCAAGTTTCTCACTGTCAAACTGAATTTTTTTTTCTTGTCATATCAGTACTTCCCAGGGGATCTTTGACTTAGAGGGTATTTATTAAACTTGCCTCATTGCCCAATACACAATCTAAGCTAGCCTGTTCCCTGGTTGGCTCAGTGACACATTGCTTTAGGAAACCATCCCTAATGCACTGAGTTTGTTGTCATAGCTACCATTTTCAATTTGATTAACCCAGTCAACATGAATAGTAAAATCACCTGTAATTATTGTTCTATTCTTTTTACTTGCTGCAAATATTTGTTGATTTATCACCTATTCCACAGGTTGGCTCCTGTTTGGGGATCTGTACACCACTTCTACCAATATCCTTTTTACCTTGCAGCTTCCTATCTCCTCCCAAATGAACTCTACATCATTGGAGCCAAGATGACCTCTGCCAACTGTCCTAATTTAATTTCTTATTAACAGTGCTACTCCCCCTTCTTTTCCACCCCTCTTGTCTCCCTGAAGGTTCAAATATCCCTGAATGTTTTGATCTCCTTGCATCCATGTTTCCCTAATGGCTATGAGATTATACTCAATTACCTTGATTTGTGCTGCCACTTTGTTCCCAATGTTTGGTGCATTAAGATACAAAATCTTTAAATTTGCTCTATTCTTGAGTTTCCTTATATCCTCATTGTCCCTTAGTACAATATGACATTCACTCGTTCTATTCCTCCCTTTTATTTTCTGGGAACAATCAATCTCATCACTAACTTGCAACCCTTTCTTCTTTACTTTTGATATTATAATGTTCCATGCAGATATCAGCTCTTTTTCAAGAACTCTGAAATATGCTTTATATCTGGTCTTATGGATGTCCTATAACAGAAGAGGACAACCCCAATGTCATGTCAAATTGAACACGTCATGCACTAGCTTCATAAACTTGTGTAGTGACAAGTGTAATTGGCAACCAAAGAAAATCTGTTTTGTATTTAATTGATATTGTCAAACACTCCCCACCATTATCATCTTGGTAAGGGTTACCATTGACCTGAAGTGTAACTACAGCAGCCATATATATAAGATACCTGCTATAAATTATGCCAGAGTGTTTGGCAACAAAGATCTCCACAAGTCAAACAAAGTCCTAGTATAGAGCAGTTTTCGTCTCTGGACTCCTGTCCTGCAGTGAGACCTGTACAGTGTATCAATGTCACATAAATGTGCTAGAGAAGTTTCACCTGCAATGTCTCCATTAAATTTCCAGCCTCGACACTATTGGATAAATGTTAGTGTTCCTCTTGACACCAACTTTACCAGCATTCCTTAAAAATCAATTATGATAGACTGGACACTGTCCCGATGACTGACTGACTGACTGAAAACAACTCCTCTGCCAATTCCTATTTTTCAGCTTTCAAATGACCAACCTTTCAGTGAAAGGTGAAGAAAGTGGTATGAAGACCCTCTGTAGGTTCTCCTTAAAGCACAATAGCATTGAACCGAATAACTGGGAGGAACGTAATAATCAATTGCTCACCATGGGTTAGTTTATTTAAAATGGTAAAACACATTTGTAAACTATGAAGCATGCATTACAGCAAACCAATTGATCTGTCTGTGTGTGCAGCTTGCTCGGCTGAGTCAAAACATTGTATAGTTTTATTGTGGAGTTCTTAAAGATGAAATGTCTTGAAGGCAAGATACGCTGTTATAATCTCATGTCATAACGGGACAAGTCAGATCTCAGACTGAAACTGACTTGATAGATCATTTTAAAAAAATTAACGAGGTTGACTTAAACTGAGGTACAAGCAGTGTTACAGATTTGGTTTTAGCAATAAAGCAGAATTTAATCATACAAAAAAAACCAAACTATTTGCATATATTGCAATTGTAAACATTTTGAACCACTTGGTAAAATACAATATTCTATCTATCCAAACAGCCCTCCTTTACAATACTCAAAAACCAGACATAATTCCTTACTCCATGTCTATACTGGTGATGTAACTGGCGTTCCATTCCCAATTTTGAGAGCTTGATCGCCTCTTTGAGTTTTCACACAACTGAGCTTAAATTTTCTCAGCTTCGAATCACGGTTCTAAATAAAGACTTCTGGTCTGGAACTTCCAAAATAAACTCCTTTTACTGAGTTGATCTATTCCCTAGCAATTCTATACTACATCCCATCTTTAGGAAATCTGGTTTATATATCCATCCTCAACCAAGATTTCTGTGAACAGAAGCAAAGAGCTTTCTAAGGCTCCAAGCAAGAAAAGTCAATTCCTGACCTTCTAATTGAAAGCAAACTAATACTTTCAATATTTACTTTATCCATTCATAAAACTTCCTAACGCAAACAAATATCCATCATCACACCACAAATCTCTCATAAATTATATTTAAAATTTTTTTTCAAACACCTTGCATCGCACCTTCTCCCGAAGAAGGATGAAAATATATCTTGAAAAAGCATTTTCATTGCCCATCAAAATATCTTAACACTACTTCCATGTCATGTTAACAGCAATATATTGAAATTAAACATTCAATGAGTTACACAGCTATATTTTACATAAGTCCATGGCCACTGCAGCATTGGTCACCTTAATTTGTGATATTGATAAACTATTGCTTCTGCATTTCAAGACGACAGATCACCTCTTCTCAATTGTAAATATGCTAAGATAGTATTCTAGCTTTACCAGCAATGTCCTCATCATGTGAATTTTAAAAATAAGTCGAACAATTGTGATATATAGTGTAAAGTCATGTTTCAAAGTCCAAGATTCTTTTCTTGGGATCCATCTATCTTCCTTTTCTTATTTTGTGGCTATCTTAACTGATTTCTATAATCCAACAGCCAAGTGAAAAGATCTTGGGCTGGATTTTTCCTGTAGATACTGACCTATGATTTTCTGCAGGATGATCAATTAATTGTGAGAAGGAAGGCTTGCCATTCAGTTAAAGACAATGAGAAGAGTCTGAAAGTTGGAGGACCTTCCTGTTTGAAAGAAGCAGAAGGCTAAAATTAGAAGTAAATAAGGAAGCAGAGTCTTCCATATGGAAGAACACTTTCCCTTTCCAACCCTCTTAAATTTTTAATTCAGCAAAATGTGGAACATAATGACTGTAAATTACTATTCACCGATGTGGTAGATGGCTGATCCTCCTACACACACACATAGACAGACACAGATGTCTCCGCACTTCCCTTGGATACTGCCACACCCTGGCTGCTGTCAGTTACTTGCCTCCAGGCACCTAAACTGACCCATGCCTATGTGATTTGGAGATGCCGGTGTTGGACGGGGGTGTACAAAGTTAAAAATCACACAACACCAGGTTATAGTCCAACAGGTTTAATTGGAAGCACACTAGCTTTTGGAGCGTCGCTCCTTCATCAGGTGGTAGATGTGAACCTGGTATCTGATCATAAAATTCAGTTTGGTGTCAATTTACCTGCATTAAGTTCTTAATGATCCTGTTTGGCTATCTGATGCATAATTGATCTAGAGGTCAGGTGGAAACACGAAATTGGCACGTTAGCTGGCAAAGCTAATTTTAGCTCCCACCTTCTGAACCTGGTGGCATTTCTCCTAATCTTGTTCTTTTCTGTTAATAGCAATTTTAATTTGATTTTTTTGTTACTGACTCCCCAGTCAGGAAAAAATATTGCTTTTCCCTAAAATCCCTATTAAAACATTGGAAGCTTAAATAAAACTTTAATGTGTCTTCCAGTTCTCTGCAGTCCAGTGTAAACAATTCTTGAGCCTTTCTCCTTTGCTGTGGTTTCTTAAATCATAAATCTGATGTCTTTTTCGGCTGAATCTGTATAGCACACTTTCTTTGGCTTAAATTTCTTTCCATAATGGTTCAATGTTACCATGTAGACACTTGTCATAATACGTTTGCTCTTGTATTGTTTGTCCAGTTTTATTTTACATCACAGTTTACTGAAAGCAAATAACTTAGAATTTTGCTTCTGTGAGGAGCAGAAATTGCAGTGAGTTGCTGTTATCTGTTAATGTCTGCATCGTGTACACAGACATTGTGCGCCTTATAGTGGGCGGCACGGTGGCACAGTGGTTAATACTGTTGCCTCACAGCGCCAGAGACCCGGGTTCAATTCCCGCCTCAGGCGACTGATTGCGTGGAGCTTGCATGTTCTCCCCGTGTCTGCGTGGGTTTCCTCCGGGTGCTCTGGTTTCCTCCCACAGTCCAAAGATGTGCAGGTCAGGTGAATTGGCCATGCTAAATTGCCCATAGTGTTAGATATAGGGGTAAATGTAGGGGTATGGGTGGGTTGTGCTTCGGCGGGTCGGTGTGGACTTGTTGGGCCGAAGGGCCTGTTTCCACACTGTAATGTAATCTAATCTAATTGTAAATATACAGCATGAGGTAGTGATCTAGAGGGAACTGGGCAGGAAACAGAATAAAATATAATTCACTGAAGGAGTCCAGAAATGCAAAGATTTAAAAATTGAGACAGATTGCAATAATATATTACTTTACAAGAATTAATTTTGTCAGGGTATGAATTGTTAACATTCAAATACTTAATGCAATAAAATCATCAGGAAGTATAGAGACATCTTTGCATTTTGCTCCTATCCTTCACTAATATAGATGTTTTGACATTCATCATATCAACAACTGCAGTTTGTATGAAGTTTGAAAATTAATGTTTTGTGATGTTTGCCATCAGAACCTTGGAGTTGTGTGTTCACATCACAGAGACAAAGCAGAACTCTGGAGACATGGGAGTGGGAGATGGTGTCTCACAAAAGGAAAATAAAATCCTCGGTGTTGGATAGTAGAGAAGCTGAATCTGGCGAGATACCTTGGGCAGGTTAAAACTCTTTGTACTCTGCTAAAGTTTAATTAAAGCTTTTGGAGTCGGTTCTTGCCAATGTATTGGACAGAGCACTATAAACTCCTTGTTATTCATGAACTCTTTATTACAAATATATTTATCCTGCTATGTCTGACACTGACAAGATGGGACCTGGAGGAACAATGAATCATTGAAAATCAGATTTTTCAGAACATCTTTATTTAACATTTTGTTAGTAAAGGAAGATGGATGTTTCTAATATTTTACAGTTGATAGTAATTTTTTAAAACTTCTTTGCTCCTGATTTAACATCTGAAATGTAACTTGAATTGTTGACATGTTCAAACTCAACACACAATATAGTTGGTAAGAATAGAGGTGAGTGATGTTCAGAGAAAGTTAAGATAGGCATTGCTGTAGCAAAGAAAATAACTTAGAAATCAATTTTAATACACTTTTTTGGAGAGTGAGATTACTACAATCAGGAAAAAAATGTATTTTTCATTAAAACGATAAATGCATGATATAAACATTCTAAAGCTTATTTTTATATATATCCACATTCTGTACATCAGTCTTGCAAAATCAGCACTGCCATGTTTATGTGCATAATTACAACCTATAAAATTCAAATGTGAGAATTATACTTAGCTTAATGTAAAAACATACTTGCTTTATTGCAACAAGGATTGAAACCAGTCATTTGTAATTTAGGCAGTAACAGGATGTATCTCCACTTATCATTCTATGTTTCTTCCATTGTCAAAGGATATGAAACTGAGAGTTGTTTTCACAGTGGACCTTCACATTGAGATTATTGATTTGCGTCAGAGAATGATAATATTAAAGTGAACTGATCAATAGCATGCTCAAAATGAGCCGTGTTGTAACCACCAAAGCCATTCTGATTGTTCACGGAAAGCTAATTTTGATTATTCAGTCGTTGTATTTTTATGCTCACTTTTCCAGTATAATCTGTAAATAAAAAAAAATACCTGGCAGTGGTAATTCATGATTTCTTCTTGTTGTCAAACCTGACATGTCTATTAAAATAAGAGAAAAACACTGCTCATCAAAACAGTTGATATGCAATTCAAGACTTTTTCTCAATTTGTCTTTAAATATGACTTCTCTTTCAATTCAATATTTTTAAGTTTTAGTTTGGTGTGAGAGGTAAATGAATCCGTTTCATATATGTACTCTTGTTTAAATCTCTAATTCAAATTTTAAAATTTGGTACAACTTATAAATAACATCTGTGTGACTAAATATATTTCTCATGTATAAAAGTTTCTTTTAAACTCCTTGTTATATACTGAAAATAGGTGATGTAGATTGTAAGGAAAACTTCTGTTGAGTTGAAATTGAAAGCTTGACCAGCATCTTTCTCAGAAAGGCTTCAGTATTTTTGGGGAGCTGAGGTGTCTCAGAACAATTCTTAGCTATGCTAACACAGAATGATAAATGTGCATTTACCCTAATTGGTTGACTGGTTATGGGATCTAGAAATGTTTTTCCCCATTGTCTTCCTAACAGTGTTCCCTAATGCATAGCAAATTACATTGGTTCTTTTTAACATTGTCAAAGCTCTTTTTAATGTTCCAACATATCATATTATTCCAGAATGTTTTTTAAAAATTTTATCTACAATACCCCTGTAATATCTTTTATGCTTTGGCCAAGAGAGTTGGAGCAGGACACAAAGCAGAATAATGCACATGCTGAAAAAACTACATCCAAAACAGAAAATGCTAGCAACACTCAGCAGGTGAAGCAGCATCTGTGGAATGCAGGCGGTTAGGTTTGTATTTCAGGTTCATGGGTTGACAGTAGGTTTATTATGGTAAACGTAATTAATGATCCCTCATAGGAATGGGATTGGCCTTGTAGAGGTTACAATGTTTGACTGCATGAGGGAACTAAATTACATTAAAGATGCAGTCTTGAATTTTTTTTAAGTGATCTTGTCAGTTCAGCTAAGTACATGAATTCACCTCCACAATTTCAGGCTGAGTAAGTCAATGGTACCATATCAATCAATCTTTATATGTTAAAAAAAATCCATATCTGAAAGTAGGAATTGTTTTTCCATTTCTTTGCCATAAACCTGGTCTGGATCTGGCGTGAATACAAATGCAGAAATTGAATAAATTGCGAATTCAAATCACTATTATTTTAATTACATGCTGTTATTTTATATGTTGTTATTGATATGAGCAAGTGTTTGATGGAGTAAAGCAATATTGATATCTTGAGGAAAACATAGAAACAGGAGTAACTATCCAGTTCATTGCACTTGCTCCAGTATTGAACTGGATTGTGGATGATATGTACCATAATTTCATTCATCCATATCCATCATCTAGCTCCAACATGTAGCTTTTGTTTTTTCACAATGTGTTACTCTGTTCGGTGCAGTTGATTCTCTTTCCCAAGGTTGTTTAATTCCTCCTATCTTTCCCTGTTATAAATCCTTAATGGTGCCTTCTCTTTTTCCCCAAAGAAATAGGGTGATGCGCTGGATGTTAGGATTAGTCTGCTCTACAGTTGGCTGCAATGAAGTGTGATAGTGGAGCCTTCTACCACTGATGTTGGTTTCTATTCTTTCTTTTACCAGGCGCTTCCATGATATAACAATTGAGTGAATAGTGGAGAATTTGGAGAATTCAGGATATGAACCTGCAAAGTACTGCTATATTGGGCAAAATATTGACATTTCATCCATAGGTTTTTTTTGTATGGGGCAATGGATTTAGCAAGCTGCATTTATATCTGTAAATCAATTTGTTTTTTTTTTAAACTAATTCATATTTGGTTGATTTAGTTCTTGAATTTTCATTAAGTGAAGCTAATTGATGCAAGTTTTTTAAGATTTAGGTTATATGCTTGCAGATTTAGCAGCTTGCACATCAACTTACAGTATATTCATCACTGGAGTGTTTACAATACCTTTGTATGTGCACTAAGAAATGATACTTACAAATATTATCATCATGTACCTAGTATACTATTAGACCATGTACATGTAAAAACATAACCGCTTTGTTATAGACTTGTGGTTATTTGACTGAAGTTTTATAAAAGTTTACATAAGGTACATACTGCAAGGTTTATGAAGGTTAGTAGCTCAGGTTGAGATTTAGGGTGTAGGTTTGCTCGCTGAGCTGTAGGTTTGATATCCAGATCCCATCCAGGACAAACATAAATACAAAACAGGAGACAACAGCTTCGCTTCACTTGGAGGTCGCCACTGATGTTACCTAGCCAGGTAATGAAACCTACAGCTCAGTGAGCAAACCTACACCCTAAAGGTACATACTGTACTGAGATCTCAAAAATATTTGTATACCAATATCTTGTAGTACTTACCATCTCATTAGGCTTCTTCTTATATGCCGTACGATTCTATTAATTTCACCAACATAAATTTAATAGTGATTATAACATAGTAATTATGTTGACTTTGAGTATGATTGACTGCTTCCAATTCGAAATATTGTATGGTGAGAGAACAAAGCAAATAGGTTTAATATGAATTAGCTAACACATAATGACAGTGGGTGTTGATCAGAATAACATAACTTTGATTTTTCAGTATTGCTCAAATAATTCAACATTTAAATAATTTTGTGCTTCATATCTTTTAAGAAATAACAAAATCCAAATTAAGAATTTCCTTCAGTTACTTTATTTGCTTAAACTCCTCTCTATTTAATTAATGTAAAGATTTTTCAATATAGCTCTTAAGCAGGAATAAGAAATATGGCCAGAATACTTCTACCAGAAACTCTCAATTCAGTAGAAATGCAAAGTAAATGGAAATATTAGCATCATGTATTACAACAAGTAGATTCTCAAAATTATTTGTGATTTGTGTGAAATACAGGAGACTCTTGTGGAACAAAAACAAATTGCTGGGGTGACTCCGCAAGTCTGGCAGCATCTGTGGAGACAAAGTAGAATTAATGTTTCCGGTCCAGTGACCCTTCAGAACTGTAGCTGGGAAAACTTTGGTGTACAAGTATATGCTGAAGAGGAGTTGGAGGAGGAGTAAACAATAGGTGGAGCTGAAGTCCAGAGAGAGACAGCAACAGTTGGACAGACAAAGGCTTGGGTAAAAGTCAAACTAGGGAAACCAGTAGCTGCTAATTGAGGTTATTAGTAGCTGGCAAAAAAAGGGTGATTGTGGTCGCAGCCTGTGTGTAGACAAGGCCTAGTGTATAGTGGTTAGGTTAAAGACGTGGGAGAAGATGCTCCGGAAGACCTAAAATTATTATTAGTCCTAAATTTCTTGTGGAACTTTTTTTGATCACTGGCTTCAAAGCAGCACTGCCTTCACAGGTTCTGCCAAATCTGGTGTCAGGAAAGGTAATCTAGTAGCAGCATCCATGCCCAAGCTAACATGCCCAACATTGAGCACTAATAACTTAAAGATAGTTCATGAAAGTTAGAATTTGTGAATGGTATATTCTGGACGTTCCATGCATGTACATACTCATTAACAGAATCTAGTCTAGTCAGAAGTGAACACTACAATCTAGATTTATTTTTTAAAGACTAAAACCATTGAATAGCACTTTGGTACTCAGATGTCATAGTGTAATTCTATTAGGAGACACTAGTTTCCATTAGAATTCTTGATGACCGGAAATGAAGTTCTTAGAATTTGTATGTCTTGGCGCTACAACATCCAGCTGATTTAACTTGCCATACCCTGAGGAGAGGGATCACTAAACTATGGAAATTCTCGTACCATCAGCAGAAAGCATGGCGAGAATTGTGTGTTTATTCCAAGAAAGAATATCCTGTCATAGTTAATCATGGAGTACTGTGTTTAGTTCTGGTAGTCCTGTTATTATTAAACTGGAGAGGGTTCAGTCAAAATTTACCAGGATGTTACTGGGAATAGAGGTTTTGAAATATAAGAATAGACTGGATTTCAGTCTTCTCATTATGTTAAGTTTTGGTAATGGATAAAATTTGAATAGTTTTGTTGTTTTTTAACCTTAAGTTTAATTTTAAAAGGCTAATGTACCAATTGTTATTGGTGTATGGATCAGTTTTTATAAAAATGAGGGACAATATAATTTTATGTTCTGTAATGATGTGAGGAGCAGAATTATTCAGGTTGTAATATGGTCTGTCACTTTTTAAAAAAAGGCTGTTTCACAAAGGTGGAATTTTGTACAGGTTACAGAATACTATAAAACCTACATTAGTATTTAATACTTAATATCCTTGTAGCTGAGAATAAACTGATAATAAGTTAGCTCGAGTTAAGTTGGAGTGTTTCCATTACTTCAGAACTTCTGCAGAATTGCCTCTTGTAACATATAAAATTCATAATTAAAGTTTAAAAGATGGTGGTTTTGCAAACTAAAACTGTTATCCTCCAACCATTTGTACAAATATGGATGGGAAGTTCACCTAATTGAAATTACATTCATAGATTTCAAGTTATTTCTTTACATTATTGTTAATTATGTTGTTTGGCACTGTTGAGTGCTAGTGTACATTAGGTAAAATTGTCCTACATGATCAGTTTCCTCAGGCTTCAGATCTATTGTGTCTCTTTAACACTGGTATCACAATATGACCATGATTTGTATGTGGTGTTTGGCCCTGTGTCCAAGGTGTTTGAAGCCTCTTAAGACCCTAGAAATTATTCAGATGAAGAGATTGTTCCTAAACTAATCAAATAAAGTGCTCATTCCAAGTGTATTCAGGACGTCTGATCGGAACTCCAGTATTGGAATAAAGAACATGTGGAACAATCATATTGTGACTTCCAAGCTACATACTGTGAACTCCTCTTAATTTGTAGCTATTGCAATAAAATGTTTTTGCATTGATAACGTTTTGTTAATTGTGCTTTTTTTGTTTCTGTACTGCAACAAATCATCTACAAAAAGTCTTTATTCCAGGACTGTTCACACATTAGACATTACAGCTGTGGCTCTCAAGGCTGTCATCTGAGTATTCTTGCCAAAGGAAGTATATGTTGATATTTTTGAAAAAAATATTCTTGCAGAGGTCTCTCGTGTAGTGCTGAGGGATATACTGTCAGAGTACTACCTTTCAGATGAAACATGAAACGGAGCTTCCATCTGCTTATTTGAGTGGAGCAAAAGATCCCATGACACTGTTTTGAAGCAAAGTAGGTGAGTGATCCCTGTTGTATTAGCCAATATTGATCTCTCTGTCAACAACACATCACTGCAACATTCCAAACATTAAGACACAGGAGCAAAAGTGGGCCATTCAGCCCAGTGCATCTGCTCAACATTCACTGAGATCATGCTTGATCTGATAATCCACAAGTCCACTTACTTTTTCCTCATAAATGTTGATTTCCTTACTCATTAAGAATCAGTCTATTTCAGCCTTGAATATTCTTAATGACCCAGTGAATACATTTAATGACCTAGCTTCACGATAGTGACTACACTTGAAGTATTTAATTAACAATAAAACACTTTACAACTTCTCCTTATAAGAAGTGTTATATCAAACCAAATATTTCATTTTTACACCAGGCATGCACTCAAATAAAACTAGATCATAATTAACTCATCTGAACAGATGAAAATATTTTAAGTATGATCTAGTTTCCGTTTCATGGGTCACGCAGAAATTGCTCAAAAATCTCAGCAGGTCAGGCAGCATCTGTAGAGAGAAAGCAGAGATAATGTTTCCAGTCCAGTGACTCTTCAGAACTGACTATAATAAAGGTAATTGGAGCTAAAATGCTAACTCTGCTTTCAGTCTATAGTTGTTGCCAGTCCTGCCAGAATTTGTTTGTTTCTGATTTTTAGTATCAGCAGTTTTGTTTTTATTTTCCATTTTTTGGTGTCCAGTTAGTTTATTCAGCACAGGACCGGCAAGAAGGAAGCAGTATTTGGGATAGTAAGAGACTGGTTTTATTTTAATCTTTCCATCTGCTTCTACGTCCCTATCTGCCTGATTTCTCCATGTAGCAGTAATTAAAGTTAATGTCTATGATTTACAGGTAGGACTATGGCAGAACTGTGCACTCTACAGCAGTCTTTTGAGATTTTAAGAACAATTACTTTTACTGTTCTAAAAATTATCTCATGACAAGGCTGACATTTGTTGCCCATTTAAAAATGATCTTGAACTAAGTAGCTTTCTCAGTCTAAGAGGGTAATTAAGAACCCAAAGTTTTGAAGGAGCTAGTGAGAAGATTGAGAGGCATCAGTGGTGATCTTTCAGGAATCGCTAGAGTCAGGGAAGGTACAGAGGACTCAAATGGCAAATGTAATGCCGCTGTTTAAGAAGTGAGTAATGCAGAAGGCAGAAAATTATAGGCTGGTTAGCCTGACTTTGGTCATTGGCAAGATTTTAGAATCTATTATTACAAGTGAGATTGTGGAGTACTGTCAATTCTTCTATAACACGATGGTTGTATTCTTGTGCAATGCCACATTATAAAAAATTAGTGCTTTAGAAACAGCACTTAGTGTTAGTGCTGTAATCGCATTACAGCCAACACACGTTTTATAAGTTTGCACAGTAGAAAGTGTCCCCAACATGTTAATCGCATTACAGCGCATTTGCATTCTCAAAATGTGAGTTATAACAGAACAACCTGCAAATCCATGGTTAAATAGGGCTGAGTCAACACCACCTCATCTAGGGGAGGCCATGCCTGAAATTCTGTTAGAATTCTTTGAGGGGGTAACAAGTAAATTAGACAAAGTAGAACCAGTGGATGGAATCTAATTGGATATCCAGAAACTTTTTGACAAGGTGTCACACAGGTGGCTGCTAAATAAGGGCAAGGTGCTGACATGGACAGAGGATTGGCTGATTGGCAAAAGGCAGAGATTGGGTTAAAAGGGTCATGTTCTGAATGGCAGCCAGTGACTACTGGAGTTCTGCAGGGGTCAGTGTTGGGACCACAACTATTCATGTTATACAATAAAGACTTGGACAAAACAACTGAGGCCACTGTTGCTAAGTTTGTAGATGACACAAAGATAAATGAAGGGACTGGTAGTGTTTAGGAACTGAGGAGACTGCAGAAGGACTCGGTCAGGTTAGAAGAGCGAGCAAATAGAATTCAATCTGGGAAGTTTGAGGTTTGGTAGGAAGAATAGAGGTGTAGACTATTTTCAAAATGGGAAAGGGCCTTCAAAATTGGAATCATAAAGGGACTTTGGAGTCCAAATTCAGGATTCTCTTAATGTTAACATGCAGGTTTAGTTAGCAGTTAGGAAGACAAATACAATGTTAGTAGTCATTTCGAAAGGGCTAGAATAAGTGTGTAGAGATCTACTGCTGAGGCTGTATAAGGATCTGGTCTGACCGTATTTAAATATTGTGAGCAGTTTTGGGATCTGTATCGAAGGAAGGATGTGCTGGCATTGGAAGGGGTCCAGAGGAAGTTTACAATGATTGCAGGGAAGAAGCCGTTCCCCTCAAGAACAAGTATACCGTTTTGGATACTTGTGGGGGGGATGACTTACCAGGGGTAAGTAACGGGGCTCAGGTCTCTGGCACGG
Source organism: Chiloscyllium plagiosum (assembly GCF_037043375.1). Classification (NCBI taxonomy): domain Eukaryota; kingdom Metazoa; phylum Chordata; class Chondrichthyes; order Orectolobiformes; family Hemiscylliidae; genus Chiloscyllium; species Chiloscyllium plagiosum. The sequence goes on along the minus strand of NW_028270177.1, from coordinate 2,672,503 downwards.
AGCCTGTCCCCGTTACTCAGAAGAGAAGGGTGAAGAAGAGCAGAGCAGTAGTAATTGGGGACTCGATAGTTAGGGGCACAGATAGGCGGTTTTGTGGGAACGAGAGACTCACGTTTGGTATGTTGCCTCCCAGGTGCAAGGGTACGTGATGTCTCTGATCGTGTTTTCCGGGTCCTGGAGGGGGAGGGGGAGCAGCCCGAAGTCGTGGTCCATATTGGCACCAACGACATAGGTAGGAGGAGTGCCGAGGATGTTAGACAGGCTTTCAGGGAGCTAGGTTGGAAGCTCATAGTTAGAACGAACAGAGTTGTTGTCTCTGGTTTGTTACCCGTGCCACGTGATCGAGAGTCGAGGAATAGGGAAAGAGAACACTTAAATGCGTGGCTACAGGGATGGTGCAGGAGGGAGGGATTCCGGTTTTTGGATAACTGGGGTTCTTTCTGGGGACGGTGGGACCTCTATAAACAGGATGGTCTACACCTGAACCTGAGGGGCACCAGTATCCTTGGGGGGAGGTTTGCTAGTGCTCTTGGGGGGGGTTTAAACTAACTCTGCAGGGGCATGGGAACCCAGATTGTAGCTTCAGGGTGCAGGGCCTGGAGTGTAGGGAGGTTAGGAACATGGCATCAATTTCCAAGGAGGGTGTCTGTAAACAGGAAAGTGGCTTGAAGTGTGTATACTTCAATGCAAGAAGTATACGAAATAAGGTAGGTGAACTTGCAGCGTGGGTTGGTACCTGGGACTTCGATGTTGTGGCTATTACGGAGACATGGCTAGAACAGGGACAGGATTGGCTGTTGCAGGTTCCAGGATTTAAATGTTTTAGTAGGGTCAGAGGTGGGGGTAAAAGAGGGGGAGGTGTGGCATTGCTTGTCAAAGATAGTATTACAGTGGTGGAAAGGACGATGGATGAGGACTTGCCATCTGAGGTAGTTTGGGCTGAGGTTAGGAATAGGAAAGGTGAGGTCACCCTGTTAGGAGTCTTTTACAGGCCTCCTAATAGTCCTAGAATCATTGAAGAAAGGATAGGGAAGGTGATTCAGGAGATGAGTGACAGTAATAGGGTGGTTGTTATGGGGGACTTTAACTTTCCTGATATTGATTGGGAAAGCTATAGCTCAAGTTCGTTAGATGGGTCGGTGTTTGTTCAATGTGTGCAGGAGAGTTTCCTGACACAATATGTAGACCGGCCAACAAGAGGTGAGGTCATACTGGATTTGGTTCTGGGTAACGAACCAGGCCAGGTGTTAGAATTAGAGGTAGGTGAGCACTTTGGGGATAGTGACCATAATTCGGTGATTTTTACTCTCGTGATGGAGAGGGATAAGTGTGTACTACAGGGCAAGAGTTATAGCTGGGGTCAGGGAAATTATGATGCGGTGAGGCATGACTTAGGATGTGTGGCTTGGAAAAGTAGACTCCAAGGCAAGAGTGTAAATGATATGTGGAGCTTGTTCAAGGAGCAACTATTGAGTGTCCTTGATAATTATGTACCTGTCAGGCAGGGAGGAAAGGGTCGTGCGAGGGAGCTGTGGTTTAATAAGGAATTGGAATCCCTTGTTAAATGGAAGAGGGCGGCCTATTTCAAGATGAGACGTGAAGGTTCAATTGGGGCGATTGAGAGTTATAGGGTAGCCAGGAAGGACCTGAAGAGAGAGCTAAGAGCAGCAAGGAGGGGACATGAAAGGTCCCTAGTCGGTAGGATTAGGGAAAACCCTAAGGCTTTCTATAGGTATGTTAGGAATAAAAGAATGACTAGGGTAGGAATAGGTCCAGTCAAGGATAGTAGTGGGAAGTTGCGTGTGGAGGCGGAAGAGATTGGGGAGACACTGAATGAATACTTTTCTTCAGTATTTACTCAGGAACAGGGCATTGTCGTCGATGTGAATACTGAGACACAAATAAGTAGAATGGATGGCTTTGAGGTAGGTAGAGAAGAGGTTTTGGAAATCCTGGAAAAGGTGAAAATAGATAAGTCCCCTGGGCCTGATGGCATTTATCCTAGGATTCTCTGGGAAGCAAGGGAGGAGATTGCAGAGCCATTGGCCTTGATTTTTATGTCCTCTTTGTCTACAGGAGTAGTGCCAGAAGACTGGAGGATAGCAAATGTGGTTCCCTTGTTCAAAAAGGGGAGTAGGGATAACCCTAGTAACTATAGGCCGGTGAGTCTCACTTCTGTTGTGGGCAAAGTCTTAGAGAGAATTGTAAGGGATAGGATTTATGCACATCTGGATAGGAATAATGTGATCAAGGATAGTCAGCATGGTTTTGTGAAGGGCAGGTCGTGCCTCACAAACCTTATTGAATTCTTTGAAAAGGTGACGAAGGAGGTTGATGAGGGGAAAGCGGTAGATGTGGTATATAAGGATTTTAGTAAGGCGTTTGATAAGGTTCCCCATGGTAGGCTACTGCAGAAAATACGGAGATATGGCATTGAGGGTGAGTTGGAGGTTTGGATTAGGAATTGGCTGGATGGAAGAAGACAGAGGGTAGTAGTTGATGGCAAAGTGTCTTCATGGAGTGCCGTCACTAGCGGTGTTCCGCAAGGATCTGTTTTGGGACCATTGCTGTTTGTCATTTTTATAAATGACCTGGAAGAGGGGTTAGAAGGTTGGGTGAGCAAGTTTGCGGATGATACGAAAGTCGGAGGAGTTGTTGAAGTGAGGAAGGATGTGGCAGGTTACAGCAGGATATAGAGAAGCTGCAGAGCTGGGCAGAAAGGTGGCAAATGGAATTCAATGTAGCTAAGTGTGAGGTGATTCACTTTGGGAAGAATAACAAAAAGATGGGGTACTGGGCTAATGGTCGGATACTTGGTAGTGTGGATGAGCAGAGGGATCTTGGTGTCCATGTACACAGATCTCTGAAAGTTGCCACCCAGGTAAATAGTGCGGTGAGGAAGGCATATGGCGTACTGGCTTTTATTGGTAGAGGAATTGAGTTCCGGAGTCCTGAGGTCATGATGCAGTTGTATAAGACTCTGGTGCGGCCGCATCTGGAATATTGTGTGCAGTTTTGGTCGCCATACTATAGGAAGGATGTGGAGGCACTGGAACGGGTGCAGAGGAGGTTTACCAGGATGTTGCCTGGTATGGAAGGAAGATCGTATGAGAAAAGACTGAGACACTTGGGGCTGTTTTCACTAGAGAAAAGAAGGTTTAGAGGTGACTTGATTGAGGTGTACAAGATGATTAGGGGGTTAGATAGGGTTGACAGTGTGAACCTTTTCCCGCGTATGGAGTCGGGTATTACAAGGGGGCATAGCTTTAAATTAAGGGGGGGTAGATATAGGACTGATGTTAGGGGTAGGTTCTTCACTCAGCGAGTCGTAAGTTCATGGAATGCCCTGCCAGTAGCAGTGGTGGACTCTCCCTCTTTATGGGCATTTAAGCGGGCATTGGATAGGTATATGGAGGATAGTGGGTTAGTATAGGTTAGGTGGGCTTGGATCGGCGCAACATCGAGGGCCAAAGGGCCTGTACTGCGCTGTATTCTTCTATGTTCTATGTTCTAAGGATTTGTCTTATGAGGAGCAGTGGAGGAGTCTGGGTCTATACTCAGTGGAGTTTAGAGGGATGAGGAATGAATCTGATTGAAACTTAGATCTGAAACTTATTGAAACACCTGGATAGACTAGATGTGGAGCTGTTTCCACTACTAGGAGAGACTAAGACCCAAGGGCACAGTTTCAGAGTGAAGAGATTACCCTTTAGTACTGAGATGAGGAGAAATTTCTTCAGCCAGAGTGTGGTGATTCTGGATCTTATTGCCTATCTGATCTATAGAAGGCTGTTGAAGCCAAGTCATTGAGTGCCTTATGACAGAAATAGATAGGTTCCTGATTAGCAAAGGGATCAAGGGTTGCAGGGAGAAGGTGGGTTAATGGGGTTGTGAAACATATTAGCCATGATTGATTGGCAGAGCAGATTTGCTGGGCTAAATGGTCTAATTCTGCTCCTATATCTTGTAGCTTAATCAACCACATTTCTGTGGGTCTGGAGCTGCAGGTTGGCAAGACGATGTAAAAATGGCGATACTTTCCCCTGTTAGTGGCTGTTAAGGTGGTCCCTATCTTTATTTTGTTCCCTTTCTCTTCAAACAACAGATATAAGTGTCATATCCTACATCCAGTCTTATGTTAAGAAATTAAATATGCTTTATTCTTGGTGAGCTCACAGTTTTGAATTTTTAGGATTTTCCCCTCCAGAGCCTGGGATCTGAACAGAATGCCACTTGCCTAGTGTAGCCTTCGCTTCTGAGTAGAAATATATCACCATTTGTTCAGTGTTACTTGGACAAAATTCTGGAATTCCCTCCCTAATGGCACTGTGGGTCTACCTACAGTGTATGGTTCAAGAAGGCAGCTCACCACCACCTTTACAATAAATGCTGGCCTAATCAGTGGTGTCCAGGTCCCATGAGTGAATTTAAAAAAAGACAAACTGTCTTGGAATGAAGATGAGAGAAGATCTGTGACCCATGTGCCAAGCAACCACCTTATGCGAACCTAAGATCCAAGGAAAGAAGGCTGAACATTTTTCAAGTTTACTTTCTCATATGCATACTTGGCAAGTGAATTCGTCACTTCAGAAATCCTGGAGCAAACTAATTCTATCAGTGTGCACTCGATATTGATCCAATGGCATCTGCATTAGCTTAACCATATCAGTTGGATGAATGATGGCCATTTACCCAAAGATTTCTTGTATGTGAACTAACCATTAGATCACGTCTTGCTGGTTGCTTTTACCTCTACTACAAGGGTATCTGCAATTGAGATGTGAAGATGAATGTCCATTGATGCATATATTGGGAGATTCCTGCCAATGACCATGAACTTTTGAGTTGACTAATTGAGGGCATTGAGATGTGAGGAATAAAAATTGCTTAGCTGGAGAAGTGGGAGTGAAAGAAAGAGGTTAGCAAATTGTGCAACTTCTCAGCTCATTTTAATTGTTTTTATTTTGGAGATATGGGCTTCAGTGGCGAGATCAGTGTTTTGTTGTTTGTCCCTAATAGTCCTCAAAGGATGGTGATGAGCTGCCACCTTAAGTATTACAATCCATGTAATCAGAAGTCACATGACTCCAGGTTATAGTCCAACACGTTTATTTGAAATTACAAGCTTTTGGAGCACTACTTCTTTCAGGTGAAATAACCATGTTGGATATGAGCATCGTTGGCTAGCCGGTATTTATTTCCTGTCCCTAGTTGCCCTTGAGTAGATGGGAGTGAGATGTCTTTTAAGCTTTTGCAGCCAATGTACTGTGGTTTGACCCATAATGCCAAATAAGGAGGGAATTCTGGGATTTTGACCCAGCGACAGTGAAGGAACAGCAATATAGTTCCAAGTCAGAATGGTGATTGGCTTGCTGGTGAACTTATGTATCCTATGTATCTGCTGCCACTGTATTTCTAGATGTAAATGCTCATGATTTCGAAGGTGCTGTCTGAGAATCTTAGGTGAATTTCTGAAGTTCATATTGTAGTTAGTAAACATTGCTGATGCTGCTGAGTGTCCATGGTGGAGGGCGTCAATGTTTGTGGATGTGGTACCAATTGAATGGGCTGCTTTGTGCGGAATAATATTGAAGCTTCATGAGTGCTGTGGGAGCTGCGCATATCCAGGCAAGTGGGAATTATCCCATCAAACTCCTGACTTGTGTCTTGTAGATGATGGTCAGGTTTTGTGAGTCAGGAGGTGAGTTACTTGCCACAGTATCCTAGCCTCTGATCTGGTTGTATTACTGAGAGTTGAAAAATAAGTTAAAAATACGTCATCATTCAAGTGTTGACGTTACAGTAATGTAGCAAACTTCAAATTGACATTACAATGTAGCGGCTCAGTGCAGGGCCTCCGCACGTGGTCTGGCTGCCCACTCCCGACCCCTGTCAAACAGCCTTTTCTCCCCCCCCCCCCCCCCCTCTCATCCGCTCCAAGCCTCAGAACTCTCCATATCAGCTCTCCAAGCTAAGTGTCAGGACCGTCTTCTCCATGCAGTCTCTGCCCAGAATTCACTGCTTGCACAATGCTCCGGAGTTGCTTTCAGAAATGCTGCTCAAGGGCTGCTTCCCCATGCTGGTCTGGGGCACGCAGCCCACGCACTGTACCAGGGTTCACTGCTTGTGGTGTTCTGGGCTCATAGCCCAAGCGCCATACCAGGGCTCCTTGCTCATGCTCCTCTGGGGCTTGCAGGTCACATGCTGCTCCAGGGCTCATGACTCTGGGAATTTGCTGCTGGCACCTGCTGCCAGTATTTGCCTCTGATGCTGAGGGAAGAGAAGAAGAAAAAAGAGAAAAAAAGGAGTGAAAGCACACACGGTCAAATGTAGCCTTGATGTCAAGGGCTGTGTTGTCCATGTTTGAATCAAGGCTATAATGAGGTTAGAAGCTGAATAGCCCTGGCAGAACTCAAACTGGGCATCACGGAGCAGGTTATTGCTGACTTAGGTGCTGCTTGATAGCACTATTGATGACACCTTCAATCCTTTTATTGATATCCAAAAGTAGACTGATGGGGTGGTGGTTGGCTGGGTTGGATTTGACCTGCTTTCAATGTGCAGGACATACCTGATCCAGAAATATCAAAAGGACATTGCATTATTTTCATTTATATTTATTGTAGCAAGTGCAGAGACCTCCATGTCAGACCAAGTAATATTTAACACAGAATTGACCACTCAGGTGCACACCATTATCTCATGGAGCAGAAGGTAGCCAAAGACCATTGTGAAGTGAATGATTCTTTTTTGATTTACTTTTAAAAATCTGGAATGAAGAGTTTAATGATGGTGATGAATCCTTTGCCAATTGTCAGAAAAACCAACCAGTTTCACTCATGCCTTTTAATGAAGGAAACTGCCACTCTTACCCGATTTGAAGGCAAAAAACTGCATATGCTGGAATCCAAAGTCGACAAGCAGGAGATCGGAAGAACACAGCAAGCAAGGCAGCATCGGGAGGAGAAGAAGTCAACATCTCTGATACAACCCTTCTTCAGGAAAGAAGATGGGGATAGGGGGAAGCTGCAGATAAAAGGGGTGGGGGATGGTTTTGGGGTGAAGGAGAGGAGTGGAATGGTGAGGTAGCGACTTTGGAAGGAGGAATACAGTGTAGACTATTTTTGAAATGGGGAATGGTTTTGGAAATATAAAGGACAAAGGGACTTACGAGCCCTAGTGCAGGATTTTCTTAAGATCAACATATAGATTCCGTTGGTAGTTAGGAAGGTAAATGCAATGTTGGCATTCATTTTGAGAGGTCTAGAATACAAGAGCAGAGATGTACTACTGAGGTTGTGTAAGGCTCCAGTCAGACTGCATTTGGAGTAGTGAGTAGTTTTGGGCCCAATATCTAAGGTAGGTGGCCTAGGAAGGTTTCCAGAACTAGTTTACAAGAATGATCCCAAGAACAAAGCTTTTCATATGAGGAGTGGATGAGGATTCTGTGGAATCTGCCGGTTTATGTGCTAACATGAATTCAAGTGGTCAGAGAAGTCTGGCTGAGACGTCTCTGAACTGACAACCAGATTTCTCCAACCACTTGGATCCATGACAGCACATAAACCAACAGCCATATGCAGGACAAATGTGGTGTACAAAATTCCATGCAGGGACTGCACGTTCTTTTGCATTGAAAAAGCAGGAAATGTTTCCAGTTTATACATTTTGTTTTTGTTTCAGTGAGCACAATCTTTTCCCTTTCTGTGGCAATTATAAAATTCTGCAACAGACTACTTTAGCATTGGATTCCAAAGCCCACAGGCAATGGCACATTGATTAGGTCATTACGATTAACTTATGCATATTTTTGCAATGCTGATACTGTTATTGCATAAGTTCTTTTCGCTGACACCTTCACTAATCCTTTGCCCTTTCTATTTTGACCTCTTGCTGTACCTTAGGGATCTTCCTAAAGAAGCTATCTTTGAAAGCTTGCCAGTTGTATAAATCTATTGAAATGCACTGAATGTCTAGCAAAACAACAGGAGCTCTGTAACAAATCCAAAGTCTGAGGTAAGCCAAGTGTCTGAGATAAACCAATGTTCAAGCACAGCAGTAATTCTAAAAAGCAGATGCAGGTGAAGCTGGATAAAAATAAATCTAAAATGTTGCACTGCTTGCATAAAATTGTGATGATGAATAATCTATTAATGTCAGTGATATCAATAATAACTGTGGATGCTGGAGATCTGAAACAAAATCAGAAATTACTGGTGAAAGAATGGCTGGTCTGGTGGTATCTGTAGGAAGATAGCAGAGTTTTTTGAGTCTGATGACTATTCATCAGAACATCCGGTGAACAGTCACCAGACTCAAAACGTTAATGTTTTCTTCCTACAAATGCTGCCAGACCTGTTGAGTTTTACTACCAATTTTTGTACTGTACCAAAATGAATAACAGCCTTCACCCCAAGCAATATGCTTGTTCTTTCCACTTGTTCTATGGCCCAATCCACCACTTCATTATCTCTCTGACAAAGGAGAGCCTGTGGACATGATCTATTTCATTTCCGAATGGCCTTTAAAAAGTGCCATACAGATGACTGCTAAATAAAATAAGAGCCCATGTTGTTGAGGGCCAGGTACTGTCATGGGTACTGTCATGGATAAAGGATTGGCCGACTGGCAGAAGGCAGAACGTAAGGATCAAGGGGTCTTTTTCAGGATGGCAGCCAGTGATGAGTGGAGGTCCACGGGAATCAGTGTGGGACCATAACTACTCTTGTTATGCATTAGCGAGCTGAATGAAGCAACTGAGGGGATTGTTGCTAAGTTTGCAGGTGACACCAAGTTTAACTGGAGGGATGAATCATCTTGAGGAAGTGGGGAGGCTGCAGAGGATTTGGATATACTAGGCTAGTGGTCAAAGAAGTGGCATATGGAATACAATGTAGGAAAGTGTGAGGTTGTGAATAGAGGTTCAGATTTTTATCTAAATGGAGAAAGGCTTTGGAAATCTGAAGCACAAAGGGACTTAGAAGACCTAGTTCATGAATCTCTTAACCTTAACTTGCAAGCTCAGTTGGCAGTTAAGAAGTCAAATGCAATGTTAGCATTCTTTTCAAGAGGGCTACCGTAAAAGAGTAGAGATGTACTGCTGAGGCCACATTTGTCAGACCACATTTTGAATATTGTAAGCAGTTTTGGGTCCCGTATCTAAGGAAGGATGTGCTGGCATTGGAGGGGGTCCAGAAAAGGTACAAGAATGATGCTGGGGAGGAAGGGCTTGTCATATGAGGAACAGTTGTGGACTCTAGATCTGCTTTTAATGAGTTTAGAAGGATGAGAAGGATCTAATTAAAACTTATAGGATACTGAGGGGCCTGGATAGAATTGAAGCAGAGAAGATGTTACCATTAGTAGGAGAGACTAGGACCCCAGGACGCAGCCTCACAGTGATGGGATGACCCTTTAGAACTGAGATAAGGAGGAATTTCTTCAGTAGAGGGTAGTTAATCTGTAGAACTCATAGCTACAGGGGGCTGTGGAAAACAATTAATTGTGTCTTTAGTACAGAGATAGATAGGTTCTTGATTGGTAAAGGCAGGAGAATGGGGTTGAGAAACATATTAGCTATGATTGAATGGCAGAGCATACTCAGTAGGGCCACATGTCTCTGAATCCTTCTTGCTCGTCCTCTAGATGTTGCTTTGTATCCCAAGGCCCTTCTCTCTTCTGCTCCTTTATGGTGTTGCTACATCTGTCCGGTTATCCTATCTGTCCCTTACTTGCTCAAAAACTTCCAATGTTCACAGCCTTACAGTGATCCCTGCCATAAAGAATAGCTCTCCATCTGATACCCATTACCAATGTCTTTATTTTGTATGAGTGCAATAGTTCTAATGTTCATTAATGTTCAACTTTCCCAAGTTTGTTTGTTAACCAAACCATATTGAAAATCCTCTTAAAACAGAGTGAGAACTGTTATCAGATGATTTGCATGTCTCCACAGTAACTATACATCAAGTATGTTGGTTGATGCAAGTAATCAGTTCTAGCAGGTTGCATGCACATTCTATTTTTTGGTTATTGCCAAATGTCTGAAATGTGATCCAAACATTGTTATTAAGGCAAATGCATATATAAAGAAAAGTGGGTGATAGTTTTAAAAAACGTGCTAAGGTGCCTTTTTTGTTACCAACTTATTATGGTCTTTAGTACAATAAATGCCTTTCAGATGTTGATTTTATAACTTATTTTAACACTCTGTATTTTTCTGATTGGAAACATTTCTAAATACACAAGATTCTTTAATATTCCTTTAGTACCTAAATTGCCAAACAATATCAATGTGTGAACTGTAAAGTGATTCACTTTGGGATGGCCTTTGTAGGCAAGGTCCTGGAGGTCTGACAAGATGGGTGATCAGAGGCGCAACTTATTCATTTTCTGGAGGCCATGACACCTGACCATGCCAGTCAGGTCAGCGACTACTATAGCCAGGCTAGTCTCAGCTCATCTGGAGGAATGCACAGCTCTAGGAAGGAGGTCAATGACCTTATCAGTCCCTCGGCATAAGTGCCACCAGTGTCTCTCCAATAACTCTGTATCAATGCTACTGTACCCAGCTCCCACCAAGCTGATGCTCTACCACTCTCACTAATGCAACATCTTTCTCATTTGCTGTCACCCACCCCAACCCCCCAACTTGCACTCAACCTGCTTACCCTCAGCGCTTAGTCACTCACTTAGGGCACCTCCCCACCTGCTTCAAAAGTGTGGTGATCCACACAGCTGTGCTACACACTTTCATTTACCTTAATATTTGGCTCTATCATTTATAGAAAGAAAACAACCCCCAAAAAGGCAGAAAGATTCAAAACAGAGTGTGCTGCCAGACATTCAGCTGCTTACCCCTTATGTTACGACCATTCTGACTGTGACCACCTGGAATGGTTGACTGACTGTTCAAGCCCCAGGACTGCTATTGAAGGTTGCCCTTGACTTTCTGTATTGGGTCCCCTTGATCGATGGCTTGCCCCTTTAATTTGACTGAGGCCTGCTGATAACGATGACCATCTTCCTTCCTTTCTGCCTACCAAAATTAAAGACAAGATGGTAGTAATATGAGACTGGCATCTAGAACATAGAACATAGAACATAGAAGAATACAGCGCAGTACAGGCCCTTTGGCCCTCGATGTTGCGCCGATCCAAGCCCACCTAAACTACACTAACCCACTATCCTCCATATACCTATCCAATGCCCTCTTAAATGCCCATAAAGAGGGAGAGTCCACCACTGTTACTGGCAGGGCATTCCATGAACTAACGACTCGCTGAGTGAAGAACCTACCCCTAACATCAGTCCTATATCTACCCCCCCTTAATTTAAAGCTATGCCCCCTTGTAATACCCGACTCAATACGCGGGAAAAGGTTCATACTGTCGACCCTATCTAACCCCCTAATCATCTTGTACACCTCAATCAAGTCACCCCTAAACCTTCTTTTCTCTAGTGAAAACAGCCCCAAGTGCCTCAGTCTTTCCTCATACGATTTTCCTTCCATACCAGGCAACATCCTGGTAAACCTCCTCTGCACCCGTTCCAATGCCTCCACATCCTTCCTATAGTATGGCGACCAAAACTGCACACAATATTCCAGATGCGGCCGTACCAGAGTCTTATACAACTGCATCATGACCTCAGGACTCCGGAACTCAATTCCTCTACCAATAAAAGCCATCTCTGGCTGAAGGGGGGCTAAGCAAAAAAACATCTAAGGGCAAGCATTGAGGTAGGGTCAAAGTGAATGACCACTCTGACAGCGAGGAAAGAACCTGGAAATGCAGCCAAGTCAAGTCCATGGGTGATGTTTGTCCCTGACCACACAATGTCCTTGCTGCAACATTACAGTGATCGTTGCCAATGGAGCCCAACATGCATTGAAGTACTGAAGCATCCTGAAAGTGGATTGGGGATGTGGATTCTTAGAGGTTATGTTGGATACCAGTGTCCGTGTACGTGAGGTGCATGTAGGTGGTGCCCATTGAAGTGAACTATGAAATATTGATAGCCAGTGACCAACATAGAGGTTGTTTGGAGCAAGTGGTGAGTTAAACGTTTCAGGTATTTTTGTTGGTTTCCATGTCAGGATTTCTCAACTGCTGGCTTATTTGGCAAGCTCGGTAAGATACAAAGCTGAATATTAATGAGTGAGTTGGGTTATCAAGTTTTAACAGGCAATAATCCCCCTTAATTGCTGTAGGAGAATCTTGCCAAGCTGCTTGGGAAAAGCAGAAAAGATGTAGTGAGATTCTCCTGATGTTAAAATTGGCCTTGCTGGAATTCTCATTTGATTCCACTATAAATCTTACATTACCCAAAGTTGCTCAGACCCCATAACATTCCTCCCAAAGAGATTGATAATTCTGGGCAAGAATGATTGAAAGAAAAATTTAAAGGGAAAGGAAAATTTAATAGAAAATAAAGGAAGATAGTTACCAGGATGTCATCTGGGACTTCAGTAGTGTGGAGAGGTTGGAAAGTTTGTTCTGTTTTCCTTGGACCAGAGAAGGTTAAGAGTTGAGCGGTTTGAGATGTCTTAATGGAATAAATAGGGACAAATATTTTCTGTACAGTGTGGGTGAATAACTAGGAGTCAAGAATTCAAAAATATTGAAGATTCAGAGGAGGTGTGTTGAGAAATGCTTTCCTTCTGAGTTCAGCTGGTGGAAGCTGATTCCTAAAGTAATTTTGAAAGGAAGTTTCCTACTTTGAAGTTTTTCCTGATAATTTACACGCATGATATTTCATCGACTTTACCAGAACTTTCCCCCTCAGTTATTGAATTTACATCTACAGTTATTCTTTTAAAACAACACATTTTGGAATTTAAAGTAAATGTCAATAAATGTTTTGGGATTCTGATTTATTGTCATAACAACATAATACAGAACACTGCTTCTAAGCGTTAATGTTGTAAAATAGGATGTTTGTTTGAACACTCGCATCTTCATAAGCCAAATTCCTGATCCCACCTTATTCAAGCATAAGTAACATAGAACATAGAAAAGTACAGCACGGAACAGACCCTTCAGCCCACGATGCTGTGCCGAGGATTAATCCTAATATAAAATAACCTAACCTACGCACCCCACAAGTTCTGAATGGAAACTAGGTGGACTTCCACAAAGAGGGAAATTCTCTGGTGAAGTGCACAGACTACTGGTCCTGTTGGAAAAATTACATAAAATTTGTAATGTTTTGTTTTCTTTAGATCTGAAAGAATGGTTTGTGCTTCATTCAGTTGGTGCTTGAGTGTGATCATGATTTGCTACCTAACACGAGCAGCCTGGTGTCTGAATCCTGATGATCCCAATGTGTGCAGCCATTGGGAAAGGTAAACTCAATATTTGAAGTTTTCTTTTCACTCACATATTTTGTGTGGTGTGTTAATTTGCTTTGATGTTCACAAAAAATTTGAATACTTTAATTGGTATATTTGTTTGTAGAAATTTCAAAATTAAAATTGTGTACTGTCTTTCAAAGGAAGGAGTTCAACTTGATCATTTATTTTTATTCATTTCTTGGGATATGGGCGACCATTTTTTAATTTTGATCCCAATTCGATAATGAAAAGCTTTATAATTTAGTACATACATATTTCTAAATACTTCAGCGTAAAATTGCCACATCAAAGACAGTACCCCATATAATATGTTATTATTATTTGGAAGTTGGCAAATTTGACACACCACCCCCAACAACATGTTGTTATCTTTTAAGGAAACTGAAAGGGGACAAGAAAGTTGGCAGCAGATTAAACAATTATAGAAAATAGCTAATTTCTAATGAAAATTATTTGACATTAAAATTCTACAATTGCTTATGCCTGGGAAATAAAATAAGGCACAATTCATACTTTAAGTAAGGATTATCTTTACTTTGTTTCATATTTCTACAGTATGTCAAGATACGTTTGGTTGCTAGCTTATCACTGTAAACTTAAACCACCTTCAGGGTTACAGCCGAAATATTGACTTCTCCATCTCCTGATGCTGCCTGGCTGGCTGTGTTCTTCCAAACTCTTGCCTGTCTACTTTGGATTTCAGCATCTGCAGTTTTTTTTTTGTTTCTAACACATCTACATTTAGCAAGGAGCCTAACATATTATGTCTTTCTCCTCCCTTGAGCGTTTGGAAAACAGGCATGTATTGTGCCCATATTTGGTCATTTTAATTTGTTTTCCTCAGCAGCAAGTGTGACAATAACTTCCATCACTTTCTCTCGCCATTCCTTACTTCAGGTACCAGATGAGCCATATGTTGCTTTTTTGGCAAAACATTGCTTCAGTTATAGGGCAGTAGCTGATATCTCTGAGCGCTGGCAACTTCGCTAGCTAGGAATTACACTACTACAGCCCATACAAAGAGCATGTGCTCCTCTTATCTTACTTTTTTCGTTCATTGTAGAAACAAATCCTAAGTTATTTCACGAGAGGCCAAGTCTGCTTTAAAGTTAACAATATATCGAACTTAACTGAAGGATTACTAAATGAATTAATTACTAAAGGTGTAGGATTTTTGATGCAACTATAATTCATGCTTAAAAAGGAATACTTTGAAGGTTGATGTGAGTAGAAAGGTAATACTCTGCAAACTGGAGACTGTACATTTTGTAGAATGAACCATTTTCAAGTTGAGGGGAGAAAGATTTTAAAAAGACATGAGCAGCAAATGTTTTACACAGAGGGTGGTTCTTGTGTGGAGTGAACTTCCTGAGGAAGTGGTGGATGTGGGTACAATTACAATTGCAAAGATGTTTGGATAGATCCAAGAACAGGAAAGGTTTGAAGGGATATGGATCAGGAGCAGGCAGGTAGGATTAGATCAGTTTGGGATTATGTTCAGCATGGACTAGTTGGACCGAAGGATCTGTTTCCGTGCTGTATGACTCCATGACTCTATAAGAATTGTAAAACTTGTAATATGTTGATTTTATATGTGAACATTAAAAAAAATTAAAAACAAAGCAATTCAACAGTGAGATGTTTCACTTATATTTTATTCTATATTGTTGGGCGAGAGGAAGCTGTAAACAATGGAAATAATCTTTTTTGTTGCTTCTAATTGGTATAAATGTAAGATTGTGTTTGTTGTTCCTTCTGGAAGTGATTGTTAGATTCGAAGCAAAGTAAACATGAACCTAATCAAGTTTTTTTATTACTAATGTAATTACATTATTGTTAGGACATCCTGAAATCTTTTCTGTCTGAGATAAATTTGAAATCTTAATCAAATTAAAACTGTATTCTGACTTTGTGACTATAAAGAGTACTTGTAAATAAAGTGGAAAAAGAGTTGTTTAAGCTCTACTCAGTTAATAATATGCAAGGTATTAGGGGCGACACGGTGGCTCAGTGTTTAGCACTGCTGCCTCATAGCACCAGGGTCCCAGGTTCGATTACAGCCTCGGGTGATAGCTGTGTGGAGTTTGCACATTCTTCCCGTGTCTGCGTGGGTTTCCTCAGGGTGCTCCGGTTTCCTCTCACAGTCCAAAGATGTGCAGGTTAGGTGAATTGGCCATGCTAAATTGCCCATAGTGTTAGGTGCATTTAGTGAGAGGGAAATGGGTCTGGGTGGGTTACTGTTTGGAGGGTCGATGTGGACTAGTTGGGCCGAAGGGCCTGTTTCTACAGTGTAGGGAATCTAATCTAATTTAATCTACAAGATGCATATTGTTACAAAATTATTTTTTCCAAGAGAAAAGTTTAAGTTCATTTTCCTCTCTATTTGAAAGTTTTAAATTAAAATAAAATATAAAACGAAAAGAGAAATTCATAAGAGCAGTGATTCTTCAGGTTAATCAAGAAACTAAGACCTCCTACAATTTTCTTTAAAGGAGCATTAGCAAACCAAAAGCATACACACACACACTATTGATTGAATGAATTGGTATGAGCACAACATTGTAATCAAGAGAAAAGCCAGATTAAACTCTATTATTGATTTGCTGTACATCACATGATGACTTTGTTATGTAGACATTAATAAATCACATTGCGATAGGAGCTTGAGCAAATGACCTTTATTGCCCTTTAGGATTATATGTTGATTATTAAACAGTTAGGACAATGTGTGTAATTTCTTCAAAGAAATATCTGATTCAGCCATTAATTTGTAATCACATAATAGTATTTTCAATATATTAAAATAGGGATTTTATCCTCAGGAATCAAATGACTTGTAAAAATAGTGACTGCAATACACTGGTTGAAATATGCTGTGTCACAGCATGGTAAATGTAGGTTTGCATCCATAATTCTTCATCTCAACCAAACATCCAAAGACTAAGCATTTTTCTCACAAAGCAATTTATGGATTTAAATGTTAGTATTCCTGATGAATGAGCAGATGCTTCAGATCAAGGGTCAGATTTTTGCTATCCTGGCATTGCCTGACCATTTGCTGAGCAAACCCATAAAACTGTGAAATAGAAAGAGGGCCATTTGGCCTGTTGTCTCAACTGACTCCTTGATAGAATTGTCTAATTTAGACCTGACCATAATTTTCTTGTCATACTGTAATGTAACACTCCTGTTAAAAGAGAGTGAGGCAGAAGATAGGAAATTATAGGCCAGTTAGCCTGACCTCATTCATTGGTAAGATCTTAGAGACCATTATTAAGAATGAGATTGCGGAGTACTTGGAAGTGCGTTGTAAAGTAGGGTGAGTCAGCTCAGCTTTGTCAAAGGGAGACCATGCCTTACAAATTTTTTAGAATTCTTTGAGGAGGTAAAAACAAATTAACCAAAGGAGAGCCATTAAATGTCATCTATTTGGAATTGACAAGGTGACACACAGGAGGCTGCTAAACGAGAGAAGCCAAGGTGTTTACAGCAAGTTTAGAGGATTGGCTGACTAGTTGAAGACAGAAAATGGGAATAAAGGTGTCTTTTTCAGGATGGCAGCCAGTGACTAGTGGAGCCCCACAGGTACCACAACTTCACGCTATACATTAAAGATTTGGGTGAAGGACTAAGGACACTGTTCTTAGATTTTAGGATTACACAAAGATAGGTGGAAGGACATGTAGTGTTGAGGAAGTAGGTAGCCTGCAGAAGGATTTTGATAGCTAGGAGAGTGGACAAAGAAGTTGCTGCTGGAATACAGTGTGGGAGAGTGTGAGGTTTTGCACTTTGGTCAGAGGAACAGAGACATATATTATTGTCTAAATAAGGGAAGGCTTCAGAAATCTGCAGCACAAAGAGACTTAGGAGAACTAGTTCAGGACTCTTGTATGGTCAACATGCAGGCTCACTTGGCACTTAAGGCGGCAAGTGTAATGTTGGTATTCATTTTGAGAGGACTAGAATACAAGTGCAAAGATGCACTGCTGAAACGATGTAAAATTCTGGGCAGTGTTTGGAAAATTGTGAGCAGTTTTGGGCCCTGTATCTAAGGAAGGATGTGCTGTCCTTAGAGGGTGGGGGCGTGGTGGGGGTGGGGGGGTTGGGGGGCAGGGGCAGACGAGGTTCACAAGTATAATCCCGGGAATAAAGCTTTTGTCATATGAGGAGTGGATGAAAATTTATTTCTGATTCTGTTGATAGAGTTTAGAAGGATGAGTGGAAATTTCATCGAAACTTTAGCATACTGAGAGGCCTGGATAAGGTAGACTTGGAGAAATGTTTCCACTAGTAGCAGAGACTAGGACTCCAGGGCACAGCCTCTGAACCCCTTTAGAACTGAGATGAAGAGGAAGCCAAGTCATTGAGTGTCTTTAAGACAGAAATAGATAGTTCTTGATTAATAAGGGGATCAGGTTAAGGAGAAAAGGTAGGATAATGGGAATGTGAAACATCAGTCATGATCGAATGGTGAAGCAGACTTGATGGGCTAAATGGCCTAATACTACTTCTATATCTTATGGTCTTATTGCACTATAAACCTTGTAAATTAATTCACTTTAAGTACATGACCATTTTTTTTGTACTGTAGTTCCTATGATATCTAGTTCCAACACTTTTTCGGGTAGCACATTCTGGGCTAAAGCAGGTCTTTGTTGTTCAGAAGAGAAGTGCCTGCTTAGGCCTGGATGCAATGAAATGTGGCTGGTCAATTAAACACACAAACTCATTGCACTGGGAAATGGGGTGTA
The DNA here is from genome assembly GCF_037043375.1 of Chiloscyllium plagiosum. Lineage (NCBI taxonomy): Eukaryota > Metazoa > Chordata > Chondrichthyes > Orectolobiformes > Hemiscylliidae > Chiloscyllium > Chiloscyllium plagiosum. The sequence goes on along the minus strand of NW_028270177.1, from coordinate 2,654,398 downwards.
AACAGAATCCAGAATGTCCCCCATATAACTTTTATTCAAGAGATTGACAGGTGCAAAGTCCATTTTGGATATCCTTGCACTTTGATACCCTGTAGTTGTAGGAAGGGGAAAGTGATGTAAGAGGGCTAAAAGACACACCACATGCCACATTCCTGCATCAATTTAAAGACACTGCACAAATCCTATAGAGAAACAAATTTGGGTGAAAAGCTGACATGAGGTATTTGTTCAGATTATGTATCAACAACCTGTAGAGTGAGTATCCCTGACAGGAAATTTGACTCTTTGGTCTTCGGTGTTCATTTGCAACTGGATTATATCCACATTTTGGTAAGAACATTTTGGTAAGATTGAATTTGATGGGTTAAAAATTGTGGAGTGTTTCAGCAATTTCCAGATATGCCCAGATGTGAGAGAGAGGTTCACTCATATTTGTAAATTTGGCAAGTCCTGTACAGCCACAAACAACATCTGACATGTTGGATGCTAAGTTCATTTGAACTCAAAGAGCAGGTTATTTTTCTTCTATTCATAATATCACAATATGATACTTTGTGATGGTGATTGTTCCACAATTGGAGTTGTTGCAGCTTCTGAGAATCACTATATGGAGTCTTAATATGGCCGGGCAAGAGAAGTTGGAAAGAACGAGTAACCTGAGAGCGAGCCACTGAATACTGGAAAACAAAAGTTATGATATGAATTTACAAGAGTTACACCAGGAACTTGGATTGATGAAATAGAGTACTAATTTCATGTTAGAAACATTTTGTTGCACATTGAGTTCTGATTAAAAACTAATATGCTAAAGTTGTTTATATAAAATGGAACAAAGTTCTGATATGAATTAATTCCTATAATCTTTGAAACAAACTAGAAACCAATTATGTCATACACTTCAAGACTTATTTACCAGCAGTAATCACTATGCTATAGAAATGCATGTTCTTTGACAAATTGATGTTGTAAGCAAGGCTGCATTATTTCTAATTTTTGAGTCAATCAATATCTAGCCTTGTGGTTAATAATATTTTTGGATTTTCTCTGTCATTTTAGTTCTCATGAACAGAACAATTAAAACTTGTTTGTGTTTTGTTTTCTCAGTTATGCAGTCACTGTTCAGGAATCTTATGCCCACCCCTTCGACCAAGTCTACTACACAAGATGTACTGATATTCTTAATTGGTTTAAATGTACCAGGCACAGGTTAGTTTTATAAATCAGCGCAGATTCTTTCAGTTAGATTGTGTTATTTGACTGTTCACTGTCACTCCTGATGTTGTGGCTAAACAAAAAAGAGGAAAAACTATAAAACTCACCACTGAGTAAAAAATAGTAATTGCAAAAAGGCCAAGGTGATAACTTTATCATATAGTTCAAATAACTTTATTAATCAAAAGAACATTGCTGCTATGTTACCTATAATTTGGAGATACCGGTGTTGGACTGGGGTGTACAAAGTTAAAAATCACACAACACCAGATTGTAGTCCAACAGGTTTAATTGCTAGTGCTTCCAGTTAAACCTGTTGGACTATAACCTGGTGTTGTGATTTTTAACTATGTTACCTATAGCTCTTGATAAAATTATTCCTTAAATAATAGTTTTTTTTTGCAAGCTTCCATTCTTCTAACCAAGAATAAACACAATATTATTGTCTGGTTATTAATTTGTTTTACAGTAACTCTCTGATGGAAAATCTCAACGTATACGTTAATGTCAGTGATTAGAATGTGTTACCAGTGAAAGTGCTTTCATTGTAATTTCTAGACCCAACTCAAGTTCAGTTCTATTTCCATTAATTGTTTACTGTCTTGTTGTAAGCAAAGAAATCATCTGGAATTGTTGGAAATTTAAAGATAGTCACGTATCTAGCCTGCAGTCTGTGTTTGTATAAAGTTGTTGACTAATTGTAGCAGTAACTTCAGTCTGCAGATTTGGTAGTTCCAGACTATTTTGCTTCAATAATAAATTAACTGAATTCTTTTAAACTTCCATATGTGACAAAGCTGTTCTGTTGATATTGCCATTTCTGCAGATTTCACCACAAGAGTTTTGCATATTTCCCATTTACTTTCATTATCATTAGAATTTTAAAATGGCATTTGCTGGATTATGAATTTTCTAAAATGTTTGTTGGATAAAACTATTTTAATTTTCAATTACATAAAGGGAAGACACCAGCAATTTCACAAATAATTGTTTTATTATAGAATCAGTTACAAAACAGCTTATCGTCGAGGTCTAAGAACAATGTATAGAAGAAGATCACAGTGCTGCCCTGGATACTACGAAAGTGATGATTACTGTATCCGTAAGTGTTGTTCTTCAGTTAAGACTGCTAGACTATTTATAACATCTCCAACAATTTTTGACTAAACTGCAGAAGTCCTGTAGGTGTCACCTAAATACATTTAGATAAAATAATTGTTGCCCAAGATTCTAACCACATGAAAATATTCAAAAATTGACAATTTTATAAATACTTGCTTCCCTGCAGCCTTATGATGCTATGTGTTAAATGAAGGGAAACAAACATTTAGGGCATAGCATTTAATGTCAGGTTTCAGGTAAATATAGCTTTAGGAATATATTAACCTGTCAGTTTACTTCATGGTTAAAAAAATGAATTCCCTGAGAGGTGAGCAGCTTCTGTGTGTCTTCCTCCAACTGGATCAATGTCGAAGTGGTAGAGTGCAAGTGTGTGTGATGGAGTGCAGTTGTGTGTGGGTGGACTTGAATTGCCATGATCACTTCTAACCTGTCCATGGAGGCATGCAGATGATGGCTTGACTCACTACTGTAGCTTATGGGCAGTAAGGGTTACTGAATCCCATATAGTTATCTGTTGCTCTGGTTTCTCCCTGTACATTCTAATGAGGTTCCTGATTGCTGACCAAAGGGTCTTCCCCTTCCTGGGGATGGGCATGTACATGATCTCCAGCAGACTTCCAAGTGTCAGCGGCCTAGAATGTTTCTCCATTGTGGAACAGTCACAATGAGGTACTCAGCAAATTCTGCTCCTATGCCTTCTAGTGCTAACATTCCCACTGAGGTGTCAATATTTCAGCTGATGGAAAGTGGAGGAGGCCTTTCTGATGCTTCTGTGCTCTCATCCTTAGAGGTTGAAAAGGTGGCATCTGGGGGAACCAACTATTTCTCAATGGTGGTTGTGGATATGCTGGCAGTAACTGTGTAAGGCAAAATAGAGAAAATGTCAAAGCAAATGCTTAGAAGTGGTTTGCAATTAATAAGACTGACATCTGGTTACTGTGAAACTTGCAGTGGGATGAAGAATGGTACTTACCGGGTTGGCAGGACATTGATGACTCAGCAATTCCTTCTGGAGGGCCAGGATTCTCTCCTTGTAGAAGCTAATAAGTCAAATGTCAGGAAGCCCTCCATCCTGACTATTTCTATGCTACTGTAAGCTGTCGACTCATGGAATGATAGAAAGAGAGGAATGGTTAATAAGCTGAAAGTTGATGACACAGCTGTTATGGCAAATGCAGATGGTAGAAAGGCAGTGGGGTATCCCAGGTGAGTGAGGAGTAAGGAAATGCCAGGGGATTATAGACCGGTCAGCTTTATGTCAGCAGTGAGTAAGTTGGAGGGAATCCAGAGGGACAGGATTTACAAGCATTTGGAAAAGCAAGGACTGGTTACAGATAGTCAACATGGTTTTTTGCATGGGAAGTCTCATTAACTTGATTGAGTTTTTTGAAGAGGTGACAAAGAAAATTGATGAAGGTAGAGCCATAGATGTTGACTATGTGGACTTAAGTAAAGTATTCGACAAGATTCTGCATTGTAGACTGGTTAGAATCCATGGGGAGCTAGCCAGTTAGATATGTAATTGTCTTGAAGGTAGGCGACATAGGGTGGTGCTGAGATGCTGTTTTACAGCCTATGGTCTGTGACCAATGGTGTACCCCAAGGATCAGTGCTGGGTCCACTGATTTTGATCATTTACATAAATGATTTGGATGTGAACATAGGAGGTATGGTTGAAAGCTTGCTGATGACACCAAAATTGGTGGTATAGTGAAGAAAGTTATCTCAGAATACAATGGGACCTTGACCAGATGAATGAGTGGGTCGAAGAGAGGTAGATGGAGTTTATTTTGGATAAATGTGAGGTGTTGCATTTTTGTACGGCCTAATGGTAGCGCCCTGAGGAGTGGTTGCCGAACAAAGAGACCTAGGGTGCAGGTGCATAGGTCCTAGAAAGTGGAGTCACCGGTAGATAGGGTTGTGAAGAAGGCGTTTGGCATGCTTGTCTTTATTGATCAGTGTATTGAATATAGGATTGTGGATGTCACGTTGCAGCTGTACAGGACATTTGGGAGGTCCCTTCTGGTATACTGTGTACAATTCTGGGTCTTCCTTCTATAGGATGTTGTTAAACTTGAAAGGGTGCAGAAAGAATTTACAATGATGTTGCAGTGTCTGGAGGGTTTGAGCTATAGGGAGCAGCTGAACAAGCTGGAACTTTTTTCCTTGGAGCTTTGGAGGCTGAGAGTTGATATTATCAAGGTTTATAAAATCATGAAGAGTATGGATAAGATGAATAGCCAAGGTCTTTTTTCATAGGTGGGGAAGTCCAAAACTAGAGGGCATAGGTTTAAGGTGAGAGAGTTTAGATTTAAGAGACCTGAGGGGTAACATTTTCACGCAAAGAGTGGTGCATGGACGGAACAAGCTGCCAGAAGAACTGGTGGAGGTCGGTACAATTATAACATTTAAACCACATCTTGATGGGTATGTGAATAGGAGGGGTTTGAAATATGGGCCAAATGCTGGCAAATGGGACTAGGTCAGATTGGGGTGGCTGGTCAGTCCAGACCCTATGACTCTAACTTTTTTCTTAATCTCTTCCTGTGTTGATATGAATTCATTTTACAGTTGAAAGCAATATTTACTTTGTGTGATCTGAACATAATTTCTAGATATCCAGCTGAAACCTGCTTAAGAATGGATTCTAGCAATTTCCCTATGATAGGCTAACTAGTCTATAGTTTCCTGCTTTCTGCTTGTCATTTTCTTTGATAGTTTTCATATCTACTTTTCAATTCACTAAAATGCTCAAGTCTCAAGAAGTTTGGAAATTTATAACCAACACCTCAATAAATTCTTCAGACTGATGAAGAGTCCTGATCCAAAACATCAACTTTCCTGCTCCTCCGATGCTGTCTGATCTGCTGTGTTCTTCCAGCTTCACATTTTATCGACTCTGACTTCCAGCATTTGCACTCCTTACCATCTCCAAATTCTTCAGCCCCTTACTTTTACACTCTACAGTATATGCCTTTTTGTCCTGGATGCTTGTCAAACTTTTCCCAACACTTTTTCCCTTGTTATGGTGATTGTATTAAAGTCCTCCCTCCTTTTAATCTTTTTTATTTTCAGAAGTCTTTGGGAAGGTGTGTAAGTCTTCTACAGTGAAGACGAATACAAATGACCTGTTCAAAACATCCATCATTTCCTGCCTTTCCATTATGAATTCACCACTCTCTCTGTAAGGGATGACTAGTACCATTGGTTATTCCTTTCCTATTTTAAAAACTTGTAGATACTCTTACCATTTGTTTTTATATTACTCAATAGATTTCTCTTGTACTCTAAATTCTTCATTTTTAAAAAACATGTTCTTTACTAGTCCTAAATTTTCCTGCAATCGTCTGACCTACCACAAGACTTCACAAAATTGTGCAGTGTTCCTGTCAATTTGTTTCTGTCTATAACTAACTTATTAAGCCACAGATGATGCACTCTTCTCAAAACTTTTTTTTCTCTCATAGGGAAAAGCCTTGGAGAGTTATTAAATATTAAAAGTCTGCCACTGCAACTCTACTGTCCTATCTTTTAACATGGTTTCTGTGTTCACTTTAGCCAGTTATGCCTTTATATTGCCATTTATATTTCACATTTAGGAATTGATTACATATGGCAGGAAATACAGGTCACATTTGGCAAAATGAGACACAGGCTCATTAATTAAAGAACCCTCCCTTCAAACCTCATTGTCCCTTTCTTTGTTGCACTCTCTGACCAGCTCATCACTACTGGTCTTCCACAAATACTTGGCCCATACTACCCATCCCATACTACCTTGCATTCTCCCATACCCTATTGTCTCCACACTTGTTAGTTCAACATTCCCCCTTACCATCCTTATCTCTTCTGCAATCCAGGTTACTGCCCCCAATCCCTAGCACTAAGTTCACCAATGCTTAACACGCAGTGCTCCCTTATAGTACTTTCATCCCACTGACACCCATGACTGACCATAATCTACCATCCTGACCGACCTTGACAGACTGATTACCGACAACCCAACTGATAACTGATCAAACATCCGACTGTCCCGTGTGCAGCTCCCTGACTAACTAACTTACTATGAATGTCCTGGCTGTGTGCACTGGACCTGCAGCATTGATTGCAGCCCATATCTCAGACTGTAGCGAAACAGACCCCCTGACTGTGACTGCCCAAGCGACTGAGTGACCATGTCCAAGCCCCTGGATTGAGATTGGGTAATACCTTTGATTTACTGTACCAGACTTCACTAACTGACAGCAGCCTCCCTTGCCTGAGAACTACTTCCTGAGGACTTTGAGACATGACCATTTGGGTAAAGCACAAGCAGTTTGTTTGCCTTGTAGGTTGCTGGGAAATTGCTGTAGGTGTGATATTGATGGTGCTATATAGCAACATGGCAGCATCCGAGGAGCAGGCGATTTATCTCTCCACCACTAAGGCTCCCAGCCTCATTCTTGATAAAGAGCTTTTGCCCGAAGCGTTGATTTTCCTGCTCCTTGGAGGCTGCCTGACCTGCTGTGCTTTTCCAGCACTACTCTAACCTTGACTCTAATCTCTAGCAGCTGCAGTACCCTCTTTCGCCCTGTATAGCAACATGTCCACCCTAATAAGGTTAGATCACATGGGATCCAGGGAGATCTAGCTAATTGGATATAAAATTGGCTTGACGGTAGAAGATAGAGGGTGATGGTAGAGGATTGTTGATGTCACAGGTAGATAGGGTGGTGAAAATGTCATTTGGCATGCTTGCCTTCATCAGTCAAAGCATTGAGTACATGTGTTGGGACATCATGTTACAGCTGTATAAGACTTTGCTAAGGATACATTTGGAGTACTTAGGGTGTAGGTTTGCTCGCTGAGCTGTAGGTTTGATATCCAGGCGTTTCATTACCTGGCTAGGTAACATCAGTGGCAACCTCCAGGTGAAGCGAAGATTTTGTCTCCTGCTTTCTACTTATATGTTTGTCCTGGATGGGGTTCCTGGGGTTTAGATTAGATTACATTACAATGTGGAAACAGGCCCTTCGGCCCAACAAGTCCACACTGACCCGCCAAAGCGCAACCCACCCATACCCCTACATTTACCCCTTACCTAACACTACGGGCAATTTAGTATGGCCAATTCACCTGACCTGCACATCTTTGGACTGTGGGAGGAAACCGGAGCACCCGGAGGAAACCCACGCAGACACTGGGAGAACGTGCAAACTCGACACAGTCAGTCGCCTGAGGCGGGAATTGAACCCGGGTCTCTGGCACTGTGAGGCAACAGTGCTAACCACTGTGTCACCATGCCGGGTTTGTGGTGATGTCATTTCCTGTTCATTTTCCGAGGGGTTGATAGATGGTATCTAGATCTGTGTTTGTTTATGGCGTTGTGGTTGGAGTGCAAGGCCTCTAGGAATTCTCTGGCATGTCTTTGTTTAGCCTGTCCCAGGATAGATGTGTTGGCCCAGTCGAAATGGTGGTTTTTTTTCATCCGTGTGTAGGGCTACGAGGGAGAGAGGGTCGTGTCTTTTTGTGGCTAGCTGGTTCGTGTATCCTGGTGGCTAACTTTCTTCCTGTTTGTCCTACGTAGTGTTTGTGGCAGTCCTTGCATGGAATTTTGTAGATGACATGGGTTTTGTCCATGGGTTGTACTGGGTCATTTAAGTTTGTTAGTTTTTGTTTGAGTGTGTTGGTGGGTTTGTGTGCTACTAGGATTCTGAGGGGTCTCAGTAGTCTGGCTGTCATTTCTGAGACGACTTTGATGTATGGTAAGGTGGTTAGGGTTTCTGGATGTGTTTGGTCTGCTTGTCGTGGTTTGTTCCTGAGGAATCTGCGGACTGTATTTTTTGAGTATCCGTTCTTCTTGAATACGTTGTATAGGTGGTTTTCCTCTGTTTTCTGAAGTTCGTCTGTGCTGCAGTGTGTGGTGGTTCGTTGGGATGGTTGCTGGTGTGGTTGAGTATTTGGTCAGTGTTTGTCGGTTTTCTGTATACGCAGGTTTGTAGTTCTCCGTTGTCCTTTCTTTCTACTGTGACGTCCAGGAATGCGAGTTTGTTGTCAGTTTCTTCCTCTTTGGTGAACTTTATGTCTGTGAGGGTGTTGTTGATGATGTTAAATGTCTCTTCTATCTTGTTTCGTTTTGTGATGACAAAGGTGTCATCTACATAGCGGATCCAGATTTTTGGTTTGATGGTTCGTAGGGCTGTTTGTTCTAGTCTTTGCATTACCACTTCCACTATGTATCCTGATAGCGGAGATCCCATGGGTGTGCTGTTGGTTTGTTTGTAGATTATGTTGTTGAAGGTGAAGTGGGTGGTGAGGCACAGGTCCACTAGCTTCATGATGTGATTGGTAATGTGATTGATGGTGGTTGGGGTGTGTGATGGTCTCTTCTAAAAGTGTGGTAAGTGTTTCCTTTGCCAGGTCGATGACGTTGGTTTTGTCCATGGGTTGTACTGGGTCATTTAAGTTTGTTAGTTTTTGTTTGAGAGTGTTGGTGGATTTGTGTGCTACTAGGATTCCGAGGGGTCTTGGTAGTCGTGGTTTGTTCCTGAGGAATCTGCAGACTGTATTTTTTGAGTATCCGTTCTTCTTAAATACGTTGTATAGGTGGTTTTCCTCTGTTTTCCGAAGTTCGTCTGTGCTGCAGTGTGTGGTGGTTCGTTGGAATCGTATTCTGATACCACCATTTTGACTGGGACAACACATTTATCCTGGGACAGGCTAAACAAAGACATGCCAGAGAATTCCTAGAGGCCTAGCACTCCAACCACAATGCCATAAACAAACACACAGATCTAGATACCATCTACCAACCCCTCAGAAAATGAACAGGAAATGACATCACCACAAACCTCAGGAACCCCATCCAGGACAAACATATAAATAGAAAGCAGGAGACAAAAGCTTCGCTTCACTTGGAGGTCGCCGCTGATGATGTTACCAAGCCAGGTAATGAAACGCCTGGATATCAAACCTACAGCTCAACGAGCAAACCTACACCCTAAACCTCAACCTGAGCTACAAACCTTCACAAAACTTGGAGTACTGCATATAGTTCTAGTCACTCTGCTAGAGAAAGAATAATTAAATTGAAGAGTTGCAAAAAAGCTTTCTAAGGATGTTACGGAGTCATTTAGACAGATACATGGATTTGAAAGGTTGAGAGGGATATCGGCCAAATGCATGCAAAAAGCACTAGTTTAGTTTAGGAAACCTAGTCAGCTTGGGTGAGTTGGGCCAAAGGGTCTATTTCTGTGCTGTATGATTGAGTGCTTTTGATGGTGACATACATCCACTGGGGGAATTATGCATTAAGTGCTAAGCATCTGCAATACCCCAGTTGCGTCAGTGCTAACTTACATTGGATAATTGTTGGTCCTATGCAATGGCAGTACAGAAGCTGACACTAAATATCTGTGTTAAATGAAAATAAATAAAACCAAACCATTGATAATACAACAGATCTGTGTACTTGCAGAAGATAATCATGTGAATGCTTCAAAAATGAAAGAGAAAGTACTGCAAGCGAATAACAGGTTAATTCAACATTTAAATAAGAAAAAGTGTTGAATGTGTTAGTTGACAACCTTCACCAAAACAGGCAACAGTCAACTGACTTGCAGTGAATTTCTAGAATCTTGCTTTAAATTTGTGATGAATTGCAGTTTACTCAATTTTGCTGAAACAAGTTACGCAGTTTCAATGATATAGAAAAAGATCTTGGAAGCAGTGGTGAATATGAGATAAATTTTCTTTTTATTTAATCATGTGGGAGTAGTAGTAAGGTTAGTTTAAAATTTGGAACAATATATTCCTGTAGATAAGGTAAAATTGGAACGAGCATGAATTTTCAAGTCCAGGGATTATATCCTGTGGCCCACTCCCAAATGCTGAAAAATTGACATCCTGCATTTCTGCAATTCATGTTATCTTAAATAAAAGCTCTTTGACTAAAACATTAAAGCCTTTCAAGCCTGCAAGCCATCCTTTTCTTTCATTTTTGCATCTGAATACAATGAGATTTCCCAATAAACTATTAAATATTGATGTTACAAAATAACTGTTAACTTGCAACAGAACTGCTGCATGGGATAGCGTTTCCACTGTTGACATAAATTGCCTTTGATGTCAAGGGGCATTAACTCAACGACATTTTGCCTGTTGGTAGATGTGAAATGGTACATTGATGATTAATTAGCAAAGCCTGGCATCCAACAGAAATAAAATTGGCCTTATGTCAAAATTGAAATCAGGACCCTGCATTCTTTTTGTCTTCACTAACTTATGACATCTGACTTTAGCAAACTGACTATTTCAGAGTGAGACAGGTTTAGCAATTAAGGATTTAGCAGACAAATGGGGGGGGGAGCGAGAGAGAGCCCCTCTCTGATTTGTTTGTATGCATTTTTGGGCTACTGTTAAATTATTCAGGTCTAATTTTAGGAAATTTTGTTTCAATAATGAAAAGGTGCAACCTATGTCTGTTTTAAGACCTGTTTTCTAAAAGTATTTAATATAGTCTTTTGCTGTTGTTTAACTGCTACAGCTTAAGCAGATGTTCTTAAGAAGAACTAGTGGGTAACAGATCTGTTCCAATATAGAACCAGGGAAAATAGAAAAGCATCTGCTTTTTCTCGGTTAACGTTGCAGGCTATTGGCCAAGACCATCAGATCTTCTCATTTGCTGTACCTTTTTCTTGAACTTATCTGAAATTCAAAGTATCCAAATGATTGAGCTCGCCAAATTTATTCCAGTAAGATCTAGGGGTGAATTTAGGACTTTTCTTATTTCTGGTTGACAAGTCCCGTGTGCTAGCCATTTTTCACCTGTGAACAGACTCTTGTCAACTTCAGATCCACTAATATCTCTGCTGTAACATGATCCTCCCTTACTATAACTGACCCAATAATGCTCTTTAAATTTGATGCTCAAAAGACACCTTATTGCACCATTTTTTTCAATTTATCAGAGTTGAGTGTAATCCATTAATGTCATGATAACACAGCTTTGTACTGTTGACTTTATGCATGCCAGTAGTGGAATTAAGATTATTTGCAACACTCCATTTAGTGTTTTATAGCAGTTATGTGAAGAATTAATCATATTTTCAATTTAACATATAATATTTGAATGCAATAAGATGTACAAAAATCCCACCAATACAGAAGTAAAAATTGGCTTCCAAACTTGGGTGCAATTGCTGGTAACACTAAATGAAAAGACTGAATGCTGCTTTGCCAGATTTTGTGCATTATTTCTAGTTGGATTACCTTTTAAAAATGAATATGCTGAATAAAAATTGAGAGAATAAATAGTGGAGTAGATTTTTAGTTTACAATTTCAATGTTGTGTACCATAATCTATCATAGAAGCTACACAATTTTTATTTACATTGATTGACTTTCATTGGAACATGGTATGATGAGAAATATATTTAATCTATGGTATGTATGTGTACATCCCTGTGTGGCTCATTCGTAAATGCCAGAATTTTCTGATTTCAAATATTTTGAGTTCTTAAATCAAGAATGAATGCACAGTCAGTTGGAGAATGAAAGGAACCAGAGAATCTGGAAATACTGATTTTTAAAAAAATGATGTTTCCGCTCTATAAATACCCATAATACATTTGACCCCAATTGAAACAGAAAAACTAACGATCACTCACTGTAAGATTTATCAGTCACAGCTGTTATGTATTTACTGGACGTCTTTGTGGACAGAAGCAAAGAAGAAGTAAAAGCAAGCGCTGATTCAACAGAGTGCCTTAAGACAAATTACAGAGGTCTCTTTGTTGTCGTTTCATTCCCTATGATGTGCATTTGGCACAGCTACTCTCAATAATGAATTGCTTCTAGATACCACAGCTGTTTCAAAGCATTCTATTCAGCACAACCATTAATTAAGGGTGCTGCACCTAACAAAATTGTGATATACTTTCCCAAAGATCATGTACAGAAAATAACTCTTACAACCCCAATAACTATAATCGAAGGGCAAAATAAATGCCCCATACACTCAGCTGTATAGAGTTGTATAAAGAATGGCACTCCTCTTCCCATTGTAGAAATTTAATTTCTTCCCTTAATCTTTCTTTTGTCTTTTCTGACATGTGATACCCACAATGAAGAGGGTGCATGGAAAATTCGTAATGAACTTTTGCACATGTTGCGGTGTAATTAGTTGCTGGATAGCATGTGAGTGACCCCTGGGTGTGACTCTTTATTTTCTACTCTCAAAGGAAAAAAACTATTTCTGATTAGTATCATGTACATTCTTCTTTTGTGTCTGGAAGTTCACTGTTGACAGACTAAAAATGTAAAATGGTACCTAACAGCTCCATAATTAAACATCACATTGATACTTTAATGTATTTCATGCTACAATATTAATTTCTTCACTAAGCTACATCAAATGGATTTAATTCTATTAAATGTTAACCCAGAACTTAAATTAAAATGAGGAAGTTGAACTTTGGGAGACAGGTTCAAACTACCAAATAATTTTAGGAGTAATATCAAGAAATTCTACTCACCACAAAGAATGATAAAGTTGTGAAATAAAGTTTCAAGTGGAGCAATAGAAACATTGTCTCCAGTGTGCCAGTGCAGCCTTTGGGCATCTGAGTAGTAAAGTGTTTGATGATAAAGACTTCAAAACTGGGACTAAATTTCATGGTCAATATTGCACTAGTGTCACCTGGCCTTCTGTTTTCATTGTGACATGATAAAATATAGCAGGTATCTGAAATCGTGCCACAGGAAATTCAAATTTGATGGACTCAAGAACTCTGCAAAAAGTCCTAGTCACTCATTGCCTCACAGATAACATAGTAGCATTTAATGAACAGCAATTACAGAATGTCCACTGAGCCTGGTCTGCCCACGTCTTAAATTTTCAATTTTGATAGGGGACAGTTTTGCAATGCAGGTAGATGTTTTCATCTTTGGCATGTTTCACTTAAGGCCCATTCTCAAATACATCTCTGTGAATGCATGGTTGATGGTGTGGAGCTTGGTCTCTGAATATGCATGTAGGCAAGTGCCATCTGTACACTGCAACTCGATGTAATGAGTTGCGCTGGTCTTGATTTTGGTCTGGAGGAGACACAAATCCACTTCAGCATTATGTATGTGTGGAGAGGAAGATGGAGAAGAAAGATAGTGTGATGTCACAGCCTTCCTTGACCCCAGTTAGCACAAATACTGGGTCATTGATGGATCCATTAGTAATCATTATGGCTTTCATGTCATTGTGCAATTGGTGAAGAATTGTGGTGACCCAAAACATGAGGAAGTAACTCTTATCAACTGGGAGAGATTATGAAGTCTCATAAAAATGTTGGTGCTGCTCTCTGCACTTGTCTTTCTATGAACTTGTGCCTCTTGATGGAAAGAATCTGCATTTTCTTTTTTTTTATAGATATTTTTATTAGAAATTTAACATTTTTACAAGTTTACAAAAATAAACAAAACTCTCAAGTACAAACATTGATATACAATTAAATCTTAAATAAATAATAACCAAAATTTAACAAAAGAAAAATACCGAGGAAAAAAAAACAAAACTCAACTAACTACTAATCTAACCTACAACTTCCCGCAGTCCAAAGATGTGCAGGTCAGGTGAATTGGCCATGCTAAATTGCCCGTAGTGTTAGGTTAAAGGGGTAAATGTAGGGGTATGGGTGGGTGGCGGGTCAATGTGGACTTGTTGGGCCAAAGGGCCTGTTTCCACACTGTAAGTAATCTAATCTAATCTAACCAGAGTGTATAATTAAGTCTCTTACATTATTCAAATAAGAGAAAGAGAAAAAAAAACAGCGGAGAACATAGAAATTGGGTAGTGAGATACATGCTTGGATTGTGTTAACATCAAATGCAACAAAACCCATATTCGTGCGGGATTCCTCTCCCAAGGGGCCCCGGACCAGCCAGGTTCGTAATCTCAATTAAATAAAAGCCCTTGTCAGGATAGCCGAAATATCTGTATTCATATAATTCAAGAAGGGCTGCCATATTTTATAAAATAATTTGGTCTTTCGGTGCACCATATTTGTAAGGAAGTCAAGGGGAATACATTCCATAATTAATCTGTGCCAATTTGAAAGTCCAGGGGGGCCCTCAGCCACCCAGTTTACCAAAATATTTTTCCTTGCACAGAAAGAGAGAATAGAAAATAATCTCTTTCCATGCATGTCCTGAGAGGATAAGTTTGAAAAGCCCAAAAGGAGAGATACGGGGTCCACTTTAATTTCCGTTCTTAAAATTTCTGTCAGGGCACTTGCTACTTTAGTCCAGTATCTATGGATCTTATGACAGGTCCATAGACAATGTACAAGAGTGCCCACCTCTATTTTACATTGGGGAAACATTGGGGATGCCCCTGCCTTAAATTTTGCCAATCGATCCGGTGCTATATGGGCCCTATGAAGTATCTTCAGCTGGATAGCCTGAGTTCTGTTACAGATGGTGATTCTTCTGGCGTTTTCCCAAATGTCATTCCACGTTTCTATAGAGATTTCTAGTCCCAATTCCTGATCCCATGTTTTAAGCAGATTGTCCATATCTCCCGATACTTCATCATGTAGTAAATGATAAATAGTACTGATGGAGGATACCCCCATTGGTCGTAGTACTCTACATTCTCTATCTGATTTATAAAGACTATCTAATAATGTAGTCTTCTTCTGTATATAGTTTCGAATTTGGAAGTATCGATAGAGGTCTCCATTAGGTAATCCGAATTTCTGACGCAGCTGTTTAAAAGACATCAGGACCCCATCTTCAAATAGATCCCCTAGACATGAGATACCCCTGGATCTCCAGAGTTTAAAAGTGGCATCTGTAAACCCCGGTTGGAATCCCCATGCTCCCACTATCGGCGCATAGGGGGATGTTTTATGTGAGTTGCCCTCATTTTGCCGCATTATATTCCAAGCTTTAATTGTATTTAGTATTATAGGGTTTTTACAGTGATCCATAATGATTTTCCTCTTGTCTGAAAATAAAAGGTTAGTAAGTGGGCATTTTACTTGAGAAGCCTCGATGTCCAACCAGATTGATTGTGGATCAAACAAGACCCAATCAGCTATGTAACTTAATAAGGAACTTAACTGATATTTCCTAAAATCTGGGAAGTCCAATCCTCCCCTTGCCTGTGGAGAATCTGCATTTTCATTCAGGTAAAAGTTAATCAGCCACAGGCAGGAACCAGTTTTGCAGTGACATTTGCTGTGAAGAACAGCAGAGAAATTCCTTTGTAGTTACCTTTATCATTCTATCTACTTTTTTAAAATGGTCACAATTGTACCATCTCAAAGATCCATTTGCATGCTCTCTTCCTTTCAGATAAAGGTGATGAGATCATGTATTTATGCCACGAATGCTTTTCCATGTATTTTGTTGATCATTCTATCCTGTTGTCAGCCTTGTTGGTTCTCAGCTGTCAAATGGACCTTTCAACCTCATGTTGGGCTAGTATTGTGCAGCAGTGATAACAGGTACGGAGCTGGAAATGTGTTGCTGGAAAAGCGCAGCAGGTCAGGCAGCATCCAGGGAACAGGAGAATCGACGTTTCGGGCATAAGCCCTTCTTCAGGAATGAGGAAAGTTTGTCCAGCAGGCTAAGATAAAAGGTAGGGAGGAGGGACTTGGGGGAGGGGCGTCGGAAATGTGATAGGTGGAAAGAGGTCAAGGTGAGGGTGATAGGTCAGACTGGGGTGGGGGCGGAGAGGTCGGGAAGAAGATTGCAGGTTAGGAAGGCGGTGCTGAATTTGATGGATTTGACTGAGACCGGGTGGGGGGAGGGGAAATGAGGAAACTGGTGAAATCCGAGTTCATCCCTTGTGGTTGGAGCGTTCCTAGCCGGAAGATGAGGCGTTCTTCCTCCAACCGTCGTTTTGTTGTGGTCTGACGATGGAGGAGTCCAAAGACCTGCATATCCTTGGTGGAGTGGGAGGGGGAATTGAAAAATTCAGTTCATCCACTTCACCAACACCTTCCACCCCGACCTCAAATTCACCTGGACAGTCTCAGATTCCTCCCTCCCCTTCCTCGACCTTTCTATTTCTATCTCAGGCGACAGAATCAACACGGACATCTACTACAAACCGACCGACTCCCACAGCTACCTGGACTACACCTCCTCCCATCCTGCCCCCTGTAAAAACGCCATCCCATTCTCCCAATTCCTTCAGAGCGTTTCAGAGAACACCTCTGGGACACCTGGACCAACCAACCCAACCACCCTGTAGCTCAACATTTCAATTCCCCCTCCCACTCCACCAAGGATATGCAGGTCTTTGGACTCCTCCATCGTCAGACCACAACAAAACGACGGTTGGAGGAAGAACGCCTCATCTTCCGGCTAGGAACGCTCCAACCACAAGGGATGAACTCGGATTTCACCAGTTTCCTCATTTCCCCTCCCCCCACCCTGTCTCAGTCAAATCCATCAAATTCAGCACCGCCTTCCTAACCTGCAATCTTCTTCCCGACCTCTCCGCCCCCACCCCAGTCTGACCTATCACCCTCACCTTGACCTCTTTCCACCTATCACATTTCCGACGCCCCTCCCCCAAGTCCCTCCTCCCTACCTTTTATCTTAGCCTGCTGGACAAACTTTCCTCATTCCTGAAGAAGGGCTTATGCCCGAAACGTCGATTCTCCTGTTCCCTGGATGCTGCCTGACCTGCTGCGCTTTTCCAGCAACACATTTCCAGCTCTGATCCCCAGCATCTGCAGACCTCACTTTCTCCTCGGTGATAACAGGTAGCATGCTATGAAATATGGTCAAAGGCACTCAGTGAGGAACTGAGTCTTGATTGAGGACATTCCTTAAATGTTCCTTCCAATGAGCACTGATTGTAAATCTATCCTCCATTCTTAGCTTCCATTGGGTTAGGTCATTGGCTGCCTGGATCCTTGATACTCTGAAAAATTGACACATATTAAGGGTGCAGCAAATTGAGTCAGTTGATAGTTTCCCGTGATCTTCATCCATGGTTAACTAAATAAGTTGGAGAAAGCATTGATCTTAAGGAAAAAGTAAATAGCTACACAAAAAATGAGTGACAGGTGAGATAATTAATCACAATATAACGAAGGGCGGAGAGTGACTATAAAGGAGGAGAAATTAGGGGTTTGGGCGGCATGTTTGCTCAGAGCCGCTCAGTGGTTAGCATTGCTGCCTCACAGTGCCAGGGACCCAAGTTTGATTCCAACCTCGGGTGACTGACCGTGTGGAGTTTGCATATTCTTCCTGTGTCTGCGTGGGTTTCCTCCCACAATCCAAAGGTATGCAGGTTAGGTGAATTTGCCATGCTAAATTGCCCATAGTGTTCAGGAATGTGTAGGTTAGGTGCATTAGTCAGGGGTAAATACAGGATAATTGAGTAGGCAAATGAGTCTGGGTGGGTTACTCTTCAGAGGATAGGTGTGGACTTGTTGGGCCAAAAGGCCTGTTTCCACATTGTAGGGATTCGATAGAAACTAACTAGAAATCTTAAAAATAGATAATATGAATCAACAGATGTTTAAGAAGGAAAAGAGTAGTACACATGACAGAATGATCTAATTGCTACAAGTGAAAGGTTTAAAGAGGAGTAACGATGGCAGCTTTGTGTTTCCCTGGATATGGAATTTTCAGACAGAATAGGATCAAAAAGGTAGTGTGCAGCCGATATTTTTTAAATCTGTCTGGTCAGAAATGTTGTAATACATCTCTGCAGCAGGTGAAACTTGAACCAGGAATCCTGGCTCAGAAATAGGGACACTACCATTGTACCTACCACCACAGGAGGCCCTGTGGATGTATAGCACTGCTGGTTAAAGAATCAGCTGTTTTGGTTTGATTTATTATTGTCACATAAACCTAAGTACAGGTTTTATTATTTTGTGTGCAATACAGGCAAGTCATAACACACAAGATCATAGGGTGATTGAACAGCGAGGATTATAAGTTACAGCTGCAAAGGTGCAAAAAAAGCAAGATCATTTTAGATTTGAAGTTTGAGAGGTCCAGTCAGAAGTCTAATAACAGTGAAGAATTAGCTGTTTTTGTACCTGTTGGTTTGTGTTTTTAGCTTTTGTATCTGCTGCCTGACAGAAGAGGTTGAAAG
Organism: Chiloscyllium plagiosum; assembly: GCF_037043375.1. NCBI lineage: Eukaryota > Metazoa > Chordata > Chondrichthyes > Orectolobiformes > Hemiscylliidae > Chiloscyllium > Chiloscyllium plagiosum. Next base: position 2,635,965 of record NW_028270177.1, on the reverse strand, counting down.
AGATTATTACCAGGGTGGGAGAGGTCTTTGATGATGTTAGCTGCCTTTCTGCAGCAAAAAGAAGTGTGGATGGACTCAATGGATGGAAAGTTGGCTTGCGGGATGGTCTGACTGTGTTTACAACTTTCTATACTTTCTTATGGTCCTGGGAAGAGCAGTTGCTGTACCAAATCATGATGCATCCAGATAGAATACGTTGTGCGTTCCATCTGTAAAAGTTGGTGAGGGTCTTTATGGGTGTGCCAAATTTCTTTGCCACCTGATGATGAAGAGGCTTGTTGTGCCGCCTTGACTGTCTCATCAACATGGGTGGTCCAGGAAAGACTGTTGGTGACTTCACTTCAAGGAACTTGATGCTCTTGACGACCTCCATCTCCGCTCCATTGATATAGATAAGGGTATGCCTTCCTCCTTGCTTCCTGAAGTTGATGGTCAGCCCTTTAGTTTTGAGGGAGGAATTGTTACATTTGTAACATATCACCAAGCACTCTGTCTCTTTCCTGTATTCTGTCTTGTCATTGTTTGATATACGGCTTTTATAGGTGGTGTCATCAGCGAACCTTGATATGATTAGATTAGATTCCCCACAGTGTAGAAACAGGCCCTTCGGCCCAACAAGTCCACACCGACCCTCCGAAGAGAAACCCACCCACACCCATTTCCCTCTGACTAAAGCACCTAACATATGGGCAATTTAGAATGGCCAATCCACCTGACCTGCACATCTTTGGACTGTGGGAGGAAACTGGAGCACCCGGAGGAAACCCACGCAGACACGGGGAGAACATGCAAACTCTACACACAGTCACCCAAGGCTGGAATAGAACCTGCGTCCTTGGCCCTGTGAGGCAGCAGTGCTAACCACTGAGCCACTGTGCCACCTCTACGACTGGCTTCTACTTATGGACTACAGCACCGCCTTCAACACTATAAACTCCAACCAAACTGCTCGCCAAACTCTGAGACCTAGGTCTCATCTCTGCCGTCTGCAACTGGATCCTCTGCTTCCTGACCCACAGACCACAATCAGTAAATTTAGGCGACAGCAGTTCTCCAATGACAATGCTCAACGCCTGTAGATGGCCATACAAACGTCGGTACAGGGAATACAGTAGGGGGCTGAGTACACGTACTTGCGGGTTGCCGGTGTTGAGTATTGTCATTGGAGAACTGCTGTTGCCCCAATTTACTGATTGCGGTCTGTGGGTCAGGAAGCCGAGGATCCAGTTGCAGACGGCGGAGACGAGACCTAGGTCTCGGAGTTTGGAGAACAGTTTGGTTGGGGTTTATATGTTGAAGGTGGGCTGTAGGCAATATGTAGAAGCCAGACATAGGCATCCTTATTATCCACGCGTTCCTGGGATGAGTGTAGGGCTAAGGAAATGGCATCTGTTGCGCCCATAGGCAAATTGCAAGGAATCGCAGCAGGATAGGAGGCTAGAGTTGATGTGAGTTGTGACTAACCTCATGAAGCATTTCATAGTTATGGAGGTCAGAGCCAACAGACGGTAATCATTGAGGCATGTTGTATATGATTTCTTTGCTAATGGAATGATGGTAGTCTTCTTGAAGCAGGTGGGGACTTCAGATTGTAGTAATGTGAGGTTAAAGATGTCAGCGAATACTCCCACCAGCTTGTCCACAAAGGATCTGAGTGCATGGCCAAGGACCCTGCCTGGACTAGTTGCTTTCCGTGGGTTCACTCTCAAGAAGGCCACTCTAACGTTTTCAGCGGTGACTGAGGGAACAAGTGCGCCAGAGGCTGTCTGAGCAGGTGACACTGTTTCCCTGACCTTCTGTTCAAAACGAGTGTAAAAAACATTGAGCGCATCAGAGAGGGATGTATTTTTGTCCACTGTTCTGTTCTGCTTCATGTTGTAGCCAGTTATATCTTGTATCCCTTCCCACAGATGACATGTGTCTGTGTGGTTGGTTTGGATCTCTAACTTAGTCCGATATTGCCTCTTGACATTTCTAATGGCTTTGTGGAGGTTGTATCTGGTTTTTCTATAAAGGTCTGTTTCATCTGATTTATATGCCACATTTGGTCTTCAGTTGGCAATAGATTTCTTGGTTCATCCATGATTTCCAGTTAGAAAGCATACAGATTGACTTCTTTGGCATGCAGTCCTCAACACACTAGCTAATGAAGTCCATGGCAGTGGTGGCATGCTTGTCTATATTGGCTGCTGAATTTTAGAATATGGACCAGTTGTCCGATTCCAGGCAGTCCTGCAGAAGCACTTCCACTGACTCAAACTGGCACTGTACTACTTCTGTACTGGGTCCTCACGTTTCAACTTCTGCTTGTAAGCTGAGAGGAGGCACACAGGATTGTGATTTGATTTTCCAAAGCGCAGATGGGGTATGGAGCAGTCAGCATCTTTGATTGTGCAGCAATGGTCAAGGATGTTCAGCGCTCTGGTGGGACAGGAGATATGTTGATGGATTTTGGTCGCACCCTCTTGAGGTTGGCCTGGTTGAAATCATTGGCTATGATGAATAAAGCCTTGGGATATTCTATCTCAAGTGCATTTGTAGTGGTGTAAATTTCATCCAGAGCACTCTTCACTTCCGCATGGGGGTGATACATAGACTGCTCTGAGGATAACAGAGGGGAACTCATGCAGCACATAGTAGGGATGGCATTTCACTGCTAGGTATTTTAGGTCCAGAGAGCATTCTTGGGGCAGAGTAATATACAGAGAACAACCAGGGAATTCCTAGAGGCATAGCACTCATCCACAGATTCAATCAATAAGCACATTGACTTGGACCCAATATACCGACCACTGCAACAGACAGCTGGAACTGACAACCGGAAGCGGCAGAGACAAACCACTATAAATGCCGGAGGAAAGATCACAGAAGTGCTTCACAGGAGGCTCCCAAGCACTGAGGATGTCACCTAGACAGGGGACGAAACGTCTGCAACACAAATTCCCAGCTCGGCGAACAGAACCACAACAACGAGCACATGAGCTACAAATCTTCTCTCAAACTTTGAAGTGTAATATACTAAATGATGCATCAGCTGAATCAAGATGGGTGGGCTCAGAAACAACAAAGAAGTAGCCATACTCCTAAATGTGTACTTATAGACTCCCAAATTGTGTAGGAGTCTTTGAAGAACGAAGATATAGGCAAATTTGACTGCAAAATCAATAGAGCGATAATAGTTTGGACTTCAACCCAAATGTCAACAATTGTACAAACTGTGTGAAAGGCACAGAGGGTACAAAATTCTTGAACTTTAGCCATACATAACAAGCACAATAAGAGAGGGCATAATTCTGGATTCAGTCTTAGGAAATGAAATCTCCTGATGAAGTAGAAGTGACCATTTTGGAGCTAGTGATCATAATACAGTTGGATTTAGCAGTATTATAGAAAAGGACAACGGTAGAAGAGGAAAATAAATTCTTAGGTGGGAAAAGGCAAACTTCATAAAGCTATGAAATAATCTGACAACAGTGGACTGGAACCAACTACTTGAAAGACAGTCGTGATAAATCAATGACATTCAAAAATGGGATTCTGCAGGCCCAATATAGACATATACCCTCAAAGAGGTTGATACTGCCAAATCTAGAGCTCTCTTGTTATCCAGGAGCACACAGGGTAGGATAAAGCAAAAAAATGGAGCTTATGACAATCTCAAATATTTCAGGAAACTCAAAGGAGTATAGAAAATACAGGGCTGAAGTGAAGAGGATTTAGGATAGCAAAAAGTATACAAAACAATGGTAAAAGTAAGAAAATCCAAAGACGTTTTGTAAGTATATTAGGAGGATGATTTAAGGAAAGTGTAGGGCCTATCAGAAATGTACATGAATAAGCATATTGAGAAGGGAAGTACTAGAGAGAATGACCTCCTTGAAAGTAGATAAATAACCAGGCCACATGAGTTTAACCTAAGCTGTTAAAGGATGACATGGAGAAAATAGCAAATATTCTTGAGGTTCAACTTCCAATCCCTATCAGATGCAGGTGCAATACTAGAATATTGGAAGTCTGTAAAAATTGTACCATCATTCAAAAAGTCTGTGAAAAATGGTCCAGTTCGTCTGACCTCCGCGGTGGACAAATTGCCAGAATCTATACAGAGTGATAGAATTAACTGTTACTTAAAAAATAATGGATTAGTCAGAGATTATCAGCATGATTTTGTTGAGGGAAGGTTGAGTCTTACCAATGTACTTGAATTTTTTGTGGAAGTAATGAGGAGGATTGATAAGGGTGCCAGGGTTAGGGATGTCTCTGATCGCAACTGCAGGATGCTTAAGGGGGAGAGAGCGCAACCAGAAGTCTTGGTACACATCAGTACCAATGACATAGGTAGGGAAAGGGAGTAGGGCCTGAAAAGAGAATATAGGGGGTTAGGTTGGAAGCTAGAGATGTACATGAGATCAGAGTAATAATCTCAGGATTGTTACCGGTGCCACATGCTAGTAAAGCTAGGAATAGAGAGCAAGTGCAGCTGAACACATGGCTGCAGGGCTGCTGTAGGAGGGAGGTCTTCAGATATGTGGATCATTGGGATACCTTCTGGGGAAGATGGGACCTGTACAAGAAGGCCAGGTTGCACCTGAACTGAAGGGGCACCAGTATCCTGAGGGGGTGGTTTGCTAGAGCTCTTTGGGAGGGTTTAAACTAGATCAGCAAGAGTGTGGGAACCTGAGCTACGGATCAGATGATGAAGGTAGTGAACAGCCAGCTACGGTTTGCAGAGAGTCTGTGAGGAAGGATACGCACTTGATAAGGAAAAGGTTCAGTCAGTGTGATGGATTGAAGTGTGTCTATTTTAATGCAAGAAGTATCAGGAATAAGGGTGATGAATTCAGAGCATGGATCAGTACTTGGAACTATGATGTTTTGGTCATTTCAGAGACTTTTAAATCACAGGGGCAGGGATAGTTGTTGGATGTTCCAGGGTTTAGATGTTTCAAAAGGAATAGGGGAGAAGGTAAAAGAGGTGGAGGAATGGCATTGCTAATCAGGGATAGTATCACAGCTGCAGAAAGGGAGATCGTCAAGAAGGGTTTATCTACAGAGTCAGTATGGGTGCAAGTCAGAAACAGGAAAGGAGCAGTCACTTTATTGGGAGTTCTCTACAGGCCCCTTCAATAGCAACAGAGACACAGAGGATTAGATTGGGAGGCAGATTTTGGAAATGTGCAGAAGTAACAGGGTTGTTGTCATGGGTGACTTTAACTTCCCGAGTTTTGATTGGAACCTACTTATTCAACTAATTTGGTTGGAGCAGCTTTTGTCAGGTGTGTCCATGAAGGGTTCCTGAATCATGCCAGGTGTCAGATCTCTCGGTGGGAGAGCATTTCGGTTATAGTGATCACAATTCCATGACCTTTACTATACTCATGGAGAGGGATAGGAGCAGATGGTATGGGAAAGTATTTAATTGGAGGAGGGGGAATTACAATGCTATTAGGCAGGAACTGGGGTGCATAAGTTGGGAACAGATGTTTTAAGGGAAATGAACAACAGAAATGTAGAGATTGTTTATCACCTGCTGATAATGCTAGACAGGTTTGTAGGTTGAAAGAACCTTGGGCGACAAGGGATGTGGAACCATCTAGTCAAGAGAAAAAAGGAAGCTTACTTAAGGTTGAGGAGGCAAGGATCAGACAGGGCTTTAGAACATTACAAGGTAGCCAGGAAGGAACTGAAGAATGGACTTAGGATAGCTAGGAGAGGGCATGATAAAGCTTTAATGGGTAGAATTAAGGAAAACCCTAAGATGTTCTACACTTAAGTGAGGAACAAGAGGGTGACCAGAGCGAGGATAGGGGCCAATAAGAGATAGTGGAGGTAACTTGTGCCTGGAGTTGGAGGTTGTAGGGGAGGTCCTTAATGAATACTTTGCTTCAGTATTCACTACTGAGAGGGACCTTGACATTTCTGAGGACAGTGTGAAACAGACTGATATGCTAGAACAGGTTGATGTTAGGAAGTAGGATATGTTGAAAATTTTGAAAAATGTAAGGATAGATAAATCTGTGGACCCAACAGAGTATACCCAAGGTCGCTACAGGAAACAAGGGAAGAGATTGCTGTGCCTTTGGTTATGATCGTTGCATCCTCACTGTCTACTGGAGTTGAAGGTTGGAGGGTGGTTAGTGTTATTCCTTTGTTCAAGAAAAGGAATAGGGATAATCCTGGGAATTACAGACCAGTCAGTCTTAGGTCTGTGGTATGCAAAGTATTGGAGTGGATTCTGAGAGACAGGATTTATGATTACTTGAAAATCATAGCTTGATTAGAGATATTCCAGCGTGGCTTTGTGAGGGGCAGGTCATGCCTCTCAAACCTTATTGAATTCTTTGAGGATGTGACAAAATACGTTGATGAAGGTAGACCAGTGGATGTGGTGTATATGGCTGTTAGCAAAGTGTTTGATAAGGTTCCCCATGGTAGGCTCATTCAGAAAGTAAGGAAGCATGGGTTACAGGGAAACCTGTTTGTCTGGATACAGAATTGACTGGCCTAAAGAAGATAGAGGGTGGTAGTAGATCGAAAGTATTCAGCCTGGAGCTTAGTGACCAGTGGTGTTCCGCGGGGATCAATTCTGCGACCTGTGCTCTGTGATTTTTATAAATGGCTTGGATGAGGAAGTGGAAGAGTGGATTAGTAAGTTTGATGTTGACACAAAGGTTGGTGGAATTGTGGATGGTGTTGAGGGCTGTTGTAGGTTGCAATGAGACATTGACAGGATGCAGAATTGGGCTGATAAATGGCAGATGGAGTTCAACCTGGAAAAGTGTGAAGTCATTCACTTTGGAAAGTCAAATTTGAATGCAGAATATAAGGTTAAAGACAGAATGCTTGGATGTGTGGAAGAACAGACGGATCTTGGGGTCTACGTCCATAGACCCCCTCCAAGTTGCCACCCAGGTTGAAAGGGTTGCTAAGAAGGTGTATGGTGTGTTGGCTTTTATTAGCAGGGGGATTGAGTTTAAGAGCAGCGAGGTAATGCTGCAGCTCTGTAGAGTCCTGGTTAGATCACACTTGGAATATTGTGTTCGATTCTGGTCACCTCATTATAGGAAAGATATGGAAGCTTTAGAGAGAGTGCAAAGGAGATTTATCAGGATGTTGCCTGGTCAGGAGGGTGTGCCTTCTGAAGTAAGGTTGAGGGAGCTAGATCTTTTCTCGTTGGAGTGAAGAAGGATGAGAACCCACTTGATACAGATGTACAAGATGTTAAAAGGCATAGATAGATAGAGTGGATAGCCAGAGATTTTTTCCCAGGGTGGAAATAGCTATTATGAGGAGGCATAAGTTTAAGGTGGTTGGGAAAAGGTTTAGGGGAGATGTCAGAGGTAGGTTCTTTACTCAGAGTTGTGGTGTGTGAAATGTACTGCCAGCAGTGGTAGTAGAGACAGATACATTAGGGACACTTAAGGGATGGGCACATGGAAGTTAGTACAATGAAGATTATGTAGGTTAGTCCAGCACAACGTTGAGGGCCAAGGGCCTGTACTATGCTGTACTGTACTGTTCTACAAGGATTTAATAAGGCATTTGACAAAGGCCCCATGGTAGACTTGTCAGAAAAATTAAAGCACATGGGGAACGTGGCAAGTTGGATCCAAAATTGATTCATTGACAGGAAGCAAAGGATAATTGTTGATGGATGGTTTTGTGAATGGAAAGTGTTTTCCAGTGGTGTTCCATGGGGGGTCAGTGTTGGATCCGTTGTTGTTCGTGGTACGTATTAATATTTAGATTCAAATGTGGAAGGCATGATTGGAAAATTTGCAGACGAAATAAAAATTGGCCAGGTAGATGTTACTGAAGAAGATGGTTCTCAACTGTAGGATGACATCAATGAGGGTTTCATTGAGTGGGCAGATAAATGACAAGTGGAATTGAATCCAGAGAATTGACATTTGTGAGGACAAACAAAACAAGGAAACACACATAAATGGGAGCATATTGAAAGCAATAGAGAAAGTGAGAGACTTGGAGTGCATATTCGCATGTTCCTGACAAAGCTGGTGCATAAAGTGCTTAAGAAGCCACGTGGAATATTTTCCCTCTTTGGCTGATTTATTGAATACAATAGCAGAGATGTAAGGTTGGAACTATATAAGACACTGGTTAGGCCACAGCTGGAGATTTATGTACAGTTCTGGTCACCACATTGCAAGAAGGATATAATTGCTTTTGAGGGAATGTTGCCAGTCTTGAAAATTGCAGATATGAGGAATGTTTAGATGGGCTAAGGTTGTTTTCTTCAGCACAAAGGAAACTGAGGGATAACTTAACTAAGATGTTTAAAATAATGGAGGGTTTCGATAGAGTAGACATGGAAGACTGCTTCCCCCAGTGGAGACATTACTTACCAGGGAGCAGAAATTTCAATTAATTGGTAGAAGGATTAGAGAAGACCTCTAAAGCAGCATTCTCAGTACTTTGCTTTTCTCTGATTGAGGAGTTAGATGCATTTCTGTTCATTTTCTAACATGCCCTAGATTCAAGCAAGGTACCATCAAACTAGAACTTAGCAAATGCAGCCCCTCTGCCCAAGAAGGGAGACAAGCAGAAAACAGGAAAACATAGGCCAGTTATCTTCATGTTTCTTGTTATGAGCTTGAAGGTGTGTACTATACCATTGAGAGTAAACACTGGCAAGCACCTAGCAGGCACAGAGTGTGCCGGAAAATTTAAAAATGTAACATTTAGCTATGAAACAAATAGCTGAACTATGTTGCTGTGTTTCCTCAACAATTCAAATTTAGCCAATCCGTTTAAATTATACCCCAAGATCTTAAACCCAGTCGAGTTTGAATTTTACTGTTTTAACAATATTAAACCACTGAGATGATCCAATGATTTGGGGTATAAAAATCAGACATTTTGAACAGTTAGCCAGAGAGACAAAAATCACCATACAGACTGTCCGCACACCCTCTCTCTCTGAGGTACCTTTTCATAGGAAAGATCTGTGCAGCAGAAGATTGAAGAAAAGACCCAGGAATTGACAGAGGAGAATCAACAAGCTGGCTGGTTTTGAAACTTGATTTCTTTGTAAATTTAATCCGGGTTTTATCTGATCAATATATTACTATAGAGTGGGAGGTAGATAAATCATTAAGACAAAGGAGGTTTACAGTGTAGATAGTTGTTGTTTAATGATCTCTTTTGGGGTTAAAGAATAAAGTTGCTTTTTTTCTTTAAATAGTGGAATTTGGGTGGTTATCTGTCACTTGTACTTTAACAGATAACGAGGCAAGGTGAGCTTTTCTGTGTGTTTGGTTCAATTAGCGGAAGAGTTTATCCGTGTTGTAACATTCTCATGAGGAGGCTATTAGACTTAGTTATTGAAGCAGTTATAGCTGGATCCCTAGAAAACTCAATGTAATCACGACAAGTCAATATGGTTTCCTGTGCTGTACTGTTCTATGTTCTATGTTTGATGAATGGGAAGTCACATTTTAGTCATTTATTACAGCTTTTTGAAGGAGTAACAATCTCCGTGAATAAAAAGGAGCCTATAGATGTACTGTACTTGGATTTCCAGAAGGTATTAGATAAGGTGCCACATCAAACATTATTGTGGAAAATATCAGCTCCCATATACGGGTAGCATATTAGCATAGATAGATGATTGGCTGGCTGGCTGGCAGAAAAGTAGACACCTGCATAAATGGAAGGATGTGATGGATGGATTCCAGCAGAGATCTATGCATCAGTGACTGAGATGAGAGAAGCAAAGGCATATCGCTAAATTCATAAAGATTGGGAGGAAAAATATGTTAAGAAGTCATGAGGAGTTTACAATTGGACATAGGTTGAGTAAGTAGGCAAATATCTGACAAATGTAAAGTTATTCACATGGGCAGGATAAATTAAAAAAAGGCAATATTACACAAGATTAGTATGCACATAATTGGGAGGGTTAATTGGATGCTGTTCTTTATTACAAGATGATTTGAACAAATAAAGGATGTTATGCTTCAATTGTAAGGGCATTGTTGAGACCATGTCTTGAGACCATGTACAGTTTTGGTCTCCTTATTTAAGAATGGATATAAAGGTGGAGGTGGTTCAAAAGAAAATTTGCACATTGATATCAGCAATTAATAGACTGTCTTATGAAGATGGAGTGGATTGGCTGGGTTTCTTTCTATTGGAGTTGAGTGAAGGGTGACTCGATTGAAGTATATAAGATCTGGAATGGTCTTGACAAAATTACATTTAAAGGATGTTTCCTCTTGTGAGTGAGCTGTGAACTTAGAAACACTTAAAATTATGGGCAGTCCTTTTAGGACAGAGATGAGAGGTATTTCTTTTCTCTGTGCAACTTTGGAGCTGTCTCTCAGAAGACAGTGGAAGTGGGTTCATTGAATAATGTCAAGGTAGAGAAATCTTATTGGAGGTAGATGAGAATGTGGAATTCGACAGATCAGCCACAGTGTTATTGAATGAATGTTAGAGTAGGCTTGGGGCATTGAATGGTTTACTTCTGCTATTTCATATGTTCATATATTCTAATGGAAAAAATTAGCCTTTCTTAAGAAACTGTATAAGAATCCTGAAGGGGCTTTTCATTTTGCCATGAAGCTGTAAAAGAATTCTTGTGGTGATGTGTACTGTGTCTCATTAGCACTGTACTCCGTATTCTTTATACAACAGGTACACAATCCTTTATCCAAAATCCTTGGGGTCAGTTGTTTTTCAGATTTCAGAATAAATGACATTTTCACAGTGAAATTAAAAAATTATACTGAACAGCAGACCCACGTGTGACTAGTACAAGCGCTGAGACACAATTGATTCCTGCCAATGTTGGGCCATGCTACCATGTGACATCTGAGTGACGTGGGTTGAGTGGGTGTGGAGTTGGGTCACCTGTTTGCACCCCAAACAACCTTGTTATACAGAAAATAACTTTGGATTTTTGAGCTTTTTGGATTTTGGATAAAGGATTGTGTACTTGTGCATTATTACGCACACAAACTATCAAAAATCTGAGGCAACAGTTTTCTCCTGGCTATGCTAATGTGACCAAGAAAAAGTGTCCTTGATAATCGGATTTTCATTCTTGGCTGCCAGAGTTCCATGGGAGTTGGTAATGGGCAATCTCAAAATGAGAGGGATGACTGTGGACGTAGGCACAAGTGCTGCCTCTATGCAATGGCAAAATGTTGAGAGTTCATAAAAATTAAATTCAAAAATTTTCCCCTCACTTTCCCCTCACAATTACACTGCTACCACAAATTCCCCATAACCCAGACATGCCATCGTCATGCTACATTATGTCCCTCTACTTGCCCCTGTTATGGTTCAGACCAAAACCCCTTCAAATACATCAACCTTAACTTTTATCTTATTTTTAAGGCAAGGGTAAAGTGATGTGTTCCAGATGCAATTCGATTGGTTACACCACTCGGCTTTAAGCAAAACACACCTTATTTTTACCCCACTGTTAAAATACCAACAAAAGGAAGAAGAACTGGTATCAATTTAACTCTGGAAAATTTAATAGAATAATAGATTATTTAAATACTGAACAGCAACTGTTCCAATCTAGCATATTCCCATAAACACATTAGCAAAGGCAAATTCAATAGAATAGATTGTCTCACATGCAGTGTTTTTCCAGTCCAGAAGAAAAGACACTCGGAGAACTCCTGCTGTTTTCCATGGCAGAGACATGTAACAGCTTCCCCAGCCAACTTCAAATCTCAATAACTTCTGAAAGCTAAACTAAAATCCTGGTTATGTGGGAGTCTGACTCCATCCATTCATGCTGGTTCTAAAGTTCCAACTTTTTGAAACCTGAAGGCCTCACAAGCTGTTTACTTTATTAAACTGGAGGAGACAGCTCGATATCTATGGTTCAAAACCTCTCAGAAAAAAGGACAAAATACACCTCTCAAAGACATAGTATTGTCATAGGCCCCTTATGACCCTTGTATTCCATGATCCTGTACTCTCAGCCTGGCCTTTTCTATCTATTAGGCCAACCTATTGATAACATGCCAACCCATGTGCCAAGCATCATGCTTTGCCCTCACTTCCTCCATGACAACTCACCTAGTTCCCACCATGGTCAAAACTCAGGAGACGTTTTGGCATTGTTATGTGGTTATTGATGATATCATTACTTAATTTTAAAAAAAATTCATTGTTTTCATTAGTGATTAATTTAAAAGTAGGAACTCTTTTTGAATTGAAGATTTATATTCCGTGTTGTCTGACAACATTGGCAGTTCTCTGATAGGCTTGATAGTTCCAGTGGTGTGTGGACCTTTTTAAGCATACTCTTAACTGTGGTTTGCAATGTCAAAGACATCCTGGTCTCTTCTCGCTCGCTCTCTCTCTCACGTGCTCTCTCTCACGTGCTCTCTCTCACACACACACACATGACATTGGGGAAAAGAACAGTCAGTTTACATGGGGACAGCTGGTGGCTGGTTTGGAAACATTTTCTATCTAGCTGCTTGCTCCTATGCAGTCCTCCTTCTAGCTATTTTATCCTATTAGTTTCAGTCTGATTGCTTTCTAATTACGACATGGCAAAATACAAGTGAATTTCAGAAGAAGGAAAGAAAAACAGGTATTCTTCTTTCTGAGCCGACATTCATAAGTTTCAAAATTGTACTGTTTACATAATATAACTATTAAACATGTCTACATGTTGATTACAAGCATTTAAATGTGGCTGGAATGCTATCAGGAATAGCTCTGAGCTGAGAAAATGTGGGTGCTCAATCAACGTGCTTATCATGTTAAACCTGTGTTTTGACCCACATGAAACCTACAATGTACAAATCTGGGATTTTTTTTTATTTGTGCAAACTTCAGCATTAGAAATAGAAATTTTAGTTACTAATGCTGTGACCGGGGAGAGAGAAAATCAACAATTAGCAATTTTGCCAACAATAGGCTATTTGTCACATTCTGTAAAGATCTGAAAAGGGAAAGCAAATTGAGTGAATGGACTTTATTTGCAAAACATTGTTCTTTGACCTACTTGGCCTTTAAGATGACCAATTTTATCCTTCAGTTTATCATTAAGCAACACAAATATGCTGACATTTTTGAGTATTTGTATAAACAGCACACATAAGATAAGTGAAAGGTCCCAAAGATTGGCATTTCTGAATTGTGATCTTGCTGCGTTGATGTCACAGTTATCAACACAAATGTCATCCCCTCACAATAAAAATTGGTTAACAATCCATGAGTGCAAACCAAAATGTAAGTTAAAGGGTCAACTGTTGATGAAATATGAATGTGAATAAATGTTAAAAGGAACATTAATAAACATTGTCTGTCTTTTACTCTCTTTAAACCACCAAATATGTTTCATGTGCCAGTCATCTTAAATGACTTCTCTACAAAATAAGTCATATTGTATTTGGTCTAAATATATTGTTAAAAAGAATTAGCTATAGGAAGACTAAATGAATTAAGGTCTTCATCTGGCAAAGAGCTTTCCATTTAGTAAATTAAGAGACTCGCTTCAGTTTTTACTCTTGAAAGGAAACTTCAAATAACTGGTAGGGTGAGCATAAAAGAGCAATTCTATATTTCAAAGATGTCACTGTGTCTGGATGCAAAAATGTAGTTAAACTCCAAAAGACGATAATCTTTTCAAGAATAAGTGTTTTTATTCTTGTGGACCTTTGTGCAGACAAAGAGATAAAGTTTTCAGTAAGATTACTTTAAATGTAAAATCTATTCATTTTGTTCACAGCTCAGCTTGTGAATTTAGCTTTTCTAAGCAAACATTAAAAGAACTTAATTGTTCAACTGTTAATATAAACAGGTTGATTTAATTATTTTTCTTCAGGATTACTTGCAGCAGTGCCTAGAAGATCAAGCTTCACTTTGTAGAGACCCCAGAATAATTCGAGAGGGTTGGCAATTTTAATGAAATTTTTTTAAAAATCCTATCTTTCCCCCCAGTCCCCAGACCTGCTGGAAAAACTCAACAGGTCTGCAGCATCTGTGGAGAGAAATCCATTGTCAGACCTGCTGAGTTTTTCCAGCAATTTCTGTTTTTGTTTCTGATTTCCAGCTTCCACAGTTTTTTTTTGAATGGGAGAGTGAACTGTCTGCATAGAACTGAAGTTAAAGAGAGCACTGATACAATTTTAGGATAACCTCAAACTGAATCCTATCTTAGAGTCATTCAGCATAGAAACAGACATTTCAGTCCAGCCAGTCAGTGCCAAACAAACTAAACGAATCCTAGCTGCCTGCCCCGGCCTATATTTCTCCAAACCTTTCCTATTCATGTACTTATCCAAATCTCTTTTAAATGTTGTAATTGTGCACACATCCACCACTTCCTCAGGATGTTCATTCCACACATTAACCACCCTGTATGCTTTCAAAAAAATTTCCCCCATGTCTTTTTAATAAATCTTTCTCCTCCCACCTTAAAAATGCGCCCCCTAGTCTTGAAGTCCTCCATCATAGGAAAAAGATACCCTTATTCCAATCAATGGCCACAAATGCACCTTTTCTATTATAGCCAGTTAATACCAGCATCAGGAGAACTTGCTGATTGTCTTCTTTCTGTTTACTATCTCAAGGATACAAAGTTGGCCATTGTAGTCACCATATTAACAACTTATCTGAATTCAGTTAATCCAGTTTAGCAATTTCACTTATGACCTTCCTGTTCTATGTGGCATGATATTCCATTATTCAGTATGTTAAATCTCCTGGATGTTTGGGCTTGCAGGCTGTCTTGTGATCACTGAGACTGAAGAAACCTTTAACACAATTTAAGGATAACCTCAAAAATGCACTGCTTCTTATCAGGGCAAAACCCAATTATTACTTACTTGAAGAGACACTCGCTTTTGAATTTTCATGAACCCAATCGTGTGACAGATGGTGACTAAGAACAGTAGAAATCTTCATGAATGTGGATATGTTTCATAATTGTTATTTCAATTTTGAATGAGTTGGTTCACCTTTCTCATGCTGTTACATACGTCAATTCAATCTGTTCACTGATAATGCCATCAGTATCTATCATTTAAAAGAAGAAAATAATACAAAAAACTTCATATTGATTTACAGAAGAATAGAAGAGGTAAAGGCCTAATGGTATTATTGATAGACAGTTAATGTAGAAACCCAGATAATATCTGGGGACCTAGATTTGAATCCTGGCACATGGTGGAATTTGAATTCAATGAACAAAGATTCTGGAAATAAGAGTCTATTGATGACCATAGAATCATTGTCATTTGTCGCAAAACCCATTTGGTTCACTAATGCCCTTTCAGAAAAGAAATCTGCCATCCTTACCTCTCTGGCCTACATATGACTCCACACCCACACAATGTGATTGACTCTTAACTGCTCTTTGGGCATCGAGGGATGGCCAATAAATGTTGGCTTTGCTGGTGACGTCCACTTGCCCTGAATGAATTTTTTTTTAAAGTGCCAGTGTGTGGAATTCAGTGTAAAAGGAAAACATTTGGCTTATCATTTGTGCACTAAACTTAGCTTTTCAACTGAAGTCAGTTATTCTAATACAATTTTCTTATCCATTGTTGAAAGTCTTTCTTAACAATTATGTAAACTACCATTTATAATTGAGTGTTGATCAATCTTATATAAATATCACAACTTTTGTCTAAAAATCACGAGTCTTCACCTTGTGTTGGTCAATCTTCAACTTTAACCAAAAATCTGAACTCCTAATACTTATTACCCATTCACTGCTGAAGTTAAGCTTGCGCTTGTGAAAAACTATTTGATAATACCATAGAGTCGCATACCATTGAAGGCAACCATTCAGCTTGTCATGTGTGACTATGCCAGCAAAATCTAAAGACTACTCCGTCATTGGTGTGTTCTGTGTTGTAGACAATTCTTCCTCTTAGTATGGCAATATGGTATCAGTAATGAATAGTGGATACAGCCCAGTACAGATTTAATATCATTGAGATTGCAGAGCAGCTAAATAATTGAACAGCAGCTAGATAATTCAAGGTGTTGAGAAGAACATTAGAAATTGGAGAAAACTGTATATACATTTAAAGCATATACTTAAGAATAAATGCACAAACAGGGAAAAACCCAGCATGTGGCTGCAATTGGAAAACTAAAGTGTAAAATATGCCAATGAACATCACAGAATGGACTCTTAATTTCTTGAGGATTTATACAAATCTTCACCCTGAAACAAGCAAGAAAGCTTGGCATTGCAGACTTCAAAGCCAACTTTGCATGGTCTACTAGGTTTAGGAAAAGGAACAATTTTGTACTGGGCAATTAAGGAAGGGCAATAAATGGTCACCTAGCGAGTGATGCCTTCATCCCATAAATGAATTTTTAAAAACTCAGAAGTTGAGAAATATCAGAGGTAAAAAGTGTTAATGAAGACAGCTGGCCATGAAAATAATATATTCACAGTAGTTCTTCTGTGTACATTTATTCAGATAAAGTTTAATCAGTGAAATTAATGCTTGATTCAATGAAGATTATGATTTGCTTATGAATAAGCATTCAGTAATTAAATATGCTTTTTGTTCTCTTTGCACTACTTTTGTGGATAAGGTTGGCAGGAACAGTTTCTAGTGTTGCTGCTGTGAGAGTGAGGCAATGGCAGAATGTGGTTTTCGATCATTATAATATTTCTATCGACTAAAAAATTTTAGTTTTAGAAACTCAATTTTTACATTAAAGAATACAGTATATTGTAAGGGGATAATTTACAACTTTATTTGCACGTGAAAAGTGAGTAGATGGACATGATTTTCTGTGCGTTATTTCCTAAGAACAGCAGCCTTCTGAAGTTTCTTTTTATCTGCAGCATTTTTAATAACACACAAATTAGGGTCAGAAGTAGACCATTCTGTCCTTCAAACCTGATGAACCATTCAGTAAGATCACAGCTAACTTGCTTATGTCCTCAATTTCACATTTATATCTATTCCTAATAATTTTTGATTCCCTTGCCTAATAAGAATTTATTGACCTTTGCACTTAAAATATTGAGTTACCTCATCTTCATCGTCTTCTAAGGCAGGGATTTCCAAAGTATCACAATCCATTTTCTCTGTATCTCTGCTCTAGAAAGTCAACCACTAAATTTAAAACCGTGTTCTCCAGTTCTGGACTCATCCACTGCCATCCAACTTCCCCACATCCAACTTTTCAAGGCCATTCAGGATCTTATAAACTTCAGTCAAATCACCTCTCACTCTTGTAAACTGTGGTGAAAAGAAGCTGGCCTGGTTCTGTCCTTCCTCATAAGAGAACTCATTCATTCAAAGTATCAATTTTGTAAATCTCCTCTTACTGCTGCCAATGCATTTACCTCCTTATGAACATAAGGAACTCTGCAACCATTGTTTTTGGATTCCAACATGACTTCTTTTTGCTATGTGCAGCATCCCACTAGCCAGTCACTTATTTTGATTGAATCAGACTGTGCAAAACATTATCGATCTGTTTGAGCTTACACTTAACTTCAAACTCGTGTTTTCTCCTATAATCCAATATTAGCAAGTTAACCTTAAGTTGTTTCTACCTTCAGAGGTTTCACCATTGAAATCTTCACTCATTCTCATTTAATTCTGGAACCAGTGAGGGTCAAATTCAACTTTATTGGGGATACAGAACAGGTGGTAGTGGATAGACAGAACTGGGCTGGGTATATAATTGACAGCATCTCTGCTACATGCAGCTACCTACTCCATCAAAGTTGAATTTAGCTCAAATTTCACACATGTAATGTGGCTGTTATGACTTCCCATCCTTCCATGAATGACAGCTGGTGCAAAATGAGGCACCCTGCCTCTTGTCTTGCAACATCTTTCAGTTGTGCATTACCACCATCTTCTCTGACCTACATTTCTACCAACCCCTTGCAAATACCATAGGATATTTTATATTGAAACAGCTATATAAATGTAAGTTGCTGTAATAAAAGCAGTGTGAGTAAAGACATCAAAACGCAGGCTTACTCCCAATCCTTCTTACAGGGGAGGGTATTTTGATATATAGAAACTTAAGAATATGAATTAAAAAGGAAGGAAGAATATTGAGTGTGCTTCAAGGTAAACTTCAAATAATACAATTCTTAAGAGGTTAAATAGAAGGTGACTAATGAGATATTACTTTGCATTCATTTAACTTGTTTTAGTAAAACAAATGTAAAATGTTATTCAGAGCAATAAGAATCTGTTGACTCAGCCAAATAATTTAAGTGCTGGAAGAGCACAGCAGTTCAGGCAGCATCCAAGGAGCAGCATCATTCCTGATGAAGGGCTTTTGCCCGAAACATCGATTTCGCTGCTCTTTGGATGCTGCCTGAACTGCTGTGCTCTTCCAGCACTAATCCAGAATCTGGTTTCAAGGATCTGCAGTCATTGTTTTTACCTCCCTGAACAATTTAAGTGTATATCTTGTGGTTACTAGTCCATGGACTAATGTCACATGCAAATTGGAAGCAAATGATCACAATTACAACATCCTTACAGTGAAGGAGGCTGTCATTTGGTCTATTGTTTCATTGTATCGCTCTCTGAAGGATATTCATTCATGTAAAGACTGTGTCCTTTTTATTTTTCTGTATTTTTGATTGTGGACAGAAATTGGGAAAAGGACTGTTTTAAAAACCAATTTATGTGAAAAAGGTTGCTGTACTTTTTAAAAACAGGCTGAGTACTTGCTGTAGGTGCTAGTTAAACTGTTTTGTTCAACTAGTAAGGGACATTTAGTTGTAGATGAACTAGCACCAGAGTGTGTGCATAAACTGAGATTCATCCAGCAATGAGTAGCTGATTAGTCTGCAGCCTTCAACCTGCCGACAGTTGTGTTTGGCTTCCAGGTGGCTGAACAGATTGTTGGTACGAACAGGTTAGTTAGGAGCTGTTGCACCTCTGGAAGAGTAGGTGCTGTCTTTAGTCTCTCCAATTTAAAAAAAACCTCAAAGTTTGAAGAAACCAGTTTACATTCTGTCACCAATTGTTGTAAGCTCTTACTTTTAAAAGTTGGAGAATGAAGTTTGCTCCCATTGCAACTGCCCTTTGAATCTCTTACCTTTTCACAAGAATCTGTTTTGTGGTGTCACAGATGCATGGTTCCAGTACATATACAGGCAGTTCAGCAGTGCGGTTTGGCTATAATGTCACCGAAGAATTAGGGAACGGTATTTTTTTAGAACGCTTACCCCTCATGGCAATAGCACAATTCCAGCAGGGATCAGTTTGCGCGCTTTGTTCTGTGCATGTGCCGATGTCTGCGCAAAGTCTCTGTGCTGTTCTGTACATGTGTGATATCAGCGTTGGTCTTTGTGCCATTCTGCATATACACTGATGTCAGTTGCTGACAGAGCAGCTTCCTGTGAGAGGTAATGTATGGAGAGGAGCTTACTTACATTTTTTTTAAAATGTGCTGTCATAGAGTCATAGGAATAGAACAGTCCCTATAGTCACAGCACAGTAACAGACCCTTCGGTCCAACTCGTCCATGCTGACCAGATATCCTAACCTAATCTAGTGCCATTTGTCAGCACTTGGTCCATATCACTCTAAACCCTTCCTTTCTATTGGTATACCTGTCCAGATGCCCTTGATGTTGTAATTGTACCAGCCTCTACCAGTTCCTCTGGCAGCTCATTTCATACATACACCACCCTCTGTGTGAACAAGTTGCCCCATAGATCCTTTTTAAACTTTTGCCCCCTCACCCTAAACCTATGCCATCTCGTTCTGGACTTCCCCAACCCAGGGAAAAGATCTTGTCTATTTACCCTATCCAGCCCCTCATAATTTTATAAATCTCAATAAGGTCACCCCTGAACCTCTGACGGTCCAAGGAAAACAACCCCAGCCTATTCAGCTTCACCCTGTCATTTGAATCCTCCAACCCTGGCAACATCCTTGTAAATCTTTTCTGAACCCTTTCAAGTTTCACAACATCCTTCAGATAGGAGGGAGACCAAAACTGCATGCAATATTCCAAAGGTGAACTAACCAATGTCCTGTACAGCTGCAACCTATCCTCCCAACTCTTGTACTCAATGCTCTGATCAATAAAGGAAAGCATACCAAACGCCTTTTTCACATCCTATCTACCTGTGACTCCATTTTCAAGGAACTATGAACCTGCACTCCAACGCCTCTTTGTTCAGCAACACTCCCTAGGACCTTCCCATTAAGTGTACAAGTCCTGGGGGATCCAAGATGGCGGCGACCCAGCAAGTCTGAGCCTATAGTTCTCCTCCCAAGATTTGGTCAAAGTGGGTCACCTGCCCCCACCACACTCACCAAATCATTTAAAATAGTTTTTACTTAATGTAATTAGTTGCTTTATACTGAATTTAAACAATTTAATCTCCAGTAAAAATGACTAAAGAGAAGGGAGCCCGCAGTTCTCAGCAGGCAGGAACCCCTCCCCCACCCTCTCCAGCTGCAGCAGAGGCATCCACAGCCGCCCCGGGGGACTTACCTACTCGTGGAAATAATTTCTAAACTTGATGCGAAGATCGATGCCTTCATTGAAGAGTCCCGGAGCCGATGGGGTTCTCTCTCGACTGCGACATCAAGGAAATTGAGCGCCGAGTAGGAGGGGCGGAGCTAAAGGCCGCAACCTCCCAGGCTGCTGCAGAATTGGCTGAGGATCGGGTCCGGACTCTCGACCAGCGAGTCCGGACCTTAGAGAATCACATTGACGACCTTGATTCTCAAGGTCGTCGAAAAAATATTCGTTTGCTGGGCCTTCCCGAACGGGAAGAGGAAGGCCAGCTGACAAGGTTCCTTGAACAGTGGCTTCCACAGCTTTTAAATCTGGAGGCTGGATCAGGCCAGGTAAGGGTAGAATGGGCCTACCAGGTTGCAATACGCGGGCTCGGCTCAAACCAGCGCTCCGCCTGGTCCTGTTCCGGCTACAGAGCTACAAGGAGAGGCTGATGCTCTTACAAGCTTCCAGAAATCTTGGGAAAAATCCCCAAATCATGATTTATAAAGGATCCAAGATTATGTTATTCCAGGACTTTTCCCCAGCTCAGGTCTGGAAGAGGAAGGCGTTTGATGAAGCGAAGAAGTGTTTAAGGGACTTAAATATTCAGTACTCCTTGCGCTACCCACCGATGCTACGCTTTAATCATGAAAGGTCTGTGTATAACTTTGGATCGCCGGAAACAGCCAAGGAATGTTTGGACTCTCTCTTAGATAAATTGTAAGAATGAATTGATGTTGTTTTGCTTTCCCCCCCCCCTCCGGTTTGCATCCCTCTTTTTTAACCTTACTGTTTAATATTATCTTCGGGGGGGCGGGGAGAGGGATTTATTTATTTGTTCTCTACTTAATGATTTTCTGCCCCTTTTTTTATATTTTTTATATACTTAGGCTGGGGGGGGTCTAGTTAATGTTAGTTGGGGGAGGTGGTTACCTTATCCTATTTTATCTCTGTCTTTAGGAGCGGGGTTGTTTTCCCCTGTTATTTTGTATTATTGTATTTAATTATTACTTGTTGAGGCTGTAATTTTATAGTTATATATGTTTATACATGGTATTAACATTATCAAATATATCCAGGTGTGGGTGGGGGAGGGGGGCGTAGGGTGCTCACTGTTAACTCTAGCTCTGTAGTATATTTGAATTTTCTTCATCCTATCGAGGAGCACTTGGGTCAAGGGTGGGGCACTGGTTGGGAAAGGATACGATGGTCTTTTGGAAAGGAAGGGATACCCCCTGGGAACAAGGGGGAAAATCTCCATTTAAATACATTTTATATTGTTTTTATTTAGAAATAGTTTTTTATTATATTGATGAGTGTATTAAAGAGCCTTTATTTTTGTGAATTTTATATGCTCTATGCTTGGGATGTTCTGGATAGGGTTTCCCCTCCCGAGGGGTCTCGGATTTGCCCAGACGATTATGGTTGATCAGTCGATTAAATGGTGCACCTGGAATGTCAAGGGGAATAATTCACCAATCAAAAGGAAGAAAATATTATCAAACCTCAAGAAAGAAAGGGTTGATATAGCTCTCCTACAGGAGACATGCTTATTGAATAAAGAACACTTGAAATTACGACAGGGTGGATTTGGTCAGGCTTTTTTTTCTTCTTTCAGCTCAAAAAGCAGGGGAATTGTTATTCTTATTTGGAAGAATTTCCCTTTCAAAATCCTAAATCAGATAAAAGACGAATCTGGATGATATATTTTGATTAAAGCCCTTATAAATGGAGAGGAATATGGAATTTTAAATTTGTATTGCCCCCCCGGCACATCCTTTTAAATTTATAACGGAAGCCTTCTCAAAATTGATGGCTTTCAGTGCTCGTCATACAATTATAGGGGAAGATTTTAATTGCATTATGGATCCAGAAATAGATAGGATTCCCAAGAGTACTGCAGGAGTATCTCCCAGATCTAGACAAGTGGTGGACTTTAACAAAAAATTAGGACTCGTAGATGTATGGAGATGCCTTCATCCACAGGGCAGAGATTTTTCTTTTTACTCCAATCCACATAAGTGTCACACCAGAATCGATGTGTTTTTTGCCCCCTCGATTTTTAAAAATTCCATATCATCCTGTAAAATAGGCAGTATAGCAATTTCCGATCATACTGCTGTATATGTGGAAATCAAGGCGAGGAACAATGAGACATCCCCCCGGCATTGGCGTATGGACCCCTTCCTGATGAAAGATAGTAAATTTGTAAAGTACTTTTCTCAAGAATTTAAAACTTTTTTAGAAATTAATTCAGGTACGGCCATCAACGATGTGGGAGACCATCAAAGCTTACGTGTGAGACTTAATCATCTCATACTCAGCGACCCAGAAAAAATTAAAGGGAGAACAACAGTCACAAATAAATAGAACTGAGTCACAAATAAGTAGAATGGATAGCTGAGTCACAAATAAGTAGAATGGATAGCTTTGAGGTATGTAGAGAAGAGGTGTTGGAAATCCTGGAAAAGGTGAAAATAGATAAGTCCCCTGGGCCTGATGGCATTTATCCTAGGATTCTCTGGGAAGCAAGGGAGGAGATTGCAGAGCCATTGGCCTTGATTTTTATGTCCTCTTTGTCTACAGGAGTAGTGCCAGAAGACTGGAGGATAGCAAATGTGGTTCCCTTGTTCAAAAAGGGGAGTAGGGATAACCCTAGTAACTATAGGCCGGTGAGTCTCACTTCTGTTGTGGGCAAAGCCTTAGAGAGAATTGTAAGGGATAGGATTTATGCACATCTGGATAGGAATAATGTGATCAAGGATAGTCAGCATGGTTTTGTGAAGGGCAGGTCGTGCCTCACAAACCTTATTGAATTCTTTGAAAAGGTGACGAAGGAGGTTGATGAGGGGAAAGCGGTAGATGTGGTATATATGGATTTTAGTAAGGCGTTTGATAAGGTTCCCCATGGTAGGCTACTGCAGAAAATACGGAGATATGGCATTGAGGGTGAGTTGGAGGTTTGGATTAGGAATTGGCTGGATGGAAGAAGACAGAGGGTAGTAGTTGATGGCAAAGTGTCTTCATGGAGTGCCGTCACTAGCGGTGTTCCGCAAGGATCTGTTTTGGGACCATTGCTGTTTGTCATTTTTATAAATGACCTGGAAGAGGGGTTAGAAGGTTGGGTGAGCAAGTTTGCGGATGATACGAAAGTCGGAGGAGTTGTTGACAGTGAGGAAGGATGTGGCAGGTTACAGCAGGATATAGAGAAGCTGCAGAGCTGGGCAGAAAGGTGGCAAATGGAATTCAATGTAGCTAAGTGTGAGGTGATTCACTTTGGGAAGAAAAACAAAAATATGGGGTACTGGGCTAATGGTCGGATACTTGGTAGTGTGGATGAGCAGAGGGATCTTGGTGTCCATGTACACAGATCTCTGAAAGTTGCCACCCAGGTAAATAGTGCGGTGAGGAAGGCCTATGGCGTACTGGCTTTTATTGGTAGAGGAATTGAGTTCCGGAGTCCTGAGGTCATGATGCAGTTGTATAAGACTCTGGTGCGGCCGCATCTGGAATATTGTGTGCAGTTTTGGTCGCCATACTATAGGAAGGATGTGGAGGCACTGGAACGGGTGCAGAGGAGGTTTACCAGGATGTTGCCTGGTATGGAAGGAAGATCGTATGAGGAAAGATTGAGACACTTGGGGCTGTTTTCATTAGAGAAAAGAAGGTTTAGGGGTGACTTGATTGAGGTGTACAAGATGATTAGGGGGTTAGATAGGGTCGACAGTGTGAACCTTTTCCCGCGTATGGAGTCGGGTATTACAAGGGGGCATAGCTTTAAATTAAGGGGGAGTAGGTATAGGACAGATGTTAGGGGTAGGTTCTTCACTCAGCGAGTCGTAAGTTCATGGAATGCCCTGCCAGTAGCAGTGGTGGACTCTCCCTCTTTATGGGCATTTAAGCGGGCATTGGATAGGTATATGGAGGATAGTGGGTTAGTATAGGTTAGGTGGGCTTGGATCGGCGCAACATCGAGGGCCAAAGGGCCTGTACTGCGCTGTATTCTTCTATGTTCTATGTTCTAACAGCGTCTGCTCGAAGCTCGCTTAAAAGCGGCTGAAACAGCATACGCTGATAGACCTTCTATTATCAAATTACGTAGGATTACGGCTCTTAGGACAGCTCTAAACACCACGCTTACCCAAACGGCTAAGAGAGAAATATTATTTGCAAAACAAAGGTTATATGAATTTGGCGATAAACCTGGTAGATACTTAGCATTTCTTGCAAAGAAAAAGAAGGCCCCTCAAACTATCACATCTATCCAGGAAAGTGCGGGTACTCTGACTCATGATCATAAAAGGATTAACGCAATCTTTAGAAAATTTTATTCTGATTTATATAAATCACAGGATTAGGAGGATGCAGTCATTTTTTAAAAACTTGACCTTTCCGGATCTAACTCCGGAACAGGTATCGGTCTTGAATGTCCCCCTAACAATCCAAGAAATACTTGAAGCGCTCAGGCAACTTCAGAGCAGTAAGGCGCCTGGCACAGATGGTTTTCCAGCTGAATTCTATAAAGAATTTACAGGAATATTGGCTGGTCCACTTATGGACATGTATAACTATTCATACAGTCAGGGCTGTCTCCTACCTTCGCTGAAAGAGGCGAATATCTCTCTCCTCCTCAAAAAAGGAAAGGACCCAGAAGATTGCATGTCATACCGACCAATATCCTTGCTAAATGTAGATTTTAAAATCCTCTCTAAAACGTTAGCATTGAGGCTAGAAAGAGTATTGCCACATATCATAAAGGAGGATCAGATGGGGTTTATTAAGGGCAGTAGATCATCCAATAATGTTAGAGTTTTGAATGTGATTCAAGCTTGTCATCAGGGAAAGATACCAGGAGTAGTAGTCTCATTAGACGCGGAAAAGGCATTCGATAGGGTTGAATGGTCATATATGTTTTACACATTGGAAAAGTTTGGCTTTGGAAAGGTGTCTACCAAATGGGTCTCAACATTGTATAGTGATCCCAAAGCAGTTGTGATTACCAATGGATTAGGCTCGGATAGCTTCAGTGTGGATGCCGTCAGGGATGTCCTCTTTCGCCATTGTTATTTATGCTAATAATTGAACCGCTAGCAGAAGCTATATGGACTGACCCTAATATAATGGCCCCGAGGATTGGTACAGGTAAACATAAAATCACCCTTTATGCAAATGATATTCTTCTATTTCTCAGTAATCCCCTGATGTCTGTGCCTCGCTTAATCTAAGTTATTAATATATTTCGTGTATTTTCAGGCTATAAAATTAATTTCTCAAAATTGGAGGCTTTGCCAATGGGTGGCCTTGCTAGTATATCCCACTTATTGGACGGATCCCACTTTCCCTTTTGGTCGTCCCTGGAAGGTTTCTTATATTTAGGCATTTTTATTGCCCCAGTATTTGGTCAGTTATACAAGGCTAACTTTGTGCATTTACTGGAAAGGATAAGGCAGGACCTCCAGCGATAGGGAGACCTTCCAATTTCCTGGCTAGGTAGAATAGCACTAATTAAAATGAATGTCCTGCCCCATCTCTTATACCCTATGAGAATGCTTCAGGTGATGCTGCCGAGGCTGGCACTACGTAAATTATATGGCTGGTTGGGTTCCTCTATCTGGAATCATAGACGGCCTCTCATTAAGCTGAAGAAGCTACAGCTTCCATATGCAAGGGGAGGATTGGACTTCCCAGATTTAAGGAAATATCAGTTAAGTTCCCTATTCAGTTACATAGCCGATTGGGTCTTGTCTGACCCGCAATCAATCTGGCTGGATATCGAGGCTTCTCAAGTAAAATGCCCACTTATTAACCTTTTTATTTTCAGACCAGAGGAAAATCATCACGGATCACTGTAAAAACCCTATGATACTAAACACAATTAAAGTTTGGAATATAATGCGGCAAAATGAGGGCAATTCACATAAAAAATTCCCCTATGCTTCGATAGTGGGAGCATGGGGATTTCAGCTGGGGCTTACAGATGTCACTTTCAAACTCTGGAGATCCAGGGGTATCTCATGTTTAGGGGGTCTGTTTAAAGAAGGGGTCCTGATGTCTTTTGAACAGCTGCGTCAGAAATTTGGATTACCTAATGGAGACCTCTTTTGATACTTCCAAATTCGAGATTACATACAGAAGAAGACTACGTTATTAGATAGTCTTTATAAATCAGATAGAGAACGTAGAGTGCTATGGCCAATGGGGGTATCTTCCGTCAGCACTATTTATCATTTACTACATGATGAAGTATCGGGAGATTTGGACAATCTGCTTAAAACATGGGATCAGGATTTGCGACTAGAAATCTCTATAGAAACGTGGAATGACATTTGGGAAAATGCCAGAAGAATCACCATCTGTAACAGAACTCAGGCCATTCAGTTGAAGATACTTCATAGGGCCCATTTTTCACCGAATCGATTGGCAAAATTTAAGGCAGGAGCATCTCTAATGTATCCCAAATGAAAAATAGAGGTGGGCACTCTTGTACATTGCTTACGGACCTGTCATAAGATCTATAGATATTGGACTAAAGTAACAAGTGCTCTGACAGAAATCTTAGGAACGGAAATTAGAGTGGACCCTGTATCTCTCTTTTTGGGCTTTTCGAACTTACCCTCTCTGGATATGCACGGGAAGAGATTATTTTCTATTCTCTCTTTCTGTGCAAGGAAAAATATGTTGGTAAACTGGGTGGCTGAGGGCCCCCCTGGACTTTTGAATTGGCACAAATTAATCATGGAAATCCCTTGACTTCCTTACAAATATGGTGCACCAAAAGGCCGCATTATTCCATAAAATATGGCAGCCCTTCTTGAATTATATGAATACAGATATTTCTGCCATCCTAACAAGGGCTTTTATTTAATTGAGATGGCGAACTTGGCTGGTCTGGGGCCCCTTGGGAGAGGAATCCTGCACGAATATGAGTTTTGTTACAATTTGATGTTAATACATTCCGAGCATGTATCTCACTACCCAATTTCTGTGTTTTCCGTCTTATTTGAATAATGTAAGAGACTTAATTATACACTCTGGTTAGTTGTAGGTTAGATTAGTAGTTAGTTGAGTTTTTTTTCTCTCGGTTTTTTTTGTTAAATTCTGGTTATTATTTATTCAAGATTTAATTGCATATCAATGTTTATACTTGGGTTTTTTATATTTGTAAACTTGTAAAAATATGTTAAATTTTCAATAAAAATATCTATTAAAAAAAAGTGCACAAGTCCTGCTCCGATTTACCTTACCAAAATGCAGCACCTCCTATTTATCGAAATTAAGCTCCATCTGCCATCCCTCAACCCATTGGCCCATCTGCTCAAGATCCCATTGTCTCCGAGGTAACCTTCTTCATTGTCAACTACACCTCCAATTTTGATGTCATCTATAAACTTACTAATTATGCCTCCTATGTTCACATCCAAATCACTTATATAAATGACGAAAAGCAGTGGACTAAGCACTGATCCTTGTGGCACACCATTGGTCACAGGCCTCCAGTCTGAAAGGCTACCCTCCACCACCATCTTCTGACTTCTACTATCCAAATGGCTAGTTCTCCCTGTATTCCATGAGATCTAACCTTGCTAACTGGTCTACCATGAGGAACCTTTTTGAATGCCTCACTGAAGTCCATATAGATCACATCCACCACTGTGCCCTCATCAATCATCTTCTGCATATAAATATGATTTCAACCTTCATTCAGAGTGTGCTATACTTTATGTTAGACTTTTGGGTGATTTTTGAGCAATCATGAATGATATTTTTTACGGGTCTGCCCTGAAACCAAGTTTTCCCATAGGCTCCATTATTTCTATTAAACGATTTTCTATAAAGCGAGGTTTCATTGAAATGCATTTATGGCATTAAAGGAGAGCTATCTGTCATGTGAAGAGGATTATTTTGCCTTTAAAATTATTGCAAAGAATCTTACTATCTATCTTCCAGAAGTCACTTGACTATCGATTTGAGGAATTATTCACAGGAGTCTTAATTGATTGCATAGGACTTCAAACGTAAAACAAAAAGTGGGAAGCAGTATTTATTCCCCATAATAGATGTGTCTACTAGATTTCCAGAGGCCATTCCATACACAGTATCACAGCTAAATGTATTGTAGAAGAGTTACTCAAATCCTTTGTTGGATACAGTCTAACCAGAGAGATACATTTGGATGAAGGATCAAATTTTACATCAAAATTATTCAAGGAATTTATAGATAGTTTTGGAATAAAACAGTACAGATCCACTGTCTATCATCTAGAAGGGAGCATTACTACGGTCGCTTTAAAGACTGTGTTGAGGGCTTATAGTCAACACTATGCAGAGCATTGGGATAGAGAAATTAAATTTGTACTTTTTTTGCAATTAGGGATGCACCACATGAACCTACCAAATTCAGTCCATTTGAATTAGTTTTTGGACATGTGGTGAGAGGACCACAAATTAATTAAGAGTTCAGTGATCACACATTTGGACTGTGTCAAATTTTAAGGAAAGATTAAATAGAGAGTGAGAGTTGGATAGACCACAGCCCCATGTGATGTAACAGGAAACGGACAAGAAATCAAAAATTCAGAATTTTACTAGTGCTGATAATGTGTTAGTATTACTTCCAGTGATCGGTGAACCTTTTAGGTTTCGTGGGCCTTATCAGATCAAAAGGAAATTAAGTGAGGTGAATTATTTGATAAGAATGCCAGATATAAAAAAAAAGCTTAGAGTGAATATGTTCAAAAGATATTTCATAGAGAAGGAAAGCAAAAGGAAAATGTGTTACTGATTACAACCCAGAGTGAAGAACCAAATTCAGATAATTCTGAATTGGACATTCTTAAAATTAAATTTGAATGAGGAAGTTCTCAAAAATTGACATAAATTACTGAGTTACTTTCCAGAGTAAAATCGAAATGACCTGAAAAAATTCTAACAATCAATGGGGAGATATGTGGGAATAAACTGGGAAGTACTAATCTAAATACGCAGGATTTAGATATAGGAAATACTGTTCCAATTAACCAACATCCTTATTGACTTAACCCTCTAAAGTTGGCACAAGTTTAAGAAGAGAGTGAACACATGCTCAAAGATACTATAATTGAAGTGAGTTACAGTGATTGGATCTCACCCATAGTATGGTGCCAAATCCAAACCAGATAATACCCAAAGATTATGCGTGGACTATCGCAAAGTCACTGCTGTTACAAAGTCTGATTCATATACTATTCCATGTTTGGAACACTCTATTGAGAAGGTGGGACAAGCAACTTAAATTTCCAAGTTGGACATAGTCAGAGAATACTGGCAAGTATCTTTATCTGAAAAAGCATAAGAAATTTCGATTTCATGACACCGAATGGGTTGTACCAGTTAAAATATGCCATTTGGCATGAAAAATGTGTCAGCAACATTTCAAAGACTAACCAATAAAGTCATTACACAATTGTGTGGTGTTCATTGACGATCTGGTGAATTTTTAGTCACACGTGGAAGGAACATTTGCAACGTTTATTTGAATTGTTTGATTAACTTCTGGAGGTGGACTTGGTGATAAACCAAGGTAAAAGTAATTTTGCAAAAGCCCAAGTCATGTTCCTGGGACATGTCATTGGACTTGGACAGATGTGAAAATAATGGTTATTGGGGAGTTTCTCATACCATTTGACAAAGAGAGTAGTACTACAATTCTAGATTGAGTTGTTTTAGCAGAAGTTCATATCAAAGTTTCACAATGTTGTTGCTCCACTGACTTGTTGAAGATATGCAGAAAATTTCAGTGGTCAAAGGAATGTCAGAAGGCATTTGACTGCCTCTAAGCTGTGTTAACCACTGCCCCAGTGTTATCCACACCTAATTACAGCAAGCCATTCAAGGTGGCTAACAATACGAGTAATGTGGGTGTTAGTGCAGTTGCAAGAAGACAACGAGAAGATAGAAAGACCAATTGGGTATTTTTCCAGAAAGTTGAATAATCATCAACAAAACTATTCCATGATTGAGAAGGAGACCTCGAGCTTGGTGTTGGCATTGCAACATTTGTATTAGAAATTATGTGTCTGAGACATCTGTGTATACTGATTATAATACCTTAAAGTTTTTGGAAAAAAATTAAGGATAAACATTCCAGATTGTTTTGATGGAGTTTATTATTACAGTAATTAAAATTGAAAACTACACACGTGGCAGAACAAGAGAATGTAATTGCTGACGTGTTATTGCGACTTTGATGAAAGAAGATGGAGACATTCAATGGCAGGAAAAAAGGACTGAAATGGACTATAGTAGTGAATGTTTGCATGCTTAGAGTCAATGTAATATATATGCATTGTAGCGTACTAATAGTGTGACACTAAAGTTTTTTACAAATGAAGACATCTTTGTATATTGATGTTTTTTTAAGAGGGACAGTGTGATGATATTATGATTTTTAAGAGGTGCATTTTGCCCTGGGTTTTTATTTTAATGAAAAAAGGTTAAGAGAGTGGTGAGGAGCAGTCTACTCAGAGCTATTAGAGTGAACATTTTGTGAGGTCCTAGGTTTTTTTTACAAGTTGGAACAATAGAAAAAGCCTGACTAGGTGCAGTCAAGCTCCCACAGAACCAGGAGTTTTAGTTTTTAGTTTGCAGAAGTTGTTGTTGCTGGATCTTGAAGTTGGGTGGAAGTTGCAGTACATTTCTCCCTACAACTACTTTGAGTTGTTTTCTTGATCCATTTCCTTCTGGAATGGTATCCTGTGAGACAATCTATTTTTCTGAATTTGCTTTTTGCCAAGAGTGTGTTTATGGGATGTTACAATATTGGAATAGTTAACTAGTTATAGTTACTGAAATACACCATGACGGCTAGTATCCTGTCACCAAGTGTTCCTTTATTTACATGTGCATAGTGCATGACGTTGACCAAGCTAGCACAGAACAAATTCCTAGAGTGAACAAAACTTCTAACACTTCTGTTTATATTTGTCAGCCAGAACTCCCTGTTTGGATCAGGTTAGCAGCCCAATCAGGGAACTCATACCCATACCCTGGCTGACATTGCTCCAATATCTACAATTACTGTATCTATTATTTTAATTGAGTTACAGCTAAGCCAATTAATTTCTTTATTTTTTTCTTTTGTTGAATTTTAACTATAGTGCATGAATTAAGTGTGTTTTGCTTCAAATCATGTAATTTGACCAGTCAAATTGTATCTGGATTGCAACACCTTACACTTACCTTTAAAATAAGAAAAGGTTAGGGTTTAGACTGCCTTGTGCACTGTGCACATGTTTTGAGGGGATTTTGTCTGGTTCACAACAGTTGACTTTTGATGCACAAGAGTTGGAGAGTTTTAATTTGGCAGAGTTAGTCTCCTTAGACATGCTATATTTAATAATCATTGAAAGACAGTAGATTCTCAGTAGTGCAGAGACAAGAGCATTTTGAATTCAGTCACAATCAATAGTAGAAGCTAAGACAAATCCAGACCACATTACTTTAGCTCAATCAGAACTGAAAATATCTGGAAATTAATCCCACTTCCATCCTACAAAGTCCTTCAAAAGTACTTGATTGACTATGAACTATTTTAGATGCAAGTGTGATCATGAACATCACTATATAAATGCATGGTTGTCTTTCTTTCTTACTAGTGCATAAACTGCATTGACCTTTTAATAATCCCATCCCGGAATGCCTGGTGCCTACATTGTTATGAGTAATCAAATATCAGTAAAAGAACCAAAAACAGATGTCAGACTATTATTTGCATATAATCAAACTGTTTTACGTGGCTGCCAGGGAACTTTGAAAAATGGTATGGTGCAATTTTGATTGAGATGTTTACAATTATGGAGCACAACGTACACATCCTCAAAAGTAGGTCCAATTGTAAGCAAACGTTCCAATTCTTTTTTCCCAGTGATTCATAAATCTCTATTCCCATTTGCTAAGCCAAATTTGACACCACATTTTGTTATTTTTTCTCTTCATTTATTGTTAAATGGCAAACATTGGCAGATTTCTCCAACCATGCAACCATGCAACTGCCTCCACTTTGGCTACTATACCTTCTGCAAGAGGAATGCATCGTGTAAACTAACTATGGTTTGTGAGATATTCTGCCACAGTCAGATTAGTATAGTGGATGATAGTAGTAGTGCACGTAAAGGAGGAAGGATCCTGAATGTACTGGCATGCAGTACAAGATTTGAGATACTGTTGAGGAATGCTGCCAACTGACTGCTTCTGAATAAATGGACATGGTGCCATGTGCTGCAAGAAACATTGGTGATTGACTTCTCTGGTATATCTGACACAATTGTATCCTACTTTCCTCCGATATGGACCAGCAACATTTCCACATCAGCTTACAGCAGTTAGGTGCTCATCTCTTGTCTCAAAAGCTATTCTAATAAATTTCTTAATTGCATGCATTCCCTAAAATATGGAATTTGTTTGACGTGTCTCCTTCCTGAATTTATACCTTCCCTGAATTTTCTTTTACCTTTTGGTTGGTTTGCTAATCCAGTGCATGTGGGATTGTCATCAATATTATTTGAACGAGTATCTGCTGGGATCTCTCAGAATCAGCCTCTTACGATTTCATTTGCCATCAGAGGCTCAGGAATTTCCAGGTCACAATCTTTTTACTTATGACCTTTGAAAGTGTCAGAAAGTGTATTCTCATTAACATAGCATGGACTTTGTAGAGGTAAATATAAAAGTGTAATTTGGATTCTGTGTGGTTGAGATAGGATATTGCCACTGCTCCTCCTTTCTCGATATTTTAATTAACTTCTTCAGATATGTTGTGATACAACTCTGATGCAGGTGGGTCTTGTACTCAGACCTGTTGCCTCAGAGGTAAGGACACTGCTACTCCACCACACAAGCCTAAGTTCAATCCTCCTTTCTATACGTTTTCTAATCAACCTGTTCAGAAATGTTATGACACAACTCTGGAGCAGGTAACACTTGAACCCAAGGTCCCCTAACCTAGAGATATGGACATTACCACGATTGTAAAAGCTCGCTAATCCTCCTTTCTGTTGTTTTAAACTCTTTCAAAAGACTTGTCTAATGATCAGTGCCAGAGGATAAATCACTGGTGAGTCTTACTAAGAAGAGACACCTGTCTAACATAAGAGGTTGTTGCATGGTGGCAATGGGTACAAATTACATGTATTTAATTTCCAACCCCATTAAGATGTCATACAGAACTGTCTGATGACCTACCAAAGATTTTCATCATCAAATTTTTATCATCTCATTTACAAACCATCCTTGGTGAAGTAGAATTTTGGAAAGACAAAAGATCCGAAGTGTCCATGGCAGGAATTCAACAAAAAACGTCATGTGAATGTGAAACTGACATTCAGAGATAACTCTCACCAATGAGAACTATGTGGTACACAGACTCAATTTATCTATTCCAGGGGCAGGCATAATACCACATCAGCTACAATGTCCTTCCTTCCTTGGGTAAGGTGGAGTATTGTTCAATCTTCACTCTTGAAAAGATCAGCTCTAGTTACTGCTGGCTCTTGGCAACATGACGCATCACGAAGCTTGAGCTAAATTAACATAGTCAGGCCTCAACTTTTATAGTGCAGGAAATTAGACATTAGCTTTACTCTTCCGAATTAAAGACACATTGTTGATGTGGTTTTAGAAATCCTGCTTGGTAGCAAATAATGTTGTGATGGCAGAAGTAGGCCATTCAGTCATGGTCTGCATAACCCTGTTTACCCACCTTAGTTCAAATCACTTGATGTCCTATCTAAAAAAAATTAGGTATAATTTTACATCTAACCCAGAAATACTTTCTTTTAAATGTTCATTCATGGTATCTGGGTGACACTGGCTAGGTCAGCATTTATGGTACATCCTCAATTGCCTAAAGGGCAGTTAAAAGTCAACCACATCACTATGTGTCTGGAGTCGCATGTAGGCCAGATCATGTAAGATAGTAGTTTCCTTCCCTAAAGGGCGTTAGTAATGCTAAGTAGTGCCTCATGCTGACTGTTGGTAAAAATGTTGCACTGTTTTTTAATATAAATATTTCTAATTTTGAGTATAAAACTGCTTCCCTAAATTTTGACATTGCAACCATTCAATTTATTATTGACATAAACACTAGAATCATTATAGTATGGGGTAACAAAGTACCCATAAGACCTGAGAAGGTGAGAAGCTTTAAGTGAAATGCTTTTAAACTTTTCATGTTGACATATTTCTAGATAAGAAATAGCTTAATTTAACTGGCTGGGTGACCTTGGGAAGACTAGAATAATTCATGCTAAACGTATAACCATTCAGCTGGCATGGTTACAGGGCACAATGTAGGTCACTTTTATTGCTAGCTTGAGTGAAACTACAAACTGATTTTAGTAACATGCCAAGAATGCTAATATTTTCAGATCAATGATATCTGAGCACAGTTGTTCAACTGAGCCAGTCAAACAAAACCAGTCTAGAAAAGTGTGGCACACAAAGACCGCTATACAATAGTGTTATTAATTTAAAGCATAATCATGACAAACTTGTTTTCTTGAACAGCATCGGTAACATCATTTCTATACCAAAGTGATTTGCTTTTTCTGGCAACATTTGTGATCTATAAATACTTGATTTCTCCTCAGAATTGATGGTGAATTATGCTGTGTAGCATTTGTGTGGAAGTTTATCTCTTGCTGTTGGATGATCTGTCGATGATGTTAATAGAGAGTCGAGGATAAATCCCTGGATTCGATATATGATATGCAGACACAAAAACATCAGTCAGTGCTGAAGGTTGTTTGGCTACAATCATATAGGTAAATCCAACAGTGTCCTATTGATTAAACAGTGGATGAAAGATGTTGAAAGGCCATGTTAAAGCCTGAATGGACAAGGAGGGAAGTGATAGTAACAACAACATTTATTTTTGACTTCAGTTAGATTTGCACCTCAAAATGATCCTGATTGAAGAATTTCAGCAGTGTTATGGGATATATAGACATGGATTTGGGAAACAACAATGTGATCAAGAATTTTGGAGGGAAAGAGACTAGCACCTGGGACAGATACTTGCAAAGATAGAGGAGTTTGGGGCTTGTGTTTTGAAGAAGGTTTATGATTGTTCTGTGTAGTACAGTATGTATTTTACTAGACTAACACAAAACAAACAGAATATGAGCATAAATCCCATGAGATAGTTTGAGAAATTGAATTCAGATTAAACTAAAATCTGAAAATAAAAGCTGCTGCTAGCAAAGGTGACCATGAAATTTTTAACTGTTGGGAAGGTGACCCGCAGTCCTTTCCTGTCTAGTCTACATGCGATTCCAATTCCATGCAATCGTGGATGACTGGCATTGAAAACCAATCTATTGTATTAAGTTGCTGAACTCTAAGAAGACTTACAGAAACATCCAAAATAGGAGCAGGAGTAGGCCATTCAGCACTTTGAGAAAGTGAGGACTGCAAATTCTGGAGATCAGAGTCGATAGTTTGGTGCTGGAAAAGGACAGCAGGTCAGGTAGCATCCAAGGAACAGAAAAATTAACATTTTGGGTCAACAGGTCAGATGCTGCCTGACCTGCTGTGCTTTTCCAGCACCACACATTCAGCACTTTGAACCTGCTCTGCTATTCAGTAGCCCTGAAGAAGGGTTACACCTGAAACATTGACTTCTCCACCTCCTGGTATCGCCTGGCTTGCTGTGTTCTTCCATCCACCTGCTTGTCTACATATGTATATGATCATGGCTGACAATCCAACTCAGTTTTGCATGCTACACAGGCAGATTGTACCATACAAAGTACATCAGAGTAGCAGAACAGATTGCAGAATATATTGTTACATCCGCAGAGAATGCTTAGAGAGACAGATCAGAATTAACATTGGAGAGGTTCATTCAAAAGTCTGATAACAGTGGGGAAGAATCTATTCTTGAATTTGTTCTCATATGTTAAAATAACTGTTAGCAATTTGACCAAGGTTTGGCTTTGTTTTGGAGTTTTGCTGTGGGCTGACCTAGGGTCCTTGTGCTGAGGATGTGTCCTGCATGAGGCTCTGCGATTGCTTATACTCAGATGGTGTTCCCCAGATTCAGTCAGACAGGTAAGGAGTCCATCACCATTTGAATGCCCTAAAGCTCACATGCTCTATTTACTACATTTTCTAATGACAAAGCCAGTTGTAGGGCCTGTTTGAAGTCCAGTTGGGCTTTAGCTTGTAGATGCTTTTGGAGGGGAAGAGGCTAGCATTAATGCTACATACCAAACATCTCTGAGCATCTCATTCAGTGTTAGCTCAAAATCACGTGCCTCTGCCAGTCAGTTTAACCTCATCAAAAATCCTGATATGGAGTCCCCTGGTTCTCAGACAGCTGAATAAAACCTCCAGAATTAGAGGAGGCTTGTGGTTGTAATATTCCTTGACTAAATCCATCAACTCTTGAAAAGTTTTAGTAATTGGTGCCTCAGGGAATGTTAGGCTCCTAATAACCAAAAAAGCTGCAGGTCCACATGCAGTCAGAAAGATTACTTGTTGCTATTCATCTTCGACAATGTCATTTAAATAAATAATGCATTCTTTCCACATATTGGGCCCAATCTTCGATAGCAGCATCAAACAAGTTAAGCTTCCCAAATAAAGGCATGATGCCAGAAACATTTACCCCAACACAAACACAACTTGCAAGCAAATTTTCTTCAGGAGTGTACTGTTTTCTCTTGTCACCACTGAAATATTTGCACACAGGCTGGTATCCTGTCACCAAGTCACCCTTTATTTACATGTACACAGTTTGGAGCCAGTCCCAAGAATATTGAGACTCTCTGAATCTCCTGTTTACATCCAAAGAACTCTGACTGACAAGCACTAGCTTTCGGGGCGTTGCTCCTTCACCAGGTGGTTGTCATAATCAAAGACTCCTCCCAGCTTGGTTATACTCTCTTCCACTCTCTTCTGTCAGGTAAAAGATATAAAGGTTTGAACACATGTCGTAGTTGTTAACAACACCAATCTAGGACCTCATAGTCAATAAGATCCACCTGGCCCTCTTTCCAATCACTAACGTGTTCAAACCTTTATATCTTTTACCTGACAGAAGAGAGTGGAAGAGTATAACCGAGGTGGGAGGAGTCTTTGATTATGACGACCACCTGGTGAAGGAGCAGCGCCCCGAAAGCTAGTGCTTCCTATTAAACCTTTTGGACTATAACATGGTGTGTGATTTTTAACGTTGTACACCCCAGTCCAACACCGGCATCTCCAAATTTTGATTATGTTGGTTGCTTTCCCAAGCCAGCAGAATGTATAGATGGACTCAATGGATGAAAGGCTGGTTTGCATGTTGTACTGGGCAGTGTTCATGACCTGTAGTTTCTTGCGGTCTTGGGAAAAGCAGATGCTATACCATCCTGCGATGCATTCAGATAGGATGCTTTCTTTTCTCCCCCCACCATCTTCCCATTCCATTTGATCCCTTTAGTCCTAAGAACTATATCTAACTCTTTCTTGAAAACATACAATGTTTTAGTCTCAACTGCTTTCTGTGGCAGTGAATTCCACAGGCTCACCACACTTTGAATAGAGAGATTTCCCTTCATCTGAGTCCTTAATGGCCTACCCCATAATCTTAGACTGTGACCCCTGATTCTGGACTCCACAGTCAAAGGAACTGTGTTGAGGTGTCCTGTGTTTACCCAGTTTAATCCTCTTAGAATTCTAAAGGTTTCATCCATCGGGGGGGGGGGGGGGGGGGGGGGGTGGGCAATATGACCTTGCCTGCCATACTCCTATCCTGGCACTTAATAATAACAATAAACTGGCAACTTTGAGTACCTGAGGACGGAGAATAGTTACTATCTCAATTAACACTAAGAGGAGGAAATAAAATTAAAATGAATTAAAATGTAATTACTTCAATGAAAGAGGCATGAACTCGGCATGGATTGGACATGAGGTATTATAGTTATTACACAGCTGAGGGGGGGACAGAACTGGCTATTCAATGTTACGGGGTACAGGTGCAATAGCAAGGATAGAAGGGGAGGCAAGACGGCACAAGGAGTAGTGCTTTTGATGAGGGAAAACATCACAACAGTATTAGAATATTTCTGGTGGATCGTTCAGTGAAGCACATGGATGGAACTGAGAAATAATAAAGGAGTGATCACTTTGATGGGATTGTACTTGAGTACTGGTGACAATAAAATCTAACTTTAATTCAAGTCAGCAAGAAATTGAAGAGCAAATATGTAGGGAGATTGCAGATAGTTGTAAGAATAATATGGGTGTAATAGTAAACTATTTTATCTTTTGATAAATAGACTGGGACTCTCATACCGTTAAGGGCTTGTTGGGGAGGAATTTGTTTCGTCTATTCAAGAAAACTTAATCAATCAATATGTAGATAACCCTACTGGAAAAGAGACAAAACCTGACCTCCTCTTGGGAAAAGTGGCAGGGCAAGTGACTGAGGTGTTAGTTGGGGAGCACTTCAGGACCAGTGATCATTATTCTATTAGTTTTTAAATAGTTATGGGAAAGGACCAGTCTGGTCCACATGGTAAAATTCTAAATTGGGGCAAAGCCAATTTTGATGGTATTAGACAAGAACTTTCAACTGATGACTGGGGGAGGTTGTTTGCAGGTAAAAGGATATTTGACTAGTGCAGACTTTCTAAAGCAAGAAAATGAGAGTTCAGGGACAGAATGTTCCTGCTAGTGTGCTGGGCAAGGCTGGCAGGAGTGTGGAACTCTGAAGGAGGCATATGTCAGGTATAGACAGATGAGATCAAGTGAATCCATTGAAGAGAATTGGGGATGTAGGGAAAGAGGAAAAAGGGAAATAAGGGTAAAAAGGGGACTTGAGAGAGCTTTGGCAGATACAGTATTCAAAGAGTTTCTCCAAGTATAATTAAGGGCAAAAGAGTAATTAGGGAGAAAATAGAGCCCCTTAAAGATCAACAAGGCCATCAATTTGTGGACCCACAAGAGATCCTAAATAACAGTATGTAGTGTGGAGAAAGACACGGAAGCTGGGGAACTTGGGAAAATAAATAGTGATGTCTTGAAAATAATCCACATTACAGAAGAGGTCTTAAAATGCATAAAGGTAGATAAATCCCCAGGACATGATCAAGTCTATCCCAGGGCATTGTGGGAAGCTAGGGAAGAAATTGCGGGGCTCCTAGCAGAGATATTTGTATCATCGATAGCCATGAGGTAGTTGCCAAAAGACTGGAGGGTGACTAATGTTGTGTCATTATTTCAGAAAGGCTGCAAGGAAAAATCGAGGAACTAACAGACAGATGAGCTTGGCTTTGTTCATGGGAAATTGTGTCTCTCAAATTTTACTGAGTTCTTTGAAGGAGTGACCAAGAGAGATGAAAGCAGAATGGTAGATATTGTCAGTATGGACTTTATCAAAGCCTTTGACAAGGTTCCAAATGGTAGACTGGTTAATGAAGTTAGATTACGTGGGACCAAGGAGAGCTAGTTAATTGGCTTGATGGTAAGAGATAGAAGGTGGTGTTGGAGGGTTGTTCAGACTGGAGGCCTGTGACCAGTGGTGTGCCACAAGAATTGGTGCTGGGTCCATTGTTGTTCATCATTTATTCAAACAATTTGGATGTGAATATAAGTTTGCAGGTGATATTAAAATTGGTGGTATAGTGGACAGTGAAGAAGGTTGTCTAAGCGTATAATCGGATCTTGATCAACTGGGTCAGTGGGCTGAGGAGTAGCAGATAGTTTAATTTAGATAAATGTGAGGTGTTCCATTTTGGTAAGACAAGCCAAAGCAGGACTTACCCAGTTAATGGTAGGGCCCTTTTGGAGTGTTGTCAAACAGAGACCTAGGGTTCGGATACATAGTTCCTTGAAAGTGGCGTCACAGGTAGACAGGATGTTGAAGAAAACATTTGGCATGCTTGCCT
This sequence comes from Chiloscyllium plagiosum, assembly GCF_037043375.1. Taxonomy (NCBI): domain Eukaryota; kingdom Metazoa; phylum Chordata; class Chondrichthyes; order Orectolobiformes; family Hemiscylliidae; genus Chiloscyllium; species Chiloscyllium plagiosum. The sequence goes on along the minus strand of NW_028270177.1, from coordinate 2,595,586 downwards.
TCATCAATCAGAGCACTGAGTACAGGAGTTGGGATGTTATGTTACGGCTGTGAGGTAGGCTGGGACTGAGCCTTTTTCCCCCGAAGCGCGAAGGGGTGAACTTCTAGAGGTTCATAAAATCATGAGGTGCATAAATAAGGTGAGTGGTGAAGGCTTTGCCGCAGTATAGGGGAGTTCAGAATTAGAGGGCATAGGTTTAAGGTGAGAGGTGAAAGATTTAAAAGGGATCTGAAGGTCAACATTTTCACACGGAGGATGGTGCGTATATGGCAAGAGCTGCCTGGGGAAGTGGTAGCGGCAAGTGCTATTACAGTATTTAAACGACATCTGGATAGGTGCAAGAATAGAAAAAGTTTAAAAGGATGTGGGCCAAATACAGGCAAATGGGACTAGTTCAGTTTAGGAAACCTGATTGGCATAGACGAGTTGCTGTGTGACTCACTGACTCTAAGTTGATTAGTCAAATGTTTGGTGGAAATATGTCTTGAAAGTGGGATCTGAGAATAGAACAGATGGTAGGAGGGTAGAATATAAAGAAAGTAGAGAGATATGTGCAAGATCAAGGATAGGACTGCTTTGGATGGATGGTCAAGGAATGGTAGAAACAGTGTTGCGCTTGCAAGGATAATTTCATTCCAAGTCATAAACAAAGGATGGAGCTGCTTGTTCTTATTCTAAGAAATGGATGGAAGAATCAGAAGTCTAAGGAGACCCATATATGCTGTAATAATATGATACAGCTTTGTGTTTTCTGGGGAAAACATTCTCTTCAGTGGGACCACGCTCATCAATTGCTTGAACCTCATCCCAGTGGTACATTGTCAACATTCAAATTGCCCGAATTATGATGGACTTAAGTGTAGACTTAATAAGTCACTTTACAACAAACAGCCTTTGCTTTGGACGATTGGTGCACCTTCATAGTAAACAGAAAAAAACAAATTTCTCAATATAAACCCAAACCCAAGAGTTGTAGCAAAATCAGAAATGGTGGAAAACATCAGGTTATGATAGCATCTGTGCAGAGAAATAAGGTTAATATTTCAAGTCTGTGACTTGTAGTTGTACCTTATTGCTATTATTTGTTATGTACTTGCTATGAAAAGGAGTAAAACGAAGTGCAGTAATGAAGGCAATAATAATTCTGGTATGGTGTTGTGATTGGAACCAGGGTCAGGTGGATTTCATTGACTATGTGCGTCTTGATTGGAGTTGTTAACCTGGGCCAATCAGGGAGCCCTGGCTGCTACATTAAAAACAGGAGAAGCACTACCGCACTTAGGTGGTAGTGTGGGGGTTAAAAACAAAGAAAAAAAAATAAATAAACAGGAGTGTCACACAGCACTGCCCTTTGATGTGAAGGGCAGTGTTTGTCACTGGCCACCCGGGTGTTTGCCTAATTTGAGTGTATGTGCAAGGACTCAAAAAAATAAAAAAAAATAAAAAATAAAATAAAAAACAGGAGACCCTCCAACTCTATTTTGATTTAATTCCTACCCTTCCGCTCACTGTTTTGATCACACAGCACTGCCCTTTGATGTGAAGGGCAGTGTTTGTCACTGGCCACCCGGGTGTTTTCCTATCTTCCTGGTGGTGGAATTTGAATAAAGATTTGTGCACTTTGTGTCTTTCACTGTGTCTCACACGTATACACACACACCATGGGTGCTGGGGAAAAAAATAAGCACTACCGCACTTATGTGGTAGTGTGGGGGTTAATAGGGGATTTAAAAAAAAAAAGAAAAATAAATAAATAAATAAAAACAGGAGACCCTCCAACTCTATTTTGATTTAATCCCTACCCTCCCGCTCACTGTTTTGATCACACAGCACTGCCCTTTGATGTGAAGGGCAGTGTTTGTCACTGGCCACCCGGGTGTTTTCCTATCTTCCTGGTGGTGGAAATTGAATAAAGATTCGTGCACCTTGTGTCTTTCACTGTGTCTCACACCTGCATACACATCCCATGGGTGCTGGGGAAAAAATAAGCACTACCGCACTTAGGTGGTAGTGTGGGGGTTTTAAAAAAAAAAGGACATAAGAGCAGTGTTTGTCACTGACCACCTGGGTGTTTTCCTATCTAAAAAAAAACAGGAGACCCTCCAACTCTATTTTGATTTAATCCCTGCCCTCCCTTTCACTGTTTTTGATCACACAGCACTGCCCTTTGATGTGAAGGGCAGTGTTTGTCACTGGCCACCTGGGTGTTTTCCTGTCTTCCTGGTGGTGGAATTTGAATAAAGATTCGTGCACTTTGTGTCTTTCACTGTGTCTCACACCTGCACACACACACCATGGGTGCTGGGGAAAAAATAAGCACTACCGCAGTTAGGCGGTAGTGTGGGGGTTAAAATGAAAAAAAATAAATAGGAGTGTAAGGGCACTGCTTGTCACTGGCCACTCGGGTGTAAAAAAAAGAAAAAGAAAAAAAAACAGGAGATACCAACACCCTCGAGATTTTCAGAGAGAGGTGGGCACTGCGGGGTGTGGAGTGCTTTATTTCCCGACTGACTCTATTTTGATTTAATCTTTGCCCTCCCCTTTCACTTTTTTTTGATCTCGCAGCATTTCCCTTTGTTCAGAAAGGCACTGCTTATCCCCGGCCACTCTGGTGTTTCCTTTCTTCCTGGTGGTGGAATAAAAATAAAGATTTACGCACTTGTTGTTTTTCACTGTGTCCGACACCTGCACACACACACGACATGGTTGCTGGGGAAAAATAAGCACTACTGCTGATAGGTGGTAGTGTGGGGAACTCTACATCATCGGAACTATTTGGAGGCTATAGAAAACTCCCAAAAGGGTGACCTCTTTCGGGTTTCTGACCTCAGTCCATACTTCTTCAATGGACGAGCCCTCAAAACGTCCTTTCTGCCACCGCACTACTGTCCTTGACTAACAATTGCCACACGTCCCCCTCTTTTACCATCTTCTCTGTTCTTACTGAAATATCTAAATCCTGGAACCTGCAACAATCATTCCTGTCCCTACTCTATCCATGTCTCCAAAATGACCACGTCATCGAAGTCCCAGGTAGCAACTCATGCAGCAAGTTCACCCACCTTATTCCTGATGCTCCTGGCATTGAAGTAGACACAGTTCAAACCACCTTCTTGCTTGCCGGTCAACTCCTGCGACCTTGAAACCTTATTCATGACCTCACTACTCTCAACCTCCTGTACACTGGAGGTACAATTCAGGTTCCTATCCCCCTGCTGAATTAGCTTAAAGCGTCCCAAAGAGCATTAGCAAAGTTCCCCCCCTGGATATTGGTACCCCTCTGGTTCAGGTGTAGACCATCCTGTTTGTAGATGTCCCACCTACCTAATTATCAGGTATCCGAAAACCTCCCTCCTGCACCATCTCTGTAGCCACGTGTTCAACTCCTCTTTCTCTCTGTTCCTCACCTCACTAGTACGTGGCACGGGCAACAAATCAGAGGTTACAACTCTGTTTGTTCTAGCACTAAGCTTCCACCCAAGCTCCCTGAATTTCTGCCTTAAATACCCATCCCTTTTCCTACCTATGTCGTTAGTGCCTATGTGGACCACGACTTGGGGCTGCTCCCCCTCCCCTTCCCCCTTCCCCTCAAGGATCCCCAAAACACGATCTGAGACATCATGAACCCAGGCACCTGGGAGGCAATACAACAACCATGAGTCTGTCTCGTTCCCAGAGAACCTCTTTATGTCACGTAAATATGGAGTCCCCAATGACTAACGTTCTGCTCATCTCCCCTCTTCCCTTCTGAAGGGACAGACTCTGTGACAGAGGCCTGTACTCCATGGCTTACCCCTGGTAAGTCGTCCCCTTCAACAACATCCAAAATAGTACACTTGTTATTGAGAGGAACGGTGACAGGGGTTCTCTGCACTGCCTGCCATTTCCCTTTCTGTCCCCTGACTGTAACCCATCTGCCTTTTTCTTGCACCTGAGTTGTGACTACCTCCCTGTAACTCCTCTCAACAACCCCCTCCGCCTCCTGATTGATCCAAAGTTCAGCCAGGTTAGCTCCAGTTCCCTAACGCCTTTTTCGAGGAGCTGGAGTTGGGTGCACTTCCTGCAGAGGAAATCAGCAGGGACACTAGTGGTGACCCTTAACTTTCCACATTCTGCAGGAGGAACACTCAACTGCCCTAACCACCATTCCCACTATTCTAAATTCCCAAAGAGACTGTAGAAAAAGAAAGAATTTTTATAAAACTAGTTACCTTACCAGTGCGGCACACAAAAGGTTTTTTGGTTAGAGGAGGAAAATGGGTGGGAGACAGTGTAAATAGTGTTTCAGGCAATGCAACCACCCAGAAGAAAAGACAAAAAAATAATAAAAACAAGAAGTTCAAAAGTTTTCCTTAGTCTAGGGACTTGTTTTGAGCTGGCTGGTTAAAGCCCATGTACTGTACACATAAATAAAGGGTGACTTGGTGACAGACACTGACCTCTGTGCAGTTATTTCACCTGATTATAGGCTTTAATAGATCTGTGTTCTCTGTAGTAAAAACAGAAAGTGCTGGAGAAATTCAACAGGTCTGGCAGTCTCTATGAAGAGAGAAACAGTTATGACTCATGAAGAATCCTATCAGATCAAGTATGTTAACTCTGCTTCTCTCTTCACTGCTCCATGATTGAGAGAGTGATTATCAACAGCATTCATTAGTCCAATGTTATAGATGTTTGCTACCATCATAATGACTATTTTTAAAAGTTTTTATATTTTTCCTGGGATGTGAGGATTGCTGAGCAGGCCAGCATTTCTTGTTCACCCCTAATAGCCCTTAAACTGAGTGGCTTTCGAGGTCATTTCAGAGAGCAGTTTAAAATCAACCACGTTGCTGTAGATCTGGTATCACATGTAGATCAGACCAGGTAAGGATGGTACATTTCCCTCCCTTTAGAACATGATCCAGATAGGCGAACCTTATGTTTTCTTGGCTACATTGAGATGTGACAAGTTTTTTGAACATTTCTCACTGCAGTGAGAATGCAAATGCTACCAGACCTCTTAAGTTTCTCCAGCACTTTGTGTGTTTGTTTCAGTTTTACAACAGCTGCAGTATTTTGCCATTCTTACAAATTTATGATCCTTCCTTCTGTTTTCTGTCATGTGTTTTCCACAGCAGTTGGCAGTTTATTTGAGTTCAAATTGCCATTTCATCAACATCCTTCAAAAAAATGGATTTGAATCGATGTCATTGATGCAAGTACTTATGACAATTTCAGGGCAAATTGGCTATGAATGTACATTAAATTCCAAAAAATTAAAAGAAAAGCTAATATTACATACAGTTTAAATTACAAATCTTTTAAAGTTATTCAAACATTTCATTTGGATTTTAGAAGTCCAGCATAAAAGCTGTATACAGCATCTGAAGTTATCAGTCTGCTTTCACAAAAAAGAAAATTGAATAAACAAAATAAAATAGAGGGGAAGGACTTTGGCTACGGGCCTCAGTACCCTACAGACAAGCTCAAGTGGGGGCCTGAAGTCTGCATTACCTAGGTAACAGTCACTAATCTGTGATTTCATTGAGTTGGCCAATTAATTCCCAAAGAATGGGCTTGCTCACTAATTAAAGACATTGGCTGGGCCCTCTGAAACAGCAGATGGCTTCCATTCAAGGTTGAGGGAGAGAGCACCACAAAATTGAGGCATAATGTCTCCAACATCTTAAAATCTAAAATTCACCCAGATTCAGCAACTGGGCCACAACTGTGGAGAGAAGTCATTTCATTGAATAGCCCGCGACTACATCTGAACCTAGGCAAGCAAAGGGAACCCCTGAAAATCTCTTCCACATGGCAGCCATGTCTTTCACTAGTGGGCATAAGTTTAAAGTGAGCAGCAAGTGACTTAGAAGAGATCTGAGAAAAACAATTTCATCTGGACGGTGGTAAATATATGGAACATGCTGCCTGAGAGAATGATGGAGGCAGGTATTCCTGTAACACAGAAGAAGCATCTGGATGAATACTTAAAATGAAGGGGTGTAGTAGGCCATGGACTAGTGCGGGTAGATGGGATTAGTGTTGTTTGGTGATTGGTATAGATGTGGTGGGACAAATGGCCTGTTTTTATATTGTATGACAATGGCTCGATGAATTGTCTGGACCTATGTACTTTGGTCTGTTACTGCCTTTTCCCCTTATGCCTTGATGCTCTTGGGAGCTTGAGGAGTCTTTGACAGCAGGTCATTGCTAACTCCCCACCCGTTTCCAGGAAAATGTGACCATGGGTAGGCTGGAGCTGGGGAACAGACCTGCAAGCTGGTAATGCAGATTTTTAAGCCAACTGTCTCCATGCCCATTGAAAGCTAAAAATCTACCTCCACGAGTTAGCACTCAGAGCTCAAGGCCCTAGAGTATGATTTTTAAAAATGCATTTATACATGGGAAGTGCTCATCCTGGGTGTCCTTGAAATGATTGACTTGTAAGACCATTTCAGAGATTAGTTCAGAGTCAGCTGTGTTGCTATGGTTATATAGGCCAGACCAGGTAAGAATGGCAGTTTTTCTCCACTAAAAGACATCAATGGGACCAGGTGGGTTTTTACAACAATTGACAATAGTTTGCATAGTCATTGTTAGACTTTATTTCCAGATGTATTTTAGTTAATTTAAATTCCACCATTTTCCATGGTGGGATTCAAACCCACATCCCCTAAACAATACCTAGCCCTCTGGATTACTAGTCCAGTGACAATACTACTAGGCCATCGCCTCCTGGGAATTAAAATAAACTATGGATAAACAATGTAAAGCAATGTGCATTAATGACATTTCAGCTGATGTTCATTCAGCATACTTAAATTGTTATCTAAAGTATCCTTCCCAACTACTTGACCCAATGATGGCATTGCCACATCCTGTTAGAACCACAATTGCTAACCTGAAAAATAAGGTTAATTGCAGTTTTAATTTTTAAAAGGGTCACTGATGGTAAGAGGTCTTCTTTAATATTTCATATAGCTAAAATATTAATTTGTTACTGTTTGAAATTATGCAAATATTAATACATTATTTATCCTTCTATAGCACTGTGCACAGAAGAATGCATGCATGGGAGGTGTGTTTCTCCGGATACCTGTCAGTGTGAACCTGGCTGGGGAGGAACAGACTGCTCAAGTGGTAAGTGAGTACATTAATTTGTACATTCTCCTGTTGTTTAAAATTCAGTTGTATTATTGGATATAATTGTAGTGAATGCACAGGATTTGCTATTTCAAACAAGTAAAAGATTTCAGTTTTTTTCAAAGGTTACATTTTAGATTGTTTTCATGAAAAAATGAAAGTAGCAATGGGCCTAAAGACTAATAAGTCCCTAAGAGTTGATGGCCTGCATCTTAGGCCCTCAAAAGAATCGGTTGCAGAGATAGTGGATATGTTGACTGCAAACTTTCAAAATTCCCTTGATTCTGAAAACATTCCAGCGGAATGGAAAACTGCAAATGCGACATCGCTATTCAAGAAAACTACTGACCAGTTAGCTTAACGTCGGAAAAATGCATGGGACCCTTTTTTAAATGGAAACAGTAGTAGTAGACTATTTAGAAAATCTTAGAAAACAGAAAGTATGTCAACATGGTTTTGCAGAAGCAAAATTTTGTTCAATATCCTTATTAGAATTTTTTGTGACTATAACAAGCAAAATGTATAAAGAACAGGTAGGCAGGTAGAGCTCATGAGATTTATGCATCACTTACTGAAGAGTTTCTATGGAATATGAAGCAAAATAAAAGGCATTCTTAGTGCATATCAGTTAGTTCCTGAAGAATACAGGCAGATGTTTTGAAACATAAGGAAACAGCTATTCAAAGCTACATTGAATTTAAAAAGCTAAAGCTGGATAATTTTGACCAGTGGATACAGGCATGAGGAGTAAATGCCCATCTGATACAGCTATTGTTTGGATATTAATGATAAATGCATGTATGGTGCTTGACATGAAGAACAGGAAATTGGACAAGGAGTAATAATAATTGTTAAATGTCCCACAAATGAATAAGATAAACAAAAAGGATAGATATCCATTTATTACATTACAAAGCCAAAATTACATTGGCGATGTCTAAAGTTTTCTGCAGATGGAGGAAATATTTCTGACTGGTTAGCAGGATTTAACAACAGGAAATTATGCTCTTTGAATAATTTAAAAAGATTTCCTCTAATAATTAGAAATTGTGTTGAACACCTAAGGGTTGGCAGGAGTTTGATGACGGTAAAGCACAGATTCATTAAATAAACCTTCTTTCTGGCACCCATTTAAACACAAGAAGGATAGAAGATGGGAAAGTGAAAGCAAACAAATAGCCAGGGCAAAGAAAGAAATGCTGAGAATGCCCTGAAAGAACCCTCAGCCTGGAAAGAAAGGTTCTGAGGGTAGAAGTAATAATCAAAGGCCTTAGTATTTACATTGTAACAAAGCAGGATATCTTTGTTCAGGGTACTTCTAAGTTGCATGGAAAACACAGGAGTCTTAACTGGAGCTTGTAAATATCATTCCAGAAAGAGACATGATGTTTCAAACTGTAGCATATCTACGTGGCCGAAGGTGAATACTGCTGTGAATTCAGAAGAAATGCATAAAGTAAATGAGAGATGTAATGATTTTAGTCAAAAGGAAAAGTGACTGTTTTTCCTCAAAAGAAATGGCTAAACCCATAACTATATTAAAGGATACAGGAGGCACTTGAACTCTTCTGTTAAGAAAAGATAGATCCTTTCCTCCAGAGAATGCATTGAAAGCCAGACTTTTCATTAGTTAATTATTGGAGAGTGTATATCCGTTCCCTTGTATAGAGTGCACTTAGAATGTGACTTAATGTCATGAACATTGACAATACGGATTGTTCACAAATTACTTCTAGATGGGGTTGACTTACTCGTTGGTATTTATTTGGCAAAAACAAAGGTTATAGCTTCATTTAGAATCACAGAAAGTCTGTGTAAAATTAAAGAGCTCCAACAATTACATGAGTAAATTCCAATTTTTTTTAGTGTGCGATGACCACAGTAGTGGTTAATTAAAGTCACCAGGGTCAAATTGAAACCAGAAGTAGGTATTAGGACAGCCAAAAATGTCTTTAAAGGTGGGGATAATTAAAAAGAAGTGTTTAATAAGCATTTTTTAGTTGTGCTGAACAAGGAGATCCAGCGTAAGTTAGTGCAATCAACTAACACTTAAACTGAGGCTAAGTTAGTTCCAGAGAGCTGTTGTGTTCAAAATAGGATCCTGATGAGCAAGTAGAGACCTCCTGACAGATCTGCAGATAAAGAGTGGATTATTATTCATCAGATATTGGTATCAACCAGGTATCATAAAGAGTGATTATGGGTAGTTCATGAAATTTCTATGGCAGGACATGGAGGAATATAAAAGACTCAAGAATTTCTACTGGCTCAGTCTTCATCGCTCAGTTTTGTAAAGCATGCTATGTGTGCATCAAGTGATGAATACACCTCAGCACATAACCAAACCAATATCTTTAATACACATTCAGTAAGGTGCTAGGAGACTGTTAGGGCCATTACTGAAAAAGAAGCAGTTATGTTATGAATGTGAAACATAATTTCCTGAGAACCTCCTTTTGAGGACAATTGCAACTAAAGTAGTGATGGACAATTAATCCAACTTTTTACTTGTTGTGGACTACCAATAGAAATACAGCTGGACCAAGATTCCAATTTGATGTCTTTATTTTTCAAGATGTAACATGTAACTTGGGTACAAAACAGTTAAGTCCACAGTATACATATACATCTACACACCCAGGAGACTTTAGCTTTAGAGATATCATAAGACTCTCAAGACAGTGACTGAAACATGTTGCAAAATTTTCCCCATGACTGGGACAAACATCTGGATTTTAAAAAAATCTATTATCAAAGACTCGCCTTTCATCCATTTAAATTAGTCCATAGCCATGAAATAAGAGGCCAACTAAAATCCATCATGGAGAGGTTTTAGGATAGAAATATTAATCCTCTATGATGAAACAAGATGGTGGTATTAATTAATTAAACTCACTAGAGGAGGAGGCTTCACAAATATCCCCATCCTCAATGATGGAAGGACCCAAAACATCTGTACAAAAGATAAGACTGAAGCAGACAAAGCTATCTTCAGCCAGAAGTGCAGAGTGGATGATCCATTTCTGCTTCCTCCCATAGTCCCCGGCATCACAGTTGACAACCTTCAGCCAATTTGATTCACTCCATGTGATACCAAGAAATGGTTGGAGGCACTGCAAAGGCATGGGCCCTGACAATATTTCAGGAATTATCCTGAAAACTTGTGCTCCAGAACTTGCTGCTCCACTAGCCAATCTCTTAAAGTACAGTTCTAACACAGGCATCTACCTGGCAAACACGGTGGCTACAAGAACAGGTCAGCAGCTAGGAATACTGCAGTGAGTAATACACTTCCTGACTCCACAAAGCCTGTCCACCAGCTACAAGACAGAAGTCAAGAGTGTGATGAAATATTCTCCATTTGCCTGGATAAGTGCAACCCTAATCACATTCAAGAAGCTTGATACCATCCAGGACAAAACAGCTAGCATGATTGGCACTACATCCCCAAGCATCCACTCACTACACCACCAATGCTCAGTAACAGCAATGCGTACTATTTACAAGATACACTGCAGAAATTCATCAAAGATCCTCAGACTACACCTTCCAAACCACAGTCACTTCCATGTAGAAGGGCAAGGGCAGCAGATACATGGGAACACCACTACCTTCAAGTTCCCCTCCAAGCCATTCACAACCTGACTTGGAAACATATCACCATTCCTTCACTGTCACTGGGTCAAAATCCTAGAATTTCCTCCCTAATTGCATTGTGGGTCAATATACAGCAGGTTCAAGAAGGTAGCTCACCACCACCCTCTCAAGGGCAACTAGGGATGGGCAATAAATGCTGGCCAACCAGTGACACCCGCAACCCACAAATGAATAAAACAAATGAAATGCTTTCAGAAAATAGTCTAGGTTGTAATGTTTCTTATTTAAAAGTAAATTCAAGGTGTTGCATTCCAGATGCAATTCAATTGATCAAATTACCAGATATGAAGCAAAACACACTTTGTTCATACACTATGGTTAAAATATAACAAACAAAAGAAGAAATTAGAATATTTAACTCTATTGAAAAACTTAACTAAAAGATAATACATTATTTAACTACTAAACAGTAACTGTTCCAATATAGTAATATCCCATAAACACTCTGTTGGCAAAAAGCAAACTCTGTACAATAAATTGCCTCACAAGCAATTATCCAGTCCAGGAATATAAACATCAAGAGAAAACTCGAGAGAAGGTGTAGCAGGGAGTGACGTACTGCAGCTTCCAAAACCTGCTTTAAGATCTCAGCAGCAAGTGCTACTGAAAAAGTAAAACTAAAAATCCTGGTTCTGTGGGAGCTTGACCCCACCCATTCAGGATGCTTCTACTTTTCCAACTTCAAGAAAAACTCAAGGCCTCACAAGCTGTTTACTTTATGGGTTTTGAAGCAGATTGGTCAGCACCTCTGACCTCAACCTTTCTTTATTTTAAAAAAAAGGACTAAATACACCTCTTAAACCCATAGTATTGTCACACAAGGGGTGGGCAATAAATTCTGGCCCAGCGAACGAAGGCAATATCCCTCAGATGGATAACAAAGTTTCACAATCACAAAATTACTCCTTCCTCACCTCCAGTGTAAGGCCAAAGCCATTTTTTCCTGATGGATTTGCTGTGACAAATTGTTGTCACTTATTGTAATAAATACTGAACAAATCAAATGTGCCGGAGCTCTCATTCTGCTTCGAATGTCTCTTATGCAAGTTTGAATTCCTATTTAATTACTTTCTATAGAATTAAGTTTTTTTTATTTACTCATTTTATACAGTTTCAACATTCATTGTTTCAATCTTGCTTGAGTAGGAAAAATGATGCACAATCTCCCATTACTTAGATTTCTTGAATCCCTCAGTGCAAATATAACATGCAGCTGTGCTTACACTCTAATGTATTTGAAGTGTGAGGTAGAAATGTTGCAGTGAGAGAAATTGGGCAGTTGAGGCCTCAGTGAATCATGAGATTAACAGTCTATTTCATTCAACCTAGCAAGATTTGAGGATTGAAATTGATGCAGAGGAACAACTGTGCATAATGGTGAATTAGAGTCAAGTTGAGAACTTGAGAGATGGAAAGAGGTATGAAGGAAAAGTAAAAATAATTCACGCAGAAGTTAAATATTTTCCTAATGTATTGGGGAGATTGGGATTGCATCAACAATTATCTCCTCTTTAAAAGGACACGTATTCTGTTAAATATCAATGCTAAAATTGTGTGCTTTATTTAGTTTAATTTTAATTTGCAAAACCAGTAGGCTCTTCAAAAAATGAGGAAGCCCAGGGTAAAATTTTGATGTGAAACAGATTAAGCTTTTATTTCAGATAGTGGCCATCTTAAATGAAGAAAGTTTTTTTTAACTTTTACATTCTTTATGTTTATATTTTCATTTGAAAAACATTCTTAATACAGAATCCTATTGCCAGTCTTTGGAAAACCGCTTACTCAATAGCTATTCAATAATATGGTAGAGGAAGTGAGAGATTTAAAGAGGTGTAGAGAAGTTGCCCTTTTTCCCCTCCTCAGCACCCCTCCCTCCTGCAAATAGACCTGTCTACTATTCTTTCTATTTGCTGTTTGCTGGCTTGTCTTCATAATTTATTTATGTTGACAGATCTCATTAACCTGACATGGTGTAATGAATATTTGTGCTGTGATTGTGTGCCTGAGGCATATATGATTCTAACTTTTTGTTGCTAAAGCAATTTGTCTGTGAGATAGTCTCAAAAATGTTTCAAGAAGTAGCAAAATACCATGAAATAATGTTGCTTTGCAATGATTCCAAACATGAAGACCTTTGCAAGAGTAAACAAGCTGTTATTTTCTCTTGTTCGTTCCAAATTAAACATATGTACAAGTGAAGAATGCAATTATACTGCTTCAAACTGCAATAAGTTGAGGTCATCATGAAGGTTTCACCTTCTCAACCTCACTCATTGCCTAAGGCATGGTAAACATCAGGTTAACCTTATCACCAGTCGTCTCTGTCGTTAATAAGAAAAAAACCCCTTGGCCCTCCGGGACCGTGATGGCTTTTACTTTCAAAAGCAAGCCTGGATTTCTGCTCACTTTCACTGAATTTGCAAAACTCAAATGGATTTAGAAAATTGTTGAGTATCTCTACTTGCTGTGTCTCCCAACATTTCCTATTTCCGAACTTAGTGGTGGTATTATATATGTCCATATATTTAAAATCACAGCATTCTTCAAATCATAATTAAAGAATTTTGAGGAAGAGCAGGCTGTTTGAAGAAGGGAAAGGAAAAACTTGCATTTATATAGCATTTTTTATGACCACCAGATGCCTCAAAGAATTTTACAGCCAGTGAAGTGCATATGTTTTTGACGTTTCGTCACTGTTTTAATTCGGAAATGTAGCCGCCAATTTGCACACAGCAAGCTTTCACAAACAGCATTGCAATGAAAGTTTAATAGTTTTTTTGATTTTGCTTGAGGTGTAAATATTGTACAGTTCCCTGAAGGAAATTCTCTTGGTCTACTTCACATTGTGCTGTGGGATATTTTACAACTGTCTGAGAGAACAAACATAGCCTTGTTTTCGCAAAGAGAAGGTAGAGGAGGACCTCAAGACAGGCAATCAGCAGTACATAGAGGAGGACTTGAATGCTGTCAGTTGGTGTGTAAGAACGTTTAGTACAAATCTAATTTTGTTTGCAGTTAATATTCAACTGAAATCTATTGTTTAAGTTGTAAAATTGTCAGCCTGAAGTGAGGTTTTAGCAAGTCTTCAGAGAAAGAACAGTTGGGCCGAGCTAATTAAAGAGTCACCTGACACTAGTTCTCTCTAACTGAGTCAACTTGGTTTTTTATGTTAAGTTAAAAGTCATACAACACCAGGTTATAGTCCAACAGATTTATTTGGAAGCACGAACTTTCGGAGCGCTGCTCCTTCATCAGGTAGCTGTAGAGCAGGACCTTAAGACACAGAATTTATAATAAAAGATTACAGCGTCATGCAACTGAAATTATATATTGAACAAACCTAGGTTGCTGTTCAATATATCATTTCAGTTGTATGACACTGTAATCTTTTGCGATAAATTATGCGTCTTATGGTCTTGCTCCACAGTTACCTGATGAAGGAGCAGCACTCCGAAAGCCAGCGCTTCTAAAAAAAAACCTATTGGACCATAACCTGGTGTTGTGATTTTTAACTTTGTCCATCCCAGTCCAGCACCGGCTCCTCAACATTTTGTGTTGAGTACATAGAAACCAACCCAATTTATTGTGACTCACACTTGACTGACTTGCAAATGATTGCTCAGATTTGGTGCTTAAAGAAGTTGAGGGAGGAAGAGAAAGAGGTAGGCCTTTGTTTTTTCTTACTTTTTTAACATTTTCAGCCTTGGGGAATTAGTTCTTGCTCTGTTACAGAAGAAGAACCTGGCTATTTGGTGAATAGTTAGTAAATGCCTAAGGTTTATCTTATTCTCAACGTCACAACTTAACTGTGATGTGAAGGTGCCAGTGTTGGACTGGAATGAACAAAGTTAAAAATCACACAACACTAAGTTATAGTCCAACAGGTTTATTTGGAAGTACTAGCTTTCTAAGTGCTGCTCTTTCAGGTAACTGAACTGGGAAGAGTGCACCAGTAATTGTGCCATGTATGTTCCACTAGCTCTCACAAAATCTATAAATGTGTTACATCCCAGTGAGACCACCAGAATGACCAATTTACATCTCAGACTACAACTGAGGACAAAAATAATTCACATTGAGCTCTTCAGTAACTGCAAAAGAACATTTTATTAATTGTAATACATTTAACGAGCAATAATAAGAATGGACTCCTAATGTATGCAATTTGAGTCCAAAGAAATGCAGGTTAGGTTGATTGGCCTTGGTAAATGCAGGATTATGGTGATAGGGTAGAGTGCTGGGTCCAAGTGGGCACTGTTCAGAGTTTGGTGCAGACTTGATTGGCCAAATGACCTCTTTCCACCCTGTAGGGATTCTGTGACAAACTATGTCCTTCAAAATCTCAAATACAGGTCTCCCATATTTCAAAAGATTATTTGTCCCCTAAATATTTTCAGTAATCTAGCCTCCACAAATTTCTGGGCAAAAGAATTCCAAACATTTACTACCATTGTGGTCATTTCTAATGATCAACCACAGGAAACCCCCAAATGAACATTTATGACTATTAATTCAAGCCTACGTGGGACAGTCTATCATAGTCTAGAATAGAACTCTATTAAAAAGCAGATGTTTCCTGTCACAGTAAATATCATTATTCACCCAAGCAAAGGCTGATTAGTCTTCCACTAGTCTACCTCCTTCTGACTATTTTCTTTACTCATAATCTGTTCACTATATGTTTTACCTCATCTCTCATTCTGTCTCCTAACCAGCTAAATTCCTGTGATTTCCAATGCCTTTCTCGAAGGTTGTGCTGATAATGGCCTTTATTAAGTTCAAGCTTCTTCTGGAGAATTCTGCTCCATTGGTTTTACTGTGAATGTAGAAATCCCTTTTTAACTTTTATGTATCTTTTGACTATTTTACTCTTACAGCTTTTACACTACCCTAAATTACTTCGCATCTGAGTTTGAAGTAAATATCCTCTTATTCTGTAATTGTTCCCCAGGTTCAAGATTCTCCCACTAGTGGAAACATCTTCTCAATTGTTCTAATAAGACCACCTCTCATTCTTTTAAATGCTCATAAATAAAAGCCTGATATGTTTCATTAATCTTGATAAGAAAATCCCTCAACCCAGAAAACAGCATAGTGAATTCCGTTTGAATTGCCCTTGATGTCACAGTATCCTTTCTTAAATATGGACACCAAACTGTACACAGTACTCCACCCTTTTCAGTTGTAACGAGACTTCTATATTTTCAAATTCCAGCTCCCTCGCAATAAAGGCCAAATTTCTATTTATTATTTTGATTCTTTGACGAAATTGCATGACTCTCACTGTTCTACTGTCAACTCCACTTGCCAGGTTTTTGCCTACTCACTCAATCTTTCTGTATCTCCTTGCAGATTCCTTAAGTCCTCACCACAACATGCCCTCGAGACAAAAGTGGTTACTGCAGATACTGGAGATTAGAGTCAAGATTAGAGTGGTGCTGGAAAAGCACAGCAGGTCAGGCAGCATCTGAGGAGCAGGACAATCAATGTTTCGGGCAAATGCCCTTCATCAGAAATGAGGCTGGGAGTCTCGGGGGTGGAGGTATAAATGGGAGGGGGTGGGGCTGGGAAAAAGGTAGCTGAGAGTGCAGTAGGTGGATGGAGGTGGGGGTGAAGGTGATAGGTCAGAGAGGAGGGTGGAGCGGATAGGTGGTAAGGAAGATTGACAGGTGAGACAGGTCATGAGGACAGTGCTGAGCTGGAAGGTTGGAATTGGGGTAAGGTGGGGGGAAGGGAAATGAGGAAACTGGTGAAGTTCATTTGATGCCATGGGGTTGAAGTGTCCCGAGGTGGAAGATGAGGCATTCGTCCTCCAGGCGTCGGGTGGTAAGGGAGTGGCAGTGAAGGAGGCCCAGGATCTGCATGTCCTCGGCAGAGTGGGAGGGGGAGTTAAAATGTTCGGCCACAGGGCGGTGGAGTTGATTGGAGCGGGTGTCCCAGAGATGTTCTCTGAAGTGCTCTGTGAGAAGGCACCCGGTCTCCCCAATGTAGAGGAGACAGTATTGGGAGCAACTGATACAATAAATGACGTGTAGAAGTGCAGATGAAACTTTGATGAATGTGGAAGGCTCCTTTGGATCCTTGGACGCAGGTGAGGGGGGAGATGTGGGCGCAGGGTTTGCAATTCCTGCGGTGGCAGGGGAAGGTGCCAAGAGGGGAGGGTGTGTTGTTGGGGGGTGTGGATCTGACCAAGTAATCATGGAGGGAACGGTCTTTGCGGAAACCAGATAGGGTGGAGAGGGAAATCTATCCCTGGTGGTGAGGTCCGTTTGGAGATGATGGAAATGTCGGTGGATGATGCGATTTATGTGGAGGTTGGTGGGGTGAAAGGTGAGGACCAGGAGTGTTCTGTCCTTGTAGTTGGAGGGGTGGGGTTCGAGGGCGGAGGTGCGGGACATGGATGAGATGTGTTGGAGGGGAAATTGTGGTCTTTAACAAAGGAGACCATCTGGTGTGTTCTGTGGTGGAGCTGGTCCTCCTGGGAGCAGATGCGGCAGAGGCGGAGGAATTGGGAATATGGGATAGCATTTTTGCGGAGGTAGGGTGGGAGGAGATATAATCCAGGTAGCTGTGGGAGTCAGTGGGTTTGTAAGAAATGTCAGTGTTGAGTCGGCCATCGGTGAAGGAGATGGAGAGGTCCAGAAAGGGGAGGGAGGTATTAGAGATGGTCCAAGAGAATGTAAGGTTGGGGTGGAATGTGTTGGTGAAGTTGATGAACTGTTCAACCTCTCATGGGAGCACAAGGTGGCGCTGATGCAGTCATCAGTGTAGCGGAGAAAAAGTTGGGGAGTGATGCCGGTATAACTCCAGAAGATGGACTGTTCTATGTAGCCGACAAAGAGACAGGCATAGCTGGGGCCCATGCAGGTGCCCAGGGCTATCCCTTTCATCTGGAGGAAGTGGGAGGATTCAAAGGAGAAATTGTTGAGGGTGAGGACCAGTTCAGCCAAACAAATAAGAGTGTCCAAAGTTTGGGTGAAGATTTGTAGCTCGGGTGCTCGTTGTTGTGGTTCTGTTCGCCAAGCTGGAAATTTTTGTTGCAAACGTTTCGTCCCCTGTCTAGGTGACATCCTCAGTGCTTGGGAGCCTCCTGTGAAGCACTTCTGTGGTGTTTCCTCCGGCATTTATAGTGGCCTGTCCCTGCCGCTTCCGGTTGTCAGTTTCAGCTGTCCACTGTAGTGGCCGGTATATTGGGTCCAGGTCTATGTGTTTGTTGATGAAGTTTGTGGATGAGTGCCATGCTTCTAGGAATTCCCTGGCTGTTCTTTGTTGGCTTGCCCTATAATGGTAGTGTTGCCCCAGTCGAAGTCATGTTGCTTGTCGTATGCATGTGTGGCTACTAAGGATAGCTGGTCATGGCGTTTCATGGCTAGTTGATGTTCATGGATCATCATGTTCCATGAACATCAACTAACCTTGAAACGCCACGACCAGCTATCCTTAGTAGCCACACATGCATACGACAAGCAACATGACTTCGACTGGGACAACACTACCATTATAGGGCAAGTGAAACAAAGAACAGCCAGGGAATTCCTAGAAGCATGGCGCTCATCCACAAACTCCATCAACAAACACATAGACCTGGACCCAATATACCGGCCACTACAGCGGACAGCTGAAACTGACAACCGGAAGCGGCAGGGACAGGCCACTATAAATGCCGGAGGAAACACCACAGAAGCGCTTCACAGGAGGCTCCCAAGCACTGAGGATATCACCTAGACAGGGGACGAAACGTTTGCAACAAAAATTTCCAGCTTGGCAAACAGAACCACAACAAATAAGCGTGTCAGTGGAAGGGTACTGGTGGGAACGGCGGGGGAGGAAGAAACAGAGGGCTTGGAGGCCCTGGTCATGGAAGATGGAGGTGTAGAGGGATTGGATGTCCATGGTGAAGATGCGGCATTGGAGGACGGGGAAATGGAAGTCTTGGAGGAGGTGGAGGGTATGGGTGGTGTCCCGAACGTATGTGAGGAGTTCCTGGACCAGGGGGATAGGACAGTATCGAGGTAGGTGCAGATGAATTCGGTGGGGCAGGAGCAGGCTGAGATAATGGGTCGGCTGGGGTAGTCAGGCTTGTGGATCTTGGGTAGGAGGTACAACCCGGGTGGTGCAGTGTTCCCAAACTATGAGGTTGGAAGTTATGGTGATGAGGTTGTGTATGGTGTGGGAGATGATGGTTTGGTGATGGGGTGTGAGGTAATGCTCGAGGGGGCGGTAGGAGGAGGTGTCTTTGAGTTGGCGCCTGGCTTCAGCGGTGTAGAGGTTAGTTGTCAAACAACTACTGTACCCCCTTTGTCCGCTGGTTTGATGGTGAGGTTGGGGTTGGAGCAGAGGGAGTGGAGGGCTGTGAGTTGTGAGGGTGAGAGGTTGGAGTGGGGAAGGGGGGGTAGACAGGTTGAGGCGGTCAATGGCTGTGCAGCTGTTGGAAATAAAGAGGTTGAGGGCGGTAACAGACTAGCATGGGGTGTCCAGGTGAATGAGGTGTGTTGGAGGTAGGTGAAGGGGTCCTCTGAGAGTGGGTTGGAGACCCTCTTATGCCCTCTCACTAATTTGTACTGATAGCAAATTTGGATAATGGTTACATCTTTCCAACCTGAAGAAAATGATCCTGACTCTGCCTTCTGTGTGCTAACCAACCTCAATCCTTGCTAAAATATTGCTCCCAACATCATGAGCTCCTATCTGTGCAATAACCTTTTATCTGGAACCTTATGGAATGTATTTTGGACATCCAGATACACTACACTGACTGGTTTCCCTTCATCAACTTTGTTATATCCTCAAAGAACTTTAGCAAATCTGTCAAACGTGATTTCCCTTTCACAAAGTCATGTTGGCTCTGTTTGAATACGTTAAGCTTTGCTCAATGTAATGCTATTTCTTCATTAATAATGAACTCTAGCATTTTCTAACAATATTTTCTAACAGTTAGCCTAACAACAGATTTTAGGCTATCTGGCATGAAGTTTCCTACTGTGTTTCCCTATCATGTTAGTGCCTCTCCAATCCCTGGAATCCAGGGAGTTCTGGAATATTTCAACTAATGCTTCCACTGTCTCTCCAGCTACTGCCTTTAAAACCCTGGCAAGTTGTCTGCCTTCAGTCCAATAGATTTTCAAACAATTTTTCCTTTGTGATGAAGACTGACAAAAGTTTCCTTCAATTAATAGATTGCTTATCTGATATATTTGGGATATTTATAATGTCCTCCACCATTAAATATTGATTTAAATTATCTGTCATTTCCCTGTTCTCTTGTATCGATTTCCAAAGACTCATCCTCCAAGGACTTCATACTCGCTTTCACTATTCTTTTTCTTGACCCATGGAAAAGACCCATGGAAGCTCTTGATTGTTTTTATATTTCTTGCCAATTTACTTTCATAATCAATTTCTACTTTTTAATTAGATTTTTAAGTCATCCACTGCTTACTCTTAAAAACATTCTGTTCTCTGGCCTTTCACATGTTTTTGCCACTTTGAATGCCTTAGTTTTTGATTGGATACTCTCCTGTGCACCTTTGTTAACTACAGGTGGTTAACCTTTCATCAAGACCTTGTTCTTGAGCAGAAAAAATATTTGCTGAGCATTATGAAATATCAGCTCAAGTCTGTGACTGCTCATCTACTGACCTTTCTCTTAGTCTGTTTTTCTAGCCCAGTTGAGACAACTGTATCTTCATACCTCTGTAATTACCCTTATTTCAAATTCACTCTCAAGTTGAGGACATTGATTTGAGTCCCAAGTTGCTGTCCCTGAAACTGAATTTGAAATTCTACCATGTTGTGTTTGCTACCAGCATGTTCTTGGGTACTTTGCACAATTCACTAGTCCTAGGCACAATCCCTGATGCACTACACAAATTTGTCTTCCATGTTACCATTGTCCACCTGATTTTTCCAGTCAATATTGAGATTATAATCACCCATGACAATTGCAGTGCCCTTCTTACACACCTCAATTATTTCCTGATCTGTACTTTGTCTGACAGTGAAATGACTTTTCAGGGACTTGTAGATGAACATCATCTGTGACTTCTTTCCCTTGATATTCCTTATTTTCACCTTAACTGATTCCATATCATTGCATAATAGCCTATACTACTACTCACCACTGCATGAATACACCCTTATTCACAATGCTACCCCATCTCCTTTTCCTTTGTGCCTATTTTTCCAGAACTTTGGATAGCCTTGATTGTTGAGTTCCTAGTCTTTATAAGCACACAACTTTACTCTCACATTTCTTTTTGATTTCTTAAACTATCCTATTGTTTGAATCCTCCCTTTATTAATTTGTTGAAAACCTTAGCTAGAATCCCAGTTGAATGATTTACCAGGATATTGGATCCAGCATGGTCCAAATAAAGACCATCACAATGGAAACTCTCCTTTTGTCTAGTACTGGTACCGGTGCCCTATGAATTGGAAATAATTTCTTGCACATCAATCTTTGAGATATACGTTTACTTATCTAATCTTGTTACTCCATGCCAATTTACACATAACTCAGATAGTAATCCTGAGATTATTACCTTTGTAGTTCTGTTTTCTAATTTAGCCCTGAGTTGCTTCTAATCCCTCAACAGAACTTCAGTCCTGCCAAGTCAGTGGTGGTTTTATGGTCCACTAGAACTGAATCCTTCCCCTCAGACTCCAAGTTCCTGTCCAGTCCAGAAAGGATTCTTTAACCTTGGCAATAGGCAGACAACACAACCTTTGGAACTCTCTGTCTTTGCTGCAGAGAATAGTAGCTATTCTGTTAATTATGCTGTCCACTACTACTATTACTACTAATAATAATAATATGACTACATTTCTCCTTTCCCCTCCACTTAAATGGTGCTCTAGACCAGGATGTTATAGTCACTTTGCACATTTTCTGTGCAGCAAGTCTATGCCCTCATCTACACTGGGGCAAAAACATTGTACCTATTGGCTGAGACCCCTCCATTGTTAAATTCCGGATCCTAATACATGTCTCATGCATAGTGGCAATTTCCATAGACCAAATTTGCTGTAATTAATCTGAGGGATGTGATTTTCTTCTGAAACTGTGTTCAGATAACTTGCCCATTTCTTATGTGTTACAGCATCCATAGCTTAGACTGCAGCTCATCAGTTTTGAGTTGAAGTTCCTCGAGCAACTAACACTTGCTGCAAATGTGCTTAATATGGATCATGCTGGCATCTTCCAGCTTGCGCATACCAGCTGCAATATATCGCCTGCCAAATCATCTCTGTTCTATTTAATAAATTAACTTGGATGTTAACTATTTTTAAAGAGAATTTTCTAACTGTCTCCTTTGCTGTAATCATGTCTCCTCATTTAAATCATTTGACCAGTCTAAAGAGACCCAGAAGAAATATCCACCAATCATCTATATGCTTCCCTGTGAGATCATACTTAGACACTGACAGTTAGAAATAGGTTGACCAGGCTCTCTGCCACAAGCTTTTAACCTGCTGCAGTTATTGCCCTTCTCACACAGGTCCCATTTCTTACTCTATTTCACAATGAAGCCGAGTTGCTGCACATTCCTTCCAATCAGTTTTGATTTTAAAATAACAGCATACTATTGTCTGTAGGGTGAGAGTCGTTCTTTGATTTGTTGAACGATCAGGTGAACATGTTGTTTGCATGTCAGAATTTAAGTTGTGCTTGTTTTTCTATCAGTTCTCCGCATGAGAGAAGGAGATAGATGCTTTCTGTCTGCAGTCTCTGGAGGTTTCTTCCACTCTGCTGCTCTTAGCACTTATAGTGTTTTACCATTCTGCAGCTCAGGCAATCAGAGGGCTGGTGTCAGGTGTTGTGGTTGATAGCATTTTAGGAAGGACCAGGTGACGCAGAGAATTCCTCAAGATAAGCCTTTATTTGTAAACAAAAGCTGTGGCCATCAGAGAAGTCAACCCCGAAAGTGCCCGAACAGCAAGAGTACTCTTATGTTTATGTTGTTCTAAAGGCCACGCCCTATCCCCGTTACATTAGCAAAACCAATCACACTAAGTCTACATTATATCCCCTTAACCAATCAGACACTGCCAGAATTGTCTTCTAGATTGCTGCAGACCATCATGTTGTGCCGTGGTCATTTTTCTTCACCTTTTGTCACCTGACAGGCTGCAGTCACGTAAGGCTGACTCAACCACACAAGCCACAGGAAAAAGACAATGATTTTGAGGAGAATACTGAGATATAGACTACTAGACTAGACAGGATTGAGGTTCCTAAGGAGGGAGGGGTTGGCAATTCTGGAAAGTGTGAAAATGGATAAGTCCCCTGGGCCGGATGGGATTTGTCCTTAGATTCTCTAGGAAGCCAGGGAGGAGATTGCAGAACCTTTGGCTTTGATATTTATGGCATCATTGTCTACAGGAGTAGTGCCAGAAGACTAGAGGATAGCAAATGTTGTTCCTTGTTTAAGAAGGGGAGTAGAGACAATCCTAATAATTATAGACCAGTGAGCTGTACTTCAGTTGTGGGCAAAGTTTTGGAAAAGATTATAAGAGATAGGATTTACAGTCATCTAGAAAGGAATAATTTAATTAGGGATACTCAACATGGCTTTGTGAAGGGTGGGTCGTGCCTCACAAACCTTATTGAGTTCTTTAAGAAGGTGACCAAACAAGTGGATGAGGGCAAAGCGGTTGATGTGGTATATATGGATTTCAATAAAGCATTTGATAAGGTTCTCCATGGTAGGTTATTGCAGAAAATACGGAGGCATGGGATTGAGTAGTTTGGATCAGAAATTGGCTAGCTGAAAGAAGACAGAGGATGGTGGTTGATGGGAAATGTTCATCCTGGAGTTCAGTTAGTAGTTGTGTATCACATTGATCTGTTTTGGGGCTACTGCTGTTGGTCATTTTTATAAATGATTTGGATGAGGGCGTAGAAGGGTGGTTTAGTAAATTTGCAGATGACTCTAAAGCTGGTGGAGTTGTGGACAGTGCAGAAGGATGTTGCAGGTTACAGAGGGAAATAGATAAGCTGCAGAGCAGGGCTGAGAGGTGGCAAATGAAGTTTAATGTGGAAAAGTGTGAGGTGATTCACTTTGGAAGGAGTAACAGGAATACAGAGTACTGGGCTAATGGTAAGATTCTTGGTAGTGTGAATGAGCAGAGAGATCCCTGAAAGTTGCCACCCAGACTGATAAGGTTGTTATGCAGGCCTACGGTGTGTTAGCTTTTATTGGTAGAGGGATTGAGTTTCGGAGCCACGAGGTCATGTTGCAGCTGTACCAAATTCTGGTGCGGCCAAACTTGGAATATTGCGTACAGTTCTGGTCGCCGCATTATAGGAAAGATGTGGAAGCATTGGAAAGGGTGCAAAGGAAATTTACCAGGATGTTGCCTGGTATGGAGGGCGGGTCTTATGAGGAAAGGCTGATGGACTGAGGCTGTTTTCATTAGAGAGAAGAAGGTCAAGAGGTGGCTTAATAGAGGCATAAAAGATGCTCAGAGGATTAGATAGGGTGGACAGTGAGAGCCTTTTTCCTCAGATGGTGATGACTAGTATGAGAGGACAATGCTTTAAATTGAGGGATGATAGATATAGGATGGATGTTAGAGATGGTTTCTTTACTCAGAGAGTAGTAAGGGCGTGGAATGCCCTGCCTGCAACAGTAGTGGACTTGCCAACATTAAGGGCATTTAAATAGTCATTGGATAAGCATATAGCTGATAATGGAATAGTGTAGGTTAGATGGACTTTAGATTGGTTTCACAGGTTGGCAGCTGAAGGGCCTGTACTGCACTGTAATGTTCTATATTCTGAGTATAAGATAAAGCTAACCAAAAATATAGAATCATACAGTAAAGGGTTTCAAAAATACTTTTTAAAAAATGTTGCTGCTGTGGAATGAGAGTATGTAAAATTGACAGTGGAAAGTAAGGAAATGGAAGATTAATTGAATAGATGTTTTACATCATTCTTTACAATAGAGGATACAAGTAACATCCCAGAGCAGCAAAACATCAGAAAATAGAAGGCAGAAATGAAATTGGGAAAATTACAATCACCAGGAAAGTAGTATTTAGTAAAGATTGGTGTGCAATGAGATCAGTGCTGGGACCTCAACTTATTAAAATTTATATAAATGATGAGACAAAGATAGGTTGGAAAGTAAATTGTGAAGAGGACATGAGATAAGTTATAAGTTCAATGAATGTGCAAAGTTCTGGCAATAGGAGTATAATTTGGGAAGATGTGAAAATGTTCATTTTGGCAGGAAGAATAAAAAAGTATAATATCTAAATGGTGACTGTATAGAACCAGACCAAGCCCCTCAAAGTATATGAAGAAGATAGCCAAGACCGTAACTTTTTCTTATTTTGAGGCACAAGTGCCAGACATTGCATTCCAGCTGCAATTCGACTAATCAAGCTACCAGTCTTAAAGCAAAACATACCTTATTCATACACTATAGTTAAAATATAACAAAAGAAAGAATTGGAATAAAAACTCTGTTGAAAAACCTATCAGAATAATAGATTATATAGTAACATCCTATAGATATATAGTAACATCCTATAAATACATCCTTGACAAAGACAAATTTAGTAAAATAGATTGTCGCACATGTAATTCTAGCAGCTTTTAGCTGACAGAGAGATGATAAACTGCTTCCACATCCAGCTTCAAGACTCCCACAGCAACTGCTACTGAGGGCTAAAATGTAAAAAAAAATCCTGATTCTGTGGGAGCTTGACCCCTCCCCCACCCCTGTTCAAGCTGCTTCTATTGTTCCAACTTTTTTAAAAAACCTCTAAATCTTCACAGCTGTTACATTATTAGCTTTGGAGCACACTACTCAGTACTTCTGTGCCAACCGTTCTTCATTAAAAAGAACAAAAACAAATACACATCTTAAAGCCACCATATCATCACATTGGAGAGCTCTGAGATACAGAGGGATCTTGGTGTCCTCATGAAAGAATCACAAAAGGCTAGTATGGAGGTACACCAAGTTATTAGAAAAGCTAATAGAATGTTATCATTTATTGTGAGAATAATTGAAAACACATTTAGGAAAGTTATTGTTCAGTTATCCTGGGCATTTGTAAGGCAACATTTGGAGTGTTGTGCAGAATATTGACTGCTTTATTTGTGGAAGGTTGTAAGTGCATTAGAGGCAGTTCAGAGAAGGTTTTCAAGGCTAGTATCTGGAATGGCCAGGTTGTGTTATGAGGAAAGTTCGAAGAGGCTAGACTTGTATCCATTGGTGTTTAGAAAAGTAAGAAATGATTTTGACTGAAACATTTAAGATCCTGAGGTGATGAGGATGTTCCCTCTTCAGGGAGAATCTAGAACTAAAAGTGTTGGGAAAATCAAAACTAAATGTAACTGTTTTAAAATAAGGGGTTGTCTATTTAAAGCAGATGAAGCAAACACTTTTGTCAGTAAGGGTCATGAATCATTGGAATACCCTTTTTGCAAAGTTGATAAGGCAGAATCATTTTTCTGTTTTTAAGACAGAGGTCGATAGATTCTTGGTAAGCAAGGGGGTAAAAGTTATCGGGGTAGGTGAAAATATGAATTTTCAGTTAAAGTACTAATTATTATGTACAACTGGTCATAAATATATTGTTCCTTGGTAAGGCTAATTTTACAACTTTTCACTGTATCTTTCATATAAAAGTTCATATGACAATATATTTTTACTCTGTTCTGTTCTATTAAATGGTGGAGCTGGGTCAAGGGGCTGAATGTCTACTTCTGCTCCTTGTTTCTATGTCTCATAGAAAAGTCTTTGGAAATCAATTCAGTTCAAAGAAAACTTGATACTTTTGCTGTAAGTTGTGAAATAGAGTGTAGCATCTCCATTTAAAGGCAGAAATTCTAAGCTGCTACTCAAATCTCCTATTCCAAATTTTGAGAACAGACTTCCACTTTAAGTATGCCAAAATTGAGAATTATTAAATTAACCTGACTGATAGAATTTCCTTAAAGAAGGTTAGATTTGAAAAATCTGATCAAGGCTCATTTGTCAGCATTTTCAACTGTAGCATAAGTTCCCAATGCTAATATGACTGCCTTCATTCATCTACAGGTTTTGTGCAGTTGCACCCCTAACGTCATACCAGCATATAATATACCCAGCTGGAATTTATGAACAGAGTTACAATTCAGCTTATCTAAGTAGATTTAACTAGATTGACATTTTACTAACTTTCGTTGTCCAGAAGTAGAAGTTTCTATGATACAATTGGCTTTTCTGTATCTTTAATTATTATCAGAGGCAAATGAGAGGAGACAAAAGTCTCTCACTTATCGTACTTTTTAAAAGCAGTTGTTAAATTAAGATGACTTATTGAAAATTCATTTCTGGCAGACAAGCCCCTGGTTTCAGTGAAAGGCTGATTATTTGTAGAACAATGTCATGCTGTAGCACTCCTCCTGGTGATGGGGTTGCCCATAAACACAGACTTGCGAAAATTATTGTTCAACTGCTTGTCTTCCTCCAACTCTTACTAACCTAGAGACATGTTAATTCTTTTCACTTGACCAACTTTATCTCCCTTAGTTTCAGTTTTAGCTGCATCACAATCGTCCACCATTTAGAAGGACTTTTTATGTATTGTTGCAGTGTGATAAAAAGGATACATGTTGTTTGTGCGATTGTCATCATCATATATAATCATTATATAATCTCTACAGTGTGGAAACAGGCCATTTGGCCCAACAGGTCCACACCAACCCTCCGAAGAGTAACCCACCCAGACCAATTCCCTTGCCCTATTACTCTACATTTACCCTTGAGTAATGCACCTAACCTACACATCCCTGAACACTATGGGCAATTTAGCATGGCCAATCCACTTAACATGCACATCTTTGAATTGTGGGAGAAAACCACAGCAGCCGGAGGAAACCCACACAGACATGTGGAGAATGTGCAAACACCACACAGTCCGTCGCCCGAGGCTGGAATTGAAAGTGGGTTCCTGGTGCTGTGAGGGAGCAGTGCTAACCGTTGAGTCACCGTGTCACCCCGTGTCATCTGTGAGGAAACATCTTAATCACAAATTGACACATTACGTTTCATTGTTCAGCAAGCCTACAATCAAAACTTCACATAAATGTCAATTTATCATCCACTTTAACTGAAATGGGGAAAAATATTTTCTGTTTAGCATTTAATGTCCACCAGGTTTGGCTGTTAGCTCAAATCTCTTTCAGAGTCAGTACAATTTCAAGCACCATCATATTTGTGTCCGACAGCTTGTGGTGACTTTATGCTTACGAAGGAAGCTTACCAAACCTTTAATACCCCGCCTTGACAGAGGCTGCTTTGAGAACGGTGCAGGGCTGACTTGAGAGGAGGGAAGCTTTAAGGGAAGATGCAGCCCTACTGGTGGCATCAGAGTCATACGTAAAATATGGTCCACCTATTTAAGTGAATGGAAGGGGAGATAATGACATTGCAAAACAATAAAGAGAATAGTTCAACATCTTTGTTAAAATTAAACATATCACGATTTGTATGGATTCCATTCCTAAATAGGTGGCTGTTTGGTTTATTTTGGAACACCTAGGAGGACTGCATCAGGGCTGATGAAGTGTTAAGCCCAAAATGTCAACTCTCTTGCACCTCAAATGCTGCCTGACCTGCTGTGCTTTTTCCAGTGCCACACTTTATCGACTCTGGTTTACTTTGGAATAAATTGTAGTTAACATCACATGTTTGCACTATTAATGAAAAGTGTTAAACCTTATCTGAGAAGGTTATTGAAATTATCTTAATTGAATGACTTTACAAGTGTTTGGGATTTGCTTTTCATTACTGTTACTTGAGATCAATTATAGAATATTTTGCTAGAGGGAGATTTTACTCATGTAATATCATCAATCAGAGCTTGAAGAATGTCTGTTCAAAGGGTTTGTGCCAATGATTATGCATTTTAAGAATGCTCCTACAATATTGTGTAAGCAAAAAATGTAAATAAATTAAAAGTTTTTGGGATGACATGGCAAGCATTGTATTTTACTTTGAGGGACAAAAATCCTTTCAATGGTTTAATTGCACACATTTTTCATAACTTTTATTTCTTTACTGGGCTGCATTCCAGCAAAGATTTTTCCAGTTGGAAGCTTTCGTTTACTAAAATGGGAGTTGGAGCCAATTTTTAAATTAAATCTGCCTTGTTAATTTTAATAAATGACCCGTCTAGGCTTATTTTCAAAGTTAAATCCTTATTGTGCCAATGTGGTTACAAAAAAAAATCATAACCAGCTTTTGCAATTTTAAACTTTTTTCTCATGACATTCCTTGGTTCTACATTAACCTCTGAAATTTTCATTTGGTAAGTATTTTACAGACGTGACAAGATTTTTTTTATTGCAATAATAAAAAATGTACCACTGCAATGCAGATAAAAACAAGGTGGATCTGTCTATTGTCTTACTCTTAATTTATAACAAACAAATTAACGTTGTTGATGTCTCGTGACACAGCAGTGAACTGATTCATTTTTTACTTAGCTGTGAGGTTTGCTTCATTTTTCTCTCTAATCCTGGGTCTCCACAAAGCAGGAGATAACTATCTCCAAGACATACTCCCAGTCCTCTGCCAGCATTGCCCTGACCTGATTGCTGGCAGTTCCATAATATGAAAAACTCTCTCTTCCATTTAGTGTTACAATACACAGGGAAAATAGGCTTAAACATTGAATGGTTACTTCCAGAGCAGCAAGTCTGAAGTTGTGAATTCAATAACGAATGAGCATCTATTGATGCATGTGCAGAAAGTGTATTCAGAAATGCTTTCTACTACTGCCTTAGCATGTTACAGTATCAAGCTGCTCCATTGTGCACATTGTGTACCTTATAAGTTGCACCACAAATAACAAGCAGTTAGTAATAAAGTTATTGCTCTTTGACTTGTAGTTCCAATGGGCATAAATTAAGGCTGAGAATAGTTATTTGATTTCTTCCTGAATTCTGGTATGATGTGTATGAAAGTGGCAATGGTGAGATAGGAGGAAAAATTCATGATGCTAAAAGAAATAACTTGGCGGAGAGGGTGTGTGCATAATAGTTATGTGCCTTTATGCACTGAGGGCAGTCCCAATGAATAAAAATCTTACTGAAAGGTGCACATTGATCAGAAAAACACTAAGCATTTTCAAAGTGGTTGGAGGAAATGCAATACTAAGATTATATTAGGGACAGCCAACCATCATTGTTCAATTTCAAACCAAGATTATCCTTCGTTCACTTTCTTAATATATAGTTTAGTGGTGACAAAAACAGATGAAAGGAAAGGATGCAACCTTTCTAGACCCCTGATAACAAATGGAACCAATCACTGTAAGCTTCCTTACATTGAAAGTCCTAATATAGCATCTGGAATTCTCATAGATCATCTCAATAATGGTAACTATTCTTGCTGGGATGCCATGTCTGATGGTAATGTGCCTTTAAGACAGATTGGTTCTGTGCTGTTTCTCTTGCAGGGAGCTGTTCCCACAGTGGTGCCGGAATGTCTGCTTCAGAAGCAGTGGCTAAACAGCTTTGAGCTCCCTGAGTGATTTTTTTAAAAATTCAACGAAATAAGCATGAGTGGGTGATGTCAGGCGGATAGAGATTCAGGGTTTTAGTCTTGCTTTCATTTGAGGTTTGGAAATGGTGAAGTATTGAAGTTGATAGATACAGCTCTCTGTCTGCTGCTGGTGTGTTTTCTTTGGCGTTTCTTTCTCATGGACTGGAAGGGAGACAACAGGTGCGGAAAATCTGCAAACAGTTTTAGTATAAAAATCTGCTCCGGTATGGAGTGTTTTGATCTGTTCTTCAAATTGTCCACTCACTATGTTTCGAATATGTAGTGATTGTAATGAGGTCAGCCAGGTGGACCTCATAGAATATGAGTTCCCTGATTGGGGATGTTAATTTGGTCCAACCAGGGAATCCTGTTTGGCAAATAAGAACAGGATCGTCAGACATCCTATCCACTCTGAGAGCTGGTTCTGAGGGAGCTGGATCAGTGTCAGTTAAGGATGACTTGGTGACGCAATACTGGCCTCTGGAGTTATTTCAGTGGCGGTGAGAGAACATGCAGCTGAAGAAAGTTGCATGCAACAGTCATCTTTAAGTTGGGTTAAGCATTTCAGACATTATGTCATTATTTGGAAAGCTTGACTTATTCGATCCTGACATCGAAGACTGGGTGCAGTATGTAGAAAGAATGCATTCTTTATTTGGGCAAAATGGAGCAGATGAAAATCATTGAGTAATTCTTCTGACAGATTGTGGACCCACAGCTTGTTCTGTTTTTAGGATCCTTACATTCTCTAAGACAACAGCTACTAAAACCTTTCAAGAGTTGATGGATTTAACGAAGGAATATTACGATCCCAAGCTGCCTCTAATTTTGAGACACCAGCTGTTTTACTTGGCAATTTGAGAATCAGGGGAATCAGGATTGGGATTTGACAAGCTTAAGATGACTGGCAAAGCCATGTGACTTTAATAAGATGCTGAGAGACTATTTAGATATGTGGGATTAATGATGGAACCATGTAAAACTCCTACAAGCTGAAGCCTAACTGGACTTCAAACAGGCACGACAATTAGCTTTATCGTTGGAAAGGAAGTTGAAACTTTATTGCTGGAACAGCACAGCAGGTCAGGCAGCATCCAGGGAACAGGAGATTCGACGTTTCGGGCACAGGCCCTTCTTCAGTTTCCTGAAGAAGGGCCTGTGCCCGAAACGTCGAATCTCCTGTTCCCTGGATGCTGCCTGACCTGCTGTGCTGTTCCAGCAATAAAGTTTCAACTTTGATCTCCAGCATCTGCAGACCTCACTTTCTCCCCGTTGGAAAGGAAGGCAAGTGGAGCATATGAGTTGCAGGATATTCTGATGAAAATGGACACCCTCACCAATCAGACTGAACTTGAGGAATGCCACTTGAATGAAGGGAATTTCATAGCCTCACTCAGGACATATTCTAAACAGAGGGACTGTAAGTCAACCCACAGCAAAACCCCAAAACAAAACCAAGCCTCAGCCAAATGATTAAAATGTTCTTTAGGATCCAGGCTGGCAAGCCATTATAGTTGCTGCTGGTATGTGGACTTGAGACAGTAAAAGAGTCCCACTAGACCTAAGTTGAATAAGAAAACTCATAGGCTGGTATCCAGGAGAATGCACACCCTGGAAAGTCCATTACATCTGGTTTTGAAAATTAAATTGCTTAGCAACCTTCTAATCCATATCAGTCAAAATAAATATCCAGTTAAATGTTCACCCTTTTCTAATGGAGGTTGATACTGCACCGGACATTTTAGTGATTGCAGAACCAGTCTTTAACAGGGTTCACTCAGGACTCCAACCCTGAAGTTTGCACAAGACCTTAGCTACACTGAGAGCCTGTACCAGGGAACCTTTACAGATTAAGGGTACTACTTCAGTTCTGGTCTGTCATGAGAAGCAGCTGGTTCAGTTACCACTGATTGTAGTAGAAGGCTCGGGTCTAAGCTTGATGGGGCGAAATTGGTTGAGAAAGATTTACCTTGATTGGCTCAACATTTTTCCATTAGAAAATGGCTGCCTGAGTGAAGTCCCAATTAAATACCGACAGGTTTTTCAGGAAGGTCTCGGGACTATCAAAGGAGTCAAGGCTACCTTATATATTGGCTAGGAAGCAATTCCACGATTCTGCAAGGGCCATTCAGAATGGGCAGAGGCTGAAATCAGAAGTCTAGAAAGCAAATGAATGATCAAACCAGTCCAGTTTATGAATGGGCACACCTGCTGTACCAATTGTAAAGTCCAATCAGTCAATTTCCCTTTGTGGAGATTTCAAACAAATAGTAAACCACGGGACATGAGCCATGCATACTTGCAATTGTGAGAAAATGAGGACTGCAGATGCTGAAGATCAGAGCTTAAAAATGTGTTGCTGGAAAAGTGCAGCAGGTCAGGCAGCATCAAAGGAACAGGAGAATCGACGTTTCGGGATTCCTGAAGAAGGGCTTATGCCCGAAACATCGATTCTTCTGTTCCTTTGATGCTGCCTGACCTGCTGCG
Organism: Chiloscyllium plagiosum; assembly: GCF_037043375.1. Lineage (NCBI taxonomy): Eukaryota > Metazoa > Chordata > Chondrichthyes > Orectolobiformes > Hemiscylliidae > Chiloscyllium > Chiloscyllium plagiosum. The sequence continues at coordinate 2,562,764 of NW_028270177.1, read as the reverse complement.
CTTTTCCAGCAACGCATTTTTAATACTTGCAATTGTGGCTTGATGAGGATTCCCAGAATTATGCTACAGCTAATAACCATAAGGGTTTATACCAATATGCGAGACTGCCATTTGGGGTATAGTCAGCCTGTGCAATTTTTCACTTGATGATGGAGAACATTTTTCAAGATCTATCCAAGGTCGCCATTTATCTAGATGACATGCCAATAAAAGGGAAGACCAATAATGAGCACTTAGAGAACCTAGCCATAGTCTTTAGACATTTCTCCTCGGCAGGGAATGCCTTAGAAGGGAAAAAATGTGTGTTCCAGGCACCCAAATGACCTACTTGGGCTACAGAGACAACAAGACTGGGTTACGCCTTTTGGAAGATAAAGTGATGACGTACAAAGGTGCCCCGGATCCCATATCTGTCCTGGATGTTCCGTTGAGCCTGTGAATTATTATGGAAAGTTCATAAATAACCTGGCCTCCATCCTGGCACCTTTTCCTTAACTCCTAAAACAGGGTCAGCCTTGGAAATGGTCATGTAGCCAAGCCATAACTTTCTGGGAATTGAAGAAACAGCTATCATCCTCTAAGGTGTTGACACACTCTGATCCAAGGCGAGATCTGGTAGGGGTAATATTAACTCGTAGGTGATCCAATGGAGAGGAACGCTCAACAGCATATGCAACCAGGACTTTGGCTAATGCAAAATGTAAATGCATCCAGATAGAGAAGGAAGGTTTGGCGGTCACATTTGGAGATGGAAATGTGTTGCTGGAAAAGCACAGCAGGTCAGGCAGCATCTAGGGAACAGGAGAATCGACGTTTCGGGCATTAGCCCTTCTTCAGGAATGAGGAAAGTGTGTCCAGCAGGCTAAGATAAAAGGTAGGGAGGAGGGACTTGGGGGAGGGGCGTCGGAAATGTGATAGGTGGAAAGAGGTCAAGGTGAGGGTGATAGGTCAGACTGGGGTGGGGGCGGAGAGGTCGGGAAGAAGATTGCAGGTTAGGAAGGCGGTGCTGAATTTGATGGATTTGACTGAGACAGGCTGGGGGGAGGGGAAATGAGGAAACTGGTCACATTTGGAGTCAGGAAGTTCCACCAATATCTTTGTAGATGTAAATTTGTAATAATAACGGACCACAAACCACTGCTAGGTCACTTACAGAGGACAAGGCAGTGTTGCCCATAGCGTCAGGCTGCATTTAGTGTTGGGCTCTAATATTAAGTGCATTTAATTACAATGCAGGGGGCCAAGTAGCAAATGCAGATGCATTGAGCTGCCTCCCACTGGTAGATACACTATTGATGGAACTTCCACTGGAAGAGTCCGTAATGGTTTTAAATTTCTGGACACACTTCCAATCACAGCTGACAATTTCGGACTTTGGAAGCAGAAAGATCTGGTCCTGGCTAAACTGAAACAGCTGGTGGTGATGGGGGAAGCGAAAGGGCCATCACAACCAGAAGTGAAACCTTTCTGGAGCCTGAGAGACCAGATCACAGTAGAGGATAGCATATTGTTAGGGGGTCCAAGAGTGATTGTCCTGACTAAAGGTCGCCACCAGATACTGGTTGAGCTCCACTAGGGTTATCCAGAATCAAAATGAAGATGTTATGTCTGGGGGCCAGGATTGGATGCAGACTTAGTGGTATTGGCAGTGCCCAAAATGCCAAAAAGGACCAAACTTACTGTCAGCAGCTTCCCCCACCTTTCTGGGAATGGCTGTGCAAACCCTGGACTCAGTTACATGTCAACTATGCAGGTCCTATGCAGTGCACAATGTTCTTTGTCATTGTGGACACCTGTTCAAAATGGCTAGACATGCATGGGGTTCAGTCGTCAAACAGGGGGATGACGATAGAAAAACTGTGTGCTTCTTCTAGAATATATGGACTCCGAGAAACGTTGCTCACAGATAATGGGCCACCACTTAACAGCAGGGAATTTGAGTATTTCTTAAAGTTGTATGTGATTTGATAAATGCAAACAGCTCTGTACCTATCCATCTTTCAATGGTCTGGTAGAAAGAGCAACTGAAATCTGATCTTCCTGGATCTAGGGGGTAAAAGTGAAGTAACATCAGGAATAACAATGGTAGGTAAGAGACTCTGCTAAGTGAAAGAGATTGTTTACACCAGGGGATGAAGTTTGGTGTCGGGTCCACAGGAATAGCCCTGTATGGGTAAGAGGTATGGTTGGTGTGACAATTAAAGTTTGGGTAGGTGTGACGGATCTGAAGAAACATGTGGACCATATGAAAGCTGTAAACCCGCAACAGTGTGGGAGCAAATCATACCTGACTCCTTGACAGTCTTTCTGATTATTCCAGAGCCATGGGTTCTTTCTCTCCGTTAAGCATTGACGATGCTTTGGAATCTGAGATGGACACTGTAGACTTCGCTGCTTTTGCTACCTGAAGAAGAGATTGAATTTCTTGTCAATTGCTCCAGGCACAAGAGGCGAGCTACAAATTGTTACACGCTGCATGTGTCAGAGTCAGATTTGGAGGAAGCTGAGCTGGTGCTAAAATCTCCACTGCCCCCAAACCCTCCTCCCCCCTGCCCCCCAACCCTAAAGAGGAGATATAAAAAGGAAAAACTGGCATGTGTTCTTGCAGTCAGAGCGGGAGGGATGTCATGATTGTAACAAGGTCTGCCATGTTGACATCATAGAATATGAGTTCCCTGATTGAAGCTGTTAATCTTGTCCAATCAGGAAGCTCTGGCTGACAGATATAAACAGTAGTATCAGCGGTTCTGTTCACTTTGAGAGTTGGCTTTGAGGGAGCTGGATCAGTGTTAAGGACTTTCCACGTCTGAAAAAGAGTGATCGTGTGACTGGAGACTGGTCTCTGTGGGGTTATTCAGGATGCCTTAAAGATAAATTTGAAAGTATTAAACTTCACCTTGTATTGATATATCATTGTTGCACTCAATGATTAGATTAGATTATATTAGATGTTGCCTTTTTGGGAATATACATAATTTAGAATTTTTGAAATGATTTGTCATTCAGATTGTGGGTGAGATCGTAGATTTGTTCGCCAAGTGATGTGTTTTTCTGCAGACATTTCGTTGTCTCGCTAGGTGACATCATCAGTGCAACTTTCACGAGGTTTTGGTGGTCTGTGTTGCCTGGTGTTTATGTGTCTCTGTTTTTTAGTACTCCTGGTTCTGTATCTGAGTGCTTTATATATGGAGTCCAGTTCAATGTGTTTATTGATTGAGTTCAATTGGAGTGCCAGGCCTCAAGGAATTCTCTCGTGTGTCTCTGTTTTACCTGTGCTATGATTGTTATATTGTCTCAGTTGAATTGGTGTCCTTTGTTGTCTTGTGATTGGAAATGAGAATACTGGTCGTGTCTGGCAGTGGCGAGTTGATGTTTGTGCAGTTGTATAGTCAGTTTTCTTTCTGTTTGTCCTATGTAGTGTTTTTCACAGTCCTTGCAGGGTATCTTGTAGATAACATTCGTCCTGTTGGATGTGGGTGTTGGGTTGTTAACCTTTGTGAGGAGCTGGTGAAAGATGTTTATTGGTTTGTGGGCCACTAAGAGTAGTGTGAGTAGTCGGGTAGTCATTTAGACAATAGACAATAGACAATAGGTGCAGGAGTAGGCCATTCAGCCCTTCAAGCCTGCACTGCCATTCAACATGATCATGGCTGATCATTCCTAATCAGTATCCTGTTCCTGCCTTATTTCCATAACCCTTGATTCCACTATCTTTGAGAGCTCTATCCAACTCTTTCTTAAATGAATCCAGAGACTGGGCCTCCACTGCCCTCTGGGGCAGAGCATTCCACACAGCCACCACTCTCTGGGTGAAGAAGTTTCTCCTCATCTCTGTCCTAAATGGTCTACCCCGTATTTTTAAGCTGTGTCCTCTGGTTCGGCACTCACCCTCAGCGGAAACATGTTTCCTGCTGCCAGAGTGTCCAATCCTTTCATAATCTTATACGTCTCAATTTCTGATATTTCTTTGATGTACAGTATGGTTACTATCATATCTGGCCATGTAATTTTTTCTTCTTTAGGCTTGTACCAGAGGGTAGTGTTCTTGGGGTACCTGTTTCATTTAAATCCCTTGAATAGGTGTTCCTGTTCTGCCTTCTGGGTTGCTGCAATGTGTCCTTGCTATTTTTAAATGGTATTCTAATGCAGCTTTGTTTGTGGGTGTTGGGGTGGTTACATAATTGTGCCAGCTTACTAGCATTTTTAATTCAACCAATTTTCCACTAATCAACCTGTTCAGAGATGTTACTACACATCTCTGGTGCAGGTGGGATTGGCCCAGGGGTGGTGTCAGTACCACTGTGTCACGAGTACTCCCCTAGCTTGCCAGTTTTGGAGAACAATGTCAATTAATTGTAAAGTTTACACAGCTACACTGGATGGTTGCTTCTGCACCTGCCTTGAGCATTTGTGGAAATGGGGGAATTTGTAACAGGAGATTTGTTGTTCTAGAGTATAGGAATTGCCATTCACGAGCCTTTTTAGTGAAGTTCTCTACAATTATTGAAAGTTCAGTTGAAGGATGATCAAATTGGGCTGGGTTGACTAGAAGCGATCCATTGAAAAACATAGAACAGTACAGCACAATACAGGTCCTTTGGCCCTCAATGTTGTGCCAACCTTTTATCTTACTCTAAGATCAAACTAACCTGCATACCCTTCATTTTACTATCATCCATGTGCCTATCCGTGTAAAGAACCTACCTCTGATATCTCCCCTAAACCTTCCTCCAATCACCTTAAGATTATGTCCCCTCATGACAGCCATTTCCACCATGGGGAAAAAAGTCTCTGGCTATCCAGTCTATCTATGCCTCTCATCATTTTATACACCTGTATCAAGTCACCTCTCATCCTTCTTTGCTCCAATGAGAAAAGCCCTAGCTCCCTCAATCTTTCTTCATAAGACATGCTCTCCAGTCCATGCAGCATCCTGGTAAATCCCCTCTGCATCCTCTCTCAACCTTTCACATCCTTCCTATAATGAGGTGTCTAGAACTGAACACAATATTCCAAGTGTGGTCTAACAAGAGCTTTATGTAGCTGCAACATAACCTTGCAGCTCTTAAACTCAATCCCTCTGCTAATGAAAGACACACACCATACACCTTGGGTTGCATTTTTGAGAGATCTATGGGCGCGGACCCCTCTGTTCCTCCACACTGCCAAGGATCCTGTCTTCAATCCTGTAATCTGCATTCAAATTCGACTTTCCAAAATGGATCACTTCATACTTTTTCAGGTTGAACTCCATCTGCCACTTCTCAGCCTAACTCTGCATCCTATCATTGTCCCCTTGCAACTTACAACAGCCCTCCAAGGTATCCACCACTCCACCAATCTTATGTTTCATTGGCAAACTTACTAACCCATCCTTCCACTTTCTCATCCTAATCATTTCTAAAAATCACAAACAGCAGAGGTCCCAAAGTTGATCCCTGCAGAACACCACTGGTCACTGTGCTCCAGGATGAATACTTTCCACCTACTCCACTCTCTGCCTTAAATGGCACAGCCAATTCTGTATCTGGGCCAGCCAATTCTCTATCCAGCCATCCAAATTTCCCTGTATTCCATGTCTCCTTACTTTCTGAATGACCCTACCATGGGGAGCCTTATCAAGTGCCTTGCTAACATCCATATACACCACATTCACTGATCTACCTTCCTCAACATATTTTGTCACATCCTTAAAGAATTCAATAAGGTTTGTGAGGCATGCCCTGCCCCTCACAAAGCCATGTTGATTATCTCTAATCAAATTATACTTTTCCAAATAGTCATAAATTCTGTCTGTCAGAATCCTCTCCAACAATTTGCCCATCACCGACTGACTGGTCTGTAATTCCCACGGTTATCCATAATCCCTTTCTTAAACAAAGAAATAACATTTGCCACCCTCCAATCATCAGGTACTACTCCAGTGGACAGTGAGGACACAATGATCATCACCAAAGGCGCAGCAATCTCTTCCCTTGCTTCCTGTAGTAACCTTGGGTATATCCCATATGGCCCAGGGGACTTATCTGTCCTCATGGTTTTCAAAATTTCCAGCACATCTTCCTTCTTAACATCAACCTGTTTGAGCATATCAGTCTGTTTCACACTGTCCTCACAAATGACAAGGCCCCTCTCACTAATGATTACTGAAGCAAAGTATTCATTAAGGTCCTCCCCTACCTCCTTTGACTCCAGGCACAAGTTCCCTCCACTATCCCTGATCAGCTCTACCCTCACTCTGGCTATCTCTTTGTTCCTCATGTGTAGAATGCATTGGGGTTTTCCTTAATCCTACCCCCAAGGCTTGCTGTAAATTTTATGATAGGAGACAGTGAAGCCTGCAGATGCTGGAGATCAGATTTGAGGGTGTGTTGCTGGAAAAGCACAGCAGGTCAGGCAGCATCTGAGGAGCAGGAAAATCAACATTTCTGGCCAGAGCCCTTCATCAGGAAATTTTATGATGTGGAGGTGATGATGTTGGATAGGAGTGGACAAAATTAAAAATTGCATAACACCAGGTTATAGTCCAACAGATTTATTTGGAAGTACAAGCTCTCGGAGCACTGCTTCTTTGTCAGGTAGCTAGTGGTTCAATAGCATCAGTTGTATGACATTTTGATCTTTTCCTATAAATTCTGTGTCCTATGATCCTGTCCCATAAGCTACCTGATGAAGGAACAGCGCTCTGAAAGCTTATTTCCAAATAAACCTGTTAGACTATAGCCTGGTGTTGTGTGACTTTTAACTTTGTGAATTTTACTTCTATCATTATAACTTGACTTCTCCTTTGAGAAAAGTGTACCATCTCTTGCAGAAATGAGTCCTATCCTTGCTTTCATAATGCCAGTAATTTTTCTGATGTGCAACATTAGTCTCATGATATTGTGCTGAAAATGTGTTGCTGGAAAAGCGCAGCAGGTCAGGCAGCATCCAGGGAACAGGAGAAACGACGTTTCGGGCATAAGCCCTTCTTCAGGAAGAAGGGCTTATGCCCGAAACGTCGATTCTCCTGTTCCCTGGATGCTGCCTGACCTGCTGCGCTTTTCCAGCAACACATTTTCAGCTCTGATCTCCAGCATCTGCAGACCTCACTTTCTCCTCATGATATTGTGGGTAGCTTCATTTTCTTGTTCTTGGTGACTGTTTGTTGATCCATTCCTACTAGTCTTTGTGAGCACTTGTCTTCACTTCTATTCATTTATATATAAACCTGATGGAATGCACTGTTTCCTGTTTTTGTTTATGCTATAAAATCTTAGGTGTGGTCACTAATCTATGCTTCCTTCACTGACTTTTGATATCCTGCCACCTCATTCTCTACTACTTTAATTCATACAGTTATAGACACTTCAATATAATAATTTTAGCAACTCATCTTGAAGAATTGTGAAGATGCATCGTTTGTTTTAAGATCAATGAAAGAACATTGGACTTTTTGTTTGAAAAAGATATTTCTTGGAAACCACACTGTTCCAGATAGTTTCTGGTTTTGGTTGCTTGAACTTGCTTAGGGAAAACATTGATTATTTAAATGGATTTTCTCTCAGTTCTGATTGAACAGTGTGTGCAGGCATAGAATTTGTGAGTGGGTTTTTCAGTTGAGGAAAATCTGCTATAGATCAAACTGCATGACGCATGTTTTCTGTTTCTGAAACTTTTTGTGCGAGTTCAGGATGAAAACTGATTGTTCCTATGGAAAAGTGAATGAAAGAACTTGTCAATGTTATTTCCTGAGCAGGCTATATCTGCTGAGATTTCAGAGACCCTAGTACATGATCAGTGACTTCAGCCACATCCTGTGACATGCTACCTGCCATCATTGCAACGCAACCTCAGCCTGCCATGTCAGGGGATCTTGGACACATTAAAAATAATGAAAAACTAAAGAGGGGTATCTCTACTATCCACTATAGCAAAGCTCATTACAATAGTCCTTTCGAACCTCCTCCCTATGACCAAAGAGATCCACCAAAATTATAGTGTAGTTCCATCATCAAGAAGCACAGTGGAAGTTGTCTTTCTTGACCTTGCAAAGGCCTTCAACTTCAACAACTCCGAAGGAGCATCCCCCTCGAGTTTGGTTACCCCCTCAGAAATTTGTCACTATATTCTGTCTTTCACATGATGACATGCAAGCATGATCCTCATCAGTAGGGTACTGGCAGGTACAGAGGATTAGCTGACTGACAGAAGGCCGAGTGCGAAGATAAAGGGATCTTTTCTTGGGTGGCTGCCAGTAACAAGTGGAGTTCTGCAGGGATCAATGTTGGGACCACAACATTATACATTAACAGTCTGGATGAAGGACAGAGAGCATTATTACTAAGTTTGCAGATGACACAAAGATAGGTGGAAGGACAGATAGTGTTATGGAGGCATGGAGACTGCAGAAGAACTTAGACTGGCTAAGAGAATGGGCAGCAAATTGGCAGATGGAACACCATTTGGGAAAGTGTGCGGTTATGCACTTTGGTAGCAAGAATACAGGCATAGACAATTTGTAACTGGGGAAAGGCATCACAAAATCTGAAGCACGAAGGGACTCAGGAGTCTGAGTTTATGATTCTCTTAAGGCTAACATGCAGGTTCATTGGACAGTTAAGGAAAGCAAATGCAATGTAAGCAATCATTTTGAGTGGGCTAGAATAAAGTTCTGGTTTGGCTCCATTTGGATATTGTGAGCATTTTTGGGCTCCATATCTAAGGAAGGATGTACTGGCCTTGGAGGGGGTCCAGAGGAGGTTGGCAAAAATGATCCCAGGGATTAGATTAGATTAGTTACAGTGTGGAAACAGGCCCTTCAGGCCAACAAGTCCACACTGACCTGCCAAAGCGCAACCCACCCGGACCCATTCCCCTACATTTACCCCTTCACCTAACACTACGGACAATTTAGCATGGCCAGTTCACCTAACCTGCACATATTTGGACTGTGGGAGGAAACCGGAGCACCCGGAGGAAACCCACGCAGACACTGGGAGAATGTGCAAACTCCACACAATCAGTCGCCTGAGGCGGGAATTGAACCCGGGTCTCTGGTGCTGTGAGGCAGCAGTGCTAACCACTGTGCCACCGTGCCACCTATCTTGTCATCTGAGGAGTGGTTGAGGACTCTGGGTCTGTACTTGATGCAGTCTAGAAGAACTTCACTGAAATTTGTGCAATTCTGAGCGGCCTTCTTAGTGTGGATGTGGAGAAAGGGCAGCAAAGTGGCTCAGTGGTTAACACTGCCGCTTCACAAAGTCAGGGACCTGGATCCGTTTCTCCCTTGCGCAACTGTGTTAGGTTTGCGCATTCTTCCCATGTCTGTGTGGATTTCCTCTGTGTTCTGGATGTAGGTTTGCTTACTGAGCTGAAGGTTCATTTCCAGATGTTTAGTCACCCTACTAGGTAACATCTTTAGTGGGTCTCTGGGCGAAGCACTGCTGATGATTCCTGCTTTCTATTTATGTTTGGATTTCTTTGGGTTGGTAATGTCATTTCCTGTGGTGATGTCATTTCCTGTTCTGATTCTCAGGGGGTGGTAGATAGGGTCTAACTCTGTGTTTGTTGATAGAGTTTCGGTTGGAATGCCATGCTTCTAGGAATTCTTGTGCGTGTCTCTGTTTGGCTTGTCCTAGGATGGATGTGTTGTCCCAGTCAAAGTGGTTTCCTTCCCTGTCTGTGTGTAAGGATACTAGTGAGAGAGGGTCATGTCGTTTTGTGGCTAGTTAATGTTCATGTATTGTGGTGGCTAGTTTTCTGCTTGTTTGTCCAATGTAGTGTTTGTTACAGCTCTTGCACATTATTTTATCAATGACATTAGCAAACAAGCAGTCAAAACACGTCCAAAAGCCCTAGCCACTCTCTCCTACATCAAAGACATCTCAGAAATGACTGCCAGACTCTTCAGACTCCTTAGCATCATGGTAACCCACAAACCCTCCAACACACTAAAACAGCAGTGGGCGGCACAGTGGCACAGTGGTTAGCACTGTTGCCTCACAGCGCCAGAGACCCGGGTTCAATTCCCGCCTCAGGCGACTGACTGTGTGGAGTTTGCACATTCTCCCCGTGGGTTTCCTCCGGGTGCTCCGGCTTTCTCCCACAGTCCAAAAATGTGTAGGTTAGGTGGATTGGCCATGCTAAATTGCTCGTAGTGTTAGGTGAAGGGGTAAATGTAGGGGAATGGGTCCGGGTGGGTTGCGCTTCGTCGGGTCGGTGTGGACTTGTTGGGCCGAAGGGCCTGTTTCCACACTGTAAGTAATCTAAAAAAAACTACTACATTGGACAAACAGGCAGAAAACTAGCCACCAGGATACAGGAACATCAACTAGCCACGAACGACATTACCCTCTCTCACTAGTATTCTTACATTAAGATAAGGAAGGACACCACTTTGACTGGGACAACACATCCATCCTAGGACACGCCAAACAGAGACACGCACAGAATTCCTAGAAGCATGGCATTCCAACTGGAACTCTATCAACAAACACATCAAGTTAGACCTCCTCTATCACAAACACAGAGTTAGACCTTATCTACCACCCCCTGAGAAACAGAACGGGAAATGACATCAGCAACCCAAAGAAACCCAACATATAAATAGAAAGCAGGAAACGTCAGCAGTTCTTCGCCCGGGGGCCCACTGAAGATGTTACATAGTAGGGTGACGAAACGTCTGGAAAGAACCTTCCAGCTTAGCAAGCAAACCTACATCCAGAACCTCAACCTGAGTTATAAATCTTCTCAAAACCTTCCTCTGTGTGCTCTGGTTTCCTCCCACAATCCAAAGATGTGCAGCTTAGGTGGATTGGCCATGATGAATTGCACCATAGTGTCCAGGAATGTGCAGGTTAGGTGGATTAGGCATGGGAAATGCAGGGTGACAGGAATTGGGTCAGGGAGTGGATCTGAGTGGGTGCTGTTAGGATGGTTGGTTTGGACTGATGGGCTGAATGGCCTGCTTCAACACTGTAGGTATTCTGAGAAGATGTTTTCACTAGTAGAAGAGACAAGAATCCCAGGTACAGCCTCTGAGTGAAGGGAAGATGCTTTAGAACAAGATGAATAGATATTTCTTCAGCCCTAGGGTGTTGAATCTGTGGAACTGATTGCCCCAAAAGACTGTTGAGGTCAGTTCATTGAGTGTATTTATGATGGAGATAGGTTCTTGATTAATAAGGAGATCATGAGTTATAGGGAGAAGGCAGGAGAATACATTGAGAAACACATCAGCCATAATTGAATGGCAGAGCAAACTTGATCAGCCAACTGCCTAATCCCTCTACAATATTATAGAGTCTCATAGAGTCTTCTCTTAGCAAGGACCGGCATTGATAAAATTTACCAAGTCAGCCTTTACAGACATGTACAATGTGCAGAAACAGTTCAAATCCTTGGAGACAACTATCACCAGTGATGCCTCTGTATAATACTGTAAATTAAATAGCATGATAGAGGTTCCAAAATCAATGTTTATCTCTCAGGCCACCATCCTCAGTGTTGAGATACTGGTTACATTTACTCAGCTGCAACAGGCATACCATATCATCCACGTGTCTTGACAAAACTTCCAAAATAAGCTGTCTACTCCAAGCTTCATCAAGGCAAGTGATTTCCAGGAGGGCAAAGTAAATGGTTCAAGAGAGTCCTCAATAATTCCCGGAAAAATCCAGCATCCTGCCTATTCGTGGTGATTCCTTGCTGAAGACTAGCCAAACTAAAGAAGAAGGTTCCATGAAGGTGGCAGCCATTTCAAGTGTCTCTGCCAAATAGATGCCATGGAAGGAGCTTCCATTGGAAGGAGCTTACATAAAATCCAAATATCCATCTAACCTCATCAAAGATATCCTTCTCCACCATGGCAGGGTTTTGCAGATCCAACATTGGACTCTTTAGTTACTTCAGGACTTTCAATGTCAGAATGTAAGAAAGTCTTCCTAAGGAAACAAAGAAAACAGAAGTACTTCCTTTGTCTATACACCTGTTTTGCTATCACATTGACTGGATATTAAGCAAGTCAATCAAAAATAACCTTGGACTGAAAGAAATCAGTGAAGATCAGTTTACAATTTTGGACTGTGCTGATGACAATCCAGCCTTGTACAACAGCGTAATAGCATCAGAGCAGTTCATTAACTCAGTCAGCAATCCGTTTGAGAGAGTGGAACTCAACTTAAACACCAAAATAAAAAACAATGAAGATGATGACAGGAAACCATCAAGAGACTTTTGTATCAATCAAAACAAAGTTGACAGAGTTTCACCTTGCTGGGCAATTCCATTCGTCCCATAGACAAAGAGCTCAAGATGAGATTAGGTGAAAAATCATACGCTTTCAACCTGCTGAAAATTATTTGGAATGGTTAAAAGAAAAACTTTCCATTTAAACTAAGCTTAGGTTCTGCAATATGTGCCATTCCAAACTACAGTATAATCCAGAAACATGGAAATTGAAGAGCTGCTAAAGAAGAAAACGGGTTACCTTTTATACCAGATGCCTTTGAAGAATTTCAAGCATATGATTAGTCAAACATTTATGCCCACATTAAAATAAGAAAAACCCTCAGAATATCCTCCAGTTTAGTCCATCAATCATCTGCAAAATAAGGTTCTGCTCTCGTGGCCATGTTACCATCTTTTGTCATTGTTTATTGTTCACTGATACATGAAGGAGGATGGTACTTGATGTTGATGCCAAAAGCATTCCAAGGTGGAGTGACTTCAGGCTTTAGTAGAGATCTCTTTTGGCCAGTGGGTACCATTGAGACATGAGAACATTGAATGTTGGCAGGAAAGAATGGAGTTCTTTTTTGTCAGCATTTATTTCTAGACATGAGAGCCACTGTGTCCTAAATAAGCCAAGGACAGCCTTGCAGCTGATTAAACACAACAGACGTAGGCCTGTAATAGGGCTGTGTGTCTTCACAGCTCTCGTAGGAGTATGGTTAACTAAGAACAGCGCTGTGGAGGTGGATGTTTTAAAAAAATACACTATGACAATACAAAATAAAAACAAAAACATTTTATCATACCTTAACAAAGAAACGCTATGGAAATTGTGAAAATTGAAGGTAGTCATATTCTGGAAATAGCAGATTGTGCAATATCTAAAAGTATATTATGACTTTTATAGTATGTGGTTTGGGGGTAAACATCTATCTCCAGTGCTACATAAGCCCGAACTTAATAACAGATTTTACAGTACATTCTAACACTTTGAAGTATGGGTTATCTTTCAGAACTAACTGCAAATATAGATTAATGGAGAGACTAGTGGCTGTAATCCAATTCAGATGCTTTATGCCATTGTTACAATGAAGAAAGATAAAGCCTCTGATCTAATCTCAAGGTTGAGATGCCCACACCGCACCATGAGGTTATAGTTTGAACATTGTAAAAATGTCTCATTTCTAAATTATATTGCAGTTTTTAACTCGTTCGGGATTTAGTTGTGCTATTGACTTATTGCTTCTGTCTGCAGTTTAAAAGATATGGAGGCAGAATTGGAAATAGGTACAGAGGGCAGGAGAGATTAAAGCTTGCCAAAAGTATTGAGTTAAGGACAAGCAAAAGAAAGAAAAAGAAATAAGAGTCAATGAGTGGAGAAAGTGAGTTGAGCTCAGCGGGAAATTAAGTTTGAGATAAGAAATGACATGAGTCATTGGGTGAAAACTTTCAAGTCCCTGAATGGTGTGAGCATTATGACGATCTGTCATTTTAAGAAGTTATTTTGTCCTGCTTCCTTTTGAAGAGATGCTGTAAAGCAGAAGTGATGAGCTAGCTAGTTAAGATCACTTGAGTAAACAGCTAGGGAAGCCTTGGGTTTCTTTTAACAGCCTGAATGGGTATAGCAAGCACTCGCAGATCAGGACTTCTGGGTTTGTACACAACTTTAAGCAGAAACGGTTGAGATCTCAACAGAGTTGGAAGCTTCAGTAAATTGTCTTGGCTGTTACTGTCTTTGAAGTTTCTCTTGAACTTTTTTCCTCCTGGATGGGAGAACTGCATGTTAAAATCTGTGTCTGAATTTTTCTTTTTGCCAAGAAGTATGTTTATGGGAGGTTGTTATTATTAGAACAGTTATTTAGTAATAGTTACTGTATCTATTATTCTGTTAAGTTTTCCAGTAGGGTATAGTTATTCAAAGTTCTTCTTTCTTGGTTGTATTTTAACTACAGAGGAACCTCGATTATCCGGCATTCAATTATCTGAATATCGGATTATCCGGCAAGATCACACGGTCCCGGTGCTTGGCGAAACTATGTCGTCCGGTATTTGATTATTTGATTAACTGAACGGAATACTCCCTACCCATGTCCCTTGGATAATCAAGGTTCCTCTGTACAGTGTTTAAATAAATTGTGTTTTGCTTAACTTCGAGTAGTTTGACTAGTCACATTGCATCTGGAACAGCTACTTCATATTTGCCTTTAAAAATAAGAAAAAGCTAGACTCTGGGCTACCTTCTTAAAATATTTTGAGGAGATTGGTCTGGTCCATAACAGAGCCTATTCAGAAAATAAAATGAGATCAACAAAAGAAGAATCTATAAATTGAGGGAAAAGAAATTCCGTGCACCACCCAAACTTTGAATGGCAAGATGCGAATCTCACTAGTGAACAGTAAGAATCCTGTTTGCACCATTTACATGTATTACCATGTCACTTTAACCTTGCCTCATTGATATGCCAATTAGATAGAAAGTCAGTAGGGGTACCTGATCACTCCAGCTCTGTACTTGCTGTTCTGGGCCTCCACCTTGGACAGCAGTCCTCAACATCTCAGGGTGTCATAGAGTCATAGAGATGTACAGCATGGAATCAGACCCTTCAGTCCAACCCGTCCATGCCGACCAGATATCCCAACCCAATTTAGTCCCACCTGCCAGCACCCGGCCCATATCCCTCCAAACCCTTCCTATTCATATACCCATCCAAATGCCTCTTAAATGTTGCAATTGTACCAGCCTCCACCACATCCTCTGGCAGCTCATTACATACATGTACCACTCTCTGTGTGAAAAGGTTGCCCCGTACGTGTCTTTTATATCTTTCCCCTCTCACCCTAAACCTATGCCCTCTAGCTCTGGACTCCCCGACACCAGGGAAAAGACTTTGCCTACTTACCCTGTCCATGCCCTTCATAATTTTGTAAACCTCTATAAGGTCACCCCTCAGCCTCCGATGCTCCAGGAAAAACAGCCTCAGCCTGTTCAGCCTCTCCCTGAAGCTCAGATCCTCCAACCCTGGCAACATCCTTGTAAATCTTTTCTGAACCCTTTCAAGTTTCACAACATCTTTCCGATAGGAAGGAGACCAGAATTGCATGCAATATTCCAACAGTGGCCTAACCAATGTCCTATATAGTCGCAACATGATGTCCCAACTCCTGTACTTAATACTCTGACCAATAAAGGAAAGCATACCAAACACCGCCTTCACTATCCTATCTACCTGCGACACCACTTTCAAGGAGCTATGAACCTGCACTCCAAGGTCTCTTTTGTCAGCAACACTCCCTAGGACCTTACCATTAAGTGTATAAGTCCTGCTAAGATTTGCTTTCCCAAAATGCTGCACCTCGCATTTATCTGAATTAAACTCTATCTGCCACTTCTCAGCCCATTGGCCAATCTGGTCAAGATCCTGTTGTAACGTGCTTCGCTGTCCACTACACCTCTAATTTTAGTGTCATCTGCAAACTTACTGACTGTATCTCTTATGCTCGCATCCAAATCATTTATGTAAATGACACAAAGTAGAGGACCCAGAATTGATCCTTGTGGCACTCCACTGGTCACATGCCTCCAGTCTGAAACACAACCCTCCACCACCACCCTCTGTCTTCTACCTTTGAGCCATTTCTGTATCCAAATGGCTAGTTCTTCCTGCATTCCATGAGATCTAACCTTGCTAATCAGTCTCCCATGGGGAACCTTGTTGAACGCCTTCCTGAAGTCCATATAGATCACATCTACTGCTCTGCCCTCATCAATCCTCTTTGTTACTTCCTCAAAAAACTCAATCAAATTTGTGAGGCATGATTTCCCACCCACAAAGCCATGTTGACTATCCCTAATCCGTGTGTGCTCCCAGTGACCACCTAAATCCCAAGTCCAAGGATATGTCAGCATCAGACATGAAACAACCTCAGCACATCCTTATGACACATCTCCAATCCACTTATAATAACAGTTCTGCAATTCAGAGCACACTAGTGTTATGGATCAAACCAAATCCCCTCAAAATATTCAGAAAAAAGTCTCGACCATAATGTTTTCTTATGTAAAGGTAAATATAAGGTTTTGCATTCCAGATGCAATTCAGTTTGTCAAACCACTGGATTTAAAGCCAAATACACTTTATTCATCCACTATAATTAAAATACAACAAAAGAAAGAATGAATTTGAATAACAACGCTGTTGGAAAACTTGACAGAATTATAGATACAATAACTATTACTAATTAACTTCCAATATAATAACATCACATCAACACACCCTTGGCAAAAGGCAAATTCACAAACAGCAGCCCAGGGGGGAAGAAAACATCAAGTGAAAATTCTGACAGAGTATAGCAGCTGGGAGAGTTTTACTGCAGCTTTTAACCCTGCTGATTCCCCAGCAATAACTGCTGCTATTGAAAAACTAAAAAATTACATTGAAAATCCTATTTCTATGAAAGCTTGACCATACCCAATCAGGCCACTCCTACTGTTCGTGTGCTGCATCACAGTAGTCTGGGGAGTGGTTTATATTGGTCTGTAGGTCCAGTGCAATAAATCCAGGAAGTTGTGGTAAATTAGGTGGGGAGCTGTGCAGAAATCAATTAGGAGTCTGGTCTGTCATAACACGGCCAAGGATTAGTCACAGTCAGTCTTGGGGAAATTTGTCCACTAAAGCTCAAGAGAATTTATCACTGCTGTGGTTGGGAAGGTTGGAACTCAGTTATGAGTATTGCAGGCAGCATGCTGGGATGCAGATGAACTAACAATATTGAAGGGTGGTGAAGGGGAACTTGACATCACTATTCCTGTTAATTTCTTTTTCTTCTGTGTGGATCAAGATCCATGCAAGGTAGCACCTGAAGTCAAAGCTGTGAATAGCTTCAGCATACCAGTTATTGTGCTAGCCCAGTACCTTAATCCTTCATTCGTTCCTCAGCTTGAACCCCCACAGGACAGAGGGTGGTAGGCAGGGTAGAAGTGGAAGGCCTGGTCACCACAAAGGTTCCTGAGAGGAAAGATCTGGGGTGGCCTCTATCTGGTTCCTCCTTCGTCTGGGTGGCTACTGGCCCTGCCTCCATAGGAGGAAGGAGCACCTGGAGTAAAGTCCCGGTCACTTGCTGGTGGTGCTGGTTGGAGGGATGAAGTGCACGTCTGTGCATATATTCAGCAAACACAGTGTGTTGGGTCTTGTTCTTAGTGGCAGCTGGCAACTTGTTTATGAAGGTGGAAAACGTGCATGCTGAGGCAGCATGGTTCAAACAACTTGGTGGTGTCCTGCTACCCTTTAGTCAGTTTACCCAGTATCTCCAGCTAAACTGTGTGCTGCTCTGGTGTCTGCTTGTGCATTTGTATGAAGTTTTGAATTGCCGACACACGGGGTCCTCGCTTTACTGATCTCTGGCAGTTCTCTTGAATGCCAGTAACCTGACACATTTCTTCCTCAATCAACTGTGGAACTGTGGCAGTGATGTACTCACCAGCATGTGATTTCTACTGTAATGTGGCTAAAATACCCATAGAAGTGTTAGCATCTGTGCTAATGGAGGATGAAGGCGGTTACCTTGTAAGTGCAACCTCTGAGAGATCCTGAGTGTTGTTGGAACTGCAATCATCCAGGCAAATGCAAAGTATTCCATCATACTCTTCACTTGTGTCTTTTAGATGACAGACATCCTATAGGGAGTCGAGAGGTGAGTTATCCACTGCAGCTTTCCTAGCTTTTGACATGCTTTTAAAGCTCCAGTATTTATATGGCTAATCCTGTTCAGATTCTGGTAAATGGTAACCTGCAAGATTTTGACAGTGGTCATTCACTGAACATATACACAGCAGACTGCCAATATACTTCTACAAAGGACCACATCGTTTATTATGCACAACAGGAGAAAAAAAAATGCAAGTTACTTAACACTGTATTTGAACTATCTGGAATGGTCTTTTTACAAATATCAGTAAAGTTCAACCCTTTTATTCTCAATAACATTACAACCTTTTTGAAGGGGAATCCTGTTTCTACCTCCATGTTCCATGGAACAAGTTCCATGTTCAATGGGCATAGCTCTACTTGATTTCTTTCCAGAAAACTTCAGCGCTCACTTGATGCTATTTCTTTAGTCAGTGTCTCTTACTGAGACCCTTAAAAAACTGATAATTCAACTGTTTTTAAACCTGGATTCCTTACACGTTTCTTCCAAAATCTTCTGTTTCTGGAGCTTTTTTCCTACTGACTTTAACTCTTGGGCTTTGTTCCAGCCTGAACTGTTTTGGAGACAGCTAAGCTGACAACACCTTTGCTGCTGTGGGCTTATTTTCTCTGTCAGAAATCTGCATGCTCTCTTGAAGAAACTTGCATGTTCACTGACAGATTGAATGGTTCTGTACTTCTTAAAGACTTATTTCTGTCTGTTTCCCTGTGTGGTGGGACACTTTGTTACTGGGAAACAAACCCATTGTTTTTCTCTTTGTTTTCTAAATCAATGAACCATCCACCTCAAGTTTTTTATTTAAACTTCAGTTAAATATATGTAAAACAAAATTCCTGCTGCACCATCACCACTCTCAGCATTCAAAAATAAATCTAATTCCTTCCTTTTTAATCCACACAATATAGAGATGCAAACCAAACTTAAAGCTATGCATGGTTCTGTTCACTTCAGGACCCAAATTTTGAAAATACTAACAATAATAATTCTGTGTCTTACAATTGTGTCCTCCGCCTGATGAAGGAGCAGTGCTCCAAAAGCTAGTGCTTCCAATTAAACCTATTGTTCTATAACCTGGTGTTGTGTGATTTTTAACTTTGTACACCCCAGTCCAACACCGGCATCTCCAAATCATAAATAACATACATGAGCTTCTTCACATGTTTACAAAGACATTTAAATTTTATGAGGATGCATGGGACAAAAGACATCCTCTTGCTCACAGAAGATGCTACACATTTTAAAGCGTGTACCACCAAAAGCTTAGTTCAATCAAGCTGTTGAATACCAGTGTCTATGAAGGCTACGTCTCTCCAGCCAGATGGTTGTGGAGTTTTGTAGAATGCAGGAAATGAAGTGATGGTGATAAGAACTCGTTGCCTGTTCCATTAAAGGTGACATTGACATTCTCAACTGGGCTGTGAAAGCTGTCAGGTTTGCAGCCATATGTGAATTCCTCAAGTTGCATGGCCATTGACAGCAGTAATATGCCAAAAAATCTTCCTCAGAACTGTTGTGAACCAGAAGGAACTCCACTTCCTGATTGTTCAAGTCATCTGCAGTCTGATGACAGAAGTGGTTCATGATAGTTTATGTAGAGTTTGTGGGAAGATCAGGACTCCAACATTCTTAGACAATCCCAATTGCTTAAACTCTTGCAACCACCGAAGTATCTTCATGACTAGATATTGGGAGAAAGGGGGAAAGGAATTGAGACTAAAAACATGGGCTATGTTCCCATATGCAAAATGCAACACGAAAGGAGAGGTGTGCAAAACTGTTGCATTCAAGCAGAGCATTATCCTTTTGAAGATTAGGTCTGGATGCCTTTATTGGTAAAGATATATTACATTCTTGGTGGTAATTCAAATTAGTTACTAAATCCTTTTAGTATAAAGTGGTCCCTGTAGCTTTGGAATACTGAAGACATAAGAGCATTGGGGACTGGAAGCCATTCAGTCAGATCATGGCTGAACTGTATTTCAACTCCATTTACCTACATTACCTCTGATAAATTTGGATTCTTATCTCATAAATCTATTCATTTCAGTCTTGGAAGTTCTATTTGTGCCCCAGCATTTCAAAGGAGAGATCCAGATTTTTGCTATCTTTGTGTGGATAAATTGCTTCATGATCTCACTCCTAAATGATTTAATTCTAATTTTATGGCAATGTCCCTTTGTATTGGATTTGCCAACAAGGGAAAATGGTTTCTCTGTTTAATCTTTCAAAATCCTTTTCCATTTTAAAGATTTATTAGATCACCTCTCAGTCTTGTAAACTCGAGGGAATACAACCCAAATTTGTGAAATGTGTCCTAGTAATTTAGTCTTTTAAGCAATGGTATCACCTCTACAGCTAGGCCCTACGTACCTTGTCAATATGTATGCAGTGAAATAGTGCCAACCAATTTTAAGATGAGTTTCATATCTGTCTTTAAGCTCCATTCTCATATTACCTCTCAGTATGATGGGTAGGTGTGCTTTTATGATGCTCCCTTTATTTCTATATGGTTATATTTCTCTCTATAGGGTAGAGAAAGAAAGAAATTTTAGTGTTCAGATTCATATATTGTCCAAAGTCACACCACAAGCTAATAAGACTATTAAAACCTCCTTTCACATACAAGTATGAAGATACATGCTTTCAAATATGCATGTTCTCACAAACTCTCTTATTACCAGTATGGTCTTCTGATATAAAAGACTCACTGTTGTGTGCCTTTTTACAAAGGTCTTGCAATCCAATAGTCACCCTATTGCTGGGAAGCTAAATTGTTGCATGTTGTATTGTGAAAGATTTATGGTTAACTATGTTTATCATCCTTTGCTGGAGTAAAGCTCTGTCACAGTTCGCTCTGTAGGAAGTAGTATCAAATGATTTGTTTTTGCTCAATTATGTGAATTAATCAGTATGTTAACTTTCAAATCTTTGCATAAAGCAGTTAAAAGATGCACAGAACAAGGAGCAATGTTCAAAAATATCTAATTGCTTGCTTTGATGTGCCTTCATGATGAAAGAGAATTTTATATAGCTACATTTATATTTAGCCAAGGAAAGGATTCCTAGGTTATTGATTTGGAGATGCTGGTGGTGGACTGGGGTGTACAAAGTTAACAATCACACAACACCAGGTTATGGTCCAACAGGTTTAATTGGAAGCACTAGCTTTTGGAGCACTGCTCCTTCATCAGGTGATTGTGGAGTATAAGATTGTAAGGCACAAAATTTATAGCAAAAGTTTATAGTGTGATGTAATTGAAATTATATATTGATAAAAACCTGGATTGTTTGTTCAGCTTCTCATCTGTTAGAATGGCCATGTTGGTTTCAGTTCTTTCATGTGTAAGTCGCAAAACTTGTTTTAAAAAGTTACATTCAATACATTATCTGGCCTGAAAGACACCAGTCGTTAAAGTTCACTTGAGAATGTAACTTCTAAAAAACGTTTTGCGATTTACATATGAAAGAACTGAAACCAACCTGGTCATTCTGAAAGATGAGAGACTTAACAAACAATCCAGCCTCAAGTGACTGTGTGGAGTTTGCACATTCTCTCCGTGTCTGCGTGGGCTTCCTCAGGGTGCTCCGGTTTCCTCCCACAGTCCAAAGATGTGCAGGTCAGGTGAATTGGTCATGCTAAATTGCCCATTGTGTTTGGTGCATTAGTCAGAGGGAAATGGGTCTGCGTGGGTTACTCTTCGGAGGGTCGGTGTGGACTGGTTGGGTTGAAGGGCCTGTTTCCACACTGTAGGGAATCTAATCTAATCTACACTTTTGCTATAAATCTGTGTTTTACAATCTTATTCTCCACAACTACCTGGTGAAGGAGCTAGTGCTTCCAATTAAACTTGTTGGACTATAACCTGGTGTTGAGTGATTGCTAACTAGGTTATTGATGTTCAACTCGCTAGAAAGATAAGACAGCTTGGTAAGGTCATTGAAACAGCAAGTAACAATATTCATTGTTCTAATAATAGAATTGAAAAACAGAAAAATTCTGCAAACTTGCATCATTCCTTAGAGAATGCAATAGTTGAAATATTGTGCACAGTTCTGGTCTGAGTATTTTAATAAAGTTATAGAGACATGGCAGAAAGTGCAGAAAGACTCACAAGGAAGATACAAGAAATAAAGATTATATGATTAACAAAGGTGTGATGTCTTTCTCTAAAAGAAGGACAAAGTTAAAAATCATACAACACCAGATTATAGTCCAACAGGTTTATTTGAAAATGCAATCTGTTGGACTATTACCTGGTGTTATGTGATTTTTAACTTTGTCCACCCAGTCCAACACCAGCACTTCCACAGTCTAGAAGAGAGATGGTCTGGTAAATGTATTTAAGATTATGAAAGGGTTTTCTACAGTAAGCACTGAAAAAGATGTTTCCACTTGTTGAGGATACAGAAACCACGGGCCACGAATATAAAGGTGTGAACTTCCTTGCCAAAGTCAGCATTTGTTGCCCTGTGTGGACAACTTATTTTATTGGGTTGCCAGGCACTGGGGTGTTATCACAGAGGCAGAGGGACAGGATTCCCTTGATAAAAGGCTCATATGTCTGATTAAATGGACTGGCTATTGGACAGGATATTGGCATTAGGAATCAATTCTCTCTGACCTCACTAGTCCCACTCACCACACCACTGATCTCAGAAACTATATAACCCAACAGCTTTCACCCCCATCCCCCCAACTCTGCCCAGAATTACTTAACATAGTCCTTTGTTTTCTATAAATCCTGGGCCTCCCCTTGGCACCCCTGAAGCCAAGAGCTGCCAGTCATACTAGGTAAGACTTCTGTTTGGGACCTTTATTCTAGAAAATGGCCAGCCAGTAGCCTTACTACCACTTGATTGTCATGTGGTTTAGTGTGCTTTCCCTGAAAGGGGCTGTGCTGGTCACTTGATAGCTTTCCAACCACCTGATGAAATTCTGCTGCTTCAACAAGATTACACTCAGTATCAGACGTAGGCCCAATCTACAATGTGTACTTAGTGTAAAAGAATGACCAAGTGTTGTGCTGCTACATTAAGTTATTTCTCAGAGCAATTAAGCTGCAGGCTTGGTGCAACTAACCACAGCCTTCATGTTAAATAAAGAACAAAAGAGAAAATCAATGGAAAACGAAATCTGTTTCTCACAAAGCTGATAGGCTGCCCAGGCACATAGGATTTAAGATCAGAAGCAAATCTTTCAGTACCTCAAACCTGCTCCGCCACTCTATACGATCATGGCTGATCTGATTGTGGTCTTCACCTCCACACATGGCCTACTCCCATAGCTCTTGACTCCCTTGACTATCAAGAAGCTATTTTTAAGTAAACCTTGAATAAATTCAATTAATCTGCTTTTACTGTTTTCTGGGAAAGAGAATTCCACAAACTGATGGTCCTCTGAAAGAAGAAAGAGTCCTCATTATCAAATACCTTTTGGATATCCAAGAACATCAAATTCAGAGTTTCCCCTTTTCTCTAATTTGTTCAGAAATTCTAATAAGCTGGACATTTCTCTGTTCACAAAATAAAATTTATTTTGTCTAATCATATTTTGATTTACTAGGTATCTGCTAAACCTCATTAATGACGGATTTTGACAATTTCCCTTTTACAGATGTTAGCCTAACTTGCTGATAGTTTCCTGCTTTCTGTCTCCCTCCTTTCTTAAATAATGTTTTACAATAGCTACTTTTTACTGCACTGGGACCCCTTCAGAATTGAAGGAACTCTGGGAGTAGGACATATCTGAAATCTAGTCTTGGCAATTTGCAACATTGAGAACAGCTTTAGAACGATAACATTTGGGTAACATATTAGTTTTAGAATAGAACATGCATAGTGGCTCTGAGTCATGTGGTGTTCTAGTGTGATTTTTATGCTGGAATTCTTCGCAGTCAGTTATCTATTTCATTTGTGCTGTCAATGGACAGACTTAAAGAGCAAGAAACCAACGGAGTCAATTACCTCAATGCATTTGTAACTCTAGTACAATTTAGATGATACATAGCGATATGTACAGTGGCTGGGTTTAGCTTCCAGTCAACTATCTCACACATAACATAGAGCATTCAATGGAGAATAAAGTATAAAAGGGCTGACTGACTCAAACCTGCCCGTGGGTTTGGGTAAAATCAGGCTTGAGTTCCCTGATGTCATACTCCATTTCTACTTGGATTATAAATGTTGAAAATTAGGTCACTACTCCCAAAGTGCTGATTCATATTTACGTAACACTTGTAGGACTTAAGATCATAAGAAATAGGAGCAGAGCAGACCATTCAGCCAGTCAAGCCGCTTCACCATTTAATACACACAGCTGATCTATTTTTGCCCTGAACTCGACTTTCCTGCCTGTCCTTCAGTCCTTTCTCAATCAAAAATCTAAATCTATTGACAAATCAAATTTAAAAATCGAAAGAGAAAAAAAGGCTGCTTGTGATCATATCATGCTGTTAAGATTGTATGACCAGTGTTGCAATTATTATGTTTGCCAAATAGCATTGCAACTTAAAGATTTATTCTGTGTGTGTGTGTTTGTGTTGGGGGGTGGGGGCGGTAGAGGAGGTGTGGAGAAAAAGATTAAAGCAGACATTGAAAACAAACAAGTTAATGAGAAAACTCCATTGATGATGTCTTCCATTGATAATGCTAAGAAGACAAATTAATAAAAGTTAAGTAATGTACTCTGTACATGTACAGTCCATATACTTAAATCTGCAATTTACATATGAAAGAACTGAAACCAACATGTTCATTCTAAAAGATGAGAGATTTAACAAACCATCCAAGTTTTTCTCGATATATAATTTCAGTTACATTACACTGTGAACTTTTGCTATAAATTCTCTATCTTACAATCTTATACTCCTCAACCACCTGATGAAGGAGCAGCGCTCTGAAAGCTAGTGCTCCCAAGTAAACCTATTGGACTATAATCTGGTGTTGTGTGATTTTTCACTGATTATATTGTAGCTTTATTTTGTCATTTTAAGCTGCAGATAGTTATTCCTATACTTATCTCAAAAGGCAACAATTGATCTTTTAGCCTTAGAAGTAGACTTAGATAGTGTCTTAGACTTTCAACCTTACACTTCATTCTTAAGATCATAGAATCCCTACGGTGGGGAAGCTGGCCACTTGACCCACCGAGTCCTCACCAACCCTCCGAAAAGCATCTCACCCATTCCGACTCCCTATCCTATCCCTGTTAACCCCGCATTTCTCATGGCTAATCCACCTAACCTGCACATCCCCAGACATATGGGCAATTCAGCATGGCCAATTCACCTAACCTGCACATCTTTGGACTGTGGGAGAAAACCGGAGCACCAAAGGAAACCTACGGAGACATGGAGGGCACACAGACAGTCATCCAAGGTTGGAATCAAACCTGGGTCCTTGAAACTGTGAGGCAGCAGTGCTAACCACTGAGCCACTGTGCCACCCAATTTAAACATGCATGGGACAGCATTTTACTTAAACTGTGTCCACTCCTTTGTAGGATATATATTTGACTGAAGTCCATGTAACTGTGAATCATTGAAATTTACAGCACAGGATTAGGCCAATTGACCCTTGTGCCAATTCTGGCTGTTTGAAAAAGCAATGGTATTTTGTCCTGGATTATAAAATTTTATTCATAAATGTGTATGTTTCTCATCCTTAAGTACTTGTGAAACTCCTTTTCAAAATAAAGATGGAGGCAACTTCTATTATCTTATTAATTAGTGTTCCTTAAGCTAACAACTCTGAGTGAAAGCATTTCTCCTCCTCTCTCCCCCAGATCAATTATCAATGATTTAGAACCCATTATTCCTAGTTATTGCCTCACGCAGCAAAGGGATTTTTTTCATATTTATCAAAGCTTCATATCATATTTTTTATTCTCTTGTGGGATGTGGGCGTCATTGGCTGGGCCAGCATTTATTGCCCATATCTAGTTGCCCTTAGGAAGACTTTGGTGAACTGCCATCTTGAATCGCTGCAGTCCATGATTTGCAGCTAGATCCACACTTTCATTAGGGAGGGAATTCCAGGATTTTGACCCAGCAACAGGAACAGAATGTCAATATATTTCTAGTGAAGATGGTGAGTGGCTTGGAGGGGAAATTGTAGGTGGTGGTGTTCCCATGATTCCACTACCTTGTACATGGAAATGATTGTGTGTTTGAAATGTGCTATCTTGGGCGAATTTCTGCAGTGCATTTTCTAAGTCATACATGTTACTGCTTCTGAATGTTGACCATGGAGGGAGTGGTTGCTTGTGGATGTGATGCCAGTTCTGGATGATGTGGGTGGGCTGCCTTGTCCCAGATGATGTCAGGCTTCCTGAGTGTTGTTGGAGCTGCATTCATTACAAGGAAGTGGGGAGTATTCCTGACATGTACCTTACAGGTGGAGGACAGGCCTTGGGGAGACAGGAGGTGAATTACCTGCTGCAGTATCCCTAGCTGTTGTAGCTCCTGTATTTATGTGGCAAGTCTAGTTAGGTTTCTGCTCAATGGTAACCACCTGGGTGTTGATAGTGGAGGATTCAGTGATGGTAATCATTGAATGTCAAGGGGTGTTGGTTAGATTGTCTCTTATTGGAGATGGACATTCCTTGAGATTTGTATGGCATGAATGTTACTTTTCACTTGTCAGCTCAAGCCTGAGATATTGTCCAGGTCTTGTTGCATTTGAACATGGATGGCTTCAGTCTCTGAGGAGTCAGTGATGGCCACTCTGATTTTTCTAGATCTTTCAAATGGCAATTGGTGTTCATAATTTGAGGATGGGTGATGTCTTGTTACAGAATGATGAGTCAGGAGTAGAGAAGCAAGTGGGATACTTAGATAAGAAGCTAAACCAGTAATAGAAAAAGTATTCTACTGTCAAAAAACAGACTATCGATTGTTATTGGATCTTTGCAACCTTGCTGTCTATATTCAATATGGAAATAAGGAGATGCTAATTTACACTGACTATGATCCACTAGCCTTCATTAACAACATTAAAAATCAGAACGTGAGACTATTCAGATGGAGCCTTTTGTTGCAACCATTTAATGTAAAAATAGTTTGTGTTAATGGAAAATACTGTGGAGATTACATTATCCTGAATGTAAAATGTTAGAATAAGTTAAAATTTAAGAAATAATTATGCAGTTGGTTCTGCTATAACACGTATTTCTTCAATGCAAATTGGCTTTAAAGCGATAGAAGAATTTAGACTGTTACTTGTAGAACATGAACTTTCCTTACCTGTATTGACTATAATGTGATTCCGGCCTCATTAGTTTAAATGGTGCAGCTGTTGTGTGATTTTCCTATAATGTGAGATCGCACAAGAATGGGACGATCGTGTTATATCTAAACCAACTGTACTGTGTATGTGGAATATGCTGGCTAGAAAGCTACCCAAAATTTCTGAGTGATAGGGATCAGGAAAAAGTTAAGGAATTTGAGAGTTCCAGTAGTTTCAGATTTGGGGATGATAACTCACTAAACTCTTTGAAAAGAACAGTCACTCCTTGTGAAATAGTCAATATCAAACTAATCAAGCTAACTTATTAGCACTGTCATAGTATGCAGTGAAATACCGTTGATAATTAAGTAGCCCATTGCTGAAAACAGCACAGATGAAACTGAATATGGAAAATGACAAAGTGTTTGTATTTGGGAATCTGTGAATTTCCAATTTACAAACTTAGGATGCTATTGAATTCATTTAATAGGTTATAGCCCTCTCCACTAGACAAATGAAATGTGTTATTGACATGGAGGTAGAAATAAAGAAGACAAAAAGTCAATTGCATTAAAATTACATAGGTAATTTGTCTATGCATCCTCAAAAAGATTAAAACTTATTGTAAAGGATGCAGGAATAAGGGATGGGGAGTATAAGCTCATAGAAGACATAAGTGATAGGTGTGAGATTTGTAAGAAATGTTGATGGATACTGTCATAGCCTATATTATGTCTGCCCTTAGCAAGAGATTTCAACAAGATAGTGGCTATGAATTTAAAAGTATGGAATAGTGAAAAAAAATCACTTTTTATTTAATAGATTTAGCAACTGGATTTTATTGGTCAACCATAATAAAAAAAAGAAAGTAATATTGGATAAAGTAATAGAAAAGTGGATAGGATCAGACTTGGACCACCTGTAAAATTTCTCACTAATAATGGGAGTGGATGTTAGAATTTGCTAATGATGAATTCAGAGATATGTGTACAAATATGATCATAATGGTTTTGAATATAGCATTATAAATATAGTAATAGGATTTTGAAAAGTATACAGTAATAGTAAAATTGCTCATAAAATTAAGGCAGATTGGCCAAACTGTAAATCGTCATCTACATTAGAGGGGTGTCCATGCTGGGAATTCATTCCATTTAGTTGGTGGGTAAAATTAATATCTGTTTCTGGTAGGAATTCTGAAGTTCCATCAGTAATAAGTGATCAGCTGACAGCTTCAGAAGACACTTCATTAGCTTTACGTTTTTGGAGTATTTGGATTCACCACATGCAAGCAGAAAGGCTATCGATAAAACTGAAGTCTCGGAAAAAATTAAATGAGCCTTAAGATAAAAGTAAGACCATTGGATAGCAGTTGCAATCAGTAAGATATGATTTAATATCAAAGAGAGGGGCTTATAGGATGGAGAGGCCCACATTGGTTATCGATAAGAATGGAAAACTAATAATCGTGCAGCACTGGAACTAGATTGTTCAGGTTCACTCTTCAAGGATTAAAAATTTGCAGATTTTGAAGGAGTTAGAGAAAATAATGAGCAACCAGGAATCTCTCATCCCCAAACGTTATACAGCATGAGAATCGAACTGCTGCAATTCACAGTTTGTCTGCTGGTAGATAGATAAATTCTAATGGTAAATTTGAGTCCATTGGTCCCAAAGGCCAACTGCCAAAGGTGATACAAAAGTCAAATATTTACCAGAGGTGCTAGTCAGTGGAGAAATGCAAGTATTATAAGTAAGACAGGGACTGTCACTAGAAAATATTAAAGCTGGATGAATGTGCAGCATGAGAGTCAGGAGGTTAGGCCCATGGATTGCGAACTTAAATTACAAAAATGGAAGACAAGAAGACACAATGTTTACCCAAATGGTGGGTCAGGGACCATAGATATGCTTAGAAAGAGATTGCAAATTGTTGAAGAAGATGCTATTAATAGGAGGGAGCAATCAAAACAGTATCAGTCCAGAAAGAGATAGAAGGCAGATAAAGGGTGTAGTTTAACATGAACAAGAAATATAGTACAAATCAAGAATGCCAACAGGAGCAAAACCCCATATGATTGGGAAGTTATAAGCAGCCACAACAAGCCAGAAACAAGTGAAGAAATTGTGCTGACCAGCAAGAACTGCAAAGCTGGAGGAAATTTGGGGTTTACAAAGTGGTGCCAGATAGAGGGCAACCAATCCTATTACACAGGTGGATATGCATGAAAAGGTGTTTTCTAATGGGACTTACAAGGCTAATTGTACAAGGTTTTGAAGAAAAACAGGGGCACCAAGATGCAAGAGTAGATTGACCAAAGGAAGGAAAAACAGCTTTGAAATTTTCTTGATTGTCTTGATACACACCTTTGGGAGTGTAGATCAATTGATATTAAAACAGCATTTCTGCAGTTTGAGGGAAATGTTTTATTGTCCTGCAAAAACTTACCAAACATAATTTGGATACTCTGGAAGTTAAATTAATGTGTATATACATCCTAAACATTGCCTTTTGAATTGGTATTTCTGAATAGAGTCTGGCTTCTTAAAACTGGGCTGTCTTCAGTCAAAAGCAGATGATGTCATGTTTTACTGGGACCATGAGGGGCAGTTTTCAGGCATTTTTATGACATACTTAAATGATTTTGTTTTGAGTGGGAGGAGAGCAGTGAATGCAAGAATATTGTCCTAAACAGACTTAAACCAGAACTCAAAATTGTAAATCAGGCTTTTGGGGCTTTCAAGCACATTGGATTGGAAATCAGGCAGACTGAATCAAGTGTCACTTTACATCAGCAATTTTATTTTTGGAAACTGCTAGTCTTGTTTTTAGTCAAAGTAGACCCTCGCAAAAAGATGTTGTAGCTTCCAAACTGAAATGGAGGAGTTGTGCAGTCTAATTGATCAGCTGAATTGGCTAGGCATCCAAGGAAGGCCAGTTGTTAGCTTTGAACTGTTAGAGCTGAGTCCAACAACAAAAAATCTCAAGGTGGAAGTTACTATTAGTGTTGAGAAAGACATATAATCAGGTACAATGGCACCAGGGAGATACCCTTCGTCAGGAATTAAATTCTGTGCAGGAAAGTGGATGGTCAACCATCCTCACCCACTGTCAATTAAGGCCCTTAGGTAGTCAATTAACAACCACCTAAAGACTAATTTGGTCTTTGCCCGGATTAACAGTGCTTCCTGCAGGAGAGAAAAGTAGCAATCTTGCCATATGGTACTCAGGGAGGTCCTCCTACTGAGTAGTATGGTTTGTGGGGTCCTTAATGTACCCCAATCTGTGGAAATTGGGTGCACAGGTGGAATTTAGGAGGTTGACCGGTGGATGTCACCCTTGCCTTCACATTCACACTGAGTTGCTCACCCACATTATCACTACTCCCTGATTCTGTTATCACCTTGAGCATCTCCCCCACCCACATGACCACCTTCTGTGATTTTGTTGCCCCTGCCTCCTCGAAGAAAATGCTATTTATCTTCTCACTATTTCTGTTTTTTGCTGCTGATGTGCAGTAACCACCTGGACCTCTGATGTGGCACTGTTTCTCCCAGTGGCTAATAACTTCTGTTTGGCCAATAGCCTCAGGCAAACTGGGCATTGCTTTCCTTGGAAATGATTGACTGAGAAGCTTGCCAAGTGATCACTTCGTGCCTAATTCACAGTAGTAATGTCACTGAGAATATTTATTGCTGACAATGAACACTTCTCCTCTGCTAACTTCCCTTACAGTGATAACGACAGCATTTGACATGTGAACTGGATTTTCATATACCATAAATCCACCATTAGATATAATAAAGACTGTACCCTCTCTTCAAGATAAAATCCATAATGAGAAAATGAACATATCCTGTACAATATAAACTCATAGTGAGAGAAAGCTGAGCGTAAGGTATAATTTAAATTCACATTCAGAGCCTGCATGACTGCACTTTCAACTTTATATAAAAGAACTTAAGTTTCCAAGCAACGCTTTTCAATTCAGACTTCTGGTTATCTCACCTACCGTATTTTTAAAGATTTTGACAAACACATTTTTTTTGCTTTTCTCTTGACATGAAATACTCTAGGTACTGCCTTCTAGGCTTTTGAAAACATATTTTATTAACCTGAATCAAATAATAAACAAGGTCCTTGGGTCTGCTACAGGTGTACCTTTTTTACTTTATATTTTAGATACTAAATGGATACACACACTGAATTGAGAGATTCAATAATTTATCTTGTCTGATTACTGATGAAATGTAATTGGATGAAAAGCAGGGAACTTGCCCTAATCCCTGTTTTAGCTTTCTATAGTTCTGTCCTTGACCAGCCTATGGAAAGCAAATCATCAATATTCAATGCAATTCTCTTTTCATTTGAGATCCCAAGATGTTTAACCCAAGACTTAATTTTATTGTGCAGTGATTATAAACTACCTACTGGGACATCAAGCAAGAGTATTCTCCAGAAAATCCTCGAAACAAAGCTGAATTAACTTGCAGCTTGCCAGTGCCAATTAACTTGTAAGGAAACGCTGCCTTGATTGTTTTGTTGCTGTCAGCAAAATTAAACAATCTTCTTGTTCACCAACATAAAGATCCTAAAATTTTCAACAAATTACAATCTGTTATTTTCTACAAAATCTATGAATAGGGAGCATGCTTTTATTTCCTACAAGAAGATAAAGAAGCATCACATTGATTTTATACAAGGCATATTCTTGCTTTACTTAAAAACCTTATTGAATGAGTTCTACAGAACAGTTGAGCAGTGAAAGCTGGACCTGAAATAGTTGATACTTCATTAGTGTGGAACAAATGACATTAAGTAGCAAAATCTTCCTAATTTTGTCAATTTCAATACCAAATTAAGTAGCCAGGTTAAGTTTTGATTTTAAAGAATCTAACTAAGCATTAGCCATTGTTATACATGTGTGGTTTTAGTTAAGATTCAAGGAGAGTCATCATTCCTAATTGTATTATTGCCATTTAGAATAAACCTGGTTCCTTCATTTCAGCTGTGTCTGTTACATGGAAAAATGAAACTCCATTTAGTTGAGTAAATATGGAACGGAATCTTGTTGAGGTGTCAGGGTCTTGGCTCCCAGCTGGAGAACTGGTGAGTAGGAAGGGAAGAGGATGAGATTCTGAAGGGACAATATAGAAAGTTAGGCAGGAATTTAAAAAGGAGACCTCGAGTGTAGTAATATCTGGATTACTCCCGGTGCTACGAGCCAGTGAGGGTAGGAATAGGAAGATAGAGCAGATGAATGCATGACTGAGGAGCTGGTGCAGGGAGGAAGGGTTCATATTGTTGGATCATTGGAATCCCTTGTGCAAGCAGGACAGATTGCAACTGAATTGGAAGGGAATTAATACACTGGCAGGGAGGTTTGCCAGAGTTGTTCGGGAGGATTTAAACTAGTAAGGTGGGGGGTTAGGGGGTTGGGGGGTGGGTGGGACCCAGGGAAATAGTGAGGAAAGAGATCAATTTGAGACTGGTACAGTTGGGAGAGGGAGTGAGTCAAAGAGTCAAGTTAGGCAGGAACAAAGCAGAGAACAAGGTAGCACTGATAAACTCATTTATTTCAATGCATGAGACCGAAACGGGGAAGGCAGATTAACCCAGGAACATGGGACTGGGATATCATTTCAATTACAGAAACGTGGCTCAGGGATGGACAGGACTGGCAGCTTAATGTTCCAAGATACAACTGCTATAGAAAGGATAGAAAGGGGGTGGTGGGGCGCATTGGGGGGGTGCAAAAGAGGAGGAGGAGTGGCGTTTTTGATAAGGGATAACATTACTGCTGTACTGAGGGAAGATATTCCTGGGAATACATCCAGGGAAGTTATTTGGGTGGAACTGAGAAATGAGAAAGGGATGGTCACCTTATTGGGATTGTATTATGTACCCCCTAATAGTCAGTGGGAAATTGAGAAAACAAATATGTAAGGTGATTTCAGTTATCTATAAGAATAATAGGGTGGTTATGGTAGGGGATTTTAACTTTCCAAACATAGACTGGGACTGCCATAGTGCTAAAATTTTACATGGAGAGGAATTTGTTAAGTGTGTACAAGAAAATTTTCTGATTCAGTATGTGGATATACCTACGAGAGAAGGCGCAAACTTTGACCTACTCGAGGGAAATAAGGTAGGGCAAGTGATTGAGGTGTCAGTGGGGGAACACTTTGGGGCCAGCGACCGTAATTCCATTAGTTTTAAAACGGTGATGAGAAAGGATAGACCAAATCTAAAAGTTGAAGTTCTAAATTGGAGTAAGGATAATTTTGATGGTAATGGGCAAGAACTTTCAAAAGCTGAATGGGCCAGGTATTTGTAGGAAAAGGGACGGCTGGAAAATGGGAAGCCTTTAAAAATGAGATAACAAGAGTCCAGAGACAGTATATTCCTGTTAGGGGTAAGGAAAGACTGATGGGGGAAGGGAATTCTGGATGACGAGAGAAATTGAGCATTTGGTTAGGAGAAAAAAAAGAAGCATATGTCAGCTATCGACAGGAGAAATCGAGTGAATCCTTAGACTACAAAGGCAGTAGGAATATACTTAAGAGGGAAATCAGGAGGGCAAAAAGGGGACATGAGATAGATTTGGCAAATACAGTTCAGGAGAATCCAAAGGGTTTTTATAAATACATTAGGAACAAAAGGGTAACTGGGGAGGGAATAGGGCCCCTCAAAGATCAGCAAGGCAGCGTATGTGTGGAGTCGCAGGAGATGGGGGAGATACTAAGCAAGTATTTTGCATCAGTGTTTACTGTGGAGAAGGACATGGAAGATATAGAATGTGGGGAAATAGATGGTAACATCTTGAAAAATGTCCATATTGCAGAGGAGGAAGTGCTAGATGTCTTGAAATGCATAAAAGTAGATAAATCCCCAGGACCTGATCAGATGTGTCCCAGAACTCTGTGGGAAGCTAGGGATGTGATTGCTGGGCCCCTTGCTGAGATGTTTGTATCATCGATAGTCACAGGTGAGGTGCTGGAAGACTGGAGGCTGGCTAATGTGGTGCCACTATTTAAGAAAGGTGGTAAGGAAAAGCCAGGGAACTATAGACCAGTGAGCCTGACATCGGTGGTAGGCAAGTTATTGGAGAGAATCCTGAGGGACAAGATTTACATGTATTTGGAATGACAAGATTGATTAGGGATAGTCAACATGGCTTTGTGTGTGGGAAATAATGTCTCACAAACTTGATTGAGTTTTTTGAAGAAGTAACAAAGAGGATTGATGAGAGCAGAGCAATGGACGTGATCTATATGGACTTCGGTAAGACGTTTGACAATGTTCCTCATGAGAGACTGGTTAGCAAGGTTAGATCTCCTGGAATACAGGGAGATCTCACCATTTGGATACAGAACTGGCTCGATGGTAGAAGACAGGTGGTGGATAGTTGCTTTTCAGACTAAAAGCCTGTGACCAGTGGTGTGCTACAAGGACCAGTGCTGTGTCCACTACTTTTCGCCATTTACGTAAATGATTTGGATGTGAACATAGGAGATATAGCTAGTAAGATTGAAGATGACACCAAAATTGGAGGTGCAGTGGACAGTGAAGTAGGTTACCTCAGAATACAATGAGATCTTGATCAGATGGGCCAATGGGCTGAGGAGTGGCAGATGGAGTTTAATTTACATAAATGCGAGATGCTGCATTTTGGAAAAGCTAATCAGAGCAGGATTTATACACTTAATGGTAAGGTCCTCGGAAGTGTTTCTGAACAAAGAGACGTTGGAGTGCAGGTTCATAGTTCCTTGAAAGTAGAGTTGCAGGTAGATAGGATAGTGAAGAAGGCATTTGGTATGCTTTTGTTTATTGGTCAGAGCATTGATTTTAGGAGGTGTGAGGTCATGTTGCAGCTATACCGGACATTGGTTTGGCGACTTTCAGAGTTTTGCATGCAGTTCTAGTGTCCTTCCTATCAGAATGATGTTGTGAAACTTGAAAGGGTTCAGAAAAGATTTACAAGGATGTCGCCAGGATTGGAGGATTTGTGCTATCGGGAGACGCTGAAAAAGCTGGGGCTGTTTACCCTGGAACGTCAGAGGCTGAGGGGTGACCGTATAGTGGTTTATAAAATCGTGAGGGGCATGGATAAGGTAAATCGACAAGGTATTTTCCCTGGGGTGGGAGAGTCCAGAACTAGAGGGCATAAGTTTAGGGTAAGAGGGGAAAGATATAAAATGGACTTAAGAGGCAACTTTTTCATGCAGAGGATGGTGCGTGTATGGAGTGAGCTGCCAGAGGAAGTGGTGGAGGCTAGTACAATTACATCATTTAAAACGCGTCTTGATGGGTATATGAATAGGAAGGGTGTGGAGGGATATGGGCCAGGTGCTGGCAAATTGGATTATATTAGTTTAGGATATCTGGTTAGTATGGATGAGTTGGACAGAAGGGTCTGTTTCCGTGCTGTACATCTCTCTGATTCCACGACTCTATGAATGACCAGCATGTTCCTCTTTCTTGAACAGCACTGTCCCAAAAGATAACCAGGCAATGGAAAAGCCAGCAGGTATCTTTCTATGGACAAAGTTAAAAATCTCACAACACCAGGTTATAGTCCAACAGGTTTATTTGGAAGTACTAGCTTTCAGAGTGCTCCAAAAGCTAGTGTTTCCAAGTAACCCTGTTGGATTACAACTTGGTATTGTGTCATGCTTAACTTTGTCCACCCCAGTCGAATACCATCTTCTCCACATCTTTCTATGGAATTAAGTTACTGGGGATAAAGGTTTTGGCTAATAAGAGCCGATGGCCAATCAAAGGTTGCCCATTCTTATGCTCAGTAATGCCACAGGAAGGCTGTCATTTCTGCCAGAAAGACATGCACTAAATGCACAGGATCAAGGAATGATGCAAGCTTTAATTAAGTAATGGGGGGAAAGTGAAGTCATGGAGATGGTAGAGGGGATTTGGCAGCAAATGTATGACTTGGCTTTCAATGGGTCCCCCATTCCTGATTTTGCTTTAAATCAGGCAATGAATTACAACCATTACAACCACTGGCAACCTCCACTCACAAAGAAGTGACAATTTAGGTTTATAGTTTTAATTGTTGTGGATTGCCTAATGGTGATAACATGCAACTGGGTTAAACTCAGTGATAGTGGAGTGAGTCATTAATTGACTGCCTCAGGTTCAGTTGATGGCAAGATGGGGAGATCAACCATTGGTCTCACCTCGAAGAATTTAATTCTTATTAATTCTTACATAAGTGAGAAGATGGCCGGATTTAGCTACACCACCATCCTGCCTGATTAAATGCTTTTCCTCACCTCCAAACTGCCACCAAAAAAAATAGAAAAGTCCATTCACAGGAATGACAGTAGACAATTTAACATCTAAGTTTATTTTGCTAAAGAATTGAAGAGTGTGGTGCTAGAAAAGCACAGCCGGTCAGGCAGCATTTGAGGAGCAGGAGGATCAACGTTTCAGGCATAAGCCCTTCATCAGGAATGAGGCTCAAATTTGGCCAAAGAATTGCCTCTCAGAAAGCATTCTGAGATAAAGTAGCTGGATTTAGTAATGTAAGCACTTGGAAACTCATGTCCAAGAATCTAAATTCACACAGTGGCGGTTTTGCCTGAGATGTTGTTTGGATAACTGCCAAATAAAATAACTGTTTTTGCTAGACTTGTGTCAGGTAAATTGCTCACCAATTTTTTACTTTGTTGTACAACAATGCAATTCTTTTTCAGAAGCAAATAATATGAAAAATAAATCCTTTTTCCTGCAATTTAAACTCTAGCTTCTATCCTATTTTTATCTTTAAAAATGCAATCACCAATTACTTTAGAATTAAGAACCTGCTGTATTCCATTTCTTTATTGTCTCATATTGAATAAGGTCTGACAGCAGACCACAGTTCATTGGCAAACCTTTACAAGACTTTGCACCTTCATGGTAGAAGGTATGAATAGTATTCCAAAAATACTAAATAATCAAGGGACAAAAGGGAAAGAGGAAATAAATCCCATGACCATCGTTATAGCAATCTGCGTATTGGGGTGAAAGGCCAACGTCCCGTGGACCTGCTGTTTGGGGGGTCGTGCTGACTTGATGGGCTAAATTACCTCTGTGCACTGCAGGAATTCTGTGATGCTGTGACAGTGTGGGAAAATGTGAGGTGATTGTATTGTGGCAGGGAGCATAGAGGTGCTGAATATTAATCAAATGAAGGAAAGCTACAGCACAGAAGGATTTGGGACTTCTTGTGCATAAGCCACAAAAGGGTAGCATATGAATTCAGCAGGTTATAAGAATACAAATAGAATGTGACTTTTATTTCAAAGGGAGTGGAATATTATGAAAGAAAAGTCTTGCTAAAACTATGCAAGACACCTAGAGTAGATTAGACAACACCTAGAATATTGTGAACAGTTTTGGTTTTCAAAAGATAGATTGTTAATCAGTGATGGAATCAAGGATTATGGGGAAAAGGCTGGAGAGTGGAATTGGAGTTCCTTTCAAACACACAACCACTTCCATCTAGAGGAACAAGGGCAGCAGATACATGGGGACACTACCAGGTTCCTATCCAAACCATTCACCCACCTGACTTGCAAATATATCACAGCTCCTTCACTGTCGCTAGGTGAACTACAGCAGTTCAAGAAGGCAACTCACCACCACCTTCTCAAGGGCAACTAGGTACAGGCAATAAATGCTGGCAAGCCAGCAATGGCCCACATACCACAAATGAATAAAAAAAATTACTACATTTTTGTGAGAGAGATAACTATCCAAAGCACAACTTGTGCTCAATAGGCAAGAGCGAATGACCTTGCTGAGAAACCAATTGTCTAACCATTCTAATGCATAAAATTTTCTTCTTAAATGACAGAGGTAGATGAAAGAGAAACACAACTGGTAAGCAGTAAAGACCTACCACATCTGTGTAATGGGCAGAGAATGAGAGTCTGAAATCCAAATAGAAATTCTTGAATATCAGCAAAGGTTTCTGGAATATGCGACCAGTCTAGGTCATATGAAGACATGCCAAACATACATGAAGAAAGTCAGGAAGAGAATATAGACAACATTGTGGGCGACACGGTGGCACAGTGGTTAGCACTGCTGCCTCACAGCGCCAGAGACCCGGGTTCAATTCCCGCCTCAGGCGACTGACTGTGTGGAGTTTGCACGTTCTCCCCGTGTCTGCGTGGGTTTCCTCCGGGTGCTCCGGTTTCCTCCCACAGTCCAAAAGATGTGCAGGTCAGGTGAATTGGCCATGCCAAATTGCCCGTAGTGTTAGGTAAGGGGTAAATGTAGGGGTATGGGTGGGTTGCACTTTGGCGGGTCGGTGTGGACTTGTTGGGCCGAAGGGCCTGTTTCCACACTGTAATGTAATCTAAAACATTATTTGTGTATTGAATTGAGTGACAGCAATTTTCATCAAGACAAACAAGATAAATTGATCACAATATATTTCTCTCCAGATCGGTATATGATCACCAAATCAGGAAGAGTTACCAAACCTCAAAAGCTTGAATTGAGTTGAGTTTGATCACTGCCTATATTTAGTTTTAAAGAAATATCACTGCTGATCACCCTGCCGTATTCTTGTGTTATTTTCTATAACACAGAATGACAACTATTTTACTAAATTTGCAAGTAGCATAGGTGCAGTTTACTTATTCATTTCAAACAGGTTAACTGAACAAACAAATTGATTACTTGCAGTTACAAAGCAGCCTATTCTTAGTTTGGCATGCTGCTGCTTAGACTCCTCATGGCTACTGGTCATCATAGCATTGTAGAGGTCTACAGTACAGGAAAAGACCCTTCAGTCCCTCAAATCTCCGCTGGTCCACATCAACCACCTCACTATTCTAATCCCATTTTCCAGCACTTGGCCCACAACCTTGGTAGCACAAGAGCACATCTAAATACTGTTTTGGGGATCTTTGACAGGGAGCAGCCCCACAAACGATATAGGTAGGAAAAGGGATGGGGATTTAAGGCAGAAATTCAAGGAACTAGGGTAGAAGCTTAGAGGCAGAACAAAGAGAGTTGTTATGTCTGGTTTTGTTACCTGTGCCACGTGCTAGTGAAGTGAGGAATAATGAGAGAGAGCAGTTGAACACGTGGCTACAGGGATGTTGCAGGAGGGAGGGATTCAGACACCTGTATAATTGGAACTCATTCTGGGCTGGGGGTAACTCTACAAATGGGATGGTCTACACCTGAATTAGAGGGGTACCAATATCCTGCGGGGGAGGTTTGCTAATGCTCTTCAGAAGGATTTAAACTAATTCAGCAGAGGGGTGGAACTGGATATAGGTTTGCTTGCTGAACTGGAAGGCTCAATTTCAGACGTTTCATCACCATACTAGGTAACATCTTCAGTGAAACTCCGGATGAAGCACTGGTGATGTAGCCCACTTTCTATTTATGTGTTTGGATTTCCTTGGGTTGGTGATGTCATTTCCTGTGGTGATGACATTCCCTATGGTGATGTCATTCCCTGTTCTTTTTCCCAGGGATCCAAGTCAATGTGTTTGTTGATAGAGTTCTGGTTGGAATGCCATGTTTCTAGGAATTTTCGTGAGTGTCTCTGGCTTATCCTTAGATAGATGTGTTGTCCCAGTCGCAGTGGTGCCCTTCCTCATCTGTATATAAGGATACTACTGAGAGTGGGTCATGTGTTTTTGTGGCTAGTTGATGTTCATGGGGGATGGGAACCTCAATTGTACCTCCAGTGTACAGGAGGTTGAGAGTAGTGAGGTCATGAATAAGGTTTCAAGGTTGCAGGAGTGCACTGGCAGGCAGGAAGGTTGTTTGAAGTGTGTCTATGCCAGGAGCATCCGGAATAAGGTGGGTGAACTTGCAGCATGGGTTGGTACATGGGACTTTGATATTGTGGTCATTTCGGAGACATGGATAGCGCAGGGGCAGGATTGGTTGCGACAGGTTCCAGGGTTTAGACGTTTCAGTAAGAACAGGGAAGGTGGTAAAAGAGGGGGTGGTATGGCATTGTTAGTGAAGGACAGTATTATGGGGGCAGAAAGGATGTTTGATGAGGACTCGTCTACTGAGGTAGTATGGGCTGAGATTAGAAACAAGAAAGGAGAAGCCACCCTTTTGGGAGTTTTCTATAGGCCTCCAAAAAGTTCCAGAGATGTAGAGGAAAAGATTGCAAAGTTGATTCTGGATAGACCATAAGACACAGGAGCGGAAGTAAGGCCATTCGGCCCATCAAGTTCACTCCTACTCTGGATAGGAGCAAAAGAAACAGGGTAGTTGTTATGGAGGTCTTTAACTTTCCAAATATTGACTGGAAATGTTATAGTTCGAGTACTTAAATGGGTCAGTTTATGTCCAATGTGTGCAGGAGGGTTTCCTGACAAAGTATGTAGACAGGCCAACAAGAGGCAAGACCACATTGGATTTGGTACTGGATAATGAACCGTGCCAGGTGTTAGATTTAGAGGTAGGTGAGCACTTTGGTGATAGTGACCACAGTTCGGTTACGTTTACTTTAACGATGGAAATGGACAGGCATATACCACAGGACAAGAGTTATAGCTGGGGGAAAGGCGATTATTATGCGATTAGGCAAGATTTAGGATGCATAGGTTGGGGAAGGAAATTTGAGGGGATGGACCTTGTTCAAGGAACAGCTACTGCATGTCCTTGATAAGTCTGTACCTGTCAGACAGGAAGGAAGTTGTCGAGCAAAGGAACTGTGGTTTATTAAAGAAATTGAATCTCTTGTCAAGAGGAAGAAGAAGGCTTATATAAAGATGAGACATGAAGGCTCAGTTAGGGCACTTGCGTGTTTCAAGTTAGCCAGAAAGAACCTAAAGAGAGAGCTAAGAAGGACCAAGAGGGGACATGAGAAGTTTTTGGCAGGTAGGATCAAAGGATCAAAGAAAACCCTAAAGCTTTCTATAGGTATATCAGGTTTAGGGTGAGAGGGGATAGATATAAAAGAGAGCTAAGGGGCAACTTTTTTCATGCAGAGGGTGGTATGTTTATGGAATGAGCTACCAGAGGATGTGGTGGAGGCTAGTACAATTGCAACATTTAAAAGGCATTTGGATGGGCATATGAATAGGAAGGGTTTGGAGGGATATGGGTCGGGTGCTGGCAGGTGGGACTAGATTGGGCTGGGTTATCTGGTCAGCATGGACGGGTTGGACCATGCTGTGCATCTCTATGAGTCTATGACTCTACCAGTCTGCTCTGTGGGATTTTAACAAAAGCCTTACTGAAGTGCAAATAGTCTAAGTCAAATGCATTGTCCTCATCTACATATATGGCCACATGTTTGAAACGTTCAGTCAAGTTGGTCAGACAAGATCTTCTGTTAACAAAACCATGCTGACTCTACTTGATGAATCTCTGCCTCTCCAAGTGCAGATTAATTCTGCCCCTCAGAATTCCTTCTAATACTTTGCCAACCACTCAACTTTGACTGACTGACCTGTAATTTCCTATTTTTTCCCTTACTGCCTTTTTGAATAACCGTATCACATTAGATGTCCTCCAGTCATCTGGCACCTCCCCTGCGGCCAGAGAGGAATTGAAAATTATTGCCGGAGCGCCCCTACAATTTCCTCCCTTGCCTCACTCAACACCCTTGGAGATTTATCTATTTTTAAGCCTGCCAGTCCACTTTGAATCTCTTCTCTGTCTATGATAATTCCTTTAATAGTCATAATCCTTCTCCTTGATTTCTATACCCACATTATCCCTCTCACTCGTGAATTACCAAAATATTTCATTTAGAACCCTACATATGACCTCCGGCTCCACACATTCTGGTCCTTAAGGGCCCTATTCTTCCCCTAGTTATCATTTTGCCCTTATTATACTTCTAAACTAACTTATTTTTCTTTTCCTTTTTATTGGTCAGAGTATTGAGTACAGGAGTTGGGACATCGTCCTTTTATTTTACCTGCATTATTTTTCCCCCTTTTGCTCTCCAAATTTCCTTTTTAAGTTTCCCCTTGCACATTCTATGTTCCTGTAGGGTGTCTGATATTTTGAGCCCTCAGTATTTCACAGAAGCCTCCTTTTTTCCCTTTATTCATTTTTGTATATCCCTCAGTTACCAGAGTTCACTCTTCATCTATATTGGAACATGTTGGCCTCTACTCCCAATTTCTTTCTTGAATACATCCCATTGTTCTGAAATAGATCTACCTCAAAATATCTGCTTCCAGTCCACTATAGCTGAATCATATGTTATGTTCTTATTAAAATCAGCCATTTCCACTCCCCCTCCCCACTTTAGAACTTTTGATTTCAGGCCCAACCTGTCCTTTCCCATAACAATCTTGAAGCTAACTTAGTGGTGATCATGTGTTGCTATCCTGGACAATGACTCATGAGGGGCAGGGATAGGATAAATAGACGAAGTTTTTTCCCTGGGTTGGGGGAGTCCAGAGCTAGAGGGCATAGGTTTAGGGTGAGAGGGGAAAGATTTAAAAGGGACCTAAGGGATAACTTTTTCACGCAAAGGATGGTGTATGTACGGAATGAGTTGCTAGAGGAAGTTATGGAGCCTGCTATAATTATAACATTTAAAAGGCATCTGGATGGGTATATGAATAGGAAGGATTAAGAGGGATATGGGTGAATTTCTGGCAAATGGGACTAGATTAGGTTGAGATATCTGGTCGGCATGGACAAGTTGGACCGAAGGGTCTGTTTATGTACTATACATCTCTATGACTATGACTCATTAGTATACAATTTTTCATAAACTGTATTTCTCTTCTCCACTTTATGGCACCAGAACCTGTAGAGAATATGTTAAAACAAAAACAATACTGTCTGCACGCTCCCTGCAAAACCAGTTTGTAATTTGCTGGAGTCTAGCACAATGAAAAGATTTTTAAAGAGAGTTGTACAAAGGAAGTTGTAAAACTACTGTGTTGGTAGAACATCAGGAGCCAAATTTGTAATGTAAGTGTCCACATATTTTTACTTATGGACTGAAACTGAGAAAAATATGCATTGTTTTAAGAAGGGGAGAAGGTACAAGAGTGTTTGCAACTTGGAAAAATTAGTGAACTCAATTGGTGCATATAAAATAATGTTGCTTTTCAGGCACATGGAGTCTAGACAAATTGGTGCCATTTGTCATGGGTTCAGGAGAGCTGAGCTTAGCATAGACCTTCTGATTGGTCAGTTGCAGTTTGAGGTAGACTCTGAGGGGAGTGAAATAGAGCATGGAGACATTCAGAAATTAGCTGCATCTATCTCTTCCTCTCTCTCATTTCTTTGTAAAGTTGCTCTGTAAGTTTTTGTTCAAAAGAGCAGAAGACAGACATACATGCTGAAAGAAATAATAATGTCAAAAGTGTGAAGAAAGATCCCAGGTTTAAATGAGCAGCCAGTGAACTTAAGACTGATCATTGCTGTGCAAATATGATCGTGGCATCAGAGAGTCAATGGAATGTGCAGAGAATCCATCTCATTTTGTGATTTGGACTGGTGATACAGAACTGTGTTCTTCTGACAGTGGTTTTCCCTCTACACACAATATTCATGGTTTGTCTTTTTTCACTTTGCATGCCTCTGTGAGTGTGGGGGAAATTTTAAAAAGAGATAAAATTTAAGATATATAAATTACTGTTCTTGTTAAAGTTAAATGTATTACGATAAATTGTTATTTTACTGTTACTGAAGAAACTGGTGTGGCTTGCTTTTGTCTGGGTAGCAGCCAGCCTGAGGCATATTAGGATTTTAGTTTCAATAAACCTTCATTTTTGTGGTGTTGTGGAAAGATCACCTAATACTCAGAAAATCACCAGGAGATGCAGAAAATCCTTCTCAAAGTTAAACTTTCATTTGCAAACAAACACCATGGCAATCAGAAAATGTCTGCCCACACATCCTTCAGGCCCCTTTTGTTTATACTGTTCTAGTTCCCCGTTTTTCTGGTGTAATTAGCATAACCAATCATACTAGCTTGCCTTGTCTTTCTAAACTAATCATCTTCTGTCACACTGCTATGCTACTCTACACTTAACCTATCACATTACACCACCATCATCTTTAGCATTAGCTCATCTATCACATGATTTAACTCGCCTATCATAGTGTGATACCGTTGTCTGTT
This sequence comes from Chiloscyllium plagiosum, assembly GCF_037043375.1. Lineage (NCBI taxonomy): Eukaryota > Metazoa > Chordata > Chondrichthyes > Orectolobiformes > Hemiscylliidae > Chiloscyllium > Chiloscyllium plagiosum. The sequence goes on along the minus strand of NW_028270177.1, from coordinate 2,518,527 downwards.
ACATGTGCCCAGCTGTTGCTCATCTGTAACATGATCCTATGCATGCATTTCTCCACTAAGTTAACTATGTAATTGCGAAATTAACTTGCATTTTTCCATATTCCCCCACTTTGATATCTACTGGTCTCACACAGAGAAAGAATACAATGAGGCTCGACTACAAAGGCCAAAGCGGTAGTTGCAGCCCTGAAAGCAGGCAAAAACAATTTCTGGGGTTCAATTTTCAAAGGATTCTCCCTCCGTTCCTGGAGTCACTGGGCCAAAAACCCATCCCACAATACCTAGAACAGGAAAAAGGACCCAATGATCCCGCACAATCTAAGCACGCACGCAACACAACACAATTCAGACGTCTTCATTCGAACAAGGGTCTAGCACTTCAGCATACAGCAGATCATAGTAATAGAGCGTTGAAACCTTGGGGGAAGAGGGGGATGATCCAGAGTTCAAAGGAAGGACATGGAATTGCCGTGCAGCAAGACGCATAAAAGACTTAATAAAAGGTCGGCCACAGTAAAAGACTTACACAATGATAATCAGCACGATACCTGCAACGATCCCAATCTTGGTGAACCAAGGCCCCCTTCCACCCAAAACGCTATCCAACCAGCCAAAAAACCAATGGTCAGACTCCGCATTCTTCTTAAGCTCCTTCCTTAGATTCCTTAGCTTATCCATCACCTTAGTAAATTACCGTTCGAGGCTAGTATTATTGGGAATGAAGGTCCAGCAATGTTCACCAAACATTACACAAACCCCTCATTTTTTGGATAATAAACAGTCCAAAGCCTGTCTATTCGATCATGTCATCCTGGCAGTTGCATCCAATTGTTCCCCCAAAGCTGAGATGGCATCATCAGTGTAATTAACAAATCTCTGTTGGTTGTAATAGATGTAATTAATCCATGCAGCATTTTTGCTAACACCAATGGCAGAGATAAGTGCTTCCCAGCCCACGGCAATTTCATTTCGGGCCTTGAACTCATTGGGGATACCCTTTGGCTGGAAGAAGGTGAGGGCTGCAGATGCTGGAGATCAGAGCTGAAAATGTGTTGCTGGAAAAGCGCAGCAGGTCAGGCAGCATCCAAGGAGCAGTAGAATCGACGTTTCAGGCCCTTCCTGAAGAAGTGCTCATGCCTGAAACGTCGATTCTCCTGCTCCTTGGATGCTGCCTGACCTGCTGCGCTTTTCCAGCAACACATTTTCAGCTCCGAGACCCCTTGGCTGACCTATACCATCAATTTGTATTGCTGGATCAGAGACATACTCCCATTTAGGGCGTTGCAAAGTCGGTTATGATGGAGCGTCATATGGGGCCCGTGGTGACACAACAATCTCATGGAGGAGCATTACACGGTTGCAGACACCATCCCAGACGGTGGGAAGCATCGGACCCAACACCCCCTTCCAGGCCACACAGTCACCAGATATCTGCTAATGGAATGTGCTGAGAATTCATAATGAACTTGTGGTGTGGCGCACTGGCACCAAATGTTGGGTCCATCTCAATGTCAAGCATGTTCCCACAAGGGCCTCCAAAGTGGCCTCCCAGAACAGACAATGCTGTCTGAAACATTCAAAACTCAAGCCTTAACACATCACAAAATCAGCCACGAGGAACGTCTGATTACTTTTACTGGTAGACCAAGGAGTATCATAACTGCAACACTGTTGGAGTTGCTGCCTCCTCACTCATCCTGTCGACATAATGTGGAAGCCTGAAGGAGGAGACACCAAAAAGGACAATAGGGTTGCATCTGTAACGGTGAGCGATTCAGATCAAATGGCCGACGGGGTCATTGTCATTGCCATTGGGAGCAGGTGGAAGAATTGTAGGGCACAAGAACGATTAAGTATGATGTTTGTGTCTTAGTGCACAGGAAGCAGTCCTGTCTAGTCAGCATCTCTGCCGTGTAATTTGCCCATTGGTACCAATGATTGCTACAGGCAGACAACCATGCTAAGGGAGTGGGCTCCACACTCCTTACTCCTTAGTCGGCCATTAGTGGGCGGCACGGTGGCACAGTGGTTAGCACTGCTGCCTCACAGCGCCCGAGACCCGGGTTCAATTCCCGCCTCAGGCGACTGACTGTGTGGAGTTTGCACGTTCTCCCCGTGTCTGCGTGGGTTTCCTCCGGGTGCTCCGGTTTCCTCCCACAGTCCAAAGATGTGCAGGTCAGGTGAATTGCCATGCTAAATTGCCCGTAGTGTTAGGTAAGGGATAAATGTGGGGGTATGGGTGGGTTGCGCTTCGGCGGGTCGGTGTGGACTTGTTGGGCCGAAGGGCCTGTTTCCACACGGTAAGTAATCTAGGTATTCTAATCCTCTATACCTTTTGGCTAGGCTTTGCAGGGTATTGGCACTACCAAGTGAGATCAGCCAGGTCTGCCAAATTGATGGTCCCCAAGTCTGTACAGCAGTAGAAAGGTTCAGGATTGGGAAGGGGGGCATTAATGGCTTTCCCTAACCCGTCCCCAGCCATACAATCAGGAGAAAATTCACCTTCCACAGACCCACCTCTAATAGACCCAGAAGCACCAGTATCCCCAAAGACCGCACTCACCGACTGCCCAACATCACGTGAAAGAGCATCGATTCCCAGCGCATCCCAATCGATCACCGCTGCCCCTTCTTTACCTTCAGTTACCTCATCTCCGGAGTCAGTATGCATCTGCAGGACAGCTCTGGTGATTGAGATGATACCATGTAGATTGTCCTTCCACTTGAAGGGCAGTGGGCGGCACCTTGGTTACTGTGTAGGGTCCCCCTCTTCTCGGCTCATTCCACCTTCTCCGGAAAACACGTACATACACCTGATCTCTGATTTTAATAAGCCCCTCTTCTTTGCCAAACACTGGCTCCCTCAGTTTTTCCTGTGTGTGGATAGACTCATGTATCATAGCTAGTTGTTGCATAAACTGCTTAAGTTCTAGTTTCAATTGTTCCAAGCTCGGTCCTTGATATGGACCCCTCTACCTGGGCACTGGCATACGTCTACCGGTAAGCACTTCATGCGGCATCAAGTTAGTCATACAGTTAGTCTACATACAGTAGCTCATCAGTGCCAATGGCAGCGCATCGACCCAGTTAAGGTTGGTACTTGCGCAAATTTTATTCAACTTGGCTTTCAATTAATCTGTTCCACCATACCTTGCAACTGGGAATGATACACACATTCAAATTTCTGCTTGATCATCAAAGTCTGCAACACCAACTTAACCACTCTTTGGATAAAAGCAGACCTATTGTCTGAACTGATCTCTGACAGTGTGCCAAACCTTGGAATAACTTTATTTGTTAAGAGTTTCACTATTGTGCCTGCCTCTGAGTCTTTAAATGGAGTTGCCTCTACCCATCTACTGAATCTGTCGATTACCACCAACATATATCTCTTCCTTCTCACTGTCTTTATCATGTCCACATAGTCAATCACCAAATGCTTAAATGCTCCCTCAGGCACTGGTATGTCCTATAGGGGTCGCTATCCCCTTCCTGATATTATTTTGAGCACATACATTGCATTGTGACAATGTAATCCACTGAGGCCTGCAAGTAAGGTGACCAGCAAGCATCCTTTTTTATCTTCCTCAGTACTTCCCCTCTAACACAATGATCCAACCCATGTGCCTCTGGGATGAGAATGGTCAACAAAGGAGTAGGTGCCACCCACAAACCTTCCTCTGTGTTCCACATGCCTTCTTGGTTTCGCCCGGCTCCCCTTTGTCTCCACAGTATTTATTCAGCTAAGGTTGCCTTCCCTTGCATCTCAATGTTGTCTGCTATTGTAGGTTCTGGATCTAAATGCACTTGGGGTGTAATGACAGCTGAAATGCACCCAGAAGCCATTCTAGCTGCTTCATCTGCTGCCTGATTACCCTTAAACACCATATCACTGTCTTTTTTGTGTGCTTGGCACTTTATAATAGCTAGCGCTTTTGGCTTCATTAAAACAGCCGTCAACTGTACAATCTGCTGACAATGTTGTATGGGATCGCTGTTGCTCTTCCTGAAGCCCCTTTGCTTCAAGGCCACCCCAAATAGATAGTAGACCCCATGAACATAAGCTGAGTCAGTATAGATGTCGAGGAGAAAGTGAGGACTGCAGATGCTGGAGATCAGAGCTGAAAATGTGTTGCTGGAAAAGTGCAGCAGTTCAGGCAGCATCCAAGGAGCAGGAGAATCGACGTTTCGGGCATGAGCCCTTCTTCAGGAATCCTGAAGAAGGGCTCATGCCCGAAACGTCGATTCTCCTGCTTCTTGGATGCTGCCTGACCTGCTACGCTTTTCCAGCAACACATTTTCAGCTCAGTATAGATATTCGCCTCCTCACCTTCCATCGACTCGCATGCTGCTGTTAGTGCCTTAAACTCAGCTAGCTGAGGTTGTGGACACGCCTCCAATTTAACTGTCCTAAACTGAGACTGCTCTTGCTCCACTACTGCAAACCCAGCATGATTCCCATCATACTCTCCATAGCGTGAGCCATTAGATTAGATTACATTACATTACAGTGTGGAAACAGGCCCTTCGGCCCAACAAGTCCACACCGACCCGCCGAAGCACAACCCACCCATACCCCTACATTTACCCCTTACCTAACACTATGGGCAATTTAGCATGGCCAATTCACCTGACCTGCACATCTTTGGACTGTGGGAGGAAACCGGAGCACCCGGAGGAAACCCACACGGACACGGGGAGAACGTGCAAACTCCACACAGTCAGTCGCCTGAGGCGGGAATTGAACCCGGGTCTCCGGCGCTGTGAGGCAGCAGTGCTAACCACTGTGCCACCGTGCCGCCCATAAATACAAATCTACAAATAGAATTTTTTTTATCCTCATCAGGCAGTGGTTCAGACTGTAAATCAGTCCTCAATTTAGCAAATGTAGTCACCTCCCTCATGCAATCATGGGGATCTCCCTCATGTTCGAGTGGAACATAGTCAACTATGTTCCTTGTGGCGCATCTCTGTATAGTTATGTCTGGAAATGTCAATAACATCCGATGTACATTTGTCCCGGCAGTCGTCAATACAAATTGCCCTTTTTCTAACAATTCTGTTACTTTATGGTGCATGTACAAATTACAGGATAGCCCATTGTTATGGAGGATGCCTTCTCATATGTAAAATGAGGATGCCAGCCCTGGTATCAAGGTGGATATCCCTGAGCCACTTCATACAGTCTGGTCTAATAATATGCAATAGGCTGCTTAACTCTCCCTACGCCCGTCTCTTGTGCAAGTACTGCGGCAGCATAACTGTCTGTTGGTTGCGTAAAGGTGGAAAAGTTTTTCATTGTTGGGCAGGGCTAACACTGGGGCTGACTGCAATGCCTGCTTAAGGGTGTTCAAAGCTGCTGCAGCATCCTCATTCCACTGCAGTGCACTCTTCAGACTTGCATGCCCTACCTCCTTCATTATTTCAGCGTATTCCCCAATTCAGTCTGAACTAAATTCTGCCATCCCCAACACACTATTTCTTCACACAGTCTGATTTCTCACGATACCCTTTGGACCCCCCCCCCCCCATCTCTTTGATCCTGTTCTTGGAAACCCCAGTTCTGTCTGGGCTTTTGTTTAATTTTATTTTGCCCTTGGTATGGTATTTGTGGAAAAGATCTCCCTCAAAAAGTTTATTATCGGCATGGAATTTTCCGGCCCCTGCCAGGTGGTATGAGAGGGTTCTCTCTGGACCAGCATTTTGTTCGTTTCAGTAGCGCCTATCAACTCAGTTGTCACTGGCAACATCCTTTCGTCTTTCTCTCTCTCATTAAGTTTCTCGGGCTGCATTTGTGTCAACTTTCTTTGCACCTCCTCCTGTTGATTGACCAGCTTCTTTTTGTCCTTCTTTTGACTGCATGGACTACATGATCTCTGAATTCCTGGTGGGCAATTGACGTTAGACTTACTACCTCCTCGAGGTTAGGTTTGTCTTGAGGGGGCATTGTCTCGACAATAGCAGTCTGGAACATTGTGGTCAACAGTTGGCTACCTTTCATGTCTTGTTTCTGTTTCAAGCCTGGTTTTCTAGATAGGCTGTGGGGTTTTTAGTGTTTCCCAGTGGATCCCTTCCCAAAGCTTTGGGATCGATCTTAGCTGGGTAATAGACTCTAAGGGCCTGCCATTACCTTTGCCTTACTCGATCAAACCCAGCACTATTAATCATCGGATTGTCCACCACATCCTTCAGGTGGGCTCAGTCTATTATCTCTCAATTTTGGGAGCCCCACCACCTTTATTAGCTGTGCCTTCAAATCCCCCATAGCCAACAACCGTCTTGTGGTTTTGTCTTCAGAGCTCTAATCCACTTTCCTGCTCCATCATGTAATCTGGGCAACACATTTTTCAGCCCTTCCAAATCCAAGGAATGTATTGTGGCTGTCTCCCCACTGATATAAGCAATGGCAGCATCTTCCCCTGTGGTGTCTTCTTTCCCTTATTGAAACTGCTACATTGTGATTCCCCATCGGATTCCAATTCTTTACTCGACTTATTTCGTCCCATTCCTTTCCTACTGCTTGGGCATGTTACTGCATCCTCTGCCCCCTTCACCCTACCACTCTCTGTTTCTCTCCGCTCAACATTCCTGTAATGGTTTAGGTATGCCTCATAATCTCTTTGTGCTCTTAATGTGCGTAATATCTGAATTTTGTCTCGCAATCTTTCTTTTTCCTGTTGTACAGCTTCTATTTCTTCTTGCCTCCTCTCCTGTTCTGCCTCTCTTTTCATTCTTAATATATTCAGCTCTTGGTCAGCTTCCTCCCAATCCAATTCTTGCTCTATCTCTACTGTTCCCCTTAGTACAGACAGTGTTTCACATTCTCTTTGCCTGAATAGGGAGTTTTTTTTCTAATTCCTTTAAGTCCAGATATGTGTATGTTTTCTCTTGCTGAGCCTCTGTTTCCAAAGGCTGTTTGTTCTGTTCTGAGCGCGTGGAGATTTTTTTCTTCCAGAGCCTTTGTTTCCAAAAACTGTTTGTTCTGCTCTCTGGCACCCCTCCTGGTCATAACAGGTACCCGCTGGGCTTTTCTCAACTCTTTTCCCTCAATCCTGAAAAGTTTCACCGTCTCCTGTTCCTTTTTCTGTGTCCTCTTTTTAGATTTATCTTTGGGTCTGTGGTTCTTAATTAACCCTTCAATTTCATTGCACATATTTATATCAAAGGTACCTTCTTTTTGCCATTTTGTTCGTAGGTCCTTAGTTCTTTTTTCCCATTTTTCAGAAATTTTTATATCATTTCTTGCTACTGGGAATTTCCTACTCGGTATTTCAAAAGTAGTTCCTTTGTCCATAGTTAAAATTACATCAGTCTGATTATCATACAGTCCTTGTTTTTTAATATACAACAGTCTAGTGGCGCTTTGGAAAATTTGGCTGTTCTCTGCTATTTTAATTTTAATCGTCTGTTACCAATCTGCCAGCTTTCAATTTCACTCAGAATCAATAATACTAACAATAAAATAAGATAAGTTTGAAGGTGTTGTTTCACTGATAGTCAAATAGGATTCGGGTGTAAAGGAGCATGACTGTAAAAATAAAGACAGCAGGAGAAAAACTGCAAAAGGCAGTTTTATTGGTTACAGTGCGTGAGCCATTTTGCACGATCCATAGAAGTATAGAGCTCATGTGGATTAATCTCTAAGGAAGCACTAACTGGTAAATTGTTAAATCTGTTGATTTTTATTCAGAGCCTTTAGCAGTTAATATTGATTAAATTGCTAACCTCTTCACCTACCAAGCTCTGTACAAAATGCTTGGCTTCAGAAATGGGCCATTCCACTCAACAAATCAAGTCTCATGAATTTATCATTCACTCTCCATTCAGTCTATCAAACAAGCTGGCAAATTTGCAATTTCTTAATGAGGAAATGTGCATACTTTCTATTAATGGACTATTGAGCATGCAGGCGCTTAGAATTTAACTTGGTTGCTAGTGTTATTCGCTCGGAGTTGGGTAAAAGGGTTGAAGTTACTTATGACTCACTATTCAGGGAAGGAAATCTGCCATCCTCACTTGGTTTGGCCAACTTGTGACTCTAGGCCCACAGCAATATAGTTGATTCTCTCAACTACCCTCTGAAATGGCCTAGTGTGTTTCTAGCACTATTGTCCCAAACCAGCCTCATTAACTAGGTACTATGCTCCATGGAACTTAGCTTGTCCAAACTCCCAATCCAATTCTTCCACTTTCTGTAAGCAGAAGTACTCTCCACTGCCAGGATATCCTGAGATCCCTGGTACTGGCACCATATTTAAAAGGCCATTGTGCACCTAGTAAAGTGCTATTAGCCTGAAACTAACATGTATTTGTCCCATGCATAGCAGTCATGGAATAATTTGTGCTTTCTTTGCAAGAAGAGATTTAAAGGTCCTTTTGGGTGGGGTGGTGCACATGAACGTTATCCACTTCCCTCAGGTCCAGCAGAAGAGACCATGACACCACACTCTGCCAACCTGGTCTGAGGTTGTCAGACAGTTAGTACAGTATCAACTATCTGGAGGAATGTCCATTAGTGCTACCTCCAAAGAGGAAATCAGATGTTCTCTCTGGAGAGATCTGAAACCTGTCCTGTGGATACATGGAAACCTCCATGTCTCAACAATCAAAGAAAAAGCATTGTCTTCTGCTGTGTTACTTCTTACCTCCACTATGATTGTATTAAGAACATGCCACAACGTCTAACCCTTGACTGACACATTCCCTGCTTTGTCTCCATGGGGGTACCATTCGCATTTGACAGTCTCTGCAATCAAAAGGGTGGCATCATAAGACATTGCCTCGTCTACCTCTGAGGAACAGACCATAGATGCTTCCAAGGTAGTATTAGCAAGGCTGCCTCCTCTACCCACCACAAGGTCAGATACTGACACCTCAATGACAATGTTAGCTAGACTAGGGTCAGGAGCACAAGCTGGTGAGCAAATCACTGCCACGTCTCCACAGCTAGTCATGGAAGAAACACCACATGTTGCTGCACTGGGATGACTGCCAGAAATGAGGTACTTACTCAGCCTAGGTAGGAGATGATCCTATGGTTTTGGCAATTTGTGACTTCATGACGTGCGCAAGCAAACGCAGCAGTAGGGAAGTTTTTTGGGGGTGCTGGGAAACCTGCTGTATGTTCTTGTTTCTGTCCATTTGATTACAACTGCAGTTTTTGCTTTGACCCACCAAACATGAGTGGACCATAATCACCCTACTGCCTCCATGGACAAGTTATACTGCTTGGCCATTACTTGGAATGTGTCTAAGCATGCATCCGCACCAATAACAAGGCAACTGGAGGATGAAGGACCTTGTGCAGGTTTCCTCACACAGGGATAGGGAGGTGCAAGCAGGAGCTGCAAGCAGGGCAGTCAGAAGATTCCTGCCAGGATGGTCAGTTGGAGCTTGGCATTCCAATTCCATTCTGCCTGTTGTGTTTGCACATTCTCCCCGTGACTGTGTGGGTTTTGTTTCGGGTGCTCCGGTTTCCTCCCACAGTCCAAAGATGTGCAGGTTAGGTGACTTGGCTGTGCTAAATTGCCCATAGTGTTCAGGGATGTATAGACTAGGTGCGTTAGTCAGGGGTAAATATAGGGTAGGGGGAATGGGTCTGGGTGGGTTACTCTTCGGAGGGCCAGTGTGAACTTGTTGGGCCAAAGGACCTGTTTTCACACTGTAGGGATTCTGTGATTCTACCAGCTGCAGAATCTGACCTTTCCGATGTCATTGGTAGGGAAGAAAGAAGAAGAACTTCTAAGCGCACAGGTGACATGACACTGTAAATACGTTTTCACATTTGTAAATATTTGTTCACTTTTCTTCATCAGCTGTATATGAAAATTATTTGTCTAGTCGCACCTACAAAATTGAAGGTAGAAAGCCTGGTCGTTCTTTGTGCTAGATTTAGATTTTATTTCCACATGTAGTCAAGTACAGGAGTGCAGTGAAAAGTGTATAATGTCGCCACACATGGCGCCATCGTGTTCCTACATGATGTTTGATAGGTCAGGGTGTGAACTGAGCAGTTCCTGCCCCATTTGCAGACTATAGGTAAATGGCAGTTGGTTACCTCTTTGGCCACTAGATTCTATCTTCCGGCTGGCCAAATATCGCTAGTGCATTGCAGCCATTAGTGAGAGTAGTCCATAACGTTACATGATATGCTCAAGAGTTCTTGGAACAAGGTTTTGGAGTACAGGCAATAAGTTAATGCCTAAGGTTCATACATTCAGATAGCATGTAGAACCTGCGGATATGTTTCAGTATATGGGTGTCTTTGAACTGCTATTATCCTTTGAAGGGCATCACATTCAAAATTGAAGCACCTCTCAGAATGAAGCATTTACTCCGCCCATTCCAAATTTAATCACAGCCATTTTCATCTTCATCACTCACTCGTTAATTACAACCAACAGAAAGAAGCAGTAGTCATACCTCAACAGTTTCAGATGTGGCATCTTAACATTGGTGAACACCCAAATGCATGCATTCACTTCTTAGTAGTCCTACCCTTCGCCCTCATAGACTTTGAACTTCCCAAGTTGCAAAGCAACCTTGTATATTTAAATCCTCATCTCCCTACATGTGAGATCTAACAATGCATTGTCCTTCCATTGAAGCCAGGATGCTGCTATCAATAACCCCCCCCCCCCCCACCCCCCCACCACATTACTCCTTTCCATTCAATGCTCTACTGTCATATTCCTCCCACCCACCCCTTGAATTTTAGTGTGTGGAATCCCATAAATAACCATCTACCCCGCCTTGAGTGACTTTGTCAGACATCCCCTAACGATGAGAGACCAGACTGTGACTGATGTCTGTACAGCTCCCTGACTTTCTTACCATTATCCCCCAGACTGATTGGATTGCACCCATAGAGCTGACCATGGCCCATACCTTGGACTGATACCTGAGGCTGCTTTTGACTTAGTATGCTGGAATCCTTTTCCTGAAGGGTGTTTCCCTTGACTCTACTGAGAACTGTTTTCCTGGAACATTGAGACATGCTGTTCTTTTAAGGCAGGTTCAATATGTTTGACTCGTACACAGCTGGCACGTGGTGCCATTGTTACACTAATATAGCGCAATGATTGCTTGTGTCCACATTAAAAGGCAAGTCAAGATCACAGGTCGAAGAACTGTAGCCTTTAAGCTTAGGCTAAAGAAGCAAAGCACTAAAAAGCAAGGCATGGCGGGCCAAAGCAAGGCAGAGATGCTGTGAACATTGAAATAAGCACACAGTGAGTGAGCTAAGAGAGCAAATGAGGATCCCTGAGATACATTCTTCCCAAACCATGAGCTGGGTCCCTGTGTGCAAAATGTCTTGGTGCCAGCATTCCAATGAAAGGTGCCAGTGTACTCCAGAGTGCAGCATTGAAGTGCAGAAGCAGAACATGGATGTGCCAAGAGGATGCAGTGAAACTGGTATGTGTTGGATGCCATGTCTGTGGACTTAATCATGGGATGAGAGTGTCGCTGCAGCATTTATTGCCCATTCCTAATTGCCCAGAGGGCAGTTGAGAGCCGACCACATTGCAATGGTTTTGGAGTCACATGAAGGCCAGACTAGGTAAAGATGGCAGTTTCCTTCCCAAAAGGACATTAGTGCACCAGATGGTTTTTTTTCCAACAATCGACAATGGATTCATGGTCATCTTTAGACTCTTAATTGCAGAGGTGGGCTGAGAGGTGGCCGATGGAGTTTAATGCAGAAAAGTGTGAGGTGGTTCACTTTGGAAGGAGTAACAGGAATGCTAATGGTAAGATTCTTGGTAGTGTAGATGAGCAGAGAGATCTCGGTGTCCAGGTACAAAGATCCTTGAAAGTTGCCACCCAGGTTGATAGCCTTGTTAAGAAGGCATACAATATGTTAACTTTTATTGACAGAGGGATTGAGTTTTGGAGCCATGAGGTCATGCTGCAGCTGTACAAAACTCTGGTGTGGCCACACTTGGAATATTGCATCAGTTCTGGTCACCGCATTATAGGAAGGATGTGGAACCTTTGGAAAGCATTCAGAGGAGATTTACTAGGATATTGGCTGGTATGGAGGAAAGGCTGAGGGACTTGAGGCTGTTTTTGTTAGAGAGAAGAAGGTTGAGATGTGACCTTAATTGAGACATATAAGATAATCAGAGGGTTAGATAGGTTGGACAATGAGAGCCTTTTACCTCGGATGGCGATGGCTAGCACAAGGAGACATGACTTTAAATTGAGGGGTGATAGATATAGGACAGATGTCAGAGGTAGTTTCTTTACTCAGAGTAGTAGGAATATGGAATGCACTGCCTGCAACAGTAGTAGACTCGCCAACTTTAAGAGCATTTAAATGGTCATTGGATAGACATATGCACAAGAATGGAATAGGTTAGATGGGCTACAGATTGCTTTCACAGCTCGGCGCAGCATTGAGGGCTGAAGGGCCTGTACTGCGCTGTAATGTTCTAATGTCCCACTTCAAAATTCCCGATCCTATTAAAGAGTTTGGTTGAATTCACTCACCTAATCTGTCAAAGAATTGCTTTAAAAGTAAAGGCATCCTAGCGTGTGTTAAGGTGGCTCACCTGTCACATGAATAGAGAAAAGACCTAGGAAGACTGTTCTTTGGGCCCCTCATAAGTACTAGGAGCAGAGGTAGGCAATTCAGCCCCTCAAACTTGCTTTGCTATTTGATACAATTGTGGCTGATCTCATCTCTGCTTCAAATTCATTTTCCTGCCCACTCTCCAAAACCTTTCAACCTTTTATTAATTATAAATCTGTCTACTTCTTCCTCAAATTTACTGTGACCTGACATTTGCCACCCTCTGGTGTAGTGAATTCCACAGATTCACAAACCTTTGAGAGAAGTAATTTCTCCTCATCCCTGATTAAATCTGCTACCACTTATCCTAAAACTATGACCTCTCATTCTAGATTGCCCCAGAAGGAAACATCCTCTCTCTGTCTACTTAATCAATCCCCCTTCAGTATCTTATACACCTAATTAGATCTCTCACTCTTCTAAATACCAGAGAGTATAGGCCTAAATTGCTCAATCTCTCATCATAAGACAAACCCCTCATCTCCTGAATCTCCTTTGGACCCCTCAATTGCAGTTCATTTGCCCTCAAGTAAGGGGATCAAAATTGTAAGCAGTCTACCAGGTGCAATCTCACTAATGTCTTATACAGTTGCAGCAACACTTCCCAAATGTTATACTTTATTCCTTTAGGAATAAATGCCAAAATTCCATTTGCGTTCCTATTACCTGCTGTAGGAGAAAATAAAGACTGCAGATGTTGGTGAGTCAGAGTTGAAAAGGGTGGTGCTGGAAAACCATAGCAGGTCAGGCAGCATCTGAGGAGCAGGAGAGTGGACGGTTCGGGTATTGGTCCTTTATTAGAAATATGGAGGGGAAGGGGTCTGAGAGATAAATAGGAAGGCGGGGGTGGGGCTGGGGCTGGGGGGAAGGTAGGTGGAAAGTCGAATGGTGGATGCAGGTAGGGTGTTAATTGTATAGGTTGGTGGGGAGAGTGGAGAGGTAAGACAGTTCAAAAGGGCCGTGCCAAGTTGGAGGGTGGGATCTGGGATAAGGTGGGGGAGGGGAGATTGGAAACTAGTAAAGTTGATATTGATGCTGTGTAGTTGAAAGGTCCAAAGGTGGAAGATGAGGCATTCTTCCTCCAATTGGTGGGTGGCTTTGATTTGACTGTGGAGAAGGCCCAGGACTTGCGTGTCCTCGGGCAAGTGAGAAGGGAGTTGAAGTGGTTGGTCACAGGGCAGTGGGGTTGTTTGGAGCATGTGTCCAAGAGATGTTCCCTGAAACGTTCCATGATTGGCATCCTATCTCACTGATGTAGAGGAGAGCAACAGACACAGTAGATGAGGTGGATGGATGTGCAGGAATATCTCTGCTGGATGTGAAAAAATCCTTTGGGGCTGTGGACAGAGGTGAGGGGGGAGGTGTGGGTGCAGTTTTGCACCTCCTGTGGCAGCAGGGGAAGGTGCCGGGTTTGGAGGGTGGATTGATGGTGGGTGTGGACTTAACAAGGGAATCGTCTCTTCGGAATGCAGATAGGGGTGAGACATGCCAGGAGCCTTTTTGCCAGAAGCAACTTGATCCTCTTCATTGTGAACTTCCAAGAGTCAGAGGACCATGAGGTAGAGATGGAAATGATTAGATTGTTTAAGCTTGCATTTGCTATTTCCCCTTTACCTTCATTTATACTTCTTCTTTCATTCTTTTCCATGCTGGGTATGTTTGTAAAGTCAGCAGTTAGTACAAAGGAATTTGGGCTTTGCAGGTGATACATTAAAAAAAACTTGATCTTTAGCAATCAGTAAGTCAGAACTAATTTCTTGTAACAAATGGAATGGCTAACAAGACCTACGTTCAATCAACAGAAAGTGTATTCCTGGAGTCTTGCTTCTGCTGTGGATGTAAGCTCTATTATTCTAACACAAAGAGGTTGAAAGATTCAGTTTAAGATGTGTATTGGTGAGGTGTTTGAAATTCATGTTTACTTCAATTAAGGATAAAGCTACCTATCGAAGTTGGCATCATCGGAAAATAAACGATGGAGATGGAGGAACTGGGAGAATTGAATAGACTCTTAACAGGAAGCTGGATGTGAGGATGTATAGGCCAAGGAAATGTGGGAGTCAGTGGGTTTATAGTGGATATTAGTGGCCAGAGTCAAGAATGGGGTGCTGGAAAAGCGCAGCAGGCGACTCTTGAAAACAGAGATGTCGAGGAGTGGCAGGGAGGAGTCGGAGATGGGCCAGGTGAAAGGGAGGGTGGTATGGAAATTGGAATTGCAATCAATAATCCTTTCCAATTTTGGATGAGAAAAGGGAGCAGCACCTATGATGATATCAATATAACGGAAAAAGAGTTGTGTCTCAGGGCTGGAATAGAACTTCATCAAGGGAGCCTCCAAAATGTCCATTTTCTTCCTGAACCGAGAATTCCCCAGCACTATTGTTGACAGGGCCCTCGGCCAGGCCTGACCTATCTCCCATACTTCAGCCCTCACCCCCTCTCTTCTCTCCCACAACAGCGATAGGGTTCCCCTTGTCCTTACCTACCATCCCACCAGCATCCACATCCAGAAAATTATTAGCCACCATTTCCACCACCTCCAGACATACATTCCCCTCCCCTCCCTGGTCCGCTTTATGCAGGTTCATTCCCTCTGAGACACTCTGGTCCACTCTTCCTTCATTCCCAACAATTCACAGCTCATGGCACCTTCTCCTGCAAGCATGTCCATAATTTGTAACTTACGAGCTTAGTACAGCAATTGCTCTGTCCAGGACTGTAAGTCACTACAAAAAGTTGTGAACACAGCCTAGACCATCATGTAAACCAATATGTTATCCATTGACTTGATCTATACTTCTTGATGCCTCAAAAAGGGCAGCTAGCATCATCAAAGATCCTTCCCACCCCAGTTATAACCTGCCTAACCTCTTCCGATAGGCAGAAGTTACAAAAGCTTCAACACACATACCAACAGGTTTGAGAACAGTTTCTTCCCACTGTTATCAGACTTCTGAATGGACTTCCCAAATTTCAAATCTAATCTTGATCTTGCTTTTTGTGATCGTTCCTTGATCTATAACTTTGTACTCCTCATGCAATTCAATCAACTTATGATCTGCCCATAAAACAAAACTTTCCACTCTTGGGTACACATGGTGACAACAAATCAGATCAATACTTTTCTGACGGTATGTTTCTCCTCTCTCAATTGACTTCCTCTCACTATGGGATCTCTTATACCTAGTACATTCCTGTCCTTATTAGATTATCTTTTAATTTCTTATTTTCACAGGAGTCTGCAAGCTGAGTTAAACAAGTCATGTATTGATCTATAGAATCTGTTTAACCTGGGTCCTCATATTGAACAAGCATCATTGTTAGTTACATTCACTTGGGGTTCAAAATGTGCCCTCAAAGCATTCAAAATTTTGGCATTTGTTTTTTATTCTGTTTAGAGAGATTCAGGATGGAATGCACGTTAATACTAGTAATAGCAGTGTACTACTCTTAGCTGCTCCGTCTTATTAAACAGATCTGTCACTCTTGTAATTTTGCCATTGCATGTGGAAGAATTTCCAGTTTTGCTTCATATCCTTTCTTATTTTGACTGTAGATGGAAGAGAAAAAGTTGAAAACATTATCTGTTACCCCTTTGTTCAGCTGTGGCTTGTTTCTTTTATTTATTTTATTTTTAGTTTATTTCAATTGCTTATAGCAGTATTTACAGCTCTGAACATTCCAGTGTCTCCTTGTCAGTCAATCTACTGTTTTACAGCTCTTCACATTCAATCTCAACTTCACTTATGACACCATGTTCTATGCTCAGTGTCTTTGCAGAAGTGCCTGTAAAATGGCCACTTCTAGTGTATGTGTCTCATGGTGGAGGTCCCATGATGACAGCAGACTAGGAAGAACATTGGTACATGTTTACATTTCAATCCACACACTTTTTGCTGGCCATTTATGTGCCCCTTTGGAATTTAGTTCTGGCAGACCTTCTCCAAAAAAGGCATACGCAACTCCTGCAGGCTCTCCAGCAAGTGGCAAGGCCCCTGTTGTCTCAGTTAAATAGTCTCTTCTCCGCCCCAATCATTTTATCAACAGTGAAAGGTGATCTATACCTGAATATCTTCAGTACGTCTAATAAAGTGAATTGTTCATTGCCCAGATTCAAGCAATACTTATATTGTCCCATTCAACTTGGTATGTGCACAGCTGAAATGTGTTTTGTGAGTTTAAACTGAAGGGTTGTACAATTATTTCAACATTGAGCGTTAAGAATAATATTACTGGAACAGCATCCCAATTTTCCTCTAATAACATCCTGCACAAGAAGGAAATTAGTGGATCAAACAGGCCTGTTATGGTTTTCCTTTCGGCTTATGAACCATGAAAATCTTCTCTTGTGAAAACAAAGAACCCAGCCATAAAATCAGCCATCTGGGAGACATGTTTTTATTTATCTGAAGTCAATTTTTACTGAACTACTGAAGGTTCACTCAAGATTTGTAAGTACTGTATAATCTTGCGGTTTGAGCTTTCCAATTCCCAGACCATTGACCTGACCATGTAACCTTTCTCTCTGATATTGACTATTGGATTTAATGTGCAAGTATGGGAAGAAAATATTGCTTATTGGTAGCAAGGGAACAGGAGAAAAGAACACAAAGTAGATGAAAACAAGCAGTTTTTGTATTTTATATGTTGGGTTTAAAATATTAGTTATACTCAACAAATATTAAAAATGCTAGGCAAAAGTGAGGACTGCAGATGCTGGAAACCAGAGTTTAGATCAGAGTGGTGCTGGAAAAGCACAGCAGGTCAGGCAGCATCCGAGGAGCAGGAAAATCGACGTTTCAGGCAAAAGCCCTTCATCAGGAATAGAGGCAGGAAGCCTTCAGGGTGGAGAGATAAATTGGGGGGGCTAGGGAGAAGGTAGCAAAGAGTACAATGGGTGAATGGGGGGTGGGGATGGAGGTGATAGGTCAGAGGGGAAGGTGGAGCGGATAGGTGGGAAGGGAGATTGGCCAGTTGGACAGGTCATGGGGACGGTGCTGAGCTGGAAGGTTGGAACTGGGGTAAGGTGGGAGGAGGGGAAATGAGGAAACTGGTGGAGTCCACATTGATGCCCTGGGGTTGAAGTGTTCCGAGGCGGAAGATGAGGCAGTATTCCTCCAGGCGTCGGGTGGTGAGGGAGCAGCGGTGGAGGAGGTCCAGGACCTGCATGTCCTCGGCAGAGTAGGAGGGGGAGTTTGAAATGTTGGGCCACGGGGCAGTGGGGTTGATTGTTGCGGGTGTCCCAGAGATGTTTCCTAAAGCGCTCTGCTAGGAGGCGTCCAGTCTCCCCAAAGTAGAGGAGACTGCATCGCGAGCAACGGATACTATAAATGACATATTTAAAAATGCTTTGAGCACCAGGCAGCACCACTATAGTAATTAGTTGTCCATCCATGAGGCAGGGGAAGGAGTAGTTGGGTGAGAAAACCTTCCTCCCACAAACCCACTACTCTTCTCTAATCCAAAGATATATTCCTGGTTGGGTGCATTTCCTAACAATAGTGATCTACTGGCGGAAGATTTGCTGAGAGGGAATTAGCCAGCAGCAGCATGGGAATTGTTTGTAATTCCACTGCCTGACCAAAGGTAATTAGATCAGCAGCCTTGGTAATCTATACAGCTTATTCATTGAGAACCACTTTGGAGACACAATTAGAATAACAGGAGTGAATGTGTGTTTCTGGGAATTTGGAGCACATTGGGAACTTGATGTAGAGAGGAAGAGATCTGTTTTGCTTTTCTTTTGTATTTTGTAGTTTGCAAGGATTATATTCTATAGTAACAAAGTATATTCTATAGTAACCAGGTAAAATGGGCCCCTGAGTAATTGATATTAAGCATCTTCTAAATGTTTAATTTAAAGGGATAAGTCATGACAGGAGCGCTCAGAGTTCAATTGTGCCCTTCCTGTTCTGTGGAAAAGCTGGGAACTTTTCCAAGAAATGTGTCTGTTGCCTGGCACCAGCACATGTGCAGAAAGTGTCTCCAGCTGTAGCTCCTGGAATAGAGTCATAGATAAGTAATGCATGGAAACTGACTCTTCAGTCCAACTCATCCATTCCGATTATCTAAATTAATCTAGTCCCATTTGCCAGCAATTGGCCCATATCCCTCTCAATCCTTCCTATTCATATACCCATCCAGATGCCTTTTAAACATTCTAATTGTACCAGCTTCCTCTGGCAACTTAGTCCATACACACACCACCATCTTTGTAAAAACATTGTCTCTTCAGTCCATTTTAAATTTGTCCCCTCTTACTTTAAATCTATGGCCTCTAGTTTTGGACTCCCCCATCCTGGGGGAAAAAATGACTATTCACCGTATCCATGCCCCTCTTGATTTTGTAAACCTCTATAACATCACCCCTTAGTCTCCAATGCTCCAGGAAAAATGGCTCCAGTCGGTTCAGCCTCTCCCTATAGCTCAAGCCCTCCAACCTGGTAGCATGCTTGTAAATCTTTTCTGAACCCTTTCAAGTTTCAAAACATCCTTACGGTAGCAAGGAGATGAGAATTGAATACAGTATTCTAAAAGTGGCCGAACCAATGTCCTGTATAGGCGCAACATGATCTCCCACCTCCTATACTCAAGGCACTGACCAATAAAGGCAAGCATACCAAATGCCGCCTTCACTATCCTGTCTACCTGGGACTCCACTTTCCAGGAAAGTGCACTTTCAAGGAAACCTGCTCTCCAAAGTCTCTTTGTTCAGCAAGACTCCTCCGGACCTTACCATTAAGTGTATAAGACCTGCTCTGATTTGCCTTTCCAAAATGCAGCATCTCACATATATCTAAATTAAACTCCATCTGCCACCCCTTGGTCCATTGGCCCATCTGATCAAGATTCCATTGTACTCTGAGGGAATTTTCTGCACTGTCCACTACACCTCCAATTTTGATGTCATCTGCAAACTTACTAACCATAAAAGGAACACTCCACCACCACCCTCTGTAACCACAAGCCAGTTCTGTATCCACAAGGCTAGTTCTCCATGTATTCCATGTCATCTAACCTTGCTAGCCAGTCCCTCATGAGGAACGTTGTTGAATGCCTTACTGAAGCCCATATAGATCATGTCCATTGCTCTGCCCTCATCAATCCTCTTTGTTATTTCTTCAAAAAACTCAGTCAAGTTTGTGAGACACGATTTCCCACGCACAAAGCAATGTTGACTACCCCTAATCAGTCCTCGCCTTTTCAAATACATGTGAATTCTATCCCTTAGGAGTCCTGCCAACAACTCACCCACCACTGATGCCAGACTCACTGGTCTGTAGTTCCCTGGCTTTTCCTTACCGCCATTCTTAAATAGTGACACCACGTTAGACAACCTCTAGTCTTCTAGCACCTCACCTGTGATTATCTGATGTACTTTACTGCCTTGCTCTTTACCTCTAGAAATCTTTAAAATCCAACTTTGACCAATCTTTTCATCACCTGTTCTTGCATTTCCTTTTAGTGTCAAAAATTATTTTGTTGCACTCTGTCAAAGTTTTGCAACATTTTAGAGATGTCTTATAAATTCAAATGATTACATTTGTGAGGAAGACACAGCTTCTTTACCTGCTCTACACTCTAAAGGAAAATCAACATTTAATAGATTTTCATAAAAGGCCTGAAACATTAATTCTGTTTCTTTTTTCAGAGATGTTTCTTGAGCTTTGCATTTCCATTATTTCTTGTTTTTTTTCAGATTTCCAGAAACTGGTACTTGTTGCTTTTGTTTCAATAGGAAATGGTGCATTTTGGAAGTATTCAGTTATGCTGCTTATAAATACTATCTGCTATTTGCTGTCACTTTGTTAAAATGTGTTCTCTTCAGTTGTTTGACAAGCAAACGGTGATGACCTTTCTTGGCATGCAGGATTGGGTGTAGAGGATTCTAGCAGATCTATTAAAGGTGACATGGCTTCAGAATGATATACCATGCAATGAAAGTTCAAAACTAAGTGAATTGTCTAATTTTGTTATCTACAGCCCATGGCATTGTTAATCATTATCCCAGTTAGGGTAATCAAAGGTAGTGTACATTCCACATTGATTGAACAGTAAGTCGAGATATATATGTGGATTTCTCAGTCGATGAACAGCTCCCAAACATGATTTTTTACATTCATGATGAATCCAATTTACCAAGAAAAGTAATATTTCAAATCAGTACTGAGAAATGAATAGATGGGTAAAGTACTGAATGAGTGCAGGATGAGTCATCAACTCCTGAACATGAAGCTATGGGAAGGGAAATAAAATTGGACCCAGGGAAATTCTTTTAATACAAAAGAGTTTCTATATAAAGGGGTCAAGAGACATACAGCATGCATGCCTTCATCAGTCAAGACATTGAATATAAAAGTCGGCAATTTATGTTACAACTATATAAAACATTAGTTAGGCCACATTTGGAATACTGTGTGCAGATCAGGTTACCACACTACCAGAAAGATGTGGATGTTTGGACAGAGAATGTTTACCAGGATGTTGCCTGATCTGGAGGGTTTTGGTTATGACAAGAGGTTGGATAAACTTGGATTGTTTTCACTAGAAAGATGGAGGCTGAGGGGCAACCTGATAGAGGTCTACAAAATTATGAGAGGCATAGATATTGGATAGTTAGAGCTTTTTTCCACAGGGTGGAAACGTCAACAAAAAGAGGGCACACATTCAAGATGAGAGGGGGAACGTTTAGGGGAGAAATATGGAGAAAATCTTGCACACAGAATGTGATAGGTACCTAGAATGCACTGCCAGTGGAGGCAGCAGAAGTAGATACGGTAGGAACAACATTTAAGGCATGTCTTAATAGACACATGAATGGGAGGTGAACAAAAGGATAGAAACTGCGCTTAGGCAATAAGTAGCAGGTCTAATAAGTAGTTGGCATATTTTTGCAAGATGGATTTCCCCGACTCGCATTCATATGATAGGTTGTCTGTGCTCATTTTCATCCTGGTTGCAAATGCCTGTTCCATTATTTGACAGTTTATTTTGCTCGACTGTGTCTTCCTGCAGACTTAGTGACAATGCTCTGGCTAGTCAGTGCCATCTTCCTTAGAACAAATGTCGCAAAATTGATGAGAGTGTGGTGGAGGAAGAGTTCTAGAGAATGGTGAAAAAGCCCTTATTTTAATTCAGTGACAAAACATGTGGCACTGGAAAAGCACAGCAGGTCAGGCAGCATCCAAAGAGCAGGACAGTTGACATTTCAGGCAGAAGTCTTTCATCAGGAATGTTCCTCACTTTTTCCTTCAGTCAGCTTATAATTATGAAAATTGATACACAAAGCTTTAGTACCCAGTTCTCAACTACTTCATAATAGGGTAGATGGATGTAGGTTTGCTCGCTGAGCTGGAAGGCTCATTTTCAGATGTTTCGTCCCCATACTAGGTAACATCTTAAGTGAGCCTCTGGATGAGGCACTGCTGATGATTCCTACTTTCTATTTATATGTTTGGGTTTCTTTGGGTTGGCGATGTCATTTCCTGTGGTGATGTCATTTCCTATGGTGGTGTCATTTCCTGTTCTTTTTCTCAGGGGGTGGTAAATGGGATCCAACTCAATGTGTTTGTTGATAGAGTTCCGGTTGGAATGTTATACTTCTAGGAATTCTTGTGAGTGTCTCTGTTTGACTTGTCCTAAGATGGATGTGTTGTTCCAGTCAAAGTGGTTTCCTCCTTATCGATATGTAAGGATACTAGTGAGAGAGGGTCATGTGGTTTTGTGGCTAGTTGATGTTCATGTATCCTGGTGGCAAGTTTTCTACCTGTTTGTCCAGTGGTAGTGTTTGTTACAGTTTTTGGATGGTATTTTGTAAATGATATTAGTTTGCTTGTTGTCTGTATCGGGTCTTTCAAGTTAATTAGCTATTGTTTTAGTGTGTTGGTGGGTTTGTGGGCTACCATGATGCCAAGGGCTCTGAGTAGTCAGGCAGTCATTTCCGAAGTCATTCACAGAAGAATGGCATGATGTCCAGCATTGATATCGTGCATGTGCTGCATGGCATGGAGATTTTGGCGCGGACATCAGGGCATGTGCAGACCAAAGCGTGCGAACTGATCCCTGCTGGAATTGCGCTATTGCAAACAGAGATATGTGTACTCCAAAATACCTTTCCCTAATTCTTCAGGGATGTTACAGCCAAATTGCTTTGCCGAAACGTGTGTTATCCCAGAACTACCTGTAGTATATTACTCATTGCACTTTTAAAGTAAGGGATTAACTATTTAAGATTGACGTGTTAACTTTTTTCTCTAAGGGTTATAAATCCTTTGAAGTCTTTCTTAGAGAGCTGTTGAGGCAAAGTTGTTGAATATTTTTGAGAGTGTTGGATTATGGTTTGACTAACAATGAAGTCAGTCACAAGGTTTTGGAGGGCAGTTAAGAAAGTGGAGTTGAGGCCCTCAGGGCCAGCAAACTGATTTATTTTGAGATTCCGTATTATAATTGGGAGCATGGGTTACTTCTGATTTAATTTTAAATATACAAATTTATGACACACTTCCATGACAGGTGGGATTTAAACCAGGATCTCCTGGCCCAGAGGTAATGACCACCGCCACTACACCACAAGAAACCGATATGTGCTGGTTCTAGGTAGTTTTTAATCAACTTGTCCAAGGATGCTAATACTCACACACCTCTGGAACAAATTCGACTTGAACCCAGATCTTCTGACCCAGAGGTAGGGACACTACCACTGTGCCACAAGAGCTAATACTTTACATTTCGTTTTTGCCATAGCAGGATTCAAACCTGGTTGACAGGTTTCTATGTCAGTGTCAAGCCTGTTGCTATATTACTGTTATATCAAAGACCTCAGTGAGCCCAAGAACATTCCCCTGACAAGACAATATGTTTACCACTGGAGTATTGTTCCCTGTGTAATGGGCGAAACCATTGAACTTAAAATATATTTGGTTGAAGGTAATGTAGAGAGAGGCCTGCCTATTTCTGCTCGAGAGACACCAAAACAATACATCATTAGATAATCAGCAGGTCTCCCCCATGATATAGATGATATAGGCTGCTAATGTCCCTTGTCTGGGGTTTGGTTTGACAGAAAAACAAATGTCCAGGCCTCAGCCCAGCTGGATTTATTTCAGTAGTGCTGGCAGGAATGCTACCTGGTGAGTATTGTATGTTCACTGCAAGATTTATTTCCAGATGAATCCAATTTGCATTAATATCTGATCATTAAAAGACAATTATTTTAGTGAGGGTGAGCTGCTGCTGGATGTGCAGAAAAGCCCAGATTTTTTTAAAAAACTTTGTTTTGCAGCTAGTAATGTTATCCAAATACTGTTTTGAAGCAATATCAACACAACACTATTGTCTTTGAATTAACACTAATAGAATAGCCTTTTAAAAATGTTGAAATGATGAGCAAGTGGTTTGCTATTGAAGTTTCAGTCTCAATCTACTGTGAGGCTTGCCATTCTGGACCATATTCCTGAAAGGATGATCAAGAATAGCAACACTGAGTAATCATGTAGTGATGTTCCGCATACTGGACTAGTTTGCATTGCCAATCATGTTTAGGAGTGGGTTAGTTGATAAAACGATCAGGTTACATATCAAAAGAGAATAGTTATAAAAACATAAACAAATATGATCCTAAAAACAGTTCAAATGAGTGGAGATAACAGTAACATAAAGGGTGCCAAAGGGTTAGCAGATAGTGTTTGAAAGACAATTCAATAAAACCTTTAAAAACAAGAATATTAAAGATACACGATTCAACATATATATAAGGAACTAAGGGAATTGCTAAAGTGATTTGTGTACAAGGTAGTCAATGGAAACAAAATAATTCTAACACCTCTGGTTCTTTCTAATAAAGAATTGTTAATAACATGGTAAGCACAAAGGAATTCTACTGGAGTTACATCAAACCAACAAACCCACTGTACTGTTGGTTGAACAAAACAGCATTTGCAGGATTCAATAGGCACAATTTATACAATTTTAAAAATAACTTCAAAATCATATTTATCAAAATAAATTAGGAAAAAGCCTGTTTGCTTTCATGGAGGGTTGGATATTCTGCCTTGGTTTAGCCCTGTTTCCTTTTATTCATTTTAATAAGTTCCACTAAGTTGTGGGTGTCACTGGCCAAATCAATATTAATTGCCCATTAATTGCATGACTGCCCTCAAGAAAGTATTGGTGAGCTGCCTTCTTGAATTGCTACAGTCCTTGGAATGTAGGTATATCTACAGTGCTGTTAATGAAGGAGTTCCAGGATTAAGATGCAGCAACAGTGAAGGAATGGCAATATAATACCAGTCTGGCTTGGAGGGCTACTTTTTAAGTTTTGGTGTTCCCATGCATCAGTTGCTCTTGGTTTTCTTGGTGGTGAAGTTTGTGGATTTGAAAGGTGCTAAATAAGGAGCTTTGGTGAGTTCCTGCAGTGCATCTTATAAATTGTACACACTGCTTCAATGTGTATCATTGGTGAAGGGAGTGGATGTGAAGGTAGTAGATAAGGTATCAACCAAGCAGGCTACTTTGTCCTGGATGGTGTCACGCATTTTAGTTCTGAAGAAGGATCACTGCACCTGAAATGTTAACTCTGATTCCTCTCCATAGATGCTGCCAAATCGGCTGAGTTTTTTTCAGCAATTTATGTTTTTGCTTCAGGCTTCTTATGTATTGCTACAGCTGCATCCACCAAGCAAAAGGAATATTCCATCATACCCTTGATTTGCAGATAGTGCCTTGAAGATAGTGAACAGTCAGTGTGGAGTCAGATGGTGATGAATCACCTCAGAATTCCCAGCCTCTGAACTTCTTTTGTGGCCAAAATATTTGTGGATGGTCCAGTATGATTTCTGGTGATTGGTAATCCTTGGAATGTTGTTAGTTGGGAATTCAGAGATGGTAATGCTATTGGCTATCAAGGGAAGTTGGTTAGAATCTTTCTTGCTAGAGATCCAGATTATTGCCTCGTACTTGTGTGACATGACTGTTATTTGCTTGCAGCAGCCCAAGCCTGGATGTGGTCCAGTTCTGCTGGGTATGAACATGAGGTGCATAAGTATCTGATGAGTTGCTAACATTATGCAACCATCAGCTAACATCCTCACTGTGACTCAGTGCAGATTACAGCCGAAGTGGCTGAAACTGGTTGGGCCTAGGTCAACTCTGAGGAACTCCTGCAGTGCCTTCTTGTGACTGAAAGGATTTACCACATCCATCTTCCTTTGTGTTAACTATGACTGCAGTTAGGGGAGCATTTTCCTGCTGATTCCCATTGACTTCAGCTCTTTGATGTCAAAGGTAGTCACTTCGACCTCGCCTCTGGAGTTCAAGCTCTTTTGTCCATGCTTGGATCAAACTTAAACTGAGGCAGATGCTGAGTAGCCCTGGCAGAACCAAAACTGAGCTTTAGTGAGCAGGTTATTTCTTTTGGGGGCTGCTTGATAGCACTGTCCAAAATTCTTTCCATCATCTTGCTGATGATTGACAGTAGATTGATAGGGCAGTAAATAGCCAGGTTGAATATGTCCTGCTCTTTGTGGACTGGCATAGACAGAGTAGGCAGGAAGGAACTCTTCTGCTAGGCGAAGGGATCAGTATCTGGCAGGCATAGACTAAAGGTAAAGGGCAGAAGGTTTGGAGAGGATATGAGGATTTTTTAAAATTAAGAGTGTAGGATATGCCAGGACCTGATGTTACAGATTGTGGTTAAGTAAAATTCTGCTGCTGCAGATGACCACAGTGCCTTCATAGATGCTCTGTTTTAAATTGCTGGTTCTATTCAAAGTCTGTCCCATCTGGCAAAGTAGTTGTTCTGTACAGCACAATGGAGGATATTCTCACTATAAAGACTGGGATTTTTCTCCATAATGACTGTGCAGTGGTCATCCCTACCATACTGTCATGGTCAGAACCATCTGCAACAGGTACATTGGAGAGGATAAAGTGAAACAGGTTTCTACCTTGTTTTGGTTCCCTCATCTGATTCCAGAGATCCAATCTAGTGGATATGTTCTTTAAGATTCAACCAGCCCAGTCAATGATAGCGCTACTGAGTTATTCTTGGTGATGAACATTGAAATCCTCCACCCAGAATACACTCTGTATCCTTGCCACCTTGAATACATCTTTGAAGTGAAGTGATAAATGTTGCTTCATCTGCCAACAGGGGACAGTAGGTGACAATCAATAAGAGGCTTCCTTGTCCATGTTTGACCTGCAGCCATGAGACTTTATAGAGTCTGGGGTCAATGTTGAGAGCTTCCAGGGCAATGCCTTCCTGACTATATACCATTCTACTAACACCTCTATTGGGTCTGTCCTGCTGGTAGGACAGGATATATCCAGGGATGGTATGGTGGTGTCTGGAATTCTGTTTCCATGGGTATGACTATTTCACAATGTTGCTTGACTAGCCTTTGGGGCGGTTGTCCCATTTTGGGGCAAGCCAGACATTAGTAAGGAGAACTTTGCACATTCACTGGGACTGATTTAGCCATTTGTCATTTCAGTCAATATCAGGTAAACCGTTCAGTTTCAATCTTCTATTTCAATTACATTTCTTTGGGTCTCAAATAACATGTAGGTACAGGCGGCAGATTTCCTTCCTTAAAAAGGCATTTGTGAACCAGATATTTCTTTCCACCAAATGTTGCAGTGTTACAATCGGACTAGCGTTTAAATTCCAAATTTTATTCAACTAAAATTTCAACATCTGTCATGGTGGGATTTGAACCATGTCCCACATCATTAACCTGGGTTGTAGATTAGTCATCCAGTGACAATCCAGTATGCACTGTATCTCCTATCTAAGGCAGTCAGGCAGGAGAGGTGTCAGTGCTTTCAGAGTGGGTAGGGAGAGTTTTGAGGGAGAAGTAATTCTGGAATTTCTCATTTCACTGGAAATTGTATATATTAATCTATATTTCAGCAGGAATGTCATCAGTCATGAATGCCATATTAGCTATGACCAAATGATGGAGCAGACTCAATGGGCTGAATGTCATAATTCTGTTTTTATGTCTTACAGTCTTATAGTCAGATTGAAGCCCTAACAGTGGTCGGGGGGCAAATTGCTGGCATAATTTTTCATATTCACTATTTTGAAGTACATGGAGAAGGTGGATTTAAGCATTTTAGGGAAGTGCAATTAATCACAAAGGGGGGGATGTATTGTAACGACTTGGGGTAAACACCCCCCCCCCCACTAATTTAAACCCAAACACAGAAAAGATTCACCCCATGCTTTAATCTGTGAAAAATTGAGAGGCCAAGCATTATTTAAAGTTAAAAGTGACAACTTTATTTCTTAAAGTATAACAGAGAATAATTAACTAACAACTATTTACAATTCCTTCTGCAATACCCATCTTTTACTTTCCCTTCTATAACACTAGTCCGATAAAGCCCCTGATTAAGATTTACCAAAATTCAAACCTCAAAACCACGCTGTTAAATCTCCCCTTTGTAATTTCCTCGATAAATTTTCTTCTTCTTCGGGATTTCGGTTTCACGGGTCATTGATAGATAAAGGTGCCTTTAAGAGAGCCTATTCTACAGGCAGTCTGCATATGTTGGTGGCTTGGCGGTTCTCCTTCACTTTTTGTTAATTATTTTTAGATTAGATTCCCTACAGTGTGGAAACAGGTCCTTCGGGCCAACCAGTCCACACCGACCCTCCGAAGAGTAACCCACCCAGACCCATTTCCCTCTGACTGATGCACCTCACACTATGGGCAATTTAGCATGGCCAATTCACCTGACCTACACATCTTTGGACTGTGGAAGGAAACCGGAGCACCCAGAGGAAACCCACGCAGACAAGGGGAGAATGTGCAAACTCCATACAGATAGTCACCCGAGGCTGGCATCGAACCTGGGACCCTGGTGCTGTGAGGCTGCAGTACTAACCACTGAGCCAACGTGACACCCCCGTTCAAATTTTTTTTGGGTTCTATACCTGAAAGTGCCAGATCATTTCATTGGTGCTCATATTATCAAAATTTCTACATTAAATATTGATTTTGGGGAATAATTTAAACTGATTGGCTAAACTTGAATGTGTTTTTGTCTCATAGCAACCTGGTACTCTAGCTGCTGGATCAAATGTTACATGGTAAATTCTCCAGCACTGTGTGCTTGCTAAGTCCTTCAACTCTCTTAAAGGTACAGTACACCCGGCCTGTGACCAGTGGAGTGCCACAAGGATCGGTGCTGGGTCCTCTATTTTTTGTCATTTATATAAATGATTTGGATGCGAGCATAAGAGGTACAGTTAGTAAGTTTGCAGATGACACCAAAATTGAAGGTGTAGTGGACAGCGAAGAGGGTTACCTCAGATTACAACAGCATCTGGACCAGATGGGCCAATGGGCTGAGAAGTGGCAGATGGAGTTTAATTCAGATAAATGTGAGGTGCTGCATTTTGGGAAAGCAAATCTTAGCAGGACTTATACACTTAATGGTAAGGTCCTAGGGAGTGTTGCTGAACAAAGAGACCTTGGATTGCAGGTTCATAGCTCCTTGAAAGTGGAGTCGCAGGTAGATAGGAAAGTGAAGAAGGCAGTTGGTATGGTTTCCTTTATTGGTCAGAGTATTGAGTATAGGAGTTGGGAGGTCATGTTGCGGCTGTACAGGACATTGGTCAGGCCACTGTTGGAATATTGCATGCAATTCTGGTCTCCTTCCTATCAGAAAGATGTCGTGAAACTTGAAAGGGTTCAGAAAGGATTTGCAAAGACGTTGCCAGGGTTGGAGGATCTGAGCTACAGGGAGAGGCTGAACAGGCTGGGACTGTTTTCCCTGGAGCATCGGAAGCTGAGGGGTGACCTTATAGAGGTTTACAAAATTATGAGGGGCATGGATAGGGTAAATACACAAAATCTTTTCCCTGGGATTGGGGAGTCCAGAACTAGAGGGCATAGGTTTAGGGTGAGAGGGGAAAGATATAAAAGAGACCTAAGGGGCAACCTTTTCATGCAGAGGGTGGTACGTGTATGGAATGAGCTGCCAGAGGATGTGGTGGAGGCTGGTACAATTGCAACATTTAAGAGGCATTTGGATGGGTATATGAATAGGAAGAGTTTGGAGGATATGGGCCAGGTGCTGGCAGGTGGGACTAGATTGTGTTGGGATATCTGGTCGGCATGGACGGGTTGGACGGAAGGGTCTGTTTCCATGCTGTACATCTCTATGACTCTATGATTCTTCATAACGCCTCCCCTCTTAAGAAAAAAATGGACCATCATAATGAAAAGATGGCTTCATTTTTTTTCTTTTTTTTAAAACTCATTACCCTAACATACAGATAATTTTAATCTAAGTTCACCCTAATTTCTTCCTATATACAAATCTCATCTAAACTTTATCAGTTAAATCCGTGATAATGCATCTGTGATTACATGCTTACTACCCGCAACTTTTACGCTTTTTAAATTAAAAGTCTGTAACATAAGACTCCAATGAAATAATCTCATATTCCTGTCTTTAAAGAGTCAGTGTACACAGTTGTCTCCGACACATTGTTGTGACCCACGCATTAAAATGCTGTAAGGCCAGTACCAAACTCAATAGCTCTTTTTTGATCATGGAGTATCTCCTCTTCTGGATGTTGAGTTTCTTTGAAAAGTAACCAACTGGCAGTTCAATCCTCATCTTCCTGTAGGAATACAGCTCCAACTCCAATGTCACTAGCATCTTTAAAAGGTTTTGAAAAGTTTGGTGTAGCTAAAATTGGTTTGGTGGTTAATATGGCTTTCAAATGGTCGAATGCCTTCTGGCATTGTTCTGTCCACTGATACTTTGTGTTCTTCTTCCGTAAGTTGGTTAATGGTGCCACTATAGTTATGCTGGTTCTCAGTGAGGCCAGGATCTCAGGTCTTTCTAACATTATAATTCCCCCAACCTCTGCCCTTGAAATACCCCTCCTCCTGCCATTTGTCCCCAGTTTTTTTACCTTTATACCTATGTATCTCTGCTAAGGTCTCTGCCTCATTTCCAACCCTGACTTCTGACTCTGACTTATGCCCCCAACCACTTCTCTCTGATGTCCTTTTACCCTTGTGTCTGATCCAGTATGTCTGTGTCCTGACCCCATATCCCCTGCTCCTGGCCCTTCTGGACATTGGTGCACTGTAAAAAGGATGGATTGAAGTTCTGATTTGTGATAAGGCTGTGCAGAGACTGGCAGTGTCTGGACCGCTTTCTGCCCTTTCCACAGTGGAATTTTGCAGAAAGGGTTGTCGGGTTTTAGGTATATAATTTTTATGAAATGGAGTTGACCAGTCCCACCACTTAAATATCTCATTTCTGAAACAAATGATCATATTGAATGTTTGCAAAAAGCAGATTTCAATGCTGCACATTATACTTCACCTTGGAGGATATTAAAGTGTATAAGTTTCCAGAGACTT
Organism: Chiloscyllium plagiosum; assembly: GCF_037043375.1. NCBI lineage: Eukaryota > Metazoa > Chordata > Chondrichthyes > Orectolobiformes > Hemiscylliidae > Chiloscyllium > Chiloscyllium plagiosum. The sequence continues at coordinate 2,487,561 of NW_028270177.1, read as the reverse complement.
TGCAAGTTTTTGTTTGAATGCTGTCTGCAGAATAGGACTAAGCCCTAGCTAATTATTTAACCACTTATTTTTATGGTTGAATTACTTGGGAATAAATGTATATATAGGTAAGAATACATTTTAATGTAAAAGATTAGTCTTTTATTTTTCTATTCATCTAAAAATAATGAAATTTTTCCTCTTTTGATAAATTTTGCCATTGAGTTTGTTAACATGTCCTTTTGGTGTGTATGTTGGTTTTGTTTGCACTTTAGACACTAGAATATAATGCTTTGATTTTGCTGGGCTGCCCTGTGAGGAAACATCTAGCTTTTGTTTTTTTTACCAAATGTGACAACTAGGATTGAAAATGTATATTTCAGGTATAAGTCTCTTTGCAGTTGTGACTGGAATAATTATGCTTTACATTGATAAAATTGACCATTATGTTCCTGTAGCAAATAATATTAGAAATGCAAACATCAATTAAAGTTTTCCTTCAAAAGCGTGTGTTTCTAAGCATTAGCATTTTGATGAATTGACCAAATTATGTATTTCCTGGTTCCCAGTTTTTCTTCAAAACTGCTAATACAGACATATTCTAGCAAACGCATCAGCACCAGATGCATTGACATCCATTCGTGCTTTGTGAACAGAGAAATTGTATTATCATGGGTGATTGAAAAAGATAATCTCTATTACCTTCGGATATATAAAAATATTATGGAAGAGGCTGTCATCATTATTTAATGAAAGTATACTTTTTTTTGGAGAATCTTTATAAAATAAAGAAATTGGCTTGCAAGATAAGTGTACTTAAAGAGTTGCTTTGTGTATATTTGAAAGGCAACATCAGACCTGAATATGGAAAATTTTATTGTCTTATTTAAGAAAGTTTTCAACTTTTTTTGTCATTGATTTATGTCAATATGTTTTGAAAGAGTCTAACTTCACAAACTGAATTTAACTAACTGGCAAATGATGGAGCTTGAATTCAGAAAAAAGAAATCTGGAAACCTAAATATGATCATGTAACCATTATCAATTTTAGGGAAAAAAAACAGTGTGGCTCACTAATGTCCTTTGAGGAAGGAAACTGTTGTCCTTATCTAGTCTGGCCCAAAGTGACTCCAGACGTCAGCTATATGACTCTTAAGTGCTGTTTGGGTTATTAGGGAAGAACAATAAATGCTGGCCTAGCCAACAATGCCAACATGAATGCATTTTTTTAAAAACTTGGAAAGCTGCTTCATGCATAGCCATTATTCCTGTAGTCTCTTATATAACCGTGGACCTTTAAAATTTAAATTGTTAGAAAGCAAAGTTACTTTCAACGATTTGGAGATGCCAGTGTTGGACTAGGGTGTACAAAGTTAAAAATCACAACACCAGGTTATAGTCCAACAGGTTTAATTGGAAGCACACTAGCTTTCAGAGCACTGCTGCTTTCAACGAGACATCCTAATTTGCTGCTTTCTAATGGCACCAAATCACTTTCATCAAGTATAAACCAGCAGTGGTTTTAAAGTAATACATTTTCTGGTATGCACCTATAATTAAATCAATATAGTGCAGATTCTGACATAATTTCAATCCTGACAAATTTGATCGAGGTTGCAGAATGCGAGCCTCACATGGGGCAATGAAAATAACTTGTTCCTTGAGGTGAGGACCCTAGTGTGAAATTGTAGCATAGCAAGAACACAAGGACTGTGTTAATACTTAAAAGTAGATTTCTCTTAAAAATGGGGACAGTAGTTAGTTGGTTAATCTTATTCAGAAGAAAATAATGTGATTAATTCATGTGTTAATAACAATGCAGCTATTAAGTTGTAATTTATATACTGTGAACACACTTTATTAATGTTTGACAGTATGAGATTGTTTATAAAACATCCTTTAGTACAGTGTAGATTCCTGACGTAGAATCTTTATGGATCTAAAGCACTGTGTAGGGTAATAATCATATTACGTGAATTAACGTAATTAAGTTTTATGTTTTTAAATTACTTCTTGTGGAACCACTGTGTGCCATCCTGTAAAACCTCCTGAAAGACAGTACCCTGTAAAATTATTTCAAAATCTCAAGGTATTGCTTAACATTTAGCTCATTAACCTGTTTGCCATTAGTTGGTCCCTTTAAGAATCTGAAGTGGCTCTTATTATCCTGTGTCAAAATCCTGTTTTACAGCTTTATACCATTGTACCACCCTGTTGTGAAATTTTAAGAAGAAGGATGATTAGTATCTTCAAATCATAAAATAAAGCAATATTTTCAATCATGAGAAGCAATGATTAAAGATTAGCCATTACTCTTTGATATTGCATGCTAGTTGAAGTAGTGATTGCATCTCAGTTTCTACTATTCTCATTAGGCTTATAAATTTGTCTTTCGACAGACACTGGCCATCAGAACTTAGCAGCACTGCTGGGCCATTGAATGCTTTTCAAGTCGTTTGCCATCTGCTTTATTGATTGAAATATGTGTGAAGTTCCAAATCAGAGATTTATTTCCCTAATTGTAGGAGGAATATTAATATGACATTTTCACTGCCTTAATCATACACATTCTCCTATTCATAAATGTGTTATGTGGATCCTGCTAGCAGCTCTCATCTAAATTATATCACCAGTTTTCAGTTTAGTCCTGTCCAATGTCTCCACCCAAATCCATGAATAAGATGTACATAACCCTCCAAGCAACACTGATCTCATTATCAATCCACATCTCACCTGTTGTAGAAGATCCAGTATCACTCCATAAACAGAAACCCTGCTATTGGATCAGATCAAATTATTCAATTTCCATTATTTATTTTGACGCTAGTTCAGAGAAGTTCACTAGGATGGTCCCTGGAATGGAGGGATAGTCTTACGTGCACGGGCTAAACAGGTTGGGGAGGAGAATGAAAGGTGATCTCATTGAAATATATAGAATTCTTAAGGGTCTTGACTGAGAGGATGTTTCCCTGAGAAGATGGGAAGTGTAGGACCAATGGATGTAGTCTCAAACTAAAAGGGTGCAGATTTAAGACCGAGATGAGGAGGAATTTCTTCTCTTAGAAGATTGGGAGTCTTTGGAACTCCTTTCCACAGAGACCTGTGAGAGCAGAGTCCTTGTGTATGTTTAAGGTTGAGATAGATTCTTACTCAGTAAGGGAATCAAGGGTTATGGAGAAAGGGCTGGAAAGTGGCCTTGGGGAGTGTCATATCAATCATGATATGAGTGAATGGCAGAGGAGGTTCGATGGGCCGAATGGACTATTCCTGTTTCTATTTCTTATGGTCATAGATTCCTGTCATTCATGTACTTATGAAACTAACATGGATCTACCTGTTACTGGTATCTACTTAATTAAAGAATACCTGATTTCATATCTGAGCCAAGGGCATTCATTCAATCAGTATATGGATTATTGTTGAGGATTTTGTTCTATATTAACATGTTTACTTTGTCATCTTTAATAATGCTGAAGGTTAGTATTGCGGATATTCCCAAAGGCAGATATGGCAGGCATTCATCTGTATTAGCAGGCGTTTAGATAAAGGCTGTTTTCAACGTTTCAAATGAAGACCGTTGGCTGACTGGATGCTGTTATGCTCAGATTGATACAAGTGAATGAGACTCAGAATTTGATGGCAGCTGCCCTGTGATTCAAGAATGATGTTTGCTCATGGTTGTGAATTTCTTAAGGGGCAATGTTTTGGTTGTTGGTGCATGGATGGAATGAGCTATCAGAGGAAGTGGTGGAGGCTTGTACAATTACAACATTTAAAAGACATCTGGATGGATATATGAATAGGAATAGAGGGACATGGGCTGAGTGCTGGCAAATAGCACTAGGTTAATTTAGGATATTTGGTCAGCATGGATGAGTTGGACTGAAGGGTCTGTTTCCATGCTGTACATCTCTATGAGTGTATGACTCATAGGTCTTGATGTGACTGAGCAGGCTGATTATTGACTCTCAGATCTCTGGGCACAGGGGGAAATATATCCTTCCTTTTCTTCCTGTACTTTTGTTCTCTGTTGCTGCTTTGTTGAAGTCCTGCCAAATGTCTCCATTAAGATATTGTGACTCAAGGCAAGATGCAGTTTGGTGGCTTCTCCTAGTCATTCATACCATTGCATTTTCAGTAGTAAGGAGTTAATGAGTAGGTAATAAACTTTGTTCTCAGCACTTTAAACATTCCCTGTTTTTTCTTTAAAAAGTATTAGATTTCTTCAGTTTACAAAACACTTTTTATTATAGTTTGCAGAAAGTTTGGTCTTATTATGAAAATTGCTAATTAACATGAACAGGATTATTTTACACTATAAGTCTTAGTACACAGGAACTGTTTTTGTGGAATTTTATTTATTGCATACTTACGAATTGTTTAAATCTCAAAGCTTTTTTTTGTGAGAATGCGTGCAGCAAGAAACCAAATTGAACAGAAGATATTATCAAATGGAAAGTCCACAGCAAGCAATTAACATACTGCATTAAATCAAATAATAGCAGCATGCACCTCACTGCCACAAGTTCTGAACATGTCATAATAATCTGATATTTGGTGCACCATTTGGTATACATGGTGCATAACCTCATAGATATTTTAAGCTTTGATTTATAGCTATATCCAATTTACAGTCAGGAAGTATTAGGAGCATTAATGAGATATGGTTTTCATACACTCCATTTTCTTTATTGTACACAATTTGCTTAAGTATGCACATTGTTTAAGTTGCAGTGCAAAAGAAATTTAATGGGGCTGACTTGTGCACAGCCTTTATGGGGTATTTTAAGTTGTGATGTTTTGGCAGGGAAATTGACAGTTTTTTGGAAGTAATTGGAAATGTGGAATTCAAAATATATACAGACCAGCCATTATCTTATTAAGTACCTGAGCAAACCTAAAGGTCTGAATGATCTACTTCTGCTCCTAGTTTGTATGTTTAGAACATTAGGAAGAGGTATAGGGCATTCAGCCTTTTGAATCTTCCCAGTTATTCACTTAAATCTTGAATCCCATTCACATGTCTTTGTTCCATATTCTTTAATACAATTAGATGACAAAAGCTACATTTGTCCTGCACTGTCCCCACCCATTTGAAGGAGAAAGCTACAAATTTTATTACATCTTGTGTTTCCTGCTTATCCCCTGAATGGCTACCCTCTAATGTCCCTTTGTTGATTTCTCCACCAAAGTGGGTTCCTTCATATCCATCAAATCTATTTACATTTTAAATGTTTCAATAAAATCAATTTATCTTTTAAATGCAAAAGTTTGAAATCCATGTTTGTGCAACCTACCCACATGAAAGACACAAGAATCAGTTTGGGAATGAGGCAGAATAAGTCTGATAAACAAACTCTGTAGAACAATAGCATTCATTTCTGCTCTGCACGTGCAAAAACTGGACAGTGTGCCAGCATCCTGCTCAACCATTCTCATTTGAACTGCCTTTGAAAGATTATGAAGATCAGTTGACATCACAGAATTCCAAACATTAAGCTGCTAACCCAACTGAGACAAAGTATCCAGACAAAATTGAGACAGATACAATTGAGTTGGGTTGTTCAAGGGGCCAGAATACCGGACACTTGTTTCCCTAAGCAGATTTCTGTGGAGACTTATCTAGTCTGAAAACTCAAGTCACCTGTGGGATCCTGTCTTGTATGCAGCAGAATCTTCTGGGTGTAGATTGGCCTTAGCAGTCACCTACTACCCACTGGAAATCTACCAAAACAGCTGATGATGAACGTAGCCATTCTCTCCTTGAAGATCAACGAATATATTGCTGGTTAACTGCTCTGAGACCCTTCAAAGTCAATATATTCCGCTTGATAGTGCCCAAAATTGAATACAGTACACCAGATAAGATTTGACCAAGATGTTCTGCAACTAATGCATAACTTTTTCCCTTTTGTATAAATAGTACCTTTAACTACCCTTTGTAATTTCCCTCTGCACCTATCTACAAGTGCTTAAAGATTTTTGTGTTGTGCTCAGCATCCTTTCCTCCTTTATCGTCAATAATTTCTCACCATTTAGTAATTACTTCAGTTTATCCTCCCTGGTCCTTCACAGTTGTCACATGGAGCTAAACTACGAATTGAAGTTGAATCAATTAGTTTGTCTATTCCCCTTTGCACGTTACATTCAACAATTTATGGTTTCTCTGAACTTAGTGCAATGTGATGGATTGAGCACCATAAATAAATTGACACTATTAAGTTTCTATAAGTATACCTATAGAAAAGATTGCAATTAAGGAATTTTGTTTTAACTGTAGTTTCATGCAGGTGAGTGCAAGACACTCTCGCAGGCCCATATTTCTATCTCAGGGTATTTTAACTGACTGGTCTCAATTATGTTTGGCTGATCTGATATTCAGCCAGAGTGAGTGGAATGTGGCAGCTGGTTGGCAGATGGAGCAGCAGATTGGATAGCTGGAGTCTGATGATGAGCAGCAATGATGCACTTGCAGGCAACCAGATTAATCACATGGTTTGTAGTTTGGAGGCTTTCATACGTGAAAAGAGTGTCATCCAGACAGAGGAACAATGGAGTTCACAAGTTTTGTTGTGTGGTCTCGAAAAACAAGCCCTGGCCATTTCAAGAACAGAAAGGAAAGATTTCTACTTACCTTGGAGTACCTCTTTATTCTCCCAGCAGCTGCCGAATTGTTTTAGACAAGTTGAAAATTTATGACTACCTCACCATTCCTGCTAAATTAAAATTGGTTTGGGATCCCATTAATAGCTTTGGACACTGTGTAATAAAATTCTTAAATCTTTTGTTTGCCATCAGTAGGTGATTGAGCCACCAAACCGCTTTGACCAGTTAAAATGGTTGCAAGAAGGAACACTCAGTTTTAAAGGGTCTCCTTCCAAGTCAGTTGTGTTAAAGTCTCAATAATTCTCAAAGATGTGTGTTTCAATCTTTTGATTTGTTTTGCTTCTTTTGTTAAATTCTTACTCAGATATCTGTTAATGCCTGGAGTAAAAGTGGGTAATATTTGATAAAATGGGGTGATAGTTGCAGCAGCAATTGTATACATATGGATTAAAGGCAGCAACAATTCTCTTCAAGAGTGCATGAAAAATTATTTATTAGATGTGTATGTCATCTTGAGCTCTGTTGCATTTTAGCTGAGTTGTGCAGACAGGCTTTGGTTGCCTGAGTACAGTTTCTCATGATTGGAGAGGAATACAAATTAATTCTGTTGGGATGAAGAGCCACCTGTGTATGTCAGTTCTCATTGTAAACTGATATGTTATGCAGTCTGCTAGTTGTTTTGGGGTAGACTTAGTCAGGATAAACGTTTTTAGATTAGATTAGATTAGATTACAGTGTGGAAACAGGCCCTTCAGCCCAACAAGTCCACACCGACCCGCCGAAGCGAAACCCACCCATACCCCTACATTTACCCCTTACCTAACACTACGGGCAATTTAGCATGGCCAATTCACCTGACCCTGCACATCTTTTGTGACTGTGGGAGGAAACCGGAGCACCCGGAGGAAACCCACGCAGACACGGGGAGAACGTGCAAACTCCACACAGTCAGTCGCCTGAGGCGGGAATTGAACCCGGGTCTCAGGCGCTGTGAGGCAGCAGTGCTAACCACTGTGCCACCGTGCCGCCCACGTTATTAGATCTTACAAGATAGGAGCATCCTAAAAGATCCAAGTAGGAAGTGAGTAATCTAAAACATATGAAGAATTAAATCTGGCCTGAAGTGGATGACATTAGATAATTGAGGATGACTTCTTCATTCTTTGATTAACTGAAAAAATGTCCTTTTTTCTCTAACTATAATTACTGAGAAAACATCTGTAAACTAAAAGAAGCTAACAACAGTTCTACTTGTATAGTTTGTGTTTTTGGCATCACACTGCAGTTCTGACAGGAGCTTACAGCAGTGTGTAAAGGCTGAAGCAAGTCAATTTAGTTGGACAGTTAATCCATCTTTACTCAGTTGCAGATGTGTGAGGAGTCAGCAAGCTTAACTTTTTGCTGACTTTAATACTTTATAGAGGAAGCTAAACATGCGCGAGGTTGGCAGACCTTGAATTAACAAATTACATTTCTCTCACAAGCTTTCTGTCGTAATGATATTTTTACAGAAGACTTAGTCAACTGATTTATGGTCAAACTAAATTTAAATTGGCATCAGACTCATAATTGATGGAGGAGACACAACGCAAAATGTTGAACTGTACTTTGAATAATCCTTGAATACCTGGAAAGCGGTTATCACTTTGGATGGGTGGGGAAGGTTGTGCTCAACCTCTGTTCCTGAGGATTATTTTTAGAATATTCTTTGAATAAGATTTCCTTTACATGTGGAATTTCCAGTCACTAGTGTACTATAAAGCTGGCTCTGAAGGATAGTAAACAAAATAGACGATTTGAAAGCACAAGTAGCTGTAAGTGGTTGTGATATTGTTTCCACTACAGAAACACGTCTTCCTGGTGACCAGGACTAGGAACTAAAGATTAAAAAATAGTCTATGTTTAGGAAGAACAGACAAGGAGGAAAAGGAGATGGAATTGCATCGATAATGCGAAATGGAATCATAACAGTAGTAAGGGAAGATCTCATATCAGAAGAACAAAGTGTGGAATCTGAAACAAAAATTGAAATTACTGCAAAAACTCAGCAGGTCTGGCATCATCTCTGAAGAGAAAACAAAGTTAACATTTCAGATCCATCTGCAGAACTGATTTTAGCTATGAAGGATTGGTATATATGCTATAGATGGGGAGGAGTAACCAATAGGGGAGATATGTACAATCTGTTTGGGTGGAACTGAGAAACTGTAAAGGTCAGCAGACATTAGTTGAATTTATTTATAGACCACCCAATAATAGTGGCAGTGTGGGGCGTTGTATAAATCAGAGGTGAGAGAAGATTTTAGTATGTTCAACACAGTAATCAGTGGGTGACTTCAATCTGCATATTGACTGAGTAAATCATTGACCTCTAAAGCTGTGAAGCTTCTGGAGTGTCTTAGAGATGGTTTTCGAGAGCAGTATTTTGAAAAGCCATCTAGAGGGCAAACTATTTTGGAACTAGTATTATGTAATGAACATAGGCTAATTAACAATATTGTTGTGACAGAACCTTCAGGGATGAGTGACAACAGTATGATAGAATTTTACAATATATTTGAAAGTGAGGTAGTTCAATCTGAAGCAAGTAATTGAATAAGAAAACAATGAAAGCATGAAGTATATGTTGGCTGACCTGGATTTGGAAAGTATGCGCATTAAAAGGCATGATTGTACATAGGTAATTGATAGTTGTTAAAAAAATTACTATATGATTTACAGCAACTATACATTCCTTCAAGGAAGTTCAGATGGTGTACAGTTAAAAAATGGCCTAGAAAGTGGCCAGAAATAGCAAAAGATCTGAGAATTAGGAAGTTTTTAAGAATACAGCAAAGAAAGATTTAAAAAACTGATCAGGAAAGTAAGATAGAAGACTACTATCTAGCCAAAAACAAACCTTAACAGCTTCTGCAGGTACCTAAAAAGGAAATGTTTGGCTAAGATGAATAGGGATCCATTAAAAGTAGAGTCAGAAGAATTTATAATGGGGAAATCACAAATTATACAAAAAGCTAAATTACTGTGACTGCCTTCAAAGATGAAGATGCAAGGTATCTCCCAGAATTAGAGATCTAATTAACTGGGAAGGGATGAGGAGTTGAAGGAAATTCATATTAGTAAGAAAGTTGTTCTGGAGAAATTAATGTGGCTGAAAGTTGATAAGTCCCCCAACATGATATCCCAGAAAGTTGAAGGAGGTGGCTATGGAGATACTCGATGCATTGGTAATCATCTTCCAAAAATTCCAATGCAGGTTGGAAACTCACAAATTTCATTGTATTCTTTAAGAAAGGAACGAGAGAAGACACTGGGATATCATGTTGGGGGACCCATCAGCCTTATTGTCAGTAATAGGGAAAATGCTGCGATCTATCATAAAGAATGAAAAATGGACACTTCGGTAAGAAAGGATCTAATTGGGTATAGCCCGTATGAATTTGCAAATGGAAAATCATGTTTGACAACACGGATTTTTTTGAGAATGTTACTAAGAAGATTGATGGAATGGAGTTGATGGATACATGTCAATTACTCCACTGATCCTGCTTAGTAAATGTGGAACCATGATGCAGCCTGAGCTAGAATCTTTAGTCAAAAAGAGGTAAAGATGAAGGGAAAGAATTGATACGGAAAAACAATTATTTCAGCATATGGCCTGCTATTGATATGTCAACTAAAATGCAGGAAGGACTTTGTATCTTACGGCAGAGTCTATTCATAATACTGATGGGTTGAGTTTTATTTTAATGTACCCAAAATAGAAGTACTTTAAGAAATAGATGTAAGCACAATTTCTAAAACGTGACAAATGAGAGTACAAATGTTCAGAATGTATTTGTTTTGATTTAATTGTCTGCAACACTTTGCCTTTAATTGAGAGTCAAGTTATGTTGGTCTATTTGTAATGCTCGTGAATGTAAGAAAGATCTCATTTGACAGAAGGAGACCGTGTCAGTATTTGAAGTCTCACTCAGTAGCTGCTTAATAAATTCCTCATGTCCCACAGTGGGGCATCAGCACCTTATCTCTGCACACCTGCTTGCCTGATAATCTGGCTTTGTTACTGTGCCTGCATGCAGTCACTCATTGCAAATATCATGAATGATATCTCTCTTTTGGCCTCCCAGAGCTGGCTACCTTTTTCCCTTCAGATCACATTAAGTTATTCTTTGAAATTAGTAGGAGGTTTTCAGCAGTAGATTCAATCATCACACTAATGTTCTATGCGACTGACCATAGGCTTCCCACTGAAGGGTGCAAATAGAATGAAACAGAAAAGAGATTGCTGCCATAGAAAGCAGCATGTTGGGTAAGGACTTTCTTTCCTAAATGCATTTGTAAATTTACTTTTGGTTTATTTCCTTAATTTTCTGAGCACCAGTCACTTCCTTGGGAAAATATATCGGTGACCTCTTTAAATGACTTGTTATTTTTGAGTTATTTCTCCATTGCTCCCATGTCATTACTGTTCAACATGTGAAAAGGAAAGTATCTGAACCTTTCTAAGGCATCTAAGATGCTACTTGGTGTTAGGATAGGAGAATCTATAGATAAGCCTTTCTTTTCTCCTTCACTCACTGCCACTTTGTACTTAATTCACCAGCTCTTCTCCAAATTGAATCATCTAAATATCATAATTTATATCAAGCCTTTCAAGGAAGGCAGCAGAACAGTCCATAGACAAGCTAGGGGAATGATTAAAACATGACAGGCAGAAAAGAGAGAATGGTGTTCCTGTATTTTGTGCTGCACCAATATTGATTCTGTATTAGGGTCCATGCTAATCTTCTAATCAATGATAATATCTGGTTAGCATAGATCAATCAACAACTCATTGAGCATACTCTCAAATAATATATTCTCACAGATAAAACTTCTAATTGTATAGTAAAGAGCTCCTTTTACAGTAAAGTAATAAGCTTGTCAAAATTTAAGTATGCTGAAAAAAGACATTTTGTTCAAGCTTCTCAGGTCAAAATGTGTCTTTTTCAGCAAAACTAAAGTTGTGTAGAATCAAACAACTACTCGACAGTACAACAAATAATTTCTTCATTGGAAGGTAACACAGTATGACATAGCTTTATGTATAATGCCACAGGTGGTTAGATGTAACGTGTTTATGGATTCTCTATCATCGAGTTGCCAAACCTAACCATATTTGTACCGAAACATCATGCGGTGATTAAATACTCCCCAATATTGAGGATGACACCTTGGGAGCAAATAAACAAGCTACTCTTTTATAACATATCAGTCAGGTCTAGGTTCACACTGAGCTCTGATAGATAGAAGGATAATTCTCAACTTGATTACACCAACAAGATGTTGTTCTCTGTTTTCTGGCTTAAACAAAGTTACTGCTGCTTAGTTACATGTCACATTTATCTTGAAATTTGCTTTTGTAGTTTCATGTTTTATATCTTCATAAATTCCCCTTCAAGATTTAAGAATATGTCTGCCTAAGACACGGAAATTTTCCTTTGCTGTTGCTGAATATAATTTTTACAATGCACATAATTACTACCATTTGTCGTAATGATTTAAAAATATATTTTATAAGTAAACCAAACTCTCAAATACTGCGTTAAATGGGCATCGGAAGCTGCAAAAAAGTTAATGCAAGAGAAGTCATTGCAGTATTTTGCACACTTCAGAAGCAAATTAAATAAAGCATACAAAGCAATATGCTAATTCTATTTCCTCCTGAGATCATGCTGCATTATTTATACCTTTATGGCAGTATTGACCTTCAATCTGTTTTGAAAATTCTGTAAAATGTTTTTGGTACAAATGACTAATATTGAGTAAACAAAATACTTTGAAAATCTTGAAATTTAAAGCTTTGTTTTGTTCATTTCCTGTTTTAAGTGGTTTCACATCTGCTGTAATTCTGTGCAGAGGCAAACAAGAAAGCTATTCTCCAGACCTCTGCCACTAACATACTATAACATTAAATATTAATAAGAATGCCATTTTTGGGGGCAAAAGACACAATAACTTGGTACCTCTCTTTCAAAAATATAATCAAGATATGAATCTGATTCACAAGGAATTGCAACACAAATGCTTCCTAATACCTTGATCATTAGTTGTTTATATTATAAGAATCAGCAATTTACCTAGTCCATCAAAATGTATGATGATATCTTTAAATCAGAACTAGTACTGGGATAAATAGCTAAATGATTCCACAGGGACCTTTTTTTATTTTAATTCGTTATTAAATTTCTAATATTCTGCATAACTTCAGTAAACGGGCATTTTTATGAATCTGAAAAAGGAGGAGAATTTTACCTCATTGTTCTATCTTTTGTATATTTTGTCTGTACATTTTGTCCCTCATATTCTGTTGCTTCTGAGCCACCTTTGCAAATTCCATACTCTATTCCAATTTCAGTAACATTGCAAAGTTTACTACTAAGTAAATTAGAAACATCAGCCCCTGAGGTTCACCAGTTAATACTTCTCCCTCATTTTGACAGAACTGTTCTAGGAAGTGTTCATTTTCTGCCCTTAAAGCCCCCCAGTTCCTTATTCATCCTTGGGGTCCACTCTGAAACCTCGTACCTTTGTGCATTATTCACTAAAATCAAAGCTATCAAAATCCATTTGCACGTTGAGTGACAACATGCTATATGGCTTACAACTGGGAACAGAGGTGTGTGAGATTTTGATTGAATCAAATCTAGAAAATCATAAGGAAGTATTGAGCTAGAGATAATGAATATCAAGAATGTGAGTTTTGAGTCGTGGGATCAGGTTGCTGATGGTTGGGTTGGGGACTGAGATTGTTGGGGATAGATGAGTGCTATTGCCAAGATGGAATTGGACAGTTTTCATGATGGATTTTTGCACAGGCTTGGATGGTCAGGTTATGTCAGGATTGAACAGCCCATCTGAGGCTATCACACCACTTAGTTTAGCTTAAAAGAACAGTGACAGATCCAGAAAAAAATGACATTAGACTAAGATATAGCATTTCTCATAAGAACCACATAGATCAGCTGTGGTCTTACAGTATTTAGTTTCATTTGTGATTTGACATTGGACCAACACCACAACAATTGTAGAGTTGAAAGTGATTGAATGCTTATGAAGTCATTAAAAGGCAATATTTATTTGAGGAAAAGAAGGAAAGATGATCAGAGGTGGCAACACAGATGTAAGGAGAAGCCATTACACACAATTTGCTCACTGCAGCAGGAGTAGCAAGAATAAAATAACAAACAGTTGGTGACATGGAGGAGAAATTGCTAAGGTAGAATGGTTATTGAATCAAAGGCTGCAGAAAGATGTCACACAAGCAAGAGAATTAAGATGAATGGGGGAAGCAAGTAGGCATGAGAATACAGGGTTAAAATGGATTCCTTGTACAAGCAGGGCTTATTAGACTTTCCAAAGAAGTATCATCTATAGTTTGTTCTACCTGACTTCATCATCCACTCCTGATCCACATTTCTTTTTTTTTCAGTTCCAGGGAAGCTCCTTATCTCCTCTGCACCTTTGTAATTGGAAATGACCTCCAAATGGCTTTTCAATTTCTCTTTAATCATTGGAAGTGTTACATCAGTGCCAGGTGAATGCTTATAGAGTGGGAACTTAGGACCATATGTTGGAGCAGGTGTCTTAGTCTAGCCCCTGATGTTCACTACTGTTGGTGGTTTGTGTTGTTAATGATGCTGCTGATCTCCAGATGGGCTAGGGTCATCTATGGGGAGGGGTATTCCAAGGCCAAGATCATCATTTTTCAAACTGCCCCACCTATTTCTTCTTTGTAATTTTTTTTCATTTATAACATTACAAACTATGAATACTTTCAAATATGAGATACGTGACTCTTTCTGAAATCCCTTCCTATTCAATTAATGTTGTTAAAATGAAGGAATTGAAATAGATGAATTTTCAGTCAAATACAGAACTTCAGAGCTGGGAATTTGCATTTAAAATATGTAAACCTGTCCATCTCCAGTGGTGTTGTACATAGGAAATGTTATTATGTTGTTCAAAAATTGATCTCCCTTTGTTCAAGATGTTTTATGCTACAATGACGTACTATGTGAAACAAGGACAAAGTGTGCCATTTTGAGTTGGAGCTGAATTACCCTGTGCTCTCTGTCCACATTCTGTCCCCTCTCTGATTCTACATAATAAGGTTATATTTGGTCTTGATTTCCTATGTGCAGCACTACTGAGGGTTGACATTTACATAGAACATTACAGCACAGTACAGGCCCTTCAGCCCTCGATGTTCGGCTGACCTGTGAAACCAATCTGAAGCCCATCTAACCTACACTATTCCATTTTTGTCCATATGTCTATCGAATGACCATTTAAATGCCCTTAAAGTTGGCAAGTCTACTACTGTTGCAGGCAGCGCGTTCTATGGCTCCTACTACTCTCTGAGAAAAGAAACTACCTCCGACATCTATCCTATACCTATCACCCCTCAATTTAAAGCTATGTCCCCTCGTGCTAGCCATTACCATCTGAGGAAAAAGGCTTTCACTGTCCACCCGATCTAACCCTCTGATTATCTTATATGTCTCATTTGTCACCTTTCAACCTTCTTCTCGCCAACAAAAACAGCCTCAAGTCCCTTAGCCTTTCCTCATAAGAACTTCCCTCCATATCAGGCAACATCCTAGTAAATCTCCTCTGAACCCTTTCCAATAATGCGGTAACCAGAATTGTACGCAATACTCCAAATGCAGCCACACCAGAGTATTGTACTGCTGCAGCATGACCTCGTGGTTCCGAAACTCAATCCCTCTACTAATAAAAGCTAACACACCATATGCCTTCTTAACATCCTTATCAACCAGGGTGGCAATTTTCAGGAATCTGTGTACATGGACACTGAGATCCCTCTGCTCATCTACATTACCAAGAACCTTATCCTTAAGCCCAGTACTCTGCATCCCTGTTGCTTCTTTCAAAGTGAATCACCTCACACTTTTTTGCATTAAATTCTATTTGCCACCTCTTAAGCCCAGCTCTGCATCTTATCTATGTCCAGCATCCTTTTGCACTATCCACAATTCTACCAACCTTAGTGTCATCACAAAGCTACTAATCCATCCTTCTACTCCCTCATCCATTGATTAAAATGACAAACAGCAGTGGACCCAAAACAGATCCTTCCGGTACACCACTAGTAACTGACTACCACCCTCTGTCTTCTTTCAGCTAGCCAATTTCTGATCCAAACAGCTACAAAACCCTCAACCCTATGTCTCCATATTTTGTGAAATAGCCTACCATGGGGAACCTTATCAAGCACCTTACTGAAATCCATATACACCACATCAACCACTTTACCCTCGTCCACCTGTCTGGTCACCTTCTCAAAGGACTCAATAAGGCTTGTGAGGCACAACCTACCCTTCACAAAACTGTGTTGACTATCCCGAATCAACTTATTCCTTTCTAGATTATTAGAAATCCTATCTCTTATAACCTTTCCAACACTTTACCCACAATCAAAGTAAGGCTCACTGGTCTATAATTGCCAGGGTTGTCTCTACTCCCCTTCTTGAACAAGGAACAACTTTTGCTCTCTTTCAGGCTTCTGCCGCTATTCCAGTGGACAATGACAACATAAAGATCAAAGCCAAAGGCTCAGCAATCTGCTCCCTGGCTTCCCAGAGAATCCTAAAATAAATCCTATCTGGCCTAGGGGACTTATCTATTTTTACACTTTCCATAATTGCTAACACCTCCTCCTTATGCACCTCAATCCCATCTAGTCTAGTAGCCTGTATTTCAGTATTCTCCCCATCCACGTTATCTTTTTCTAGTGTGAATACTGATGAAAAATATTCATTGAGTGCTTCCCCATCTCTTCTGAGTCTACGCACAACTTCTCACTACTATCCTTGGATTGACCCTAATCTTACTGTCGTCATTCTTTTATTCTTTATATACCAATAGAAAGTCTTAGGGTTTTCCTTGAACCTATCTGCCAATGATTTCTCATGTTCCCTCCTGACTCTTCTTAACTCTTTCTTTAGGTCTTTCCTTGCTAACCTGTAACTCTCAAGCGCTCTCACTGAGCCTTCACATCTCATCCTAACATAAGCCTTCTTCTTCTGTTGACAAGAGATTCAACTTCCTTAGTAAACCATGGCTCCTGCACTCGACAACTTCCTCCTTGCCTGACAGGTACATACTTATCAAGGACTCGCATTAGCTGTTCCTTGAATAAGCTCCATATTTCAATTGTGTCCATTCCCTGCAGTTTCCTTCCCCATCCTATACATCCTAAATCCTGCCTAATTGCATCATCATTGCCTTTCCCCCAGTTACAACTCTTGCCCTGCAGTATATACCTATCCCTTTCCATCGCTAAAGTAAACATAACCAAATTGTGGTCACCATCACCAAAAGTGCTCACCTACTCCAAATCTAACACCTGGCCTAGTTCATTCCCCAGTATAAGATCTAATGTGGCCTCGCTCCTTGTTTGCCTGTCTATATACTGTGTCAGCAAACCCTCCTGCACACATTGGACAAAGCTGACCCATCCAAAGTACTTGAATTATAGTATTCCCAGTCAATGTTTGGAAAGTTAAAGTCCCCCATAACAACTACCTTGTTGCTATCGCTCTTATCCAGAATCATCTTTGCTATACTTTCCTATCCTTTCCCTTATATCTCCACAACTATTCGGAGGCCTATAGAAAACTCCCAACAGGGTGACTTTTCTTTTTCTGTTTCTGACCTCAGCCTATGCTACTTCAGTAGACGAGTCCTCAAACGTCCTTTCTGATACTGTCCTTGACTAACAATCACCCCCCCCCCCCCCCCCCCCCACCACCACCTTTTACTATCTTCTCTGTTCTTACTGAAACATCTAAATCCAGGAACCTGCTACAACCATTCCTGTCCCTGCCCCTGTCCCTACGTTTTTTAAATATAAATCTCCTAACTCAGGAATTCTACTTTTGACAGAAAACTAACCTATTTACACTCTTCCTAAACTTAAAATCTTCCACTAACAATCATCTTAATCTTCCCTTGGGAAGAATGTGCAATGATACACAATTGCTGTTCAATTTTCAGTCCTCTGAGTTCTGGAGTTAAGCTTGTAGCTCCTCATAATGATATGGCATCCAATTAAGTTCTCAACCTCAGCTCATGCTCGCACACTTGCCATTGAGTCAAAAGATTATGGGCTCAATTACCAATCCAGGATTTAGATACACAATGTAATTAATGTGCCAATACACTGCCGTGTGAAGTCTCTGCTTCAGATAAAAGCAGTCAAATTCCCCTCATTGACTGCTGTGACCAATATATCAACCAAAGCAGATTTATTTTGTCTTCATCACATTGAATGTGGAACTTGTTTTGCACAAAATTAGCTGCCATATTTGTCTTACATAGATACAGCCTCTACAATACCATTGATGTATCATCTGTTAAAGATTTTAGTGTTTGTAGTTATGTAAGGAAGGAAATTGTCATGGAGCAGCATCTTACGAGCTACCCCGTAAAATTTTCTTATTTCCTACAAAGATCTTTGGTCCAGAACAGTATATAACTTTTTCTTGCCTCAGTGAGTTTCTTTACCTACTGTTGTTGATTCGTAACTGACCGCAATCTTCCGTTTCATTATTTTCTACATTTTGATTAAATTTCAGCAATTAGTGCCTCTTTAATTGTTCATTAAGATTTTGTTCCACACCTATTTAACAAAAATACCCTTGTGGTAAATGATTTGTGAGAACTGAGGATAGTTATGAATATTGTGAAATCTACATGGGAGAGCAGGGGACGACCCAACTCCAACATATTAACCAGGAACACTTATAAGGAAATAAGAAGGCACTACCTTTAAATGGAGCTAAAGGAAAAAGGTGTTTTGTTTCACACCCCTCTAAGATCAGTAGATTGATCTTATTCAGATTAACTGAGAAAAGGTCCAGGTCAACTTGAAATCATGATAATTATGTGACAAATATAGTGATTGGGAAAGTTGGACACTGGCAGTAAAAATGTGGAAACAAAAACACCAAGGAATTGCAAAGCTGGAAATCAGAAACAAAATCATAAATTGCTGGAGAAGCTCAGTAGCACTAGCAGCATCTGTGGAGAGAAAGCAGAGTTAACATTTCGGGTCCAGTGACCCTTCAGAAAAATATGGTTTTGTTTTCTTATCAGCTCCCAGCAATGTTGTGCATTCAGAAATATAGAAGACAAAGTAATGAAATACAACAATTGGGATGTGGTTTTCTTGAATATGAGACAGATTTTTAATGAGTAAGGGAATTAAGGTTTATGAGGAAAAGGCAGGAAAGTGGTGTTGAGTGTTATCAAATCAGCCATGATCTCATTGAGTAGTGGAGCAGACCTGATGGAGTGAATGGCTTACTTTTGCTTTTATGTCTTATGGTCTCATTTGCTGACTTTTGTCTGTTTCTACAATGGTATTAAATTATATTGTTCAATTTATTAAACCAACTAGATTAAGTAACGCAGTAGCATTTACTTTCATAGTAATAGGGTAGACACAATGTTTGTTGGAGCTTTATAGTCGCTTCATGCAATGATTGTGAAGTGAATAACTTCAACTAAACACAATTTGCAAAGATTATTGAGGTTGATCTTGTCAGTGGTCATGCTAAGTATTCAACTCTGGGATGTAGCCCCTGAGTACATTTTAACAAGGGAGAAAAATCCAAATATCCAATATAATAAAACACAAATCCGTAAGCTTAGTATTAGGCAAGTAATAATGAGGTCTTCTACAAAAACATTTCAAAGAGTCAGAATGATCATTCCTTGTAATAACCATGTAATAATGTAAAATAGGATTAACACTGAACTCACCAAAGCAAAATACAAATTGAAATAAATAGTAATCAATAATGACCCTTGGAAGCCCTTCTGAGATGATGTTAGGTTTCTTACATTTGTAGGAGCTAAATTAATATCAGCAGACAAATATTCATTACCTGTGTGGTTACACCAGTTATTTAATTGTGTCTTAATTAAAATAATTGCAATTGGAATTCCTAATGTAATCAGGTTTATATAAAAGAAAGTCATAGAAAATTTGTAAATGCACTGTTTGGCTATAGACCTAACTATCAGTCCCGTATTTCTCTACACAAAAGACTATCAGAACTCAAGTGATATTTCTGAATGTTAACATCATGTTTTTAACATGACTAATGGTGGCTCAGAATAAAGTTTCTTGTCTGACAAAGACATTTTGAAGCATTTGGGGAAATGTGCAGTTTTCTTTATTTAATTTGTAAAATAGGGCACTGTGTGAATAGAACTGAATCTAAACCAGATTTGCACCTCTAGCAGAATTTGGGGACAAGTCGGTCCTGTTTTTTAATACTCTCAACAGAAAATCAATGACTTCAGGTACAAAGAGATAATGGTGCTGCCACGATCGATACTGTCCAATTGATTCACTTTGGCTTTTGGCTAAATTTGCTGCATCATAATTAGAATTATTAATTAAAAATAGGAAATCAATCTACACAAATTACATGTCAGTAAAGTGTGTTTTAATTTCTATGACATTGTCACTGCTGCTGCTTTTGTTATCTGTGATGGAATTGACCCACAAGTGAACAGTTTTGTTTTTTTGGATTTAAGACCATAAGGCATAGGAGTGGAAGTAAGGCCATTCAGCCATTGAGTCAACTCCACTATTCAGTCATGGCTGAAGGGCATTTCAACGCCACTTACTCGCACTCTCCCCCTATTCCTTAATTCCGTGTGAGGTCAAGAATTGATCAATCCCTACTTCGAAGACATTTAATGTCCCAGCCTCCACTGCACTCTGTGGCAATGAGTTCCACAGGTCATCACTCTCTGGCTGAAGAAATGTCTCCTCATTTTCGTTTTATATTGACCCCCTCTAATTCTAAGGTTGTGTCCATGGGTCCTAGTATCCCTGCCTAACGGAAACAAATTCTCAGCATCCACTCTTTCTAAGCCATGCATTATCTTGTAATTTTCTATTAGATCTCCCCTCAACCTTCTAAACTTGAATGAATACAATCCCAGGATCCTCAGCCATTCATCGTATTGCTAGGCCAACCATTCCAGGGATCATCCGTGTGAATCTCTGCTGGACACGCTCCAGTGTCAGTATGTCCTTCCTGAAGTGTGGGGACCGAAACAGAACAATATTCTAAATGGGGCCTAACTACAGCTTTATAAAGTCTCAGTAGCATATCGCTGCTTTTACATTCCAACTCTCTTGAGATAAATGACAACATTACATTTGCTTTCTTAACCATGGACTCAACCTGCAAATCAACCTTTACAGAATCCTGACTAGCTCTCCCAGATCCCTTTGTACTTTGGCTTTATGAATTTTCTCACCGTTTAGAAATTTGTATTATTCATGCTACCAGTTTATAGACTCATTTTAAAGTGACAGTTTTAGTAGTTTAACATGTTGTGTTGTCTTTTTGTTGTTGAATTTCAAGTAAATATTCTAGAATTAAATTGGTTCCACACAGAGCTAAAGCTTCAGGCAGGAGAGATAGTGGTCATCATTTAGTGGCATTCAGTTACTAAAGATCCTCTGTGGAGGCCAAGGTGTAGTCTTGTGTTAAAATGTCAGTTTCACCTGCATTGAGTGCAAGATGCCAGTTTAGTAAAGGTGAAGTGTGTGTTAGGAAATGCCGCCCAGAGACCAGCTAACAGCTGATCGCCACTTAAAATGCCTGCTCGCGCTCATTTTGGTGAATGACATTTGTCTGATGTCTTCTCCTAACAGTAACCAGCTGTTTGGATGAATGCAAATTATTGATGTGAGCGTTAAACACTACTTTTGAAGGAAACTAACCATTTAATGTTCTTTGCTGTGAAGAGCACCTCTAAAATACACTGGGAGAATTTGTTACATCAAAATTAATTCTGGAATTCTGGGGGCTTCACCAGCACAGAATGTTTACTACAGCTTATTGAACACCTCATCGGAGTTAATGGAAGAAAGAAGGGTGGAATTTAGTGCACCTGCGCAGGAGTAGGCTGGTCTGCAGCATGCAGGTTAAATGTGAGAGAAGGTGAGGGAAGGAGAGCCTGTGGCCTTTCTGCTTCCCATTCCCAAACCTTCTCTAGTTGGGTCAATACAGGAAAGGTCAAGATTGGCTTTCCTGTCCAGATGCCAATTGAGGCAGGAAGGCCCTTGCCACATTGGTCATGGAAAGAACCTTTTATATTGTCACTCCACAGGTTGATAATCAGGATGTTAATCCTTCCAACACATCCCCGTTGTTCCCCGAAGGGAAAAGTGTGCATGTGAAGATATGAAACAAGTAAAACCTTTGCAGTGTTAGCAGAGAGCTGATAATGATTTTGGCAACAACTGTAAAGTAGAAATGGAATGGAGAGATGTTATCACTCTTAAGATTGTATCCATAATGTACTCAACTTCCAGACTCTCAAATATTCAATATGGATCAAGAAACGTCTAATTCTGATGATGGTTTGCTGATGTTTCACAATCCCAAAAGCAACTTCTTCACAGTTTGTAGTTATCTAGTGAGAATACTCTGCTTTGGAATTACCTTTTTTTTAGTTGATAATCATATCTGCTCTCATTTCTGTCATTGTCATTAATATAAATTGAACTAAATAAGGCAAAAATAATTCAAAATGTGTTCATCACTATATGGCCCCAAAGACTGCAAGACAAAATAGAACACAGAATCTTGAATCAACTTAAAGTCATGAGGGAAAATTCCACCACAGTGCAAATCTCATTATTAGGTTATGTTTGTGCGAATATTTGGTAAGGAAAATTGTCTAATTTGTATGCTGCATGTGTTCACAACCTGGTCAGCACAACGGACTAAATCATACATTATTTTGGCTGCATGAGAGATTTTCAGGGGGTTCTCACTTTGAGGCCCATAAGGATTTCTTGCCATTATCTTGCCAAGTATGCTTCATTAACTAAAAGCCCTGCCCCAATGCAATCCCTCTTGTTTACTTCTGTCTGCCAAAAGGCCTGCATCCCTTGTGCCTACACTATCATTTAAAGACCAAAAATACCAAAGAACTGAGGATGATGGAAATCAGGAACAAAAACAGAAATTGATTGAAAACCTCAGCAGGTCTGGCAGCATCTGTGAAGCAAAAGCAAATTTAATGTTTCGGGTCCAGTGACCCTTCCTCAGAACTGACTGTAGCTAGGTAAAGGTTGGTATATATTTTGAAGATGGGAAAGGGGTGGAGTAATTGACAGATGATGGGAGAGAGAAAAATGGTTGGGCAGACAAAGAAATGGATAAAAGTCAGCCTGTGAGAAGCAATAGCTGCAAATGGGAGCCATTAGTGGCTAGCAATGCATTGTTTATGGTAGCAGCCCATGTGATAACAAGGCCTAGTGTGCAGTGGTTGGGCTAAGGACATGGGAGAAGGTGCTCAAGCATTAAAATGATTGAACTAGATATTGAGTCCTGAAAGCTACAGGGTTTCCAAATGGAAAATGGGATTCTATTCTTCCAGCATGCATTGAACTTTGCTGGAGCACTGCAGCAAGTCTGAGACAGAGTGCTGTTGAATCACAGAATCCCTACAGGGTGGAAGCAGGCCATTCGGCCTCAACAAAGAGCATCCCACTCAGACCCACTCCCTGCCCTATCCCTGTAATCCCCATTTACGATGGCTAATTCACCTAGCCTGCAGGTTCCTGAACACCATGAGCAATTTAAGACGACCAATCCATCTAACCTACACATCTTTGGACTGTGGGAGGAAACTGGAGTACCCAGAGGAAATCCATGCAGACACGGGGAGAATGTGCAAACTCACACAGACAGTTACCCAAGAGTGGAATCAAGCCCAGGTCCCTGGCACTGTGAGGCAGCAGTACTAAACACAGCCACCATACGGCCCAAAATTTTGTGAACTGACCTCTCAGTGCCATGCAGGTAGAGTTGGGAATGAGGTGCTGGGAAAGCACAGCAGGTCAAGCAGCACCCGAGGAACAGGAGAATCAACGTTTCAGGCAAAAGCGCTTCCTGAGGAATGAGCAGATCATTTCTGATGAAGGGCTTTTGCCCGAAACGTCAATTCTCTTACTCCTCAGATGCTGCCTGACCTGCTGTGCTTTTCCAGCACCACACTCTCAACTTTAATCTCCAGCATCTGCAGTCCTCACTTTCGCCATGTGGGTAGAGTCCAATAAAAGTCACTCATCACTCCCTAGAAGGAGTCAGTTGTTTTGAAGTTCAAGACAGTTATCACTTTCATGTCCACTGGGAGAGGAAAACCTCCCACTCCTGTCTCCCTCAAGTCCTGCTTTAGCATCCAACACAGTTCATTCACCATGTCCTGGGAGATACAAAGCCTATTCTGACACTGTGCCTCAATTATCCCCAGCAATGGAGTCTGGCTGAAATATCTGAGCCTCCTGTGACTCTACAAATCTAAAGTGGCCTTGCCATTGTGGCCTCTCCTGGAGCTACATGCACCTTGTCATCAGTGGTCACCTGCTGCTGCTCTAGGGCTTGTTGTCAGCCCAGGTTGTCCTGCATCTGCCTTTGTTTTCTTAGGAAGCTCGCCACAGTGAGCAGCATCCAAGCAGTGCAGGACACAGGTTGACTCTTGTTGGAGTTTCAACCTATCCTGGAAACACAAGGCATGAAAGAAATTCTTAGGTCTCAGAAGAATCATTGGTAGCATACCCTGCAGATGAGAGTTGTACACACTTCTCCATAAAATGAGACATTCTGCATCCCAATACTAAGGAACATGTCTCCGTTATTCATTCTGCTTCCACCTCAGCAATCCACCAACCTGGTGAAGGTGCAGCTTGGCTGAGTGAACTGCTATGCTCTGACCCCTGTTCCATCTCAGACCCATTTCAATCCTTCAAATTTTCATTGCATTCAGTGGAGACCATCATTAAACTTACATGACTGATGATGAAATGATGGTTTGCACCTCCTGCATGGTTAATTGTTTGGCTTTCACTGGCTGTGATATATTTTATAATCATTGCTGTCAATTCCAGCATCGCTGAGATGCCAAATTTCAGTAGCAAGGTGCAAATCACCTTTGACCAGCACTTGCACCCAAAGCATGTTCAGTCTGTATGGATTGCAGATAGACGATGAAATGAGGCAAATTACATGTAGCTGGAGTTTGTAAATGCCTGCTTCATGTATTTGCACCTTCAGTGTCATAACACCTAGGAGCGGCACGGTGGCACAGTGGTTAGCACTGCTGCCTTACAGTGCCAGAGACCCGGGTTCAATTCCGGTCTCTGGCAACTGTCTGTGTGAAGTTTGCACATTCTCCCAGTGTCTGCGTGGGTTTCCTCTGGGTGCTCCGGTTTCCTCCCACAGTCCAAAAATGTGCAGGTTAGGTGAATTGGCCATGCTAAATTGCCCGTAGTGTGAGGTGAAGGGGTAAATGTAGGGGAATGGGTCTGGGTGGGTTGCTGTTCGGAGGGGGGGGGGGTCGGTGTGGACTTATTGGGCTGAAAGGCCTGTTTCCACACTAAGTAATCTAAAAAAAATGTGGATACCGTGCTTTTATCTAACAAACTGACAATGTATCTGCCGATTCTGGGCAACTGTTTTCCAGTTGTATCTAGAGAACAGCAAGTGATGGATGGATATCATCAGTACTGGCCTCCACATTGTTCAGGCTCCCCTCCACTCCACCCAGAGCCTCCATGTTCATATTCACTCTGCTCTATCCAATAGTCCTTTTCCAATCATCACCATGTGGAATCATACCACACTGAAATTGACCCCCAACTTTCTTTCCTTGCCCCTGAACCTCAGCATCTTAATGATGCTGTTGCTGATGCTCTGTGGTTTCCCTATGGAGGCCATGTTAGAACAGAGAACAGGACAGTACAATACAGGCCCTTCGGCCCACAATGTTGTGCCAAGCATTTATCTTAATTTAAGATCAACTTAACTTACACACCCCTCAATTTACTACCATCCATGTGCTTGTCCAGTAGTCACTTAAATGTCCCCAGTGTCTCTGACTCTGGCAGTGCATTCCATGCACCCACCACTCTCTGCATAAAGAACCTACCTCTGACATCTATATACCTTCCTCCAATCGCCTTAAAATTATCCCCCCTTGTGACAGCCATTTCTTTCCTGGGGAAAAGTCCCTGGCTAACTAGTCTAACTATGCCTCTCATTACCTTGTACACCTCTATCAAATCACCTCTCTTCCTTCTTCTCTCCAGTGTGAAAAGCCCTAGCTCACTCAACCCTCTCTTCATAAGATTTTCTCTCAAATCTAGGCAGCATCCTGGTAAATCTCCTCTGCACCCTCTCTAAAGCATCTACATCCTTCCTATAATGAGGCAACCAGAACTGGAAACAATATTCCAAGTGTGGTCTAACCAAAGTTTTATAGAGCTGCAGCAAAACCTCACGGTTCTTAAACTCAAGCCCCCTGTTAATGAAAGCCAAAAACACCATACACCTTCTTCACAACCCTATCAACTTGGGTGGCAACTTTGAGGGATCTATGTACGTGGACTCCATGATCCTTCTGTTCCTCCACACTGCCAAGAATCCTGCCTTTAACCTGTATTCAGCATTCAAATTCAACCTTCCAAAATGACTCACTTTGCATTTATCAAGATTGAGCTTCATCTGCCACTTCTCAGCCCAGCTCTACATCCTGTCAATGTCTTGTTGTGGCTTGCAACAGCTCTCAACACTATCTACAATATCACCAACCTTTGTGTCATCAGCAAACTTCCTAACCCACCCTTCCACTTCTTCGTCAAGGTCATTTATAAAAACTACAAAGAGCAGAGGCCCAAGAACAGATCCCTGTGGGACACCACTAGTCACCGACCTCCAGGTGGAATACTTTCCATCCATTACCACTGACTGTCTTCTCTTGACTAGCCAGTTTTGTATCCAGACAGCTAAATTTCCCTGTATCCCATATCTCGTAACTTTCTGATGGAGCCTACTGTGGGGAACCTTATCAAATGCCTTGCTGAAATCCATATCCACCACATCCACTGCTCAACCTTCGTCAACTTGTCTCATCACATCCTTAAAGAACTCAATAAGCCTTGTGAGGCATGACCTGCCCTTCATAAAGCCATGCTGACTATCTTTAATCAAACTATGTTTTTCCAAATAGTCATAGATCCTTTCTCTCAGAACCCTTTCCAGTACCTTGCTTACCACAGACATAAGACTGACTGGTCTGTAATTCCCAGGGATTTCCCTATTCCCTTTCTTGATGTGGAACAACATTCGCCTCCCTCGAATCATCTGGTACTACTCCCATGGAGAGTGAGGATGCAAAGATCATTGCCAGAGGTGCAGCAATCTCATTCCTCACTTCCCATAGTAACCTTGGATATATCTGGTCCGGCTTTGTGGACTTATCCATCTTGATGTTTCCCAGAATTGCCAGCAATCCACTCTCTTAATATCAACCTGTTCAAGCCTATTAACCTGGTCCACGATGTTATCACTATCAACAAGGTCCCTCTCTCTCTACTGAAGCAAAAAACTCTTAGGGCATCCCCAACTCTTCAGACTCCAGGCACATATTCCCTCCACTATCCCTGATCAGCCCTACCCTCTCTCAGATCATTCTCTTAGTCATCATGTAAGTGTAGAAAGCCTGTGAGTTTTCCATAATCCTTCTCACGAGGCTTTTTCATGCCCCTTCCTACTCTCCTCAGTTCATTTTTGAGTTCTTTCCTAGCTACCCTGTAACCCTCTAAAGTTGTGCCAGTTCCTTGCTTCCTCAACATTAAGTAAGCTTCCTTCTTGCTCTTGATGAGAACCTCCTCTTTTCTTGTCATTCAAGGTTCCTTCACCTTACCATTTCTTGCCTGTCTCACTGGGACAACGTTACCTAACACTCGCAACAAGTGCTCCTTAAACAACCTCCACATTTCTGTTGTGCATCTCCCATAGAACAATTGTTCCCAATTTATACTCCACAGCTCCTGTCTAATAGCAGTTGAATTTCCCCTCCCCAATTACATACCTTTCCATTCTGTCTGTTTCTATCCCTCTCCATGGCTATGGTAAAGGTGAGGCAGTTGGTGGTCACTGTCACTGAAATGCTCTCCCACTGAGAGATCTGACACCTGGCCTGGCTCGTTGCCTAGCACCAAATCCAATATGGCCTTCCCCCAGTCAGCCAGGAATCCTTCCTGGACGCATCTGACAAAATTGGCTCCATCCAGACCATTGCACTAACCTCTCCACCCCCACATAACTAGCTACGTCGCTGATGGTGTTCCACCTAAATCTCCTCCCCCATAAACCTCATGTTTACTCGATCACTTTCCTTTTTCCAACCATTATAAATGCCTCTGCTTTATGCCTCCTCACCTCCTCAACCTTGACTCTTCCATCCCCTTTATCAATGATTCCCCACACTGCTCCCTAGCACCCTCCAGAACTGCCAGAACTGCATTCACTGCAGACCTCTGACCAGCTTCATCGAGCAGCCCTAGACATGACTGACCAGACCCCTGACCACTGTCTTTGCAGTTTCCAAATTGGTGATACATGAATCCCCTGACGACTATCACTGGCCCTTCAGGACTGAGCATTGCCCACTTCTGGGACTGTGGTCAGACATATCCCTTGACTGTGCCAGGCCCCAGCAGAGGACTGACTTTGGTAAGTCTCCAGACTTACTATAGATTTTGAACATGACTGACAGTACCAGGCATCCCCGACAGACAACAACCCCCACTCAGTTAATGACATAGCTATTTGGTTGACAAAAACTACAATGAGTTTGTCACGCAGCTGGCGTATGTTGTTGGTGTTAGATTGACATCCAGGTTGGCCATTCAGCAAAATGTCCCTCCCAGTCTGGAAAGAGCCCTACTGACAAACATGACAAGCAGCATGGCCCTGTGGCTACACTTGAGACCACATTAATATAGCATTACCGTACTTTTGGCTTAGTGCAAAATGGGAAAGTAAGGCATGATGGTATGAGCATGCAGGAAGGTACTGTGAGCAAACACTAAGAGAGCAAGTTAGCAGTTCTGAGATGCAATCTGGGCCAATCCATAAGCTGATTGCCTGTCACTTCTGACAAAGTGTCCCTGCTGCAGGTTTCAGTACTACTTGCTAGGCAAGTCTGTGCTTCCCAAGTGGCCTCCAAGTGGATTGGTGAAGTGCCATGGTAGTTTGTAAGGATGATAATTATCAGATGCCAATGTTTGTTGACAAGGGGTACATGCAACTGGTACCTGTGGCTTGCATTCAGAGATTTGTTTGGAGCCAGTGATGAGCTAAGTCACCAGATACTACTGTGATTTCCATGTTGAAAATTCTCAATGTCACGATTGTTCAGTGTGTATGGTAAAGTAGAAAGCTGAATAATAATGCAAGTTGTGGCATTAATAGGACTTCTAACAATCTCATAATACCCCCTTAGTTGGCAACTTACTGCTTTCTGGTGAGAAACGTGCCTCCCTGCTCAGCGGAGTAGGGCTCTTGTGGTGCAATGTCAAGATTAGAGAGGTGCTGGAAAAGCACAGCAGGTCAGGCAGCATCCGAGGAGCAGAAAAATCGACTTTTCGGGCAAAAGCCCTTCATCAGGAATGAATCAGGATTCATCCTCATTCCTGATGAAGGGCTTTTGCCTGAAATGTCAATTTTCCTGCTCCTCAGATACTGCCTGAACTGCTGTGCTTTCCCGGCACCTCTCTAATCTGGACTCTGATCTCCAGCATCTGCAGTCCTCACTTTCACCTCTTGTGGTGCAATGGCAATGTTCCCTACTTCTGGTCAGAATATTTAGATTCAAATCCCACCTACCCCAGATATGTTTAGTAAGATATCAGAATAGGTTGAATAAAATATCTAAAAGATGTAGTGTGATATTCCCAATGAGATGGACTTCACCAGATTTCCTATCTCATTCTGCCACACATCGCACTACAGCCAATGTAGTCAGACCCCTGTAGATTCCACCTATAATTACTTAACAGTGGAAGTTCACTTTGCGCAATGTAATCTTTAGGCTATGGGATAGGGCACTGTGGTGATCTCAACCATATCTTAATTATTAGTCAATATAAATAGTTTGACTTTATTTTTACAGTAGCGAGTCAAAGTTATGATTGCTCAAAGGAGAGGAAATTATTCCAAATTGGATGAGAGCTTTAGCATTCTTTGTTCCTCAGAAGATCAACAAAGCTTGAAGAATGTGGCAAAATAAATTGTGCATGATTCATCATTGGAAGAGCAAACTGAAAGAGAAAAGATCTTTTCTGACTTCATATTTCCATTAAGATCATGAAACCTCTTTTGAAAGTTAGTATATATTTGTCACCTGTAGGTTCAACAGTGTTTGAAACTCAGTATCAGTTTATCATTGGCTTTCTACTTAAGTAATCAATGATTAACTTCAGAGCAGTTTTATGCCACACAATGTAAATGACTGAACTCTAATGCATTGCTCATTCTTGAAATCAGGGATGACTCATTGTGACTGTTAAATGGGGACAGCTCTCATTGTGGGGGGCTGGTCCAAAGGTTACCGAACAGATAGAATCTTAGATCCAGAATGCTAATCGTAATTAAAAGGATAGTTTTCTTGCGTATTAATCAGCCAATGTTATGTCTTTGTAGCACTTCTACTAACCAAGTAATCCTATGTTACCAGGATGCTCGCTCTTAATTTTTCGTTGCAAACCAATTGATGAGATGAAATGCTGCATAAAGTAATTGCAAAACTTTGAAAAATGTTGCTTTATACTTCAAAATATTGCTCACCTTTCAATTCTTAGATTATTTTTCTTGTCTTGTGGCTTGGGTGGACTATGAGAGGTAGCAAGATCACAAAGGAGGATCATGAAAGGCATAAGCTTAACTTCAGAGCGACATTCTATTATACTGAGATAGCAAATACTACTTGGAAAGCTTTGAAGTAAAACAGTATATAGACAAGATATTTAATATTATATGGTCAACAACTATTCGTCTAATTGTAACTGTCACCTAAGACTAATATGTTCCTACTTCCTCTCTCCACTAGAATAGATCCCTAAATCATCATACCATTATCAGCACCCTCATCCTCCCTGCAGACCACATTTTTGTCCACATTTAGAACATTACAGTGCAGTACAGGCCCTTTGGCTCTCGATGTTGTACCGAACTGTGGAACCAATCTGAAGCCCATCTAACCTACACTATTCCATTCTCGGCCATATGCCTATCCAACGTCCATTTAAATGCCCTTAAAGTTGGCGAGTCTATTACTGTTCAGGCAGTGCGTTCTCTGCCCCTATTGCTCTCTGAGTAAAGAAACTGACATCTGTCCTATATCGATCACCCCTCAATTTAAAGCTATGCCCCCTTGTGCTAGCCATTGCCATCTGAGGAAAAAGGGTCTCACTAATCAACCTATCTAACCCTCTGGTAATTCAAGATGTCATAATTAAATCCCCTCTCAACCTTCTCTCTAACAAGAACAGCCTCAAGTCTCTCAGTCTTTCCTCATAAGACCTTCCCTCCATACCAAGCAACATTCTAGTAAATCACCTCTGAACTTTTTCCAAAGCTTCCACATCCTTCCTATAATGCGGTGACCAGAACTGTATGCAATACTCCAAATGTGGCTGCACCACAGTTTTGAACAACTGCACCATGATCTCATGGCTCTGAAACTAAATCCCTCCACCAATAAAAGCTAACACACCGTGTGCCTTCTTAACAACCCTATCAATCTGGGTGGCAACTTTCAAAGATCTATGTGCCTGGGCACCGAGATCTCTCTGCTCATCTACGCTACCAAGAATCTTACCATTAGCCCAGTACTCCGCACTCCTGTTACTCCTTCTAAAGTGAATCACATTACACTTTTCTGCATTAAACTCCATTTGCCACCTCTTAGCCCAGCTTTGCAGCTTATTTATGTCTCTCTAATCTACAACATTCCTCATCACTATTCACAACTCTACCAACCTTGGTGTCATCTGCAAATTTACTAACCCATCCTTCTATGTCCTAATCCAGGTCATTTATAAAAATGACAAACAGCAGTGGACCCAAAACACTAGTGACTGAACCCCAGGATGAATATTTCCCATCAACCACCACCCTCTGTCTTCTTTCAGCTAGCCAATTTCTGATCCAAACCACTAAATCACCCACAATCCCATGCCTCTATATTTTATGCAATAGCCTACATGGGGAACCTTATCAAACACAGCTTAACTGTTGGACATTGTGAAACTGATGCTCCTCAACAGCTGTCAATTGAGTCCAGATCACTGTTTTACCTACAACCTCACTGTTGTGTCCCAGATTACAGACCAAGTTTGAATCATCCA
Source organism: Chiloscyllium plagiosum (assembly GCF_037043375.1). NCBI lineage: Eukaryota > Metazoa > Chordata > Chondrichthyes > Orectolobiformes > Hemiscylliidae > Chiloscyllium > Chiloscyllium plagiosum. The sequence goes on along the minus strand of NW_028270177.1, from coordinate 2,455,673 downwards.
ATCTAAGGAATGTGACCACCTCCTGGAGTAAAATGTCCAGGTAACTTTCTCCTTCCCTGGTAAGATGAAATTTCTACAGCTTAGACTCCAGCTCCTCAACTTGAATCCAAAGTTGCTCCTGCTACAGACATTTATTACTGACGTGTTCACCATGGATCACCTTGGTGTCCAGCAGCTTCCACATGTTGCAGTTGCAACACATCACCAGACCTTTTTTTTCACATTGCTGTCAATCTACCTAACAAGTTATTTTTAAGAAAAAAAGAGAACCAGGATGTTACCTGTTATGGGGAATTTTAGCTATGAAGAAAGATTGGGTAGACAGGTTTTGTTTTCACTGGAACGCAGGAGTTGAGGAACAACCTGATAGAAGTTTAAAAGATTGTGAATTGCATGAATAAAGTGGAAAGTTTGAGGCTTTTTCCCAGAATAGAGAGGTTAATTACTAGGGGACACAAGTTCAAGGTGGGGGGTGTTCAAAAGAGATGTGCGAGGCAAGTCTTTCACACAAAGGGTGGTGAGTGCCTGGAACTCGGTACCAGAGGAAGTGGTGGAAGTGGACATAATAGCAGCATTCAAGAAGCACCTAAACGAATGCAAAAGAAAAGGGAATAGAGAAATATAGATCCTGCAAATGAAGACAGTTGTAGAATAGAAGGGCAAAAATGTGTCCGCGCATCTTGGAGGGCTGCAGGCCTGTTCCTGTGCAATATTATTCTTTGTTCTTTAGAAAAAAGGGTGAATTCCCAATCAAAAACTAAAGACCTTAAGTTTACATTAAAGACTAGAAATGCTTGTTGGTAATCAGTAATGACTTCTTTGTTTAGGAAAAAGGAACGAAATACTTCTTCACACTCCAGCACTCTAGTGGGTTGAGGGAACAGCTATGTGTCTAAGTGTCTAACGTTCACTGCACTGGAACATGGGTATGAGCAGTTGCCCAGATTGAAAAGACCAAATTCTTGAAGATTTGAAATAATGCTGAAAGATTTCCCAGCTTGCACTGAAGAGAGAATCACCAGGAAAAACCTGAAGTACAGTTTTGGAGTTAAACATGCTTAACTGGGATGGAAAAGGAGTGGAAGTAAACCCTACTGCTAAGGATCACTTTGAATTAAATCCAGGAAAATCAAATGACTGTTTAAGGCACACATTCCTAAACTTCACTGGGTCATTGGATGAGCAATTTAGGTCATGATCACACTGTCAGAGGCAGAACTTATCACTTTTTAGATTAAACTAGACCCTCATGTAACTTTTGCAATGGACCACTTTAAACAACTATAATTACTATGTGGTAAGAATCTGTCTGCTTATTGCTAGATACACATAATAAGACCATAAAATGTAAGAGCAGTATTAGGCCATTCAGCCCATTGAAACTGCTGCACCATTCAATTATGGCTGGTATGTTTCTCAACCCCATTCTCATGCAGTCTCTCATAACCTTTGACGCCCTTACTAATCAAGAATGTATCAATCGCTGACTTAAAATACACTCAATGACTTGGTCTGCACAGCACTTTGCAACAACAAGTTCCACAGAATCACCACCCTCAATTTGTCGAAAGTCCTCCTCATCTCAGAGGCCAGTTTCCATTTTGTAATCTTAAGTTTTACCTGAGGTATTCACTATTCAGCCCTTGCTGCATCCTTTCCAACAGTCTTGCTTACCTCCTCACTCATTCCCATGCTGACATAATCTCTTCTGACCGTCCATCTCAATTCCTGATTTACAGTGAGAATCTGGAAAAGGGATGCGGTATGTAGGAGGGAAGTAGAGGAATTGGGATGGAAACAAAGCGGTGGGGGGGGAGGGAAATGGTGATTGGGAGGGTTGGAGAGAGAGATGGGAGCAAGCATGAGAAGCAAGGAGGAAAGTGGTGAATCATAAGGGAATAGAGATGGGATGCAACGAGCTTGAGGTAAATTAAGGGAGTTGCTCATTTATTAAGAGTGCTAAAATTATTACAAATCAGCAAGGGGATTTGCAGTCAACAGGTTTATTGTAAAAATTGTAGGTTGGGAATATTTATTATATTTTCATATGAGAAAGTATTTTCCTTTTTGTTATTTGGCAGAATATGGATGTTGCTGGTTGGGCCATCATTTTATAGTTTCATTCCTGATTGCAGTTGAGACAAAAATGATCAGATGGTTTCTTGAACTGCTATAATCCATGTGGTGTAGGTATGCCAACAGAGTTGTTAGAAAAAGAGTTCCAGGATTTTAAAAAATTCATTCATGTGATGTGGTTTTCACTGAGAAAGCTATTGCTTTGGAGAAGGTGGAGGTGAGCTGCCTCCTTGAACTGGTGCAGTCCTTGAATTGTAGTGACACACAGAATAGTGTTAGGAAGGGAGTGTCTGGAATTTGCCCCAGCAATGTGAAGGAATGGTTGTATAGTTTCAAGTCTGGATTAGATTAGATTACTTACAGTGTGGAAACAGGCCCTTCGGCCCAACAAGTCCACACCGACCCGCCGAAGCGCACCCACCCAGACCCATTCCCCTACATTTACCCCTGCACCTAACACTACAGGCAATTTAGCGTGGCCAATTCACCTAACCTGCACATTTTTGGAGTGTGGGAGGAAACCGGAGCACCCGGAGGAAACCCACGCAGACACGGGGAGAATGTGCAAACTCCACACAGTCGGTCGCCTGAGGCGGGAATTGAACCCGGGTCTCTGGCGCTGTGAGGCAGCAGTGCTAACCACTGTGCCACCGTGCCGCCCACATGGATGTTGTGTGGCTTGAAGGAGAACTTGCAGGTAGGTATTCCCATTCATTTGCTGCCCTTGTCCTTAAAGCTGGTTTGATTACTGGTTTGGAAGATTCCATCTAAAGACCTTTGTTGAGTTTATGCCATAAATTTGTAAATGATATAGCTGTCACAGTGCATTGATAGTGAAGGGAGCAAATGTGAAGATGATGGATGAAATGTCAATTAAGCAGAATGATTTGCCCTGGATGGAGTTTCTTGAATGTTGTAGGAGCTGCTGTCCAAGCAAGTGGAGAGTATTTTTCAATATATAAAGAGTGAGGCCAAAGTGAATATAGCCCTTCAAGAATAAGGTTGGGGAAATAAGAATCAGAACCTGGAAATGACAGGGGAATTGAATAAGTACTTTGCATTGGTCATCACAGTGAAAGATAATGGTAGAATTTTTAAAATAGTAAATAAGCAAAGGGCAAAAGAAGGGGAGAAAATAAATACAATAACCATCACTAGAGAAAAAGTAGTAGGGAAATTAATGGGGCTAAAAATTGATAAATAAATATTGATAAAATAAATTGATGGGATGCATCCTAGGATGTTAAAGGAAGTGGCTACTGAGATAGTGGAGACATTGGTAGTAATCCCCTAGGAATCTTTCTGGGAAAAATCTAAGTATTGGAAATCTACTAATATAATACTTCTACTTAAAAAGGGAGGGAGACAAATAAAAACAGCTAACTATAGGCCTGTTAACTTCACATTTTGTTATTAGGAAAATGTTAGAATTTATTATAAAGGATGAAATAGCAGAGCATTTAAAAATACATAATATGATCAAGCAGAGCCAGCTTGGCTTCACAAAGAAGAAATGCCTGTCAAATTTATTAGAATTCTTCGATGAGATACCAATTAGGATACTTAACAAGAAAAGGAGTGGCTGTAACATATTTAGATTTCCAAAAAGCATTTGATAAATTACAACACATTGGCTCTTATTAAGTAGTAATCATGTTGCAGGTAGTACATTACTAACTAATAGGATTGGTTAACTGAAAGAAAACAAAGAGTTGAGATAAGGGAAGCATTTTCAGGATAGCAACCTGTAACTGGTGGAGTGCCACAGGGATCAGTGCTGGGGCCTACAGTAATTTACAATGTATAGTAATGAGTGGATGAAGAAAGTGAATGTACAGTTACCAAGTTTGCATTTGAAATAAAAATAGATGGGAAGGCAAATGATGTGAATGGTACAAAGTCTCTAGAGGGGTTTAAACAGGTCAAGAGAGTGGGCAAAGATTGACAGATGGAACGTAATGTGGGAAAATGTGAGATTATTCTGTTATAACATGCATTTCATTAATGTAAATTTGCTATAATGTGATTGACAAATTGGGGGCACTATTTTTAAAGCACAAACTTTTAAAACATGTGTTGGCTGTAATGCGATTACATTGCTAACACTTTAAGCACTGTTTCTAAAGCCACAATTTTTCTATAACACAGGTTTGCAAAAGAACACAACCATCACTTTAAAGGACTACCTGTATGCACTTTGGCAGTAAGAAGAGAGGAGCTAAATATTATTTAAGTAGAGGAGGACTGCAGAACATTACAACATAGGAATTTGAGTGTCCTCATCCATAAATCACTAAAAACTAGCATACATGTTCAGCAGATATGGGGAAGACAAATGAAAATTTGATCGTTATTTCAAAAGATATGGAATACACGGATTGTAGACCAGACTCAAATCAGCATGTGATTTTGCAAAACCTAAAACAAAATGTCTGCTGATGGATGTGATTCCTCATTTTGGCAGGATTTGTTGAGTACTCTTGAATGCGTTTTAGATTTTCTCAAAAACAATTTATGATAATCAGCCAAGCAAGTAATGTGACTTTACTTGCTAGAAGCAGAATATATTCATACGCCAGGACTGAATCCTTGTAAAAGGAATATATTAAATATTTGCATCTTTTTTTGAATCACCCAGGAGCCTGTAGTTCCCCATTGCTTCTCCATGGCATTCCTTCTGCCAGTTAGAGTTGATTTGCCATTCAGTAGGGACCTTTTTCCAACCATAGCATAAATTTGCTTTGATTATAAGAGCTGGAGTAGGCCAATTGACCCTTTGAGTCTGCTCCACCATTCAGTATGACATGGCTGATAATCCAACTCAGTTATCTGTTCCTGCTTTGTCCCCACATCTTTTGATCCATTTAGTCCTAAGAGCTAGACCTACACCTTTCATGAAAGTCTTCAATGTTTTGGCCTCAACTTCCACAGGCTCATCAACTTCTGCAGGAAGGAATTCCTCTTCATCTCTGTCCTAAAAGGCCTACCCCTTAGACTGTGACCCCTGGTTCTGGAATCCCCGTCATTGAGAAAGACACCTCAGTCATTTATTGTTTGAATATGGCATTCTTCCCATTTGTTCTGATGAGTGCATGGTTAAAAGCTTCAGCAGCATATCTTTCCTTTACAGCAATGTTAGATATAAATTATTGTAACCCTTTAAGGCCTTTAAATTCAAGTGCAAAGAAAAGAATTACAAAGAATAGTCAACCTCTTTATTCACTGCTATTTAAAATGCCTGATCCGAGCTGAAAATTTCAATAGAAAAGCCTGATCAAGCATATAACATTCAATTATTTATTTTGCTTTTAATGCTCAACAGAGCAAATATTGTTAATCTACAACCGAATATCACCAAAGCTCAGCAACATAATTTGCAAATGCAATCCCAGTTGTGTAAAATATGTTTCTGTTGGAGTATTTTCTCTATTTATTCATTTTTGTTGAATGAGTGATCATCTGAGTTGTATTAAAATAAGATGCAAATTAGTTACTTTCACATGCAGTTTCTGGAAACCCTGATCACAGAATGTACGCTTGGGAAAGCTAATTATATATTTTACCATTGACCAAAAGTATAATATTTGTGCAACATGTGGACTTCACATTTTAAGTATTTTGAACTGGTTGTGCTCAGTGAGTTATTGTTCCTGGACCACTGATGTAACTATTACATCAAACCAGTAACTCCTTGGATCAATGTATGTTGATGCAGCTGTGGATGCGGAGTGGATGGCTGTTTAGACATATTCTATATTCCACTAGATATCATGTTACTCGTGCTTTTGAATTAAATTATATATTTAGTAGTCACATTTCACTGTGACAGTTAATAGATCGTGACAAAGGATGTGGATCAAAGCTCTGGAATGCTGCTTCATCCCGTCATGAAGACTTACGTTTGTACAATAGTCACAGTATTGCAGTCCAGCAAACTACCCTGGCATCCAGCGAGCAATGTGGAAAATTGCTCGGGTATGTCCTGTCCTTAAAATGCAGGAAACCTCTCATCTGGCCAATTACAATGCCATTCATTAGCAAAGTATCAGAAATGCTGCCAACAGTGCTGTTTAGTAGCACTTTCCTCAACAATAACTTGCGCACTGATACGCAGTTCAGTTTCAGTGAGGGCCACCTTAATACTGCCTTGGTCCAAACATAGACAAAAGAGAGAACTTCCAGAGGTCAGGTGAGAGTGACTGTCCTTGACGTTCAGGAAATATTTGACCAAGTGATGCATTAAGGAGTCTTTACAAAAATTGAATTCAATGAGAATTAGTGGATAATTCTCCACTGGAGTTATATCTGGCATAAAAGGAGATAATTGTGTCCAATCATCTCAGGACATTGCTTCAGGAGTTCCTCAGGGTGGTGTCTTACGCCCAACTAATGTCAATTGCTTCATCAATGACATTTTCTGTAACATAAAGTCAGACATGGGCGTGTTTGCTGACAGTTAGACAATGTTTAGTGTCACTCAGCTCCTCAGTTATTGAAACTGTTTGTGTCTATATACAGCAATATCTAGACAACATCAAGACTTAAATGATAAGTGGCAAAGTATCATTCACACCACACAACTGTCAGGCAATCCACTTCAAACAATTGAAAATCTAACCACCTCACCTTGATTTTCAATGGAATCAGCATACTGAATCCCCCTGCATCCACATCATTCAAAAGGTTATCATTGACCAGAAAACTGAACTGGACCAGCCATACTCTGGTGAAAGAGCAAGTCATATGTAAGAATTCTGTACCATTCAAACACCTGCTGACTCTCCAAAAATCCTGCTCATCATCTATAAGAAACAACTCAGGACTATGATGGTATGTTCTCCATTTTCCTGAATGAGTGCAACTTCGGCTGGCGCAGTGGTTCAGTAGTTAGCACTGCTGCCTCACAGTACGTGGGACCAGGGTTCGATTACAACCTTCAGTGACTGTCTGTGTGGAGTTTGCACATTCTCCCTGTGTCTGCCTGGGTTTCCTCCACGTACTTCAGTTTTCTCCCACAGTCCAAAGGTGTGCAGGTTAGGTGGATTGGCCATTCTAAATTGAGGGTTGAAAAGTGTGGTGCTGGAAAAGCATAGCCGGTCAGGCAGCATCCGAGGAGCAGAAGAGTCAATGTTTCGAGCATGAACTGTTCATTTCTGATGAAGACTCACTCTCAAAATGTCGACTTTCCTGCTCCTCAGATGCTACCTGACCGGCTGTGCTTTTCTAGCATCACACTTTTCGACTCTGATCTCCAGCATCTGCAGTCTTCACTTTCTCCTCCATACTAAATTGAGCTTGGTGTCCAGCAATGTGTAGGCTAAGTGAATTAGCCATGGGAAATGTAGGGTTTCAGGGATAGGGTAGGGTGTTGGGTCTGGTTGGGATGTTCTTCAGAGGGTCAATGTGGACTCAATGGGCTGAATGGCCTGCTTCCACCATGTAGGGATTCAATGATTCAAGAATGCACAGGGGGAAGCCTTACACTATCCAAAACAAAGCAGCTTTCTTGACTGGCACCCCATCTCTCACCTTAAACCATCACTCCATCCACCAACAGTACACACTATGCTCATGGGCGGCATGGTGGCACAGTGGTTAGCACCGCTGCCTCACAGCGCCAGAGACCTGGGTTCAATTCCCGCCTCAGGCAACTGTCTATGTGGAGTTTGCCCATTCTCCCGGGTGCTCCGGTTTCCTCCCACAGTCCAAAAATGTGTAGGTTAGGTGAATTGGCCATGCTAAATTGCCTGTAGTATTAGATGTAGGGGAATGGGTCTGGGTGGGTTGCTCTTTGGAGGGCCGGTGTGGACTTGTTGGGCCGAAGGACCTGTTTCCACTCTGTAAGTAATCTAATCAACACACTGCAGCTCCGTCTAAGCACGCCACTCATCTCATGTAGAAGGACCAGGACAGAAAACACGCAAGAATATTACCATCTTTAGCTCTCCTCCATGACACATCAGCATCGACTTCAAACTAGGTGCCATTTCTTCAATGTTTCTGGTCCAAGACTCTGAAACTCCCTCTCTCATATCACAAAGCAGACCACTTTCCTAAGGCTAGTGTTGGATAATAAATGCTGGCCTTCCCTGTGAAGATGGCATACCAAGAACCTAAACATTTTTTTTTAAATTCACTTAGGGGATGTGGGTTTCATTGACTGGGCCAGTATTTATTGCCCATCCTTAAATGTCCTTGAATAGATGGTGATAAGCTGTCTTCTCAACCTGCTGTAGTCCATTTGGTGTACGTATGCCCACAATGCTGGAGAAAGGGAGTATCGGGATTTTGACCTGGTGACAGTAAAGCAACAGCAATAATAGCTTCAAGTCAGCAAGGTGAGTAGCTTGCAGGGAAAGCTCTAGATGTTGACATTCCTATGAATCTGTTGCTCTCGTCTTTCCAGGTGATAGAGATTGCAATTTTTAAAATTGCTATCTAAGGAGCCTTAGTGAATTTCTGCAATGCATCCTGTACATAGTACCACTGATGCTAATATATATCAGTTGTGGAGGGAGAGAATGTTTGTGAATTATGTGCCAGTCAAGTTGGTTATTTGGTCCTGAATGTTGACAAGCTTCTTCAGTGTTGTTGGAGCTACACATATCCAAACAAGCAGTGAGTATTCTATTGCACTTTTAACTTGTGTCTTATAGATGGTGGACAGGCTTTGGGGAGTCAGGAGGTGAGCTGCTCACTGCTGGATTTTTATTCTCTGACCTGCTCTTGTAGCTGCAATATTTATATGGCTATTGTTGAGTTTCTGGTTAATGGTAACATATACTAGTGAATCTTTAATAATCTTCTTCACAGTTATAAAAGCAATTAGTGAGCTATGTAAATCTCAGTTTTCCTCTTCCTATCTCCTCCATTCTTCATTTATTATTCCCTCTGCACCCCAGATTCTATCACACCAACTACTCCATCATTTTCAAATTATTCCTTCACTTCCTGTTACTTCCAATGATACTTTTACTCACCTGACAAAGGGGCAGCACTCCGAAAGCTTGTGATTTCAAATAAACCTGTTGGGCTATAATCTGGTTCATGTGACTTCTGACTTTGTCCACCTAGTCCAACACTGGCACCTCTGCATCATAGCTACCATCTTCACTTTTCAACTATCTGCTCAGCGTTTCTATCCTTTTTTCATATCACTTACATTCCAACCTACCTTAACGTTGGGACCACTTTTCCCTCACTTCCTAGACAAGGATATTGAGAGGCCCCAGGTTATCTCACCTCTACGTGCTTCCTTCTTCATAGCAGCCCCTTCCATTTGTTTTTAATGTAAGCAATCAATCTGTTTGTTCATTCTACTTATTGCAACATATTGCAAGTTAATAGACTACACCCAGTATCTGTTAATAGTCCAGCCACTTAGGAGCTCAGGAAGTGACTGTTGATTTACTTTTGTTGGGCCAATAGGAACAAATCCCATAAAAATAACTTTGATTACTGCTGATCTTGCAATTCCCCTCTCTCAGACATCACCCCACTCCAACCCACCATTAGTAACCTCCAAACATAGCTTTGAGACAAATTAGATTGGCTTATATTGGAATATCCCTAAGCCAGTGAGCGCCCCAACAACACCAGGACACAATCTGACCTCAACAAGACTTCCAGTTCCCAAACTAATCATTCTTGCAGCCTTCATCAAGCAGGACTGCAATTTTGTGCTGATTTAAATATAGTTTTTTTAACACAATCAATAACATGAGGAATTAGAAACAATTGTAATTTTTTTTTATTGCAGAATCTTGCAGCCATTTGAGGTGGTTGTTCTCATCCCATCAGTTTGGAACAGATGTAAATGGGTTCTGAAATTGTAAAATACTTACTGAAAGTATGATAATAGACTATCAATATCCAAATTGTACTCAATAAAGGTAAAACAGGCTTTTAATTAAATCTGAATCAGAATTCAAGTGTTCATAAGTGCTCATATTCTACATTACATCAGAAAGTTGCTAACCACAGCATTTTTGTTGGTTTGTGCCATTAGTAACTGAATGAGCACATTTTCTAGCTTAATACTGGCATCACATTGACTTACTCACCCTGAGCTAATTTAAGAATGATATTGAATGTGTTAAGTTGAGAAAATGCATTATTGGTCCTTAACTTTCATGTTTTCATATATCTCCAGCTTAGAGTGACAAGTTTTGATAAATACATTTCATAGAATTATTTCTGTGATAGATAAATCTTAAAACTACATCTTCTTCTCTTGCCTTTTACTCATCAACATCAACGAATTCTGTAATTTTTGAAATTAAAGTTTAATTATCCTTATTAGGTCTTTCAAATCACAAGAATGGCTTCGATTGCTATAATATAGAAAAAAGGATGTTTTACTTATACCAATTGTTTTCTGTTGAATTACATCTTTCTTTGCAAAAAATGAAAGATGTAAAGCCTTTGATAAGGTTCCACATGGTAAGCTGTTGGAGAAAATGCAAAGTCATGGAATTGAGGGTGATTTAGCAGTTTGGATTAGAAACTGGCTTTCTGAACGAAGGCAGCGAGTGGTGGTTGATCGAAAATATTCAGTCTGGAGTACAGTTACTGGTGGTGTGCCACAAGGATCTGTTTTGGGACCACCGCTGTTTGTCATTTTTATAAATGACTTAGACGCAGGCATAGGTGAATGGATTAGTAAATTTGCAGATGACACCAAAGTCGGTGGAGTAGTGGACAGTTTGGAAGAATGTTACAGGATGCAGGAGGACTTGGATAAACTGCAGAACTGGGCTGAGAGGTGGTAAATGGAGTTCAATGCAACTAAATGTGAGGTGATGCACTTTGGGAAGACTAACAGGAAGATAGAGTACAGGGCCAATGGAAAGATTCTTGGTAGTGTGGATGTGCAGAGGGATCTTGGAGTCCATGTACATAGATCCCTGAAAGTTGCCACTCAGGTTGACAGTGCGTGTTAAGAAGGCATACGGTGTATTAGGTTTCATTCGTAGAGGGATTGAGTTCCGGAGCTGCAATATCATGCTGCAACTATACAAAACGCTAGTGCGGCCACACTTGGGATATTGTGTACAGTTCTGGTCACCATATTTCGAGAAGAATGTGAAAACATTGGAAAAGGTGCAGAGCAGATTTACAAGGATGTTGCCTGGTCTGGAGGGAAGGTCTTATGAGAAAAGGCTGAGAGACTTGGGTCTGTTCTCATTGGAGAGAAGAAGGCTAAGAGGGGATTTGATAGAGACATACAAGATGATCAGAGGATTAGATAGGGTAGACAGTGAAAGTCTTTTTCCTAGAATGATGACGTCAGCTTGTATGAGGGGGCGTAACTACAAATTGAGGGGTGATAGATTTAAGACAGATGTCAGAGGCAGGTTCTTTACTCAGAGAGTGGTAAGGGTGTGGAATGCCCTACCTGCCAATGTAGTCAACTCAGCCACATTAGGGAGATTTAAACAATCCATGGATAAGCACATGGATGATGATGGGATAGTGTAGGGGGACGAGCTGAGAATAGTTCACAGGTCAGCGCACCATCGAGGGCCTAAGGGTCTGTTCTGCACTGTATCGTTCTATGTACTATGTTCTATGTTCTAAAATGGTTGCATGTAAATATTTACTGATACATGATAATTTCCTATTGGCCAATCCATATTGACCCTCTGTTACAATCCCCAACATAATTGTCAATGAATTTCTTATGTTATTGATCTTTTAACAAGGCCTTAGTAAGCTAAACTATTTTTCATAAATGTTCCTTCACCACCTGTTTTTGAATGGATCATGGCATCCATCATCTCAGGAGCATATACTTTCAGGACGTATATCACCTCTGGATTGACCATCATCTTATATGCTTGTGGTAGTTCATTCATGAGTGACAGTCCTTTCTGCAACTGGTGCAGGTGATTAGCACTGGACCAAGTTCGATTGATGTTTTTCGTTCCAGTGGGTTGTTTTTGCTATCTGATCATTTCATTTGTCCTCTGTATTTCTACTCCTACTGACCAAGGTAGTTCTGGTGAGCAGCAAGGATTTTACATGTATCAACTCCAATCCCAGATCCGTGCTTTTCCTTAGAGACATCCTTGTATCACAGGCGTAGATGATCTGGAGGTTTGTTGGTGATACAAGGTCACGACAGGCCATCTCTCTGGGGATGAAGCTGTCATTCATTGAGCTCACATGAACCAGCTCACAAAGTTTCTACTCATTCAAGCGAGCAAATATGCTTGGGATCCCTACACTTCTCCATCAAAAACTAATGCCAGAGATGCTCATAATTCGTTTAAGTAAGCTGTCCCGCTTGGCTTGTAAAAGTTGTTCATGATTTGCTACTGTAATTGAAGTTACTGAGGACACAATCATGGTACTGACGGCTTTGATTTTTGGATGGTTTGCCATTGGTCGACACATGACTTTTCAACTTTGGCATGACAGCTGCAGCCGTGCCAATTCTGGTGCTGATTGAGGCATTAAGGATCTGGTTACTGGTAAAATATGATCCAAGGTTACAGAATTAGCTTGGTGATGGAAGGTGAAGTCTCCATGTGTGGGCCATAGCTTAGATGTTCCTGATGCTGGTTATTAGTTCAAACATTTTGCAAGATTGGGAGAGCCAAACTACAAACTGTTACAAACTTCAAAATAGATTGTCAGTATAGTGGTGTGACCAGATTAGGAGGGGTGAATTGATTCTTTACTTTGATCAACTCTTCTACTGACTGCAATAAATTTTGAATTTAAAAAAGGAGGTGATATTACCAACTATGCCTATCAGTCTGTGTTCATTTATTCATTCATTGTGGGTCCCTCACAGACAAGGATGACCCACTTCCACTCTTGGGTGAGTCCATTGGTGGCTGTACAGACTGATGTGGCTACCGCAGGTTGTACCACATTTGGGGCAGCTGATGGTCACCGGAAGAGGTGGGTGGGGCATTGGTGTGGCAGAACTCTCCTTTCACTGTTTTGCCTGGCTTCCATCTTTTCGCGATGACAAGTCTTGAGGTGCTTGACACCTTCCTGGATGCCCCCTCCTCTTCCACTGTAGCTTTGGGCCAGTGATTTCCAAGTGTCTGTGGGAATGCCACACTTCACCAGTGAGGCCTTGAGGGTATCACTGAAACGTTTCCTCTGTCTACCTGGGGCCCGCCTGCCATTTCGAAGCTGGTATTAGAATACCTGCATGGGGAGTGTCATGTCAGTCATCCAGATGACATGCCTAGCCCATCATAGAAGATCAAGGGTGGTCAGTGCCTTGATGCTATGGATGTTGGCCTGTTCAAGGATGCTGGTGATGGCACATCTTTCTTCCCAGCGGATTCGCAAAATCTTGTGCAGGCGACATTGATGGTACCGCACCAATGCCTTGAGGGTCTGCTGTAGATAGTCCACGTCTTAGAGTCATATAGGAGGGCAGGAGCCATCACAGCTCTGTAAACCATGATCTTGGTGCCAGATCTGATGTTGTTGTCCCCAAATACCATTTTCTTCAGGCAGCTGAAGGCTACGCTAGCACACTGGAGGCGATGCTGCATCTTTTCATCAATAGCTGCTTTGGCCAACAGGACATTGCTGAGGTATTAGAAGTGGTCAATGTTCTCTAAGGCCTCCCATGGACTTTGATGATCAGGGTTTGCTCCACAATACCAGGTCAGGTTGGTGAAGCACCTTCATCTTGTGGATGTTCAAGGTGAGCCCCATGTTCTTGTCTGCCTCCATAAAGGTGCTGACGATGATCTGGAGTACATCCTCCAAGATTGCACATACATAAGCATCATCTGTGTACCACAGCTTGATGACACTGAATGGGGTGACTTTAGTTTTGGCTTGAAAGCGACAGAGGTTGAAAAATTTCTCCAAAGTTGTGCAAGTTAGCTACACTCCAGTGGGGAGATTGTCGGCAGTGAGGTGAAGCATGGCAGCGAGGTAGATTGAGAACAGTGTTGGGGCAATGACACAGCATTGCTTGACACTGCTCCAAATGGAGAATGTTGGAGCCATTTGTATTACCACAACTTCCATGTCTTCGTGGAGCAGGCTAAGGATGGTGATAAACTTCATGTTGCGAAGAAGGACACTCAGTAATGCTTCCCGACTGACAGGGTCAAATGCCTTTGAAAGGTTGAAGAAGGTCACGTACATGGGTCGATTCTTTTCTCTGCATTTCTCCTACAGCTGTCACATGGTGAAAATCATGACCATTGTACCCCTCTCTGGCCGAAAGCCACACTGTGACTCAGGAAGGAGTTCCTCAACCACAGGAAGGAGATAGTTGAAGAGGACTTTGGCAATGACTTTTCCAACAGTCAACAGAATGGAGATTCCCCTGTAGTTACCACATTCAGGCTTGTCCCTTTTTTGGAAATACTCACAACTACAAGTATAGGGAGAGAGGTATTCCAATTTTGAAATCTATTGTCTTCATCAAATATCAGTTCTGTTATGAAACAACCTGAATAAAAAGATAAAGCTGTCCCAGTAGAAAATAAATTCTTACTGTGCATTATGAGTTTTGGTTGTGGTTCAATAGGGACTGATTGAGACTAACCCAGGCGCAAGTCAGTAAGTAGAGGGAGAGAGAATGCAAAAACTTACTGAATCATTCTGAGTTAGAGTTAAACCTGCATAACCAGTGGTGGGAAGTAAGTCTGCTAATCTGCAGTGTTCAGTTACAGTGCCAATGATTTTCAGAGCTAAACCCAGGGCAGAATAACAGTAATGACTCTCACTTTTATTTTGACGTTCTAAGTTGTTCCAGCCTCCTTCATGCCTTATTTTCCTCACACTATCCTCTTATCCTTTTACATCACTGTATTTAGAAATCTGTCAGTCTTTACTTTAAATTTATTTAATGACTGAGTGTCCAGAATCCTTTGGGATAGAAGATTCCAATCCAGAAGGATGTCAGCAAAATTTGTGATTGACACACATTGGTCCAACTTGCCTTGTAAATCCCAAAATGGAACTCCAATCTGACCAGTATGTCAGTTTCCAAGTATTACTTTTTTTTACACTTTTTTTCCCTCTGGGAAAGATTCACAGTCCTCTGAGTAAAGAAGTTCTCCTTATCTTGGTCAAACTGGCTTCTTTGTTATTTTGAAATTGTGTTCCCCATTTCTAGACTGCTTAACCAGGAATTATTGTTATGATTATCATAATGAGGCAAATTGCACATTAAGCAGTTGTTCATCTGATTCAAAATCACACAACACCAGGTTGTAGTCCAACTGGTTTATTTGAAAGCAGTAGTGTTTAGAGCGCAGCTCCTTCATCAGGTGGTTCGACATATCTGTTGGACTATAACCTGGAGTTGTGTGATTTTTAACTTTGTACACCCCAGTCCAACATCAGTACCTCCAAAACATTAATAAGGTTCAGTAGGCTAACTGCTGTCATTCAAGGTAAAATTGTCAAATCAGTGAGTATTTTGGTACTTATTGTTCATGCCTGAGCTGGTGACCTTTGGGTACAATTATCAGTTCATCCTGTGTGGGTTTCCTCCGGGTGCTGCAGTTTCCTCCCACAATCCAAAGATGTGCAGGCCAGGTGAATTGGCCATGCTAAATTGCCCGTAGTGTTAGTTGCATTAGTCAGGGATAAACATAGGGTCGGGGAATGGGTCTGGGTGGGTTACTCTTCGGATGGTCAGTGTGGACTTGCTGGGCCACTGTAGAGAATCTAATCAATAGTCAACTACGATCTGAGTAGCATGAAAGCAGATCACACTGCTAAAGAACTGTGCCCAATAGAATAGAATGTGACTTTGCTAGTGTTAAATAGCTCCCATATAGTGAGCAGAACGAAACTGAGAAACCTCCCTTAAAATAAAATTGCGAACCAAGATAAATATGAAAGGTTCAGAAGGGAAGTAAAAAAGCAAATAAATCACAGGCTGTCTGAAGAAGCAGGACACCTCAGAAAGCAACCAAAGCAGACTATGACCTGGGCTTTGTCGATGATGTTATGATTTCAACTGATGTTATTACTAGTTCAGTCATATCCCAGACTGAAACCTGGCTTGATAAATCATGCTTTTTTTTGGTTTTAACTAAGTGGTCTCTTGCTGAAGCATAAGCATTCAATGCTGCAGATATTCCTTTAACAATAAAATAGATGTTTAATTAATAAAGGAGGTAAAGGCAAAATATAATGAACCAAGCTATCTACTTATAATATAAATGCAAAGATTTTTAAGCAGAATAAAAGTATAATTTCATTTAATTCCAAAATATGAATCATATTCTGGCAGATGGGATTACTTTAGAATAACGTCACAGTTGGCACAAACATGGTAGGCTGACGGGCCTGTTCCTGTGTTGTATGGTTCTCTGTTCTATTTCTTTTATCAATTGAAAACACAAACAATAGTTTTTGTAAAATATCCAAACTACACCCCTAGGACAGCACCCCTAAATGTACTTTGTATAGTACCCAAAAACAGCCTTTACATAGTACCCATAGCAGAATTCCTGTTTCTAACACCTCGGTAGGTTTAGCAGCAACTTTAACTCTTAGACTGGAAACTCTGATAGCTTCTTCCTGGAATTATTACACATCTAAGGTTAAACATATTTAACTTCAAGTAATGTTTCCTGGACCCCATGGTCTGGGTTATAGGGAGCAATTGGACAAGCTAGGATATTTTCTTTAGTAAAGAGGTGTATAAGATATGAGATGCATGAATAGGGTGAATGCACTCAGTGTTTGTCTCAGAGTTGAGGAATCAAAGACTAGAGGGCATCAGTTTAAGGTTAGAATGCATAAGGAATGCTCTGCCAGCGGAAGTGGTTGAGGCGGGTACATTAACATTTAAAAGGCATTGGACAAATACATGGATAGGAAAAAATTAGAAGGATATGAGCCAAGTGCAGGGAAATGGGGTTAGCATGGACAGACATTTTGGTCAGCATGGACCAGTTTGGGCAAAAGTGCTGGAGGATTCTATGACTCTATAATCCTCTCAGGGTTTTATCTCAACGCTTCTAGTTTGGGACTAACACTAACACTTTATTCTAAGGTAATCTAACTTCACTATATCCTTCTCTTAAAATAAAATTAAGAACCACGACAAAGGGGAGGGGAGAAAGCAAATAAGAAAAGCAAAGAGGAATTATGAAAAAAGATTGGCAGCCAACATAAAGAGACATCCCAAAGTCTGCTATAGTCATATAAATAGTGAGAGGGTGTAAAAGGAGGAGGCTGATTTGGGATCATAAACTTCAATGAGGTTTATCAGGCATGACCTACCTGTCATGAATCCATGCTGGTTCTCCCTGACTAACTGAAAATGTTCAAGCTGTTCAGTTACCCCATCCTTCATTATAGACTCCAACAATTTCCTGACTACAGATATTAGGCTAACTGGTCTGTAGTTCCCTGAGTTTTCCTCTTTTGTCCTTCTTAAAAAGTAGAGTGACACGTGCAACTTTCCAATCCAGAGAGATGACTCCTGTATCTACGGAACTCTGAACTTGTAATTAGAGTGTCTACAATGTGCACCCCTACTTCCCTAACACCCCCAGATGGATCAAATCCTGATGAATTTTCATTTGTTGATTTCATTAATTTCCTCATTACCCAGGTTAGGTTAATTTTATTCAGTCCCTGGTCCTGATCCACTGTTCATTTCCTTGGAACTTCAGCAGGCTATCCTCCTTTTCTACTGCAAATACAGAGGCAAAATAATTATTCAACATGTCTACTATTTCCCCACAGATGTTGAACACACACACACACGCAAAGGATAAATTAGAAAGAGGTGTAACAGGCCAGATTGATCGTGTCCAATAATGATTACCAGGTCTTGGGTTGATATGCTGTATTCCAGGGACAAAAAAATGTATCCTACTTGAATTCCAAAGTCACTGTTCAATGCAAATTACTTTCAGCAGGTTCTGAAGAATATTCACTTATTTCTTATCAACTGGATTCTTTCCTCAGAATGCGCAATTCTTTAACTGGCTATAAAAACTAGAGAGAGTAAAACTCAATAGCATGGATTTCCAGTCCAGCAGCTTCCAAGGACACACCTTGAATCTATGCTTTCTCTTTATTTTTCAATGTTCTTTGGCATTTGGTATGCTTGCCTTTTTTGGTCAGTACATTGAGTAGAGGAATTGGGACAAAAACAGAAATTGCTGGAAAAGGTGAGCAAGTCTGGCAACATCTGTGGAGAGAAATCAGACTTAACGTTTTGGATCGAGTGACCATTCCTTAGAATTCAAAAAGGGTCACTTAACTAGAAATGTTAACTCTGACTTCTTTCCAAAGATGCTGCCAGACCTGCTCAGCTTTTCCAGTAATTTCTATTTTTGTCTTCGATTTAATTATCCACAGTTATAGCATCATAGAGATGTACAACACGGAATCAGACCCTTCGATCCAACTTGCCCATGCTGACCAGATATCTAACCTAATCTAGTCCCACTTGTCAGCATCCAGCTCATATCCCTCTAAACCCTTCCTATTTACAGACTCATCCAGAAGCCTTTTAAATGTTGCAATTGTACCAGCCTCTACCACTTCCTCTGGCAGCTCATTCTATACACTCATCACTGTCTGCGTGAAAAAGTTGCCCCTTAGATCACTTTTATATCTTTCCCCTCTCACCCTAAACCTATGCCTTCTAGTTCTGGACTCCTCCATCCCAGGGAAAAGACCTTGTCTTTATTCTATCCATGACCCTCATGGTTTTATAAACCTCTACAAGGTCACCCCTCAGCCTCCGACACTTCAGGGAACACAGCCCCAGCCTATTCAGCCTCTCCCTATAGCTCAAATCCTCCAAACCTGGCAACATCCTTGTAAACCTTTTCTGAACCCTTTCAAGTTTCACAACAATCCTATCTTCCTTTGGATAGGAAGAAGACCAGAATAACACATAATATTCCAAAAGTGGCCCAACCAATGTCCTGTAAAGCCACGACATGACTTCCCAACTCCTATACTCAATGCTCTGACCAATAAAGGAAAGCATACCTCTTTTGGATTTTGTTTTATACGAGTTGGGATGTTATATTGTGGCTGTACAGAACACTGCTCAGGCCACTTTTGGAATACTGTGTTTAAATCTTGTCACTGTGCTATAGAAAAGATGTTGTTAGACTTGAAACGGTTCAGAAAAGATTTACAAGGCTGTTGCTGAGGTTGGAGGTTTCAGGCTACAGGGAGACGGGCAGCTTTTTCATGCAGAGGATGGTGTGTGTATAGAATGAGCTGTCAGGTGGAGACTGGTACAATTACAACATTTAAAAGGCATCTAGATGGGTACGTGAATAGAAAGGGTTTAAAGAGATATGGGCCAAATGCTGGCAAATGGGAGCGGCATAATTTAAAATATCTGTTTGGCATGGACGAATTGGACCAAAGGGTCTGTTTCCATGCTATACATCTTTATGACTCATATGTCTTGATGTAACTGAATAGGATGATTCTTGACTCTCAGGTCTATGGGCACAGAGGGAAAGATATCTTTTCTTCCCGTTCTTTCATTCCCTGTTGCTGCTTTGTTTAAGTCCTGTCAGATGTCTCCACTAAGATATTGTGTCTTAAGGCAAGATGCAGTTTGGTGGCTTCTCCTAGACATTCATACCATTGCATCTTCAGCAGAAGCTTCATTCGTTTGGTCCTGCCATTGAAGACTGGGTCCAGTATTCAGAAAGAATACATTATTTTTTCCAGGGAGGTAACATTGGGGCAGATGAAAAACAACGAGTAATTCTCCTGACAGTTTGTGGATCCGTACCTTTTTCAGGTATTAGGAGCCTAACTTTCCCTGCGATACCAGATACCAAAACCTTTCAAGAATTGACTGATTTAGTTAAGGAATATTAAGACTTCAAGCCTCTTCAAATTCTGAGTTACTATCATTTTTATTCAGTAATTCAAGAATCAGGGAAGTCTGTATTGGGGTCAAGACAACTGGCAGAGGCATATGACTTTGGTTTAACTCTTAATGTGAGACCGTTTAGTCTGTGGGATTAATGATTTATCCATGCAAAAGCACCTACTCGTTGAAGTCCAGCTAGACTTCAAACAGGCACTACAACTGGCTTTATCATTGGAAAATGCAGCAAGTTGTTAAAGACGATGCTTGACCCCTCTAACCTTTTTTAAGCAGGTAGCCCAGACCGTAACTTTGCTATTTGTTTTAGGTAAATGTGTAGTAGATATTCCTGGAGTGAATTAGCTGATCTGACTGCCCAGTTTTAAACAAAGTTTATTTACAAAATGATGGAATGAAGCACAAAGAACAGAAAGTAGAATACTGGATAGCTTATCCTATCTGAAAAACCTGACGGACCATTCCGACTTAATGGTGTTGTTCCAAAAAGACTTGCAACAATCTCCATAAACAGACCCCTTAGCACAAAGAGTATAAATGACACAAAAAGCTTACAGGTTACGAAGTCAGAAGGGCAGAAGAAGGGAGAGAACCAGCAGCCTTTCTTCACACCCACTGCTGCTGAACTGAATCAAAAACATTCATCTAAATGAAGGCTAGCTACACAGCAAGCTGGCCACTCCCTTTTGATAATACAATTTTTTTTAAGACAAGGAAGCTTAGGCTGGAGGCATTATCTTACAGGAGTAAACAAAAAGGGCCCTCAATAAACCTTTCAGACCCAACCTAGTTGGAGCCTGGCCAATTACCCCCTCTCTGGAAAAAAAAACTCAAGGGCATAGTAACCTTGTAAAAAGACCAACATTGTGACAAAGTGGAATTTATGGAATACATCCTGACACTGAGAGCTGGCTCTGAGGGAGCTAGATCAATGTCAAAGAGTTTGCATGTATAAATAAATGGTGACGTGGTGACAGGATGCCACTTCTGTGAAGTTATTGCACACTGGTCTACACAAGCATCTTCATCAGTGGATCTCACAGGGCTGCTCAAAACTCAAACTAAAATTACAAAAAAACTCTAAGTTATGGATGGTTCCCTTAAAAATATCCTCACTTGACTTTGTAAACTGAAGTTTGTTTACTTTGTTTAATCTTAAATCTTTAACAGTGTACACAAACTGCATTAATTATAAAACTATGCCTCAAACACTGTGTTAAAATAAATCACTATTTCTACAGAAATACTTAAAAGTTAATTATTAATTTCAGACACTCAGAAAACCACATTACTAACTCAAAAACCCAAACCCAAAATTACAATAAATGCTATTAAAAACCTATAAGTCAAAGACAATGTTCAGGAGGTTCCATGTCCAGTGGAGAGAGAGTTTACTTCCTGCTCAAATCCAACCATGCTACATCCCAACTGAACATATTTCTGAAGTTGTTGTTTTTGATATATTTCTGTTCAATATAAAGCAGCTAAAGTGAACCTCTACAGAACAGAAAAACAAGTATTATATTTACCACCTGCCTGTTCATGCTGCTTCCAAATCCACTCAACATTCACCTCGTTCTCTCTAAATTTCCGGTCGCTGTGCAGGTACGGGGCACAGTTTGTCAATAGGTGGTCTAGAATCTGGGAAATGTATATTAACAGTGACCAGAGTTGCCAGGGAATATGAATTAATAGCATTGGTTTTGGGGTGGGGGCGTGGGAACTGGATGGTTAGGACGTTGGTCTGGGCTTGTAGGATGGTGAAGTAGGGAAGTGTGAGATGGGATCCAGTAGGAAATCAGGGATCAGGGCAGGGTATTTGGAGAGCTCAAGGGCCAGGATAAATATGTTGGCCTGGGAATTGGAAACATCTCGGGAGGGTAGGCTGGATTTAGGGTTGGGGTAAGGAGGGCGAGTATTGCGACTGAAAATAAGAGAAAGCTAGGAGAGATTGGGTGTTAGGGTTATAAGTGGGGATAAGTCTTGGGAGAGTTTACGTGATCAAATTCTTAAACATAGCCTCTATACTGGAGTTTATCTACCTTTCTAAATGGGCCTTGTAGGCCATTGTTCCCTGAGTCTAGTTATGTCAGCTGGCTATCATGGTAAACAGCCTTTGCAGTTTTAGTTTCAGTTTTGAGCAATCCTGTGAGATTCTGTAATGAAGGATGAGCTGAATCTACCAGGTGCTTGTTTGGGTGTTCAGCCTTTCGTTTGCCATTGCAAAGGACTTTCTGCCTTTCAGCCTGATTAAAAGGTCGATAACATTTGTCCTGACCTAAAATGGTGGAAAGTGCATTACCAACTACTTTAACCCGAGTAGTGCCTGAAAACCAGGTGCACAAACTGATTCCTAGACTAGATTACAAAGATGTGGGAGAGAATGAAAGTAGATTGGGCTGCAAAGATAGAATTCTGTTTCGATTGCAGTATCCAGTAAAGTGAGAGTTGCAGATTCAGCCCCTACTATGAGTGCACCTTAATGAAACAAGACACACTCAAGTGTAAATCATTGCCATTGTACAGAACTCTACTCAGCATAGACTAATGCCTATGCAGTTTTATTCTTTTATTTATTTAACCAAAAAACTAAAATGTCAGCTGATATGAACACTGTTTATTTCCCACCTACTGACAAGTATTTTTATATTACAAACCTTATGCTTCCTAACAGCAGTTTACAAATATAGAGATATGGGATAAAATATTTTTGTCTTGCTTCTTAATAAGAAAGAATGCCAACTCATGACTTTTTTATTTTGCTGATCTCAAAGTTGTGGCTCAGACTATTTAAATATTGAACAGGAAAGCAGGTGCCTCAAAAATCATGAGTGAACAATGTATTGTAACCGAAAATTTACCCATGTATAAAAACAGAAAAAAATGGCAATACTCAGCAGGTCAGACAGCAATTGTAAAGAGAGAAGTAGAGTTAAATCTGACATTTAAGCCCGGTAAATGAACTCTGTTCATCTTCTTGAATGTTGTTGGTTTTATAATTGGTTGAGTTCCCCTAATGTTACACCCTTTGATAATAAGTAGTCATGATTGTGAGAAGATTTGTAGCTCGGGTGCTCGTTGTTGTGGTTCTGTTCGCCGAGCTGGGAATTTGTGTTGCAGATGTTTCGTCCCCTGTCTAGGTGACATCCTCAGTGCTTGGGAGCCTCCTGTGAAGCACTTCTGTGATCTTTCCTCCGGCATTTATAGGGGTTTGAATCTGCCGCTTCCGGTTGTCAGTTCCAGCTGTCCGTTGCAGTGGTCGGTATATTGGGTCCAGGTCGATGTGCTTATTGATTGAATCTGTGGATGAGTGCCATGCCTCTAGGAATTCCCTGGCTGTTCTCTGTTTGGCTTGTCCTACAGGTTTGACCTGCAAAGAATGAAACCTGAAAGCAACAACACCCCCAGATTCTATGGACTACTTAAAGTGCACAAACCAGACATCCCACTCATACCCATAGTATCACTACCAGGGACACCATCACACAAACTGGGTAAAGAACTACAGCAGAAACTGAAACACGTGATCAGCGTATCCAGACACTCTATACAGTCAACACAGGAATTCTTGGATATCATCAGAAATATACACAGAGACAAGGAAGAAACCATGGTCTCATTCAATGTAACGGCACTGTTCACCTCTATCGACAAAACCCTAGCCAGAGAAACAATAGCCAACCTGCTGGACATACAGAACAGACAACAGGATGTTGAACCTATCAACAAAGATGGCATACTCAAACTACTGGACCTGTGCCTCACAACACACTTCACATTCAACAACCAAATATATGAACAAATCAACGGCACACCCATGGGCTCACCCATCTCTGGACTCATAGCAGAAGCGGTAATGCAAAGATTAGAACAAACAGTCTTACCGCAAATTCAACCCAAACTCTGGGTCAGATATGTGGATGACACCTTTGTAATCATTAAAAACACAGAAATAGAGAACACACACCGGATCATCAACACCACACTCACAGGAATCCGATTCACTGGAGAGGAAGAAAAGGACAACCAACTCCCATTCCTAGAAGTGATGGTACAGAGAACACCGAATGGAGAATTCACCACAAAGGTATACAGGAAAGTCACACACACAGACCAAGTCCTGCACTACAAAAGCAATCACCCCAACACACAAAAAAGAAGTTGCATCAAGACA
Source organism: Chiloscyllium plagiosum (assembly GCF_037043375.1). Lineage (NCBI taxonomy): Eukaryota > Metazoa > Chordata > Chondrichthyes > Orectolobiformes > Hemiscylliidae > Chiloscyllium > Chiloscyllium plagiosum. Next base: position 2,431,593 of record NW_028270177.1, on the reverse strand, counting down.
CTATTCAAAAGGGCCACGACACACTGCAGTACACCAGAACTGCAAAAAGAGGAAGAAGAACACCTATACAATGTATTCGCCAAAAGCGGATACCCGCGCAATTTCGTCAACAGATGCCTAAGGGAAAGACAATGGAACGAGGACATGCCGCAACCCAAAGGACTAGCCACACTACCATACATCAAGAGCATTTCTGAACTGACAGCCAGACTACTGCGACCACTAGGACTCATAACCGCACACAAACCAACAGCCACTCTCAGACAACAACTCACCAGAACGAAGGACCCGATACCCAGCATGAGCAAAACCAATGTAGTGTACAAAATCCATTGCAAGGACTGCACAAAACACTACATAGGACAAACAGGAAGACAGCTAACGATCTGCATCCATGAACACCAACTAGCCACGAAACGACACGACCAGCTATCCTTAGTAGCCACACACGCAGATGACAAGCAACATGAATTCGACTGGGACAACACTACTATTATAGGACAAGCCAAACAGAGAACAGCCAGGGAATTCCTAGAGGCATGGCACTCATCCACAGATTCAATCAATAAGCACATCGACCTGGACCAATATACCGACCACTGCAGCGGACAGCTGGAACTGACAACCGGAAGCGGCAGATTCAAACCACTATAAATGCCGGAGGAAAGATCACAGAAGTGTTTCACAAGAGGCTCCCAAGCACTGAGGATGTCACCTCGACAGGGGACGAAACGTCAGCAACACAAATCCCAGCTCAGCGAACAGAACCACAAGTAGTTATGAATTACACAGTTGTATTGTGTTGCCAGTTTGAAGTTTGAATGTATTATTAGAACAGGAGGGCCCTCAACTTGATTCAGATGTTCAATTACATTATGGCTGGTCTGTATCTGACTTCCATCTACCTTGGTTTATAACCCTTAATAACTTTATGTAATACATATACATCAATCTTTGCTTCGGCATTTTCAATTGACAGATCACAATATATATTTAGATTTACATAAAACTCAAAAAGTTCATAAAGGGGAGTTAGCACAATTATGATAACATCATTGGACTAGCTATTCATGAAGGGCTTTTGCCCGAAATGTTGATTTTCCTGCTCTTCGGATGCTGTCTGACCTGCTGTGCTTTTCCAGCACCATTTCTAATCTTGACTCTAGCTATTCAGCAGCCCAGTGTAATGTGGGAACACAAGTTCAATCATGACAAGTAAAGGAATTTAAGTTCAGATAATAACTCTGGAAATTAAAACTATTCTCGGTAATGCTGACTAGGTGCAGAATGAGTGACAGAGGTCTGAGTGACAGAGCTGTAGTGAAATGTGTGGCACAATCAGGCGCTGAGCAGCGAGGCCAGTCTCAATATTGGGTGCAATTTGCGCCTTCCGTTTTGCGTTTCACAAATGCTGTGGTTAGATTCTTGCAAGGCTGCAGCATGATTCCAATTGACAGGAATCAATGCTTGCTACACGCTATATTATTGCTACAACTTGCCTCATCAATTTTCAGCCTCTCATCTTACCAAACTCATCAAACAAGCTAGATGTTGGGAAAACTTAACAAGAAAACCAGAACAAGCAACTTGTAGATTCAGCTCACCCTTTGATCCAAAACACATGTCAGAATCCAGGCACTAGCATTTCTTCGAGGAGAAAGTGAGGACTACAGATGCTGGAGATCAGAGCTGAAAATGTGTTGCTGGAAAAGCGCAGCAGGTCAGCATCCAAGGAGCAGGAGAATCGGCGTTTCGGGCATGAGCCCTTCTTCAGCCTATGGAGCATGAGTTTTAGTGTGCAATGGAGTGATTGTGAGATATCAGAAAGAAAATCATGGCTCTTATATAAGCGGAGTAGACAGAGTCATTGTCCTTCTTCCTACAATGCTGGGCATTCCTCCGGATAGCTGAGACTGTTTTAACCTGGTTGGCAACCTTAGTTCAGGCTGACATGGCCTGGTGTTACAGCCTCCTCTGCTGGATCTGGGGAAGAGAGAGCCGCGTATGTGAATTACCCCATTCAAGATCTCAGGGTCTTTGTCCACAAAGTAGGCCATCAATTTCTCCCATCTGCCATGTCTGGAGAAAGTTTTTGACAACCGTGCTAGTCAGGTCTGTAACTGATAGTCTTTGTCTAGGTTCACAATAGCCTTTTAAAAAATGATATAGTTGCAAGGAATGTTAATGAATTGAGAGCTATCAGGACTCCTATTCTGGGAATGGCTCATGGTAAGATAAAGATAAATTCTGAGAGATTCCATATGGGTGGGATGGGTATTAATGAGGTGAGTTTGGTAAGTTATGTTGAGAAAACATATTAGGCCTTGCATTGTTAAATCTTTCAAAAATACACAACTCATCTTAGCCAAGAAAGCATATGATTCAGCCCCAGGAAATTGTTGATTGTCATAAAAACCTAACTGAGTCAAGAAGTGTAGCACTGAAATAGCACAGCTGGTCAGGCAGCATCTGAGGAGCAGGAGAGTTGACATTTTGGACATAAGCCCTTCATCAGGAATGTGGGGGAGATGCGGGCCCATGGGGGGCTAAGAGATAAATAGGAGGGGGTGGGACTGGGGTGAAGGTAGCTTGGAAGGCGATAGGTGGATGAAGGTGGGGAGTGATGGTGATAGGTTGGAGCGGAGTGTGGAGTGGATAGTTGAGAAGGAAGATGGACAGGTAAGACAGTTCAAGAGGGCGATGTTGAGTTGGAGGGCTCAATCTGGGATAAGGTTGGGAAGGGGAGATGAAGAAACTGGTGAAATTAGCAATGATGCCATGTGTTTGAAGGGTCCCAGTGGACTGTCCTACGTGTCCACCTTCCTGCCCACCTATTCACTCTGACCTATCACTATCACCCCCCACCTTCGACTCCCTATTGCCTTCCAAGCTACCTTCTCCCCAGTTCCAACCCCCCTCCTATTTATTTCTCAGCCCCCTTGCCCCCACCCCCACCACCACCCCCCACATTCCTGATGAAGGGCTTATGCCCAAAACGTCAACTCTTCTGTTCCTCGGATGCTGACTGACCTGCTGTGCTTTTCCAGCACCACACTTTTTGACTCTGATCTCCAGTATTTGCAGTCCTCACTTTCTCAATAAAAACATGACTAGTTTACTCATGTTCTTAAGGGAGGGAAATGTACCATCCTTACTTGGTCTGATCAACATGTGATACCAGATCTACAGCAACGTGGTTGACTTTAAACTGCTCTCTGAAATGACCTAGAAATCCACTTAATTCAAGGGCCATTAGGGTTGGTCAAGAAATGCTGGCTTGACCAGCAATCACCACATCCCAGGAAAAAATAAACTTTTAAATATTGTCGCTATGATAGTAGCAAGCATCTATAACACTGAACTAATGAATGCTGGTGGTAATCATTGTCTCAACCATTCAACCCTTTGAGATGGTTAAAAGGACAAACACTATGTGAGATAAGTGTAGAAGGCTGCAGGAGATCTTTGGTACTGTGTGCAATGTTTGTTCTACTGTTATTACTGCTATCTTCAGATATGCTTTGTTGCCAGCAATAAAAATCATGATGTGCAGCATCTCATCTTCCAACTGATGTCAGTGGGACAAGTCTCGACCTCTTGCCTTTCGTTTTTGAGAAAAATTAAGCAGTCTAATTCTGACTGACAGATTGGTAACTGGGAAAGGTGTAAAAACAATTTAAATGATTTCTACAAGTTGTTAAATGTCCTCACTTTCACAACTTTTGTTTGGTGACCTGACTGAATTGGGGACAATGTCATATGAGAGCATTATTTCATCCTGCTACAAGTGAGTTACAATTTCAATGCCCTGTTCAGTCAATAAATTGTCATAGCTTATCCCTTTCTCTTTCATTGTGTCTTTTGCACCCACACAGGCTGTGACAGTGAACACTGGGGACCACATTGTAGTAACCGTTGCCAGTGTCAAAACAGAGCCCTGTGTAACCCCATCACTGGGTCCTGTGTCTGTGCTGATGGATATAAGGGATGGCGATGTGAAGAACCCTGTGACCACGGAAAGTATGGAAAAGAATGTCAGTATAAGTGTCAGTGTCAAAATGGAGCGACTTGTGATCATGAGACTGGAGAGTGCCATTGTTCTCCAGGTTACACTGGCGCATTGTAAGTACAGGTTTACCAGACTTCCCAATTAAACTCGGGAATATATTTTGAACCGATATAAACATTTCAATTTTTAAAAAAAGATTTACAAGCCAATATTCCAGGGTAGCATAGAGTTCAATAAATAAAAGAATCAAACATACAATCTGAAATAACTCTTAAGAGGACATCACTAGTCACCCTTCATTTACAAATGCATAGCCTTTGACATTCGCACTGCTTCTCACTGAATCACGTATTCAGGCCCTCAATATTTCTGAAATTCATTCTTTTATGTCAGCCAGGTCTCCCTGATTGGACTGGATTAACACCCACAATCAGGGAACTGATATTCTATGAAGTACAGCTGGCTAACATTATTATGTTAAAAATCACACAACACCAGGTTATAGTCCAACAGGTTTAATTGGAAGCACACTAGCTTTTGGAGCGACGCTCCTTCATCAGGTGATAGTGGAGGGCTCGATCGTAACACAGAATTTATAGCAAAAATTTACAGTGTGATCTAACTGAAATTATACATTGAAAAATTGATTGTGTGTTAAGCCTTTCATCTGTTAGAATACAGTGATAGTTTCACTTCTTTCATGTGTAAATCACAAAACCTTTTTTTTAAAGTTGCATTCTCGGGTTAGCTGTTAACAATGGTGATAGCTAGGCAATATGTTAAACTGAATCTCAACACCAAAAGCAGTGTTAAAAGTTTAAGGATTTCAAGCCTACCTAATCCACCCAATTTCAGGTTTGACACAGGCAGAGCAAGGGTCTGGTAGTCAAGTTGCTCACAGAAAGCAAGTTGGCAATGTAAACATGTATGAGGAGATAAGAGCTGCAGCAACATCTCCCTCCACCATCCCACTCAACCCCAGGGGAATGAACTACAAACATTCTGCAGGCTATAGAGTCTACCATCATGCCACCCAGTTAAGTTTGGAATCTCTGGTCCCTCTTGCAATGCATCTTGTTATTACAAGATTGAGAGTATACTTAAGTTATATCATTTCTATTTTCCCTTACTTTTATAGTAGTTTGGTCATTAACATATTGCCATGGCACTTGCAGAATCATAGACGTGTTATGGCCATTCAGTTCATCATGCCTGCACTGGCTCAGAAACTGAACATCATTACCTAGTGCCAATCTCCTGCTTTTTCCCCATACATTTTGCACATTACTTTTATCCAATTATCTAATGCCCTCTTGAATGCCTCATTCAACCTGCTTCCACCATAATTCCAGATAATGGATTACATATCCTAACTACTTGCTGAGTGAAAAATGTTTTCCTAGCGTCACCCTTCATTTGTCAATCACTTAAAATCTATGGAATGGAGGAGCCGGTGTTGGACTGGGGTGGACAAACTTAAAAATCACACAACACCAGGTTATAGTCTGACAGGTTTTTTTGGAAGCACTAGTTTTCGGAGCGCTGCTCCTTTATCAGGTAGCTGTGGAGCAGGATCATAAGACACAGAATTTAGAGCAAAAGATTACAGTGTCATGCAACTGAAATGATATATTGAACAAACCTAGATTGCTGTTAAGTCTTTAATCTTTTAGAATGGGTTGCAAGATTTGGTTCATTGATATGTAAATCACATTCTCGAGATAACTTAAGGTTTTATAACCTCTCAGCTCAGACAATGCAGTAAAGGTGTGAAGTTAGTATCCCAATCAAGAGTCAGACTGGTTCTATTTCCAAAGTAGGAATTTATAAAATATTACATGAAATGACTGCCTGTATTGACTGCCTGCAGATTGTGTGCTGTTTGAGCAAATGTAATTCTGAAAATGCAAATTCACCCCGTAGACCTATATGAATGTGTGCATGCATGAGAGAGAGAGAGAGAGAGAGAGAGAATGTGAGTGCGTGCATGTGTGTGAGAGTGCACATGAGATAGTGTATGTTTGCATGTGTGCATGCTTGTTAAAGTGTATGTGTGAGTGTGGTGCAGTGAGAGGGTGTGTGAGAGTGTAGGGGTGTACGTATGAGAGAGAGTCATAGAGATATACAGCATGGAAACAGACCTTTCGGTCCAACCCGTCCATGCCGACCAGATATCCCAACCCAATCTAGTCCCACCTGCCAGCATCCGGCCCATATCCCTCCAAACCCTTCCTATTCCTATACCCATCCAAATGCCTCTTAAATGTCGCAATTGTACCAGCCTCCACCATATCCTCTGGCAGCTCATTCCATACTCGTACCACCCTCTGTGTGAAAACATTGCTCCTTAGGTCTCTTTTATATCTTTCCCCTCTCACCCTAAACCTATGCCCTCGAGTTCTGGACTCCCCGACCCCAGGGAAAATACTTTGCCTATTTACCCTATCCATGCCCCTCATAATTTTGTAAACCTCTATGAGGTCACCCCTCAACCTCTGATGCTCCAGGGAAAACAGCCCAGACTGATCAGCCTCTCCCTGTAGCTCAAATCCTCCAACTCTGGCAATATCCTTGTAAATCTTTTCTGAACCCTTTCAAGTTTCACAACATCTTTCTAATAGGAAGGAGACTAGAATTGCATGCAATATTCCAACAGTGGCCTCACCAATGTCCTGTACAGCCGCATCATGACCTCCCAACTTCTGTACTCAATACTCTGACCAATAAAGAAAAGCATACCAAATGCGGTGTGGGAGTCCAAAAGGGATCAGTCCTGGTATGGCATTTGTGCAGATTTGAGAAAAATGTAAAATCCCTGCCAGTACGGTAAAGGTGCCTCCAAACATCTACCAATCCGAGTTCCCTACTTATCAAAGCTTTAAGGATTACTAATCTCCTATGTGCGTCTTTAATGCACTCTAACAATTTATATCGGGGATTCTTCCTAACAAGTATGGCCACCCTTACTCCTCGTATTGAAAGGTGAGTAATAAACCCAATCATGCCCATTCTATCACAATTTCAGATGCTCTGCATCATCTAGGTGTGTTTCTTGCAATAAGGCAACATCCACCCTCCCTTTTAAGACTAGAAAGTACCTATTCCTCTTGACTGGCTACTCCCTTTAATGTTCCAGGTACACCACTTGAACACATTCTTAGCCATAATCTTCTATTAACCATTTAGACTCCAGACAGTCCTGGGCCCAGTCATTCACGTAAGATAGCTATGAGTTGTTGATATCTGGGGGGTCCACTCCTCCCAGTCTGTGGGGTAGCTGGAGTTTAGTCAGTTTAATAAGGAGCCGCTTGCGATACCAGGTAAAGGAACTGAACCAGCCATTCAGTCTTTTAAATGTTTGCTTGATAAAGAGCAGAGGAAGCATTCATATAGGATACAGCAGACGGGGGAGAATATTCATTTTAATGAGAGCTATCCGACCTAACCAAGAGATCAGAAGCACCTCCCATCTTCAAAATCTTATTTGATTCTGTTGAATAAATGGGCAAAATTGGTTTTACATAGCCGATAATGAATATACCTAAATAGAGAAAGCCCTCATGTGACCATCTAAAGGGAAATTGAGATTCGTCCTCAGGACTAGGCATTTTCAGGAGACCACCCATGGGCATGGCCTCTGACTTGGCAAAGTTGATCTTGTAACGTGAAAAGCTGCCAAACAAATTAATGCATTGTATCGGATGAGGCACCAAAACGGTTGGGTTTGATAAAAAGACAAGAACATCATCTGCATACAATGCAATCTTATGCAACTTTGTCCCCACTTCTGGAGTAGATATATTGGGATTCCTACGTATTGCCTTCGCCAGTGGTTCAATCACCAATGTGAAAAGCAATATTGATAAGGGACAGCCATGTCAACTGCCCCTAAGAATATTGCTTGTCTGCACTCCAGTGGTGAGGACCGCTGCAAGAAAGTCACTGTACAAAACCTTTACCCATCTGATAAAGACCTCAGAGGAGAAAGTGAGGTCTGCAGATGCTGGAGATCAGAGCTGAAAATGTGTTGCTGGAAAAGCGCAGCAGGTCAGGCAGCATCCAGGGAACAGGAGAATCGACGTTTCGGGCATAAGCCCTTCTTCAGGAATGAGGAAAGTTTGTCCAGCAGGCTAAGATAAAAGGTAGGGAGGAGGGATTTGGGGGAGGGGCGTCGGAAATGTGATAGGTGGAAAGAGGTCAAGGTGAGGGTGATAGGTCAGACTGGGGTGGGGGCGGAGAGGTCGGGAAGAAGATTGCAGGTTAGGAAGGCGGTGCTGAATTCGATGGATTAGACTGAGACAAGGTGGGGGGAGGGGAAATGAGGAAACTGGTGAAATCCGAGTTCATCCCTTGTGGTTGGAGGATTCCTAGGCGGAAGATGAGGCGCTCTTCCTCCAACCGTCATTTTGTTGTGGTCTGGCGATGGAGGAGTCCAAAGACCTGCATATCCTTGGTGGAGTGGGAGGGAGAATTGAAATGTTGAGCCACAGGGTGGTTGGGTTGGTTGGTCCGGGTGTCCCAGAGGTGTTCTCTGAAACGCTCCGCAAGTAGCCGGCCTGTCACAACCCAGATGGCCTCCTTCTTCAAGGACTGCAATTTCCCCCCCAACGTGGTCGACGATGCCCTCCACCGCATCTCTTCCACTTCCCGCTCCTCCGCCCTTGTGCCCCGCCCCTCCAACCACCACCAGGACAGAACCCCACTTGGCCTCACCTACCACCCCACCAATCTCCATGTTCAGCGCATCATCCGCCGTCATTTCCACCACTCCAAACGGACCCCACCACCAAGGATATATTTCCCTCCCCTCCCCTATCAGCATTCCGTAAAGACCACTCCCTCCGTGACTCCCTCGTCAGGTCCACACCCCCCACCAACCCAACCTCCACTCCCGGCACCTTCCCCTGCAACCGCAGGAGGTGCAAGACTTGCGCCCACACCTCCCCCCTCACCTCCCTCCAAGGCCCCAAAGGAAACTTCCATATCCGCCACAGATTCACCTGCACCTCCACACACATCATCTATTGCATCCTCTGCACCCGATGTGGCCTGCTCTATATTGGGGAGACAGGCCGGCTACTTGCGGAGCGTTTCAGAGAACACCTCTGGGACACCCGGACCAACCAACCCAACCACCCTGTGGCTCAACATTTCAATTCCCCCTCCCACTCCACCTAGGATATGCAGGTCTTTGGACTCCTCCATCGCCAGACCACAACAAAACGACGGTTGGAGGAAGAGCGCCTCATCTTCCGCCTAGGAACCCTCCAACCACAAGGGATGAATTCGGATTTCACCAGTTTCCTCATTTCCCCTCCCCCCACCTTGTCTCAGTCTAATCCATCGAATTCAGCACCGCCTTCCTAACCTGCAATCTTCTTCCCGACCTCTTCGCCCCCACCCCAGTCTGACCTATCACCCTCACCTTGACCTCTTTCCACCTATCACATTTCCGATGCCCCTCCTCCAAATCCCTCCTCCCTACCTTTTATCTTAGCCTGCTGGACAAACTTTCCTCATTCCTGAAGAAGGGCTTATGCCCGAAACGTCGATTCTCCTGTTCCTTGGATGCTGCCTGACCTGCTGCGCTTTTCCAGCAACACATTTTCAGCTCTGATAAAGACCTCACCCAAGCCAAACCACTTTAAAGTTTAAAAAAAGATCTGACCACGAAACCTGGTCAAATGCCTTCTCCATGTTTAAAGCAATCACTAATTCATGTACTGATCATTCTTGACATACTTGGATCATATTAAGTAACCTCCTGACATTATTCAACGATCTGTAACATTTTGTAAAACCCATCTGATCCTCCTTAATGATGGAGGGCAGCACAGTTTCTCGTCTTGGTCCAAGAGTCTTAGATAGGGTTTTGAAATCGTTATTCAGGAGTGAGATGGGTCTATAGGAAGCACAGTCCTTCGGACACTACCCTTTTTTTATTTGCCTCTCTTAAAGAAGATGGGAGGAAGCCATGACTATGTGAATCGTTAAACATAGTAAGCATCAGTCCTGAAAGTATACTTATAAATTCCTTATAACAATCACAGGGAAGTCAATCAGGACCAGGCGCCTTTCCATTCTGAAGCTGCCTCACAGCTTCCTGAACCTCTTGATCTGACAACATGGCATTAAGGAGAGACTCTTGCTCAGGGGTCACTCCCAGGAGGTACAAAGACTCCATCCTAACCTGCCCATTCTCTCAACTTTCAGGCTAGTATTGTTTGGAGTAAAATTTCTGAAATGTCACATTAATCCTTTTAGAATCATGGGTTAAATTTCCATAACTTCCCTGATTGAGGTAATGGTTTGGGGAGCACTCCTTTTCCTGACAAGATACGCTAAGTACTTGCCTGGCTTCTCCCCATGCTCAAACAGGCTTTGTTTTGCAAATGTAAGTTCTGTCTTAGCTGTCTGTGTGAGCGTAGAGTTCAGTGTGGAACAAAGCACTATGATCCTTTGCAGTTTAGCCAACAAGGGCCTATCAAAGTATGCCTTTTCAGCTGCCTTCAAGCGTGTCTCGAGTAAGCATTGCTGCTCACCCTTCTGCAGTTTCTTACTGGCAAAATAGGAAAAAACTAACCCCTTGGCATAGGCTTTAGCGGTTTCCCAGAGAATGGATGGAATACTGGCCAAACCTGAATTAATGTCTTAAAAAGCCCTGAATTCAGTAGAAAAGAATTCAGTAAACTTGCTATCCTTAAGAATGAAGGGGTTCAGTCGTCAGTGCCTTGAACCTACCATAGTATCCTTACTCTTGACTATTAGATACCTGGAGCATGATCAGAAACAGTGATATTGCCAATTGTACATGACACCACCAAATCCAAATGTGGTGTGGGAGTCCAAAAGGGATCAGTCCTGGTATGGCATTTGTGCAGATTTGAGAAAAATGTAAAATCCCTGCCAGTAGGGTAAAGGTGCCTCCAAACATCTACCAATCCTAGTTCAACACATAAACCCTTAATTGCTTAGATCGTGAAGAAGATATCAGGGGGCCTTTGAGCAATTTGTCCACTATAGGGTCTATTAGACAATTAAAATCCCCCCCTACGATAATATGCTGATATGGTAGAGGAATTGAGTTCCGGAGCCCTGAGGTCATGTTGCTGTTGTATAAAACTCTGGTGCGGCCGCATCTGGTGTATTGTGTGCGGTTTTGGTCGCCATACTATAGGAAGGATGTGGAGGCACTGGAACGGGTGCAGAGGAGGTTTACCAGGATGTTGCCTGGTATGGTAGGAAGATCGTATGAGGAAAGGCTGAGGCACTTGGGGCTGTTTTCATTGAAGAATGGAAGGTTTAGGGGTGAGTTGATAGAGGTGTACAAGATGATTAGGGGTTTAGATAGGGTTGACCATGAGAACCTTTTTCCACGTATGGAGTCAGCCATTACGAGGGGGCATAGCTTTAAATTAAGGGGTGGTAGGTATAGGACAGATGTTAGGGGTAGATTCTTTACTCAGCAAGTCGTGAGTTCATGGAATGCCCTGCCAGTAGCAGTGGTGGACTCTCCCTCTTTATGGGCATTTAAACGGGCATTGGATAGGCATATGGAGGATAGTGGGCTGGTGTAGGTTAGGTGGGCTTGGATTGGCGTAACATCGAGGGCCAAAGGGCCTGTACTGCGCTGTATTTTTCTATGTTCTATGTTCTATGTTCTAACCAGTTTAGAAAGTGCATCTATCAAGAACCTGAGAGGGTGGGCCAGGGGACAATAAACATTCAATATCCTGTATTCTTCCCTATTTATCAAAACTTTAAGGTTTACTAATCTCCTATGTGCGTCTTTAATACATTGTAACAATTTATATTGGGGATTCTTCCTAACAAATATGGCCACCCCTACTCCTCGTATTGAAAGATGAGTAATAAACCCGATCATACCCATTCTATCACAGTTTCAGATGCTCTGCATCATCTAGGTGTGTTTCCTTGCAATAAGGCAACATCCACCCTCTCCCTTTTAAGACTAGAAAGTACCTATTCCTCTTGACTGGCTACTCCCTTTAATGTTCCAGGTACACCACTTGAACACATCCTTAGCCATAACCTTCTATTACACCATTTAGACTCCAGAAAGGCAGAACTTGAACTACAAATTGCTGAGTTTCAGTACAAAAAAGTCCACAAAGCACAAAAACTACATAAACTAAAACAGCTGTAATCAACAAACTTACAAAACCTACAAAAACTATATACACCACAAACAGAAAAACAAAAAAGTGCCAAAGGCACTGATTAGAGGAATTTAGCCCCCATTCAAAGGGGGCACCTACACATCTCAAAACCCTACTAACCATCCCCACCGCCCTCTTAACTCCTACTAGTTAGGGTCACAACACAAACACAAAAAGCTGGTAGAAAAACAAGATTAGTAATATACACAAGTAAGGTAAAAGTAAATACGTCATCCATTCCTTGGTATAGCTTAACTTAGAAATTAAAGGTAAGTATTCTATTCATCTCAAGCAAAATGTAATTCAACTTATTACCAACAAAAGGAGACTCCACGAAGTCCTCTCCAAACAAGGACAAACCCAAACAACTCTGTTATCTGTGCCTTTTCAGTCGTCTGGCTTAAGTCAGTGTGTCCACAAAGTTCCTCACTTTCTCTGGTGAGTCAAATAAATGTACAGATAAATTTTAATTAATTTGAAGCACCGCTGGATACCTTAGAGAGTACTGGATCCCAAACTCTCTCAATCTCATCTTGACGTCGTTGTAGGACTTCCTTTTCCAAATCACTGCCGCTGAAAAGTCTTGGAAAAACATGACCCTGGAACCCTTGCACATAAAACACCCTTGAATCCTTCCTTTGGGCTCTGGAAGCTTCCATGACTCTCTGTTTGTCTTTATAATGATGGAACTGTACCAGGACAGGATGAGGGTGTTGGTCCATTCCTGGCCTTCGTGCCGTGACCCGGTGGGCTCTCTCAATCTTTATCCTTCCCTTTTCAGCCTCCAAACAAAGGAGTTCTGGGAATCACGTCTCAAAGAATTCCACTGGCCACTCACCTTCCGTCTCCTCTAGCATGCCAACAACACGAACGTTCTTTCTTCTGCCCCTGTTCTCAAGGTCTTCCACAGATACAGCAAACCATGGCTTCACTTTGCCTCTTGGATGAATCAGCCTCTTCCTCCACCCCTGTGGCCCGGCACGCAAGCTCATCAGTTCTTTTCTGCAGGTCTTGCAGCATAGCAGAGACCGGGGCCAGCTTTTCCTTGACTTTTTTTCTTCAATCTGCTTCCCGAGGACCTCATGAGATTTGGCAAGATCATCAACCAAGGCCTGGTGAGTAAGCAGGTCCACTGCCTCTGTGGATTGAGCCGCAGCCCCGGCCCCAGGTGAACTTCCTACTTTTTACGGCATTCTCCTGCAGCAAAAATGAAGGTAAGTAAAATTTTCAGGTTCTGTTGTTCTTTGACTTTTTTTTATTCACAGTAAGATGGATGGGATGGGTTCTAGCTCTGTTGTGGCACGGACCCCAGCAACCACGATCCTCCTAGGTTGCCACCATCTTGGATTCCAGAGATGAAACCTGTTGATTTCACTGTGTAGTTGTTTCAGTGACTCCTCGCCATGGGTCCAGAGGAAGAAAATGTCGTCAATATATCTGGTGTATAATGCTTGTTGGAGGTCCCATGCAGCAAAGACGTCTTGTTTGAACTTGTGCATGAAAATGTTGGCATACTGAGGTGCATATTTGGTCCCCATGGCTCTTGTCTGTGTCTGGGTGAAGAACTAGTTGTCAAAGGTGAAAACGTTGTGGTCAAGAATGAAACAGATGAGTTGTAGGATGGTGCTCAGAGATTGACAATTGTTGGTATTGAGTACTGAGACTGTTGTAGCGATGCTGTCATAGTGGGGGATGCTGGTGTAGAGTGCTGAAATGTCCATTGTGATGAGGAATGTTCCTGGTTCGACTAGTCCATGGGTGCTGAGATTCTGTAAGAAATCTGTAGTGGCGCGAACAGAAGCTGGCAATCCCCTGTACATTGGGTTTCAAGATGCCTTCAACATAGCCAGAGAGGTTCTCACACAGGGTCCCGTTGCTTGATATGATGGGACGTCCAGATGTGTTGGCTTTGTGCAACTTCAAAAGGCATTAGAAGCCCCTATGTGAGAAGTACATGGGATGAAAGTGTGTATGGAGCTCTGAAGGGCTGGATTTCAATGGGTGTGTTCTTTGGTTAGATCGGCTGGTAGTTGCCTGTAGTGTTCTTGGCTGTTCAGTTGTCGGTATAATTCCTTCCAGTAGTTTGTTCTATTCTGAATGACGATGGCTCCTCCTTTATCTGCTGGTTTGATGACAAAGTTGCAATTGGTTTTGAGAGCATGGATGGTACTGCAAAGTGACCGGGTGATGTTTTGCTCTCCCTTGAGACTGCGGATGGTGAATCTGGCACTTACACATTTCCTGATGTTTTGAGCGTACATGTCAAGCCCAGGGCAGTGGCACTCTGGAGGGGTCCAAATCGTCGTCTCCTTTGGTGGCTCCACTGTTGATCTCTCTGATGACTGTTCCAGTTCATCAGTTGGCTCATTGGGATAGCTACTGGCATCTTGGACGAATTCCCAGAGTCTCATTTCTCTGATGAATTTCTCCATGTCTGCCACAAGACCAATTAGTCTTGGGTTCATGTCACACTACATGTGACCCCACAACACTACACACTCTCTTACGCGTACACACACACACTCTCTCACACTCACGCAGACCCTCTCTCATACACACATTCTCTCTCATACACACACACATACACTCCCCACATTCACACCCACACAACACACTCACATGCACACACACTCTCTCTCTCTCTCCCTCTCTCTCTTTCTCATGCAAGCACACACACATATAAGTCTATGGGGTGAATTTACATTTACAGATACATTCTACTTTGCTCAAAAAGCACATAATTTGCTGGCAGTCAGTGCAGACATTCCATGTAATATTTTATAAATTCCTACTTTCGACTGACTCAAGATTGGCTTACAGGCAGACTCTAACTTCACATCTTTAATGCATTGTCTGAGCTGAGATGGCACCTTTTTTTATAAAACCTTCAGTTATCTTGAGAATGTGACATACAAGAAGTTCTGGGATTTACATATTAATGAACCAAAACCTGCAACCCATTCTAAAAGATGAAAGACTTAACAGCAATCTAGGTTTGTTCAATATACCATTTCAGTTGCATGACACTGTAATCTTTTGCTCCAAATTCTGTGTCTTATGATCCTGCTCCATAGCTACTTGACGAAGGAGCAGCACTCTGAAAGCTACTGCTTCCAAATAAACCTGTTGGACTATAACTTGTTGTGTGATTTTTAAACTTTAAATCTATGCCTTCTTCTTCTTGTCCCTTTTATTGTGGCAACAGCGTTTCCCCATCTCCCCTGTCCAGCCTGTTCATGATTTTGAGATTTCAGTATTTTCAGTTTGGCAGAAGATTACTACTGCTTCCAATTTATAATTGATGTGAAGAGATATAATAAAATGGTCTTGAGTTAGCATGATCCCTTCACATTTTTCTTCCTGCACAGCAATGGGGCATCTATGTTTTCTTATTTGTTCTTTTGCGATTAGTATATGTTTGAAACTGCAAACCCACTTTGTGATGCAGTATCAATGTCTAATCCAACATGATTGAAGATATCATCTAGTTAAGGTTAAAACTACATGACTGAGATCTCCATTGGGAAGTGGGGAAAACACACTTTACAGTATAGTGCAGAATCTGTAGCAAAAGCAACTACTTAGTAGAACTGGAATAAGTCACCAAGAGAACCACTTTTCACAAAAAGCATTATGCACGATTCTGAGGAATGCAAGTCTCAGAATTGATTTTTGTAACGTGCACAAGTTACATTACCAGATTTGTTCAATCACATTTGTTACTTAAATAACTAAACTTTTAAGAGTGTAAAATTTGAAATTTTTCTCTATTTTTCGTGGGCAACTGAGTAATGAATCTGCGCTAATACTCAGATTTGACCAGTATCATTCCATGCATTTTGTGGGGATCAATTTTGCCTTGTTCTGTTTTCAGGTATGAAATGGCTGCTGTGCGTACATGCTGGAATAGATGTCTGGAGGCTAGTCATTTTTAGGGACACCAGTTTGGGTTACTTTTAACATTGAGGGCAGATCTTAGGTTGTTCCAAGAATAGCGGTAGGAAAGGGAATAGAATGGGTCCACGTTACTATCAAGTATTGGTGATGACTTCCAACTGGAAAGTGTTAGATATTTAGTTAGCTATTTAGTTATTTTAGTTATTGTGGTTCTGTTCGCCGAGCTGGGAATTTGTGTTGCAGACGTTTCGTCCCCTGTCTAGGTGACATCCTCAGTGCTTGGGAGCCTCCTGAATCTGCCGCTTCCGGTTGTCAGTTCCAGCTGTCCGTTGCAGTGGTCGGTATATTGGGTCCAGGTCAATGTGCTTATTGATTGAATTTGTTGAATATAGATTCAATCAATAAGCACAACGATCTGGACCCAATATACCGACCACTGCAACGGACAGCTGAAACTGACAACCGGAAGCGGCAGATTCAAACCACTACAAATGCCGGAGGAAAGATCACAGAAGCGCTTCACAGGAGGCTCCCAAGTACTGAGGATGTCACCTAGACAGGGGACGAAACGTCTGCAACACAAATTCCCAGCTCGGCGAACAGAACCACAACAACGAGCACCCGTGCTACAAATCTTCTCACAAACTTTGAACACCTACGGGCGAGAGACGCTAAGACAAGCCAGGAGATCGGAATCCTGTGCCAACCGCCTAAGCGCCACATACGAATAACTCCTGTTCCTGCATGAATGCTGAAAGAATCGAATCCTTCCACCATGTGTCAGATACAGACCACCAGTCAACAACCCACAAGCCAGGGACACAGTCAGACAGAATGGATTCAGGATGATCCAGGTAATGATTACAGACGCTTACAACAGACTTCACAAATACAGACAAGAAATTGCGCGCCAAAAATCATTAATTTCAAAAACCACCAATCAGGAATGGACCCGGACCATAGAACAGGCCGTCACCATAGGACAGAACAGGACCACACGCCGCAAAAAAAATGGCACTGAAAGAAAAAATGGCCAAACTAACACAACAGAGAGGACACCACAACACACACCTGGGTTAGAAACCTCTCCCACAGACAGCTCACAGACACGGAAAGAACAATACTGGCCAAGGGACTCAACTACAACCACAGGGACGCTAAGACAGCAGACTTCCTAGCAGCACTAGAATGCACACTCAGGAACAATGGACTGACAGAAGAGACACAACAAACAGTGAGACAAAGTATTGTACCTCCGATAACAAGGAAAAGACAAACACATAACCTCAACACCAAGGAGAGGGAAGCACTAAATCACTAAGAAACGATAAGAACATAATCATACTATCAGCAGACAAAGGTAGAATGACGGTCATCCTGGACAAAGCACAACACATCCAGAAAGTGCAACAACTACTTGCAGATACCAACACCTACCAAAAGAGGGGGTTTGACCCCACCCCACAGCTCACCAATAGGATAAACAACACACTGAGGAACCTACAAAAAAACAGACAGATAACCAGGTTTGACCTACAAAGAATGAAACCTGAAAGCAACAACACCCCCAGATTCTATGGATACCTAAAGTGCACAAACCAGGCATCCTACTCATATCCATAGTATCACTACCAGAGACACCATCTCACAAACTGGCTAAAGAACTACAGCAGAAACTGAAACATCTGATCAGCGGATCCAGACACTCTATACAATCAACACAAGAATTCTTGGACATCATCAGGAATATACACATAGACAAGGAAGAAGCCATGGTCTCATTCGATGTAACGGCACTGTTCACCTCTATCACAGATTCAATCAATAAGCACATTGACCTGGACCCAATATACCGACCACTGCAGCGGACAGCTGGAACTGACAACCGGAAGCGGCAGATTCAAACCACTACAAATGCCGGAGGAAAGATCACAGAAGCGCTTCACAGGAGGCTCCCAAGCACTGAGGATGTCACCTAGACAGGGGACGAAACGTCTGTAACACAAATTCCCAGCTTGGCTAACAGAACCACAACAACGAGCATCCGAGCTACAAATCTTCTCACAAACTTTATTTTAGTTATTTATGTAGACTGCAGATATTCACATGTAGCATATCCGAATGCATTTTTACTCATTAGAGGCGAGCATCATGTTTGTGACTGAATATCACTTCCTTACCACAGGTTTTCAACTGAAAGAATCAAGACAATATAACAGAACCACAAACTGACACAAATGTCAAAATAAAATAGAGTTGTTTTTACTGTACCAGAAGACATATGTATGTATCTGCACAGTTTGTGAAAGGCTTTCTAAGTACTGGTTGAACATGATGTACGCTACTGTTGAATATTTTACAGCATAATTAAAGTGATTAAATTCCTTCTTCCACTACCATTGGGCTAATTCTAAATGCAGTAATCTTCCTATAGTAGATCAAAGTTAATTTTGAGCCAGTATGCAGGTATTCTGCCAGATGTACACATTTTTGAAAATGAATCAAGTAAAACTTCATTTTGTGGCATAGTTTGTCATGGGCAGAACAGAGGTAAAAAGCATCGATTTGAAGTGACTGTGCTCTCCAAGAACCTGAAGTAAATCTGATACCATATTAGCATGCCTGAAATTTATTAACACCCTAACAGCCATCAAAAACAAACATAAGTGTCTTCTATGGGCATTAAGGGTTCAACATATGTTCTGCAAATCAATTCTGAAATTTGGCTGGACATGTTCTGTGCCTACACTTTCCAGTTGGAAGTCATCACCAATACTTGATAGTAACGTGGACCCATTCTATTCCCTTTCCTACCGCTATTCTTGGAACAACCTAAGATCTGCCCTCAATGTTAAAAGTAACCCAAACTGGTGTCCCTAAAAATGACTAGCCTCCAGACATCTATTCCAGCATGTACGCACAGCAGCCATTTCATACCTGAAAACAGAACAAGGCAAAATTGATCCCCACAAAATGCATGGAATGATACTGGTCAAATCTGAGTATTAGCGCAGATTCATTACTCAGTTGCCCACGAAAAATAGAGAAAAATTTCAAATTTTACACTCTTAAAAGTTTAGTTATTTAAGTAACAAATGTGATTGAACAAATCTGGTAACGTTACATTAAAAACTCCATAGAAGATTTTTTTTCTTTAAATTTCTTATATATGCTGTCTTTCGCATAATAACATAGCACCACAATTGTTGAAACTGAATTCTAAGGCTGATTCAATTAAAAAGCAGCATGAAACACTAAAGGACTGTTTATTATTAATCACAATGTAAAAGAAAAATAGTCTGAGGGTCTTCAAATGTGTCGTAATAGAATTTTAGCACAAGGTTTCATTCTATTTCATTTTTCCTTCTGTTTTTTCCTTGTTCTTTTTATCTCTCTTTTGTGGGATATTACAAAAAGCACCAGCAAGCACAAAACAGCCTGGTGTTGAAATATAATGGCACACAGAAAATTCTTGAGATGCAATTTATACAAGATCCAGTGATCGTTATCAGATTCAGTATTATTGGTTTTAATCCACTTGAATATTCACATAGTTAGATATAAATAAGGAAATGCATGCCCTGTAGAATTTTGATAGGTTTCCATTCAGTGTTGTAATGACCAATTGTATTGTCTACTTTTAATCTGCAGTTGTGAAGAACGCTGCCCATCTGGCAGTCATGGAGCCCACTGTGAATTACGGTGCCCATGTCAGAATGGTGGCAAATGTCACCATATCACTGGAGATTGCTCTTGTCCAGCTGGTTGGATGGTATGTTTAAAGATGAAAGCTTCTTCATAATTTTGTTTTAATAAGGCAACTTCACTATTAAAGATAAAATCAGAAAATATTTGAAATACTCAGCAGATCTGTCAGCATTTTGGAGGGAGAAGCAGAGAAAGGTCCTATGACTGAAACATTTAACTCTGTTGCTCACTCCACAGATGCTACCAGATTTGCTGAGTATTTCCAGCATTTTGATGTTCATTTCCAATTTCCAGTATCCACCGTACGTTTTCTTTCTCATCATCAGAGGAATTGACCTTATAATCAGTGTTGGCTAATGTTGATTCTGATGATAGTAGCTTGGATTTTTTTCAATAAAAGAAAACAATGCTTGAAATACAATCAGGTCCATCAGCATCTGAAAGAGAAGGATAAAGTAACATTTCAATTAGTATGTTTTATCCGATCTAGAGACCAGTCACCTTTGGATTTCCAGCACATTTGAACCTTTATTGGATTTTCAGTATTCAGTGCAATTCCTTCAATTTGCTGGAATGTTAACTTATCTGCTGCCAAAAATACTGGTCACTTTTGATTTTGCTTTTGGAGCACTTTCTGTGGTTATTTGCCTTGGTGACTATCTTGGTATATTTGTATTACTTATATAGTTGTGTAATTTGCCAATGCTGAAGGTTAGAGTTTAACGGCATTTACATTGAAAGAAATTCATAAGAACGTTTTTAGCCTTCATACAAGAATGAATGTTTTGGGACAACCAAAAAACAGATGAATAAGGATATTATCTCAAAATCTACAGTACTAATGGTTTAGAATGGTAAATATATATGACCACTTTATGCAAACATATGAAAAGCTAACATCTGCATTATCATAACTAGTCAGTTTCTCCCTGCACAACCATGAAATCCCCTGAGGCAAAGGAAATAAAGAGAGCTGGCCCAATTTGGAAAAAGAAACTCTGGAAAATTCCTCCCAAACCCAAATCACAAATCAGAACCAGTCTTCACAGAAACCATGGACTAAGTGCACTTTAACTGTTAATTAGAGGGAAGGTGGTAGCCTGGTGGTATTATCACTAGGCTAATAATCCAGTTACCCAGGTTATGTTCTGGGGACCCAGTTTCAAATCCTGCCTTGGTGGAAGTTGAACTCAATAAAAAAAGATCTGGGATTAAGAAACAAATGGTAACCATGAAACTATTGTCAAGAAAAACCCACCTGATTCACTAATGTCCTTTAGGAAAGGAAATCTGCCTCTTTACCTGGTCCGGCCTGCATATGGTTCCAGACCAATTGCAATGTGATTGACTCTCAACTGCCCTTTGAGCAATTAGGAATGGACAATAAATACTAGTGATGTCCACATCTTGGGAATGAATAAAAAAATCTATTTTCTAAAACTGAATAATGATCTCTGACACAGCTCAGAATTAGTCCAGTTGCCAATTGAAAGTAAAGCTTTGGTATACATACCAGCCTACAATGTGGTCTAGAGGTCCACTACTCTCTAGGAAAAGAGGAACTGCCCAGAGTTATTCTATTCCCACTACTGTGTAGTTTAAATCCATTGATGCCAGCTGGCTTGAGTTTGTAACTGAAGGAATCTGGCCTTTAAAGTTTCACATATGTAACTTTGTCTTTTTTGTTCATAAAACATGAACGTTGCTGGCTCAGCCTCAGCATTTATTGTTCATCCTGAACAGCCTTTTTGAGACTGTGGTGGTCAGCTGCATTCTGGAAATTCTGCAGCCCTTAGGAGATGGAGAGTTCTGAGGTTTTGATTCAGTGACATTGAAGGAAAGACAATGTAGTTCTAAATTATCTCGGGTGAATGGCTTGAAGGGGAACTTGCAGGTAGTGGTGCTCGAATACCTCTGTTGCCCCTTCCCTTTTAGATGTTAGAAGTCATAGGTTTGGAAGGTTTGCAGTGCATCTTGAAGATAGTACACACTGATGCCACTGTGCATCGTTGGTGAAAGGAGTGACTGTTAAAGGTGCTAGATGGAGTACCAATCAAATGGGCTGCATGGTTCTAGATGGAGCCAATTTTCTTGAGTCTTGTTGGAATTGTATTCATGAGATATGTTGAGAGTATTTCATCCCACACTTAACTTGTGCCTCTTAGATGGCTTTAGGAAATTAGGAGTTGAGTGAGTTGCCTTAAAATTCCTAACCTCTGGCCTGCTGTTGTAGCCATAGTATTATTTTGACTGGTCCAGTTCAGTTTCTGGTCAACATCAGCTCAGAAAGTTAATAATGGAGAATTCAGTGCTGGTAATGCCATTGAATGTCAAGGAGTGATGGTTAGCTTCTGTGTTGGAGACTGTCATCACCTGCTATTTGTGTGATGTGAATGTTACTTTTCACTTATCAGCCAAGCCTGGGTTTTGCTTACTGTGGACAAGGACTGCTTCATAAATTGAGGGCTTGCTCATTGTATAGGCATCAGCAAACATCCCTACTTCTGACCATGCAATGGATGGAAAATCATTGTTGAAGGAGCTGAAGATGGTTGGATCTAGGACACTGCCCTGACTTCCTTCTGTTCCATAAACATAGATATATATTTCTATATATGCTTCCACCAAATCAAACATGCTGCTAGAATTAGAGGTAATTCCCTTTTCAATTTTAAGGTCTGCAAAATAATAGTATTTTGCTAGTATTCAATCATTGTTGGGTGCCTAAGGGATAATTTACAAGATTCTCAAACTTAGACTTATATAAATATAGAGGACACAGATGATTTATATGGCTGACAAGATAATTTCCAGAATGTGGGCTCATGCCAAACATTACAACGTATGTTGTGATTCAGTTCTAACACTGCAGTCTTGTGCAGCAAACAAAATGCTCTGGCAGATCAATCTGAGCAGGGGTTCTATGAAAACAGCTGAAAATGTGTTGCTGGAAAAGCGCAGCAGGTCAGGCAGCATCCAAGGAACAGGAGAATCGACATTTCGGGCATAGGCCCTTCTTCAGGAATCCCGAAATGTCGATTTTCCTGTTCCTTGGATGCTGCCTGACCTGCTGCGCTTTTCCAGCAACACATTTTCAGCTCTGATCTCCAGCATCTGCAGCCCTCACTTTCTCCTCGAAGGTTCTATGAAAACAGGTGAGTTTCAGCACAAAAGCTTTGAATAACTATACATGTGCAAGATCAAATCCAAAATAACAACCAAATTGATCATCCATGTTAACTGTTTATTAATTAAAAATCACACAACACCAGGTTATAATCCAACAGGTTTAGTTGGAAGCACTAGCTTTCGGAGCGACACTCCTTCATCAGGTAATTGTGGAGGACTCGATCGTAACAGAATTTATAGCAAAAATTTGCAGTGTGATGTAACTGAAATTATACATTGAAGAATTGATTGTGTGTTAAGCCTTTCATCTGTTAGAATACAGTGATAGTTTCACTTCTTTCATGTGTAAATCACAAAACCCTTTTTTTTTAAAGTTGCATTCTCGGGTTAGCTGTTAACAATGCAACCTGAGAATGCAACTTTAAAAAAAGGGTTTTGTGATTTACACATGAAAGAAGTGAAACTATCATTGTATTCTAACAGATGAAAGGCTTAACAGACAATCAATTCTTCAATGTATAATTTCAGTTACATCACACTGTAAATTTTTGCTATAAATTCTGTGTGTTAGGATTGAGCCCTCCATTACCACCTGATGAAGGAGAGTCGCTCCGAAAGCTAGTGTGCTTCCAATTAAACCTGTTGGACTATAACCTGGTGTTGGGTGATTTTTAACTTTGTACACCCCAGTCCAACACCGGCATCTCCAAATCATGTTTATTAATTATGTTTAGTTGTTTGCAGGTGATGGACATTAACTAGGTATAGACTGAAACTGTGATGATTGTGCTAGCAAGTACAGTATCTGCTTATAATGCGCATCTTTATAAATAAAAGATTAAGAACGTGTAAAGAGTAGTTTCAGTTTTATCCTTCTAATGGCCTTTTAGAATATTGTATAAAACCCAACTAGTTAGACAACAGGAAATGCTCTTCAGTGTGAGAATTGTGTTTCTCATTGCAGGAAAGTTGTTCATTTAAACTACAATTGACGCAAACAACTGTTTAGGGGAACAAAAAATAACTTTTCATCCTCAGTAAATATTCCTGTTATACATATTCCTTATCAATACTTAACAACAGGACAAAAATCATTGCTAGATTTTCAAGTAATGTACAAAAATAAATAGATTTCTCAATGGTTATCTGATGTCAGCTTTTAGTAATACCTTTTAACACATTAATTTTTTACTTAAAAATTTCACAAAGAATAGTTACTGCATTTGCCAGGTTGCATATAGTATTCAGAGGGTTAAACATAAAACGAATCATCTTAATAGGCAAACTAATGCATTGAGGTGATTGTACAATGAATAACTTATGTTCAAGGTCCTAAATAATACATATCAAGGTTGCATAATAGATAAGTGGGCACATTCATTGATCTACAATGTTTCACCAGAAAAGTATGCTTCTTACTTCATTAGTAAAGCGTTATTCATTTATATGCCAAGCAGCTGAAAATTCTGTTTGAAATGTAAATATAATGGAGATTTTTATTTCACCCTTGGTGTAGGGATTGGTCTGTGCACAGCCATGCCCATTTGGAAAATTTGGGATCAACTGTACCCAAGACTGCCCTTGTCATAATGGAGGACAGTGTGACCATGTGACTGGAAAGTGCCATTGTATAGCTGGATATACAGGTGACAGGTAAGAACAAATCTAATGCGGCATGTAAATATGGTCTATATTCTTTAACCTCCTCTCCTGAAGCACAAATCTGGCAATAAAAATGGATTGTTTCTACTGTTTTTGGGTAGAAATTGGCCTGTTTTATTTCTTTTTTTCTCGAAATAAAATAGTTGCGAAATTTAATACCTAAGAGTGGGGTTACTGTTCCAACACACACAGGCATTGATTCCTTGCAATAAATGTTGGTGCATTTTTTAAGAATCCCAGTTGAACACTATTATGATACTAAAATAATTCAGGATGTATCTTCAGTTTTATTGGATAACACTTTGCATTAATGATAATTGAGTTCTCTAGTATTCAGTAAGGTTTGGAAAGGGAATATGGGCTAGTCAGCTAACAGTAGTCTTGAGTCTCTTCTACAGAAATGATCACCTCACAATGAGTAGGACAGGTACAGATTTAAAGCCACCATATATCACTGCACTGCAAAATACATATACACCATATCCTGGCTTGTTCAGGGCAAAGTTCACCAACAAGCTTTAATATATTGCACAAATTAAAGGGAATCCGTTAATTAGTTTTAAACATATGGAAGACAACTGGATCACAAAAACAGAATGCCGTTGAACTCGAACTCTGAAATAAGATTTTTTAAAAGCTGGAAAAGCTTAAGCAATCAGGCAGCACCCGTAGAGAGAAACAGTGTTAACATTTCAGGTCATAGGAACACAGGAACGGGAATTAACCATTCATCCTATTGAACCTGCCTGAACTGTTCCACCATTCAGTTAGAACTTAGCTGATTATCTACCTGAATATCACTTTCTCATGCTACCCAAATATCTCTTGATGTCATTAGTATCTGGCCTAGTTAGTTAACTAACATCCCAGAATGAATAAAAACAATCCAGAAATTTCCACTGCTGTCTGGATAGAGAATTGTGAAGAATCACTATCCTCTGAATGAAGAAATTCCTTCTCATGTCTCTCTTCAATGGCCTATCCTTTATTCTGAGACTTATCTACACTATTCTAGACTCAACAGCCAGGGAGACATTCTATCTACATCCACCCTGTCAAACCCAGTAAGCACTTTATTAGTTTCAATGAGATCGTCCCTCACTCTTTGAACCTTTTGAGAATGCAGGTGTAATTTCCTCTCTGTGTCCTCAGAGGACAATCCTACAATCTAGAGTGGGGTGCTGGAAAAGCACAGCAGGTCAGGCAGCATCCGAGGAGCAGGAGTATCGACGTTTCGAGCAAGAGCCCTTCATCAGGAATGAGTCTCCTCACTTTCTCCTACTTAATCCTTCAGTCTTGTTCGGTGAATTTCCATTGGACTTAGTTCGTGGCAAGTACATCCTTCCTTAAGTGAGCATACCCAAACTGTACACAATACTTCAGGTGAGGTCTGACCAAGATATTGCACAATTGCAGCAAAACACCTGACTCAAATCCTCTTGCTATGAAGGACAATATACTAGATATTTTAATCAACTTGTTCAGAGATGCTATGGTACACCTCCGGAGTAGGTGCAACATGACCTTAGGTCTCCTGGCCTAGAGGTAGGGACTCTACTGCTGCACCACAAGATCCCCCAAAATGCTATTTACCTCCTAATTATTTGCTGAACCAACATTACAGCTTTTAGTGATTCATTGATGTCCAAAAGGCCAAGTCCTTTTGGACATCAATGATTCCCAAATGTTCACCATTTAAGAAATAAACTGTGTTGCGATACAGAGAGGACAGCTGAACCATATCAGCCTTTCTACCTCTTTATTGACAACACAGTAAAATTATAACCTTCAAAGACCCTCAAAATTGATTCAAAAGGATCCAAACGACTCATTTGAATAATCAATCCCAGACACTGGTTTGTATCTTAAACAAAGGATTTAGCAATTTATTAACAATATATTAACTTAAAGCAAAATTAAACAACCTAGTAATCTAATTGCTCTATGCTTTAAAGGCAAAAAAACTTTGTTTTCAGCCTCATTCACACCAAAGACAAACAGATAAATGCAGTTAAGTGATAAATAGAAGAGAATAATAGAATGGGCCAGATTATTTCAGTGGTTTCCACAATGCATTGTTCCATTGGTATAGATGATTGTCTGTTGGTGTAGAGAAAGCTTCACTCTGTATATAATCCCCTGTCCCTGGAGTGTTTAACGGGGGGACGGTGTAGAGGAAGTTTTACTCTGTATCTAACCCCCTGACCCTGGCAGTGTTTGATCAATTCTTCATTTCACAAACCCCTTGGTTCACTAGCCTTTCTGTATTTTCCTCCATAAAGACATACATAATGTAATTGCGTGTTTTCTTCTGTGTATCCATTGTAAATTCTCCTTTCTCTGCCTGTAATGGACTGACATTCATCCTTGCAATCTTTTTCGTTGCATACCAAAAGATGATTTTGCAGTCTGCCTTTGTGTTATTTAGTTGTTTGTATTCCTAATCTCTTGTTCCTGTATCAGTTCCTTCATTGGAGTTTAGCAAAACAAGGAGACCTTATTGAAACATGTGAAAATATTAGGAGTTTGCCAAGGTAGGTGTGGAGAGTCTGGGACCAGAGGGCGTAATCCCAGAGTAAACTGACACCCATTTAAAACAGAGATGAGGAGCAGTTTTTTTTTCTGTAGTTAGTAAATCTGTGGAATTCTTTCGTACAGAGGGCTGTCACACTAGGTTGTTAAGTATATTCAAGGCTGAGATAGACAATTTTTTTAATCAATAAGGGAATCCAGGATTATGGGGATAAGATAGGAAAGTGGAATTGAGAATAATCAGACCAGCCATGAAGTCATTCAATGTCAGAACAGACTTGCTGGGCCAAATAGCCTACTTCTGTGCTCTGACATCCTATGATCTTAATTAGACCAGGATCTGTCAATTCTTTCTCCATTTTCGAGTCATGCATTATATTGATTATAGCTGGATGACAAAACATTTACCGATTTAGGACGGTGTCTAGGAGTTTCACTTCAGTACAGTTTGAAGAATTGAGACAAAACTGAGGCATCACAGGCCTCCACTGGTGAATGTATGTAATTGAGACAAGTTTACACAGATAGATTGCAAGTTAAGTTTGAGATAAGAATTTAAAATTTAGTATAGTTTTAATGTAGGAAGAAGGAAGTTTACTTAAGGACTTAGGAGAGCTAGTCCAGGAAGAATGGACTTAGGAGAGATGGAAGGGGGCATGAGAAAGCTTTAAGAGATAGGATTAAGGAAAACCCTAAGGTGCTCTACACTTAAATGAGGAACAAGAGGATGGCCAGAGTGAGAGTTGGGCTGATCAGGGATAGTGGAGGGAACTTGCACCTGGAGTCGGAGGAAGTAGGGGAGGTTCTTGAGTACTTTGCTTCAGTTTTCACTACTGAGGGGGACCTTGATGTTTCTGAGGACAGTGTGAAACAGAACACAGAACAGGTTGCTGTTAGGAAGGAGGAGGTGCTGAAAATTTTGAAAAACATAAGGATAGATTAATCCTCTGGGCCAGACAGTATATAACCTAAGTTACTACAGGAAGCGAGGGAGAAGATTGCTGTGCCTTTGAAGATGATCTTTGTGCCATCACTGTCCACTAGAGTAGTGCCAGATGATTGGACGATAGCAAATGTTATTCTCTTGTTCAAGAAAGGGAAGAAGGATAACCTTGGGAATTCCAGATCAGTCAGTCTTACGTCTGTGGTGTGCCAAGTTTTGGAGAGGATTCTGAGAGACAGGATTTATGATTACTTGGAAAACCATAGTTTAATTAGAGATAGTCAGCATGGCTTTGTGAGGGACGGGTCGCGCCTCACAAACCTTATGAATTCTTTGAGGATGTGACAAAACAGGTTGATGAAAGTAGAGCAGTGGATATGGTGTACATGGATTTTAGCAAGGTGTTTGATAAGGTTCCCCATGGTAGGCTCATTCAGAAAGAAAGGAGGCATGGGATACAGGGAAATCTGGCCGTCTGGATTCATTTCACTTTGGAAGGTCAAATTTGAATGCAGAATACAGGGTAGAAGAAGGATTCTTGGCAGTATGAAGGAACAGAGGGATCTTGGGGTCCACGTCCATAGTTCCATCAAAGTTGCCACCCAGGTTGATAAGAAAGCATATGATGTGTTGCTTTCATTAGCAGGGGATTGAGTTTAAGAGCCACGAGGTTATGTTGCAGCTCTATAGAGTCTTGGTTAGACCACACTTGGACTATTGTGTTCAGTTCTGGTTGCCTCATTATAGGAAAGAGTGGAAACTTTAGAGAGGGTTCAGAGAAGATTTGTGAGGATGCTACCTGGACTGGAGGGCAAGTCTTATGAAGAAGGGTTGAGGGAGCTAAGGCTTTTGTCGTTGGAGAGAAGGAGGATGAGAGGTGACTTGATAGAGATGTACAAGATGTTGAGAGGCATAGATAGCGTGGATAGCCAGAGACTTTTTCGCATGGTGGAAATGTCTATAATGAGGGGATATAATTTTAAGATAATTGGAGGAAGGTTTAGGGGAGATGTTAGAGGTAGATTCTTTACACAGAGAGTGGTGGGTGCGTGGAATGCACTGCCAGCAGCCATATTAGAGTCAGATACATTAGGGACATTTAAGCAACTCTTGGATAGGCACATGGATGATAGTACAATAAAGGTTATGTAGATTGGTCTGATCTTAGAGTAGGATTGAGGGCCGAAGGGCCTTTGCTGTTCTATGTTCTGTGTTCTAAAATATGACAACAGGAAGTGAGGTTTTGTAGAAATACACACAGATGTAACATTTAATATGTCACGGATACATTGTTATTTTTTCTTCTTGTATATTTTTCATTACCAGTGAAGGACTATGGCAGGATTTAATTGTGTTAGTTGGAGTGGTAACTCAATACTCGACTAGGAGAAATACTTTCCTTGTGTGGAATCCTACAATGCACTTTTTCTTATACAGTAGGTTTGAGGAGGAAAGGCAATCTTTTATATCATAGCTGCCAAATGTCTGGAGAGGGGGTGAAATTGACTTAAGTTGTAGGGAGCTGCAATATGTAGAAATTAGCAGTCACATTTTCTGCAGCTGAATTATTTAGTCTGAAGTGAATTTTGATTTCTATGATTCTGGGAGTACATGCTTGCAGATTAATGCAAGTGCGGTATTACAGTCTTATTTACGTAGAATAGCAATAAAAATAAGATTCTCAGATAATAGAGTTAATTATGAACTGTTGAAAATGTCCTATGTAAAAGATTTGTGTAACGTAATCACATGAATATTAAGACAAATGTAATTAAATCTGGCAGTCATTATTCGAGATCCTGTGCATGTGGTAATTTACTTCAAGTTTTTTTAACAAAAAGATATAACATCTGTTACTTAATATTCATATAAATTATCCTCATTAATCTGTGAGCAATCACAGAATTAACCCAGCAAGCCTAATAATTATCGACTGTGTTAACATTCCCTACTTGCAGGAATTGAAGACCCCCCCCCCCAGTACAGTTCAAACACTAAATGGAGCCATACGCAATTATATGTTTATAATTAAGTGTAAATATATCGAGCTTCTAAACCATTTAGAGGTGCAATAGATGTATAGCATGTATAGAGTTTGTAGAGGAAAATAGTTAACTTGGTAACAAGGTCCTATTGTAGCTTGCAGCTTTTTAAAAGTTAGCTATAACATTTGTATTCCTTATTTAAATAAATGAGTGTGATGCTTTTTAACATTATAAAGAGAGTTTACAGGATACTTTAGATCATTTGTCATTTCTTGAGCATATTATTTATCTGTGTGTCAATGTATTTTGATGACATCAGGGCCACAGTCATCAGGAAATCTGTGCAGCGAGGAAAGATAGCTGCTTAATTTCTAAACCTTCTTTATTTTTTTCTTGTAATTTTTAAAACCAGAGGAGAGGAACTGGTTTGACCATGGCATTTTGTTTTAATAATTCACGGGGTACAAGCTGGGTCAGTATTTATTGCCCATTCCTGATTGCTATTGAGAAGTTGATGCTGAGCTGCATTCTTGAACCGCTGCAATCCATTTGGTGTAGATAAAGCTGAAAACCAGCAATCCAGCCAATCTGACCTTCCAATTTAGATTCACCCTCAATGTCATTACAGAGGATTTTGACCATCGACACTGAAGAAATGGCGATATATTTCCAAGTCAAGATGTTGAGTGGCTTGGAGGGGAACTTGCAGCCTATATACTGACTGTCCTTGCTTGACCTTCTAGATGGAAGTGGTTGTGGTCTGGAAGATGCTGTCTGAGGACTTTTGATGAATTTCTGCAGTGTGTCTTGTAAATGGTACACACTGTTGCTATTGAGCAGCAGTGATGGAGGGAGTGAATGTTCATGGATGTGGTGCCAATCAAGCAGGCTGCTTTGTCCTGGTTGGTGTCAAGTTTCTTGAGTGTTGTTGGAGCTGCACCCATCCAGGTTTGTCTAGGGTAATCCATCACACTCCTGACTTGTGCCTTGTAGTTAGTGGACTGACTTTGAAGAGTCAGGAGATGCGTTTCTTGCCCAGTATTGTGAGCCTCTGGCCTGCTCTTGTAGCATGATGTCTATGTGACAAGTCCAGTTGAGTTTCTGATCAATGGTAACCTCAAGAATGTTGATAGTGGGGATTCAATGATGGTGATACCACTGCATGTCAAGGGTCAGTGGTAAGATTGTTTTTTAGAGACATAGAGTTATATAGCACGGAACCAGATCCTTCAGTCCAACTTGTCCACCCCAACCAGATATCCCAATCTGACCTAGCCCCATTTGCCAGCATTTGACCATATCCCTCAAAACCCTTCCTGTTCATATACACATCCAGATGCCTTTTAAATGTTGTAATTGTACGTTATTTGTGATGGTCATAGACTGGCATTTGTGTGGCGTGAACGTTGCTTGCTACCTGTCAGCCCAAGCCTGCATATTGTCTGGCTTTTGTTGCATTTGAACATGGACCTCTTCAGTATCTGAGGAGTTGCAAATGGTGCTGAACATTGTGCAAACATCAGCGAATATTCGCACTTCTGACCTTATGATGGCAGGAAGGTCATTGATGAAGCAGCTGAAGATGGTTGGGCTGAGCTCACAACCCTGAGGAACTCATGCTGAGCTGTCCTGGAGCTGAGATAACCTCCAACAACCACAGCAATTTTCTTCTGTGCCAGGCATGACTCCAACCATTGGAGAGTTTGTCCCTGAAACCCGTGGGGTCCAGTTTTACTAGGACTCCATAATGTAAAACTTGTGTCCTTGTTTGAAGCAAGGCTGTAATGAGATCAGGACCTAAGCAGACCTGGCGAAGCCCAAACTGAGCAACATTAAGCAGACTATTGCAGAGCAGGTGTTGCTTGATAGCACTGTAGATGACACTTTCAATCATTTTACTAATTTTTGAGAGTAGACTGATGGAGCAGTAATTGGCAATGTCCTTTTTTTTATGTACAGAACATAGCTGGGCAATTTTCCTCATTGTCAGCTAGATCCCAGTGTTGTAGCTGTACTGAAAGAGCAAAATATTATGAGGTTTCCCACCTCAAATACCATCCCAAGCAGTGCATTCCAGACCGCCACCACCCTCTGGGTGAAAAATGTTTTCTTCCCTTTTCAACCTCCTGCTTTTCACTTTAAAATAATCTTATTGAACCTTTGACTAAGGGAGATAAATGCTTTTTGTATCTCTGTCCATGCCTCGCATTATCTCATATAACTCTATCAGGTTCTTTGTCTGTTTCAAAGAAAACAACCTGAGCTTATCCCTCCTCTATTCATTGCGGTAATGCTCCATCCAAGGCAACATCCTCCAACATAACCACATCCCTCCTATAGTTCATGACCAGAACTGCACACAGTACTCTAGCTGTGGCCTATCTAAAGTTCTGTGCAGCTCCAACATAACCTCCTTCCTCTTAAAATCTAAACTCAAGTGCCTCATATGCCATCTTAACTAGCCTATTAAGTTATCAGAGATTTGTAGACACTATCTCAAGATCCCTTTAATCCTCTGAGCTTCTTCATATCTTGCCATTCATTGTGTGCTCCCTTGACTTGTTCTTTCTTCCAATTTATCTCTCATTATCAATGAACAAATGACAGAAAGTGAAGTTTAATACTGGAGTATTATTTGTGTTATCTCTTGGACACAGAGTTGAATTTCCCTTTTCCCACCAGGTCAGGTGGGACTTTGGTTCATTGTCCCAATCCCACTATGACCCTAATCCATTTCCAGAGCCAGGACGAGTGATGCATGAAGAGTGGACACCCAGCATTATCTTCACTGGCAAAAGGGATTTCACCATGGCTGGAAAGGAGAATTGTAGCAGCACTGCTTGAAAACAGCACCAGAATGACAGTGTCAGAGTGTCAAATGTGCTGCAATAAATAAACTCACCGTGAATGGTAGGCTTTGGATTGATTGTAGCTCAACATGGTTAAGTGTTTGGCCTTCAACTTCCAAAAGAAATCCCTTGTCCTGATATAGCCAGTGGCCAAAATCAGGAAAATAAGCCAGTTGATTTCCCGGTCTCCTTAGTGTCTGGTATCTACAGAGGGGCAGTAAATTGGCAGCCAGTAGTCTTTCCTGCAGTGGTAAGAGGAGGAAAGCCTAGATCTGAATAAGTCAAAGTAAATTTATTCCTTAATTTGATTGATTTTAGGCAGTACAGCAGAGGAACATCCAATCCTGTATTTTTGCAGTTAGTGAGATTTTTCTTTTCATAAATGGCTTCTGCCATTTTTTTAATTCTAGGAGTTGGTTGAAGGGATTTTTCTAAACACACTGTCCTTCTGATGCAAACGCGTGGATTCAAATCAAATCCAGGCCAATTAAGTGAAAATCTTTCTCGTTTCTGAGCATAATGGTTTGAGTTAGTCCAAATCAACTCCTAAATTCTCAGCTTCAACCAGAGGCTCTCTGCATATTCACTTAGGAAAAGGAGAATCTCCCTAGGATATGATGATAGATTGCTGTTCTAAGACTAGGATTCAACACCAAATCTGAAAATTTACCAAATTTAATATTGTATAATTCTGTTCCCATTTGTCATCCTGACAACTTCACAAAAATATCTGATCAAAAAAGAAAAAAATGAATGTGAATGTCTGATTTTACAGTTGTGCAAAGCCAATCCATCACCCACAATTGGATTTATCTTACAATTGCCAGACTGCCAAAGCATTTTTTCAGCATTCCCACATGAAAAAGGAACATGGACACATTGAAAACTATTCTTATCACATAAACCTTTCAGAAAAGCAAGGAATAACTCAAGGACAAATAATAATGAAACTGTTGAATCGACTACAATGTCATTGAGCAACATTAACAATGGAAACTGGCAAGAAATCTCTCCAATTCCAAGCAAATAAAAAATAGAATGAGTTTCAGATTGGGTTTGAGATCACTCATCTACTGTGACTGGCTCTAATAATTATTAATAGCTTTTGTAAACCTCTTCTTACCTCCCTAACTGCAAACACTTGCTTTTTTTAAAAAAAATCTTTAATGAATTCACAATAATCAATATACAACATAGAAACATTTTTGGTGATTATACTCTTGTGAAAACTACCAACAATTATTTCCATGCAATCCATTGTGGATGATGGCTGTATAATCTTACAGTGAAGATATCACATCTGTTTATTCTTCACTTTGAATATCATCATTTGAAAGTACACTCAGTGATAAATAGAAGATGCTCTGTCTGGAAAAAGAAACATTTGTGAAGTCCATAACAATCTATTCTGATACCCCTGCTAGTTATAATGTGAATGAAATGGAACAACTGTCCGTAGTGATATTGTTACATTTGCTGATATCAAGCTCTAAGGAGAGGTAACAAGTAAAAATAAGATTGCCCATTTACAGAGACTTTGTATCAGTTATGTCGATGGACTGAGTAATTTTAATGTAGATAGCAGTCAGGTAAAGCATAAAAAGCCAAGTAAAAGTAAGTACACACAATACACAGGATGAACCATTTACATGATATATCAATAAATGCAGCTGAGCCCCTCAAGGATCCAATCAAATGCATCTTTTGAAATAATAACAGATGAAAATTTCAAAGAGGATTAGCACATGTAAATCAAAATTAACTAAAATGACTTAAAATAGTCTCTTCCTTGCCAGCTGATAAAGGGAAGGAGATTTAAATTGAGCATCGATCACATTTAAAAGCTTTTGGTCAGTGCGAGGCAGTTACTAATAAGATAAATGAATTACTTGGGCAAGCTAAAATAGGTCATAGTGACATTGCAAAGAAACTGCTCGTCAGCTCATTAGTAGTAAGGCTAATCCTGGTTTGTACTTTTGGTCACTTGACCTCAGAAAGATGCATTAGAAAGGTTTCAGGGAAGATTGACTATGATGCTGCGACGTCTTGAGGGATTAAACTATGACGAAAATCTGAGATATCTGCTAATTTTCATCAGTGTAAAGCAAAAAGAAAGCAAGCATTATGAAAATAATGTAAAGATATGAAGAGGCTTCATATTTATTGCACTGGATAATTGACACACTCATGCAGTTTACCATCCAGCCCTGCTTTGTTACGAAACAAGGGAGCTCTGTGTTTCTAAGTGGAGATTCTATTCGGGGTTTCTCCAGAAATGCAGCACAGTACTTCCATTCTAACTGTTTGTGTAGTTATTTTGTGGTGTTGCAGGAGTGTTGAAAAGAGTCAGGACAGGTCAGGTCTTGCAAGGTGGGGGAATTAGAATTGGGTAGGGTCAGCTTCAGCTGGGCGGAATGAATCAGGTTGATCTGGACAGTGGAGGGGCAGTCAGGACAGGATCCAGGGAATCGTGCTTGGTCTGGCAAGGTGTAGTTGGGTGTGTGAGGTAATTACTGCAATAGTTTAATAGTTCACTGATATATCTTAGACATTACTGCTGTATGGCAGTACTGTGGGGGAAAAGATATAAAAAAGAAAAAGAAAAAAATCTTAGACTTTGAATTAGCTCTAGAACTACAAAGTGGTTTTTTTTTACTTATTCATTTGTGGGATGTGGGCATCGCTGGCTGGTCAGCATTTTATTACCCGTCCATAGTTGCCCTTAAGAAGGTGGTAATGAGTTGCCTTCTTAAACCGTTGCTGTTCAGCTGCTGTAGGTTGACCCACAATGTCATCAGGGAGGGAATTCCAGGATTTTAACCTAGCGATAATGAAGGAACAATGACATATTTCCAAGTCAGAATGATGAGTGTCTTGGAGGGAAACTTGAAAGTGGTAGAGTTCCCATGTATCTGCTGCCCTTGTCCTTCTAGATGAAAGTGGTTGTGGGTTTGGAAGCTGCTGTCTGAGGATCTTTGGTGAATTTCTGCAGTGCATCTTGTTGGTAATACATACTGTTGCCACTGAGCGTGGAGGAGTGGATGTTTATAGGTGTTGTGTCAATCAAACTGGCTGCTTTCTCCTGAATGGTGTCAAGTGTATTCCATCACACCCCTCACTTGTGTCATATAGATGGTGGACAGGCTTTGAGGAGTCAGGAGATGAGTTACTCACTGCGGTACTCCTAGCTTCTGACCTGCTCTTGTAACCACGGTGTTTATGTGGTGAGTCCAGTTGAGTTTCTGGTCAATGATAACCCCCAGGATGTTGATAGTGGGGGATTCAGTGATGGTAACACTGTTATGTCCTGGAGCTGAGATGACTAACCTACAATAACCACAAGCATCTTCCTATGTGTCAGGTATGATTCCAACTGCTGAAAGTTTGCCCCTTGATACCCAATGATTATAGTTTTGCTATGACTCCTTGATGTCACACTCTGTCAAATGCAGCCTTGATGTCAAGGGCTGTCACTTTCGCCTCACCTCTGGAATTCAGCTTTTTTGTCCATGTTTGAACAAGACTGTAATGAGTTCAGGAGCTGAGTGGGCATCACTTAGCAGGTTGTTGCTGAGCAGATGCTGCTTGATAGCACTGTTGATGACACCTTTTATCACTTTATTGATGATTGAGACCAAACTGATGGACAGGTTGGATTTGCTTTTTAATGTATAGGACATACTTGGGCAATTTTCCTCATTGTCGGGTGGATACCAGTGTCGTAACTGTACTGAAACAGCTTGGCGAGGGGAGCAGCACGTTCTGGAGCACAAGTCTTCAGTACTATTGCCGGAGTATTGTCAGGGCCCATGGCCTTTACAGTGTCTCAATTGTCTCTTGATATCGTGTGGAGTGAGTCAAATTGGCTGAAGACTGGTATCTGTAATGCTGGGGACCAGTGGAGGAGGCTGAGATGGATCATCCACTCAGCACATCTGGCTGAAGATTGATGCGAAAGCTTTAGTCTTTTTTTTGTACTGATGTGCTGGGCTCTTCTGTCATTGAGGATGGGGATATTTGTGGAGCCTCCTCCTCCTGTTACTTGTTTAATTGTCCACCATCATTCATGCCTGGATGTAGCAGGACTGCAGAGCTTAGATTTGATCTGTTGATTATGCAATCACTTAGTTCTGTCTATCCCTTGCTGCTTATGCTGTTTGCCATGCAAGTAGTCCTGTTTGGAGGCTTCATCAGG
The DNA here is from genome assembly GCF_037043375.1 of Chiloscyllium plagiosum. Lineage (NCBI taxonomy): Eukaryota > Metazoa > Chordata > Chondrichthyes > Orectolobiformes > Hemiscylliidae > Chiloscyllium > Chiloscyllium plagiosum. Next base: position 2,394,504 of record NW_028270177.1, on the reverse strand, counting down.
TTGACACATCATCTTCAGGTATGCTTAGTGCTGCTCCTGGGATGCCTTCCTTCACTCTCCAATGAACCAGGGTTGATCCCCTGGCTTGATGGTAATGGTTGAGTGGCAAATATGCTGGGCCATGAGGTTACAGATTGTGCTGGAATACAGTTCTGTTGCTGTTGGCCCACGGCGCCTCATGCATGTCCAGCCTTAAGTTGCTACATTTGTTCAAAGTCTGTCCCATTTAGCACGGTGATAGTACCACACAACAATATGGACGTTATTCTCAATGTGAAGGCAGGACTTTGTCTCCACAAGGACTGTGAGGTCACTCTTACTGATAGGAGAAAGTGAGGACTGCAGATGCTGGAGATCAGAGCTGAAAATGTGTTGCTGGAAAAGCACAGCAGGTCAGGCAACATCCAAGGAGCAGGAGAATCGACGTTTCGGGCATGAGCCCTTCTTCAGGAATCTGTTACTCTTACTGATACTGCTGTTATGAAGGTGTCGGCATGTACTGTACCTTTACGAGAGAGAGGAAATTAGCAAGGACTGACTGAAAGCACAGAGTGTGCTGGACAATTTAAAAATGTAACATTTGGTTGAAACAAATAGCTGGAGTTGCGTTGGAACAAAAACAAATTTAAATTCGGCCAGTCCGTTTAAATTATGCCCGAGATACCAAAACACAAACGAATTTGAGTTTTACTTTTTGGAATGATATCAAACCAATGAAATGATCCAATGTTTTCAGGTATAAAATAGGGCATTTTGGACAGTTAGGGAGAGAACAGCAACGAGCACTAACCAGTACAGACTGCTGGCCGATTAGGTCGTTGAACGGTACCTGTCCATAAGAAAAGTTGTGCAGCAGAAGACCGAAGAAAAGACAACCCAGGAAAATACAGAGGAAAATTGCAAAGAAAAATTGACAATGCTGGTTGGGTTTGAAATGTGATTTTTTTTTGTAAATCTTAATCGTGTTTTTTTTATCATATCAGTATTGTAGAGAGGGAGGTTCAAGAGAAGGGAGTTATAAATAGTTGTGGTTTTAATACTCTCTTTTGGACTTATTAATAAAATTGTTAACTTTTACTTTAAATAGTGAGATCTGGGATAGTTCGTTGCCTCTCGAAATTTAACAGATTACGGTGTGAGGTGAGCTTTCCTGTGTGTAGGCTTTAACTTAGCGGAGGGGTTTACCCCATGCCATAACAGTTTAGTGGCTCTCGTCCATGATTTGAACAGGTTTAGACAGATCCAGTCTGATATTTGGACAGATTTGAATAGATTTAGGGTATGAAAAAAGCCCAGTAGATTTAAACACTTGCCGGTTAGTGTGCTAGATCCTTAAATAAAACATAGGTGAGACAATTTGTTTAACTTTTGTTACTTGTGATTGGTTAAATTAAAAGTGAGAGAAATGGCTCTTAAAATTGCTAAAGAGGTTCTGAGGTTTGAGGATGATTCCCAAATTTTCCAAGGAAGTTTCGAATGAAAAGAAAGGAACATACTCTTAGAATTAGCAAAGAAGTTAGAATTGGGTTTAATCAAAGACAAAAGTAATGCTGAAATTGTAAGTGAATTACTTAAACACTTAAATGTGTCAGAGAAACAGACAAGTGGTGTAGAGTTAGAAAATCTTAAATTACAATTGAGGAAAATAGAGTTAGAAGGTAAACAAAGGGAGAGAGAGAGGAAAAGCAGAGAGAGAGAGAGAACGTTCTTTGCTGAGCAAAGCTAGAGAAGAAAGGGAGAGAGGGAGAGAGAAAGAGAGAAGAAACGGAGAGGGAAAGTGAGAGAAAGTGATTTGCAGAGTGTCAGTTCCAGGAATCCAGTTTGTTCTTGGGAATGATTTAGCAGAGTCCAAGGTGGGAGTGACACTTCTTGTGGAGAAGCCCAAAGAAGATCAAGAAACTGAGCGTTAAAAGAAAAATTTTCTCACACTGTTTGGTCACCAGATCCCAGTATCATAAGTCACAGCACGAAGCAAAACTAAAGAGAATGATGAAGGAGTTGAGATTCAGTTAGCAGACACCCTATTTGATGTAATGGTGCAGGAAAAAAACTGAACAGACAGAGGATCAGACAGAAGTGTTTAGTCCTGTAAGGCTAAGGGACTTGCAACAGAAAGACAAGACAATAAAAGGTAAATATGTGGATACGTATCTGAAAAGGAGGCAGAGAATATTCCGGAGTGTTATTATCGGAAGGATAGAATCCTAAGACAAAAATGGAGACCATGGCAGGTTAGTGCAGAGGAGAAATGGACCAAGGTGCACCAGATTGTGTTGCCAGTAGCATACAGATAGGAGGTGTTACAGGTAGCACATGAAATACCTGCAGGAGATCACCAAGGTGTACGAAAGACTCAGGCTAGAGTACAAAAACATTTTTATTGGCCTGGAATGCACAAAGTTGTGGTTAATTTTTGCCATATGTGTCATTCATGTCAAATGTAGGTAAATCACAGGCGGTAATAAAACCAGCATCTTTGTTGCCAATTCTCACATTTAAAGAACTTTTCACATGGGTTATAGTTGATTGTGTAGGTCCCCTCCCGAGAACTAAAAGTGGGAACCAGTAATTGTTAACCATAATAGATGAGTCTACCAGATTTCCGGAAGCAATTCCATTCTGGACTATCAAGGCAAAAAGGGTGGTAGAGGAGTTAGTAGCTTTCTTCACACTGTACAGGCTACCCAGAGAGATTCAGTCGGACAAAGGGTCTAATTTTACTGCTAAGCTGTTTAAGGACATGAGGATAGCTTAGGTATACAGCACTTTAAATCAAGTGTGAATCAACCTGAATCCCAGGGAGCTCTAGAAAGGTGTCATAAGATCTTGAAGGCCATGTTAAGAGCATACTGTCAAGATTACCTGAATGATTGGGATAAAGGTATCCCATTCGTATTGTTGCCATTAGAGATGCCCCAAATGAATCTACTCAGTTTACTCCCTTCGAGTTAATATTCTGGCATGATGTAAGAGGCCCTTTGAAATTCATTAAAGAGAAATTAGGTAAAGAGAAAAGGACCAAAGTCGGAGATTTCAAACTTTAATTATGTATCGGAGATGAGAGAGAAATTAAATCGAGTTGGAGAGTTAGCTAGATAGCACCCAAAGAGGGCACAGTACAGAATGAAGTAGGTGGCAGATAAAAACTCTTGAGATTTGGACATTTTTCCAAGGAGATGACTTGTTAGTACTGTTACCAGTGACAGGGGATCTCTTCAAAGCCAGATTTAGTGGTCCCTATCAAATAGACAGGTGAACTATCTGGTAAAGATGCCAGATAGCAAAACACTGTATCAGATATATCATGGGAATATAAAACCGTATTATAATGGAGAGAAAGAACTGGAGAAACAGATGTTAGTTACTGCCACACAGACTGAAGAATCAAATCCAGATGTTGGGGATTTTGATGTTCCTCAAAATATGTTAAAAAATGAAGACTTCTTTCAGGAGTGGGATAGGTTACTAAACTATCTGTCTCAGGATAGTTGAAAGGTTTATTACTGCAGTATGAGGACTTATGTAGGAAACAGTTGGGGAGGACGAATGCTATTGTACATGAAGTAGACATAGGGAATATTGTTCCGATAAAACAATACCCCTATCGGATTAATCCTTTCAAAGCGGGACAGGTCGAGAAGGAGGTGGAGGCCATGCTCGATGAGGATATCATCGAATCGAGCCAGAGCGAGTGGAGTTTACCAATCACCTTAGTTCCCAAACTGGATGGGACTCAATGATTCTGGTGGATTATCGGAAGGTCAACACCATTACAAAATCGGACTCATATCCAATACCGAGATTGGAGGACTGTATCGAGAAAGTTGAACAAGCCAGTTACATCACCTGTTTGGACGTACTGCATGATTACTGGCAGGTACCTTTATCAGAGACAGTAAAAGAAATTTCTGCATTTGTAACCCCAAATGGCTATATCCATTCAAAGTGACACCCATTGGGATGAAGAACGCACCCGCCACATTCCAAAGACTCATGAACAGAGTTGTGGCTGTGTTAACAAACTGTGCAGTTTATTTGAATGATATAGTGATCTTTAGTAAGTCCTGGAAAGGTCACATGTTAGAGTTAGCAGAGCTCTTTGAACGACTATGAGAAGCAAAACTGGTGATAAACTTAAAACTGAATTTGTGAAAACAGAGATGACGTTCTTGGGACATTACATGCCATGGAAGGTTGACCCCACGGAACGCAAAAATGAAGGCCATTGAGGAATTTCCACGACCAACCTCGGATATGGGCCAGGTGCTGGCAGGTGGGACTAAATTGGGCTAGGATATCTGGTCAGCATGGACCAAATGGTCTGTTTCCATGCTGTACATCTCTATGACTCTATGAAAGAGGTGCTTCTATATTTGGGACTAAGTGGATTCAACTGGAAGTTTGTTCCAAACTTCAGCAGTATAGTGGCACCATTAACTGATTTGGTGAAGAAGAACACAAAGTTCGATGGACAGAAAATTGCCAGGAGGCATTCAACCATTTAAAAACAATATTAACCACCAAACCAGTTTTAGCTACACCACACTTTTCAAAACCCTTCAAAGTTGCCATCAATGCTAGTGACATCGGAGTTGGAGCTGTACTGCTACAGGAAGATGATGATGGGATTAAACTGCCAGTTGGTTACTTTTCAAAGAAACTCAACATCCACCAGAGGAAATACTCCATGATCGAAAAAGAGCTATTGAGTTTGGTACTGGCCTTCTAACATTTCAATGTGTACGTCACGAACAATGTGTTGGAAATGGTTGTGTACACGGATCACAATCCTCTTACGTTCTTGGAACACTTTAAAGACAAGAATGTGAGACTATTTCATTGGAGTCTTATATTACAGACTTCTAATTTACAAATCGTATGTGTTGCGGTTTGTAAGAATGCAATCGCAGATGCGTTATCGCAGATTTAACGGATAAAGTATAGATTAGATTGGTATCTATTCCATGTTATATATATGTGGGAAGATATTAATATGAACTTAGATTAAAGTCATATGTATGTCATGGTAATGTGGTTAAGGAATAGAAACAAAAGGAAACCATCATTATGATGGTTCATTTTTCTTAAGAGGGGAAGTGTTATGAAGATGTCGGTGTGTACTGTACCTTTAAGAACGAGAGGAAGTTCGCAAGGACTGACTGAAAGCACAGAGTGTGCTGAACAATTTAAAAATGTAACATTTGGTTGAAAGAAATAGCTGGAGTTGTGTTGCCATGGAACAAAACCAAATTCAAATTTGGCCAATCAGTTTAAATTAGGCCCCAGATACTAAAATCCAATCGAATTTGAATTTTACTGTTTGGGATGACATCAAACCAATGAAATGATCTGATGCTTTTGGGTATAAAACCAGACATTTTGAACAGTTGGGGGAGAAAGCAAAGAGCACCAACAAGTACAGACTGCTAGCCAAATAGCTCTCTGAACGGTACCTGTCCGTAAGAAACGTTGTGCAGTAGAAGACCAAAGAAAAGACGACCCAGGAAAATCCGGAGGAAAATCTACAAAGGAGAATCGAGAAAGCTGGCTGGTTTTGAAACATGATTTTTTTTTCGTAAATCTTAATAGGAGTTTTTTTTATTGGACCAGTATTGTAGAGTGGGAGATAAAATATATGTTTAAGAGAAAATGAGTTGTAAATAATTGTGGTTTTAATGTTCTCTTTTGGACTTAATGAATAAAATTGTTAATTTTTACCTTAAATAGTGAGATCTGGGATAGTTCTTTGCCTCTCAAAATTTAACAGATTATGGTGTGAGGTGAGCTTTCCTGTGTGTCAGGTTTAAATTAGCAGAGGAGTTTTTACCCTGTGTAATAACACTGTCACAGACGGATGCATCTGCAGCTGGTAGATTAATAAGGATGAGATCAAGTATGTTTTTCCCTTTTTTGGTCTCCTCGCCACCTTTCGCAGACCCAGTCTAGCATTTGTATCCTTTCGGACCTGACCAGCTCGATCAGTAGCATTGCTGCCAAGCCACTCTTGCTGGTGGACATTGAAATCCCTCACCCAGAGTACATTTTGTGCCTTTGCCATTCTCAGTGCTTCTCAATGTTGTTCAACATGAAGGAATACCAATTCATCAGCTGAGGGAGAATGACACATGGTAATCAGCAGGTGATTTCCTTGCCCATATTTAACCTGAAGCCATGAGATTTCATAGGATTTGGAGTCACTATTGAAGACTCTCAGTGCACTCCCTCCTGACTGTATACCACTGTGCTGCCACCTCTGTTGGATCTGTCCTTCCAGTGAGAAAGGACATATCCAGCGATGGTGATGATGGTGTCTGGGACATCATCTGTAAGGTATGATTCCATGAGTATGACTACATCAGTTAAGTGTTGTCTGAGGGATGGTCCTAGGTAGAATAATCACATATGTCACTGGAACAAATGTATTGATTTGACAAACTTTTTATCTGTGTTTTTATTATGTTGATGCTGATGTATCCTTGTGTCATGTGGTTTTGAAACTGGATTTGAAACAAACCAGTTGAATAGAAAACAAAGTAAAGAATTGCCTTTAGACTTAGACTTTAAAGTAATGCTATTTATTATGCATTAATAGAAAATATTGTTATATAGCATAATCATAGATATACTAGGTTCTGACGTAGAATTAAATTTGGTAAAGGGGGGGGTCTACGATTTTCATATATTCATGTCCATGTACTATCAAGACCCATTTAAATGTTTAACTTATGCTGTTTTGCTGTGAAGAGGGTTAAGAAACTAGATAGTGCTTTGATTAGAACACATCTTTTCATTTTGGATTTGATTCAAATTTTCCCTGACTGCCAAGATTAAATTGGCCTTCTCTGCACATAAAGATTCTAAGTGAAATTAATTTAGAAGCTGCCAGTCTCAAATACAAAGGCCGTAAATATACATGTTTTACCAGGATGTTGCTGGTAATGAGGGTTTGAGTTATAAAAATAGGTTGGATAAGCCGGGACTTGTTTTAACTGGAGTGTAAGAAAGTTGAGGGGTGACCTTATAGAGGTCTATAAAATCATAACATGCATAGATAAGGTGAATAGCAAGAGTCTGTTTCCCTAGTGAAGAGGAGTTCAAAACAAGGGGCTGTATTTTTAAGGTGAGAGGAGAAAGATTTAAAAAGGATGTGAGGGACAATTTTTTTACACGGAGAGTGGTTCATGCATGGAATAAACTTCCGGAGGAAGTGGTGGATGCAGGTACAGTTACAATGTTAAATGTACAGTTACAATGTTAAATGACATTTGGATAAATACATGAAAAGGAAAGATTTGGAAAGGTATGGGCCAAACACAGGCAGATGGGGCTAGTTTAGTTTGGGAATATGGTCAGTGTGGACTGGTTGGACTGAAGGGTCCGTTTCCATTGACTCTATGACTCGATGACTCTCCCATTGTCGAATGTAATGTTGGGTCATCTTCCAAAGATAGTGTACTATTTGATCCAACTCCATCCATACTTGCTGTTTATCCTCACTGATGCTCAGCTCAAAAGGTTTTCTCCAGGCTCCTGATATACTTATACAATAGTCCCCAGGGCTCCCCAAGTTATTTTCCCTGCCATAAACTGCTCATCAATTTAGTTTTTTGCTTTGGGTGTCTGGTAATTGACTTCCTTTGTGGGTACTTAAGTCAGATTTGTCCCCTTAGTTGTCATTGGACTAATGGGTTGCACGGTAGCTCAGTGGTTAGCACTGCTGCCTCACAGCACCAGGGTCCCAGGTTCGATTCCAACCTTGAGCAACTGTCTGGGTGGAGTCATAGAGTCATAGAGAAGTACAGCATGGAAACAGACCCTTCGGTCCAATCCGTCCATGCCGACCAGATATCCCAACCCCATCTAGTCCTACCTGCCAGCACCAGACCCATATTCCTCCAAACCCTTCGTCTTCATTTACCCATCCAAATGCCTCTTAAATGTTGCAATTGTACCAGCCTCCACCACTTCCTCTGGCAGCTGATTCCATACACATACCACCCTCTGCATGAAAAAGTTGCCCCTTAGGTGTCTTTTATATCTTTCCCCTCTCACCCTAAAACTATGCCCTCTAGTTGGACTCCCCAACCGCAGGGAAAAGACTTTGCCTATTTATCCTATCTATGCCCCTCAAAATGTTGTAAACCTCTATAAGGTCACCCCTCAGCCTCCAACGCTCCAGGGAAAACAGCCCCAGCCTGTTCAGCCTCTCCTTATAGCTCAAATCCTCCAATCCTGGCAACATGCTTGTAAATCTTTTCTGAACCCTTTCAAGTTTCACAACATCTTTCCGATAGGAAGGAGACCAGAATTGCACGCAATATTCCAACAGTGGCCTAACCAATGTCCTGTACAGCCGCAACATGACCTCCCAACTCCTGTACTCAATACTCTGACCAATAAAGGAAAGCATACCAAATGCCTTCTTCACTATCCTATCTACCTGCGACTCCACTTTCAAGGAGCTATGAACCTGCACTCCAAGGTCTCTTTGTTCAGCACATTCTCTCCGTGACTGCATGGGTTTCCTTTGGGTGTTCCGGTTTCCTCCCACAGTCCAAAGATGTGCAGGTCAGATGAATTGGCCATGCTAAATTGCCCGTAGTATTAGGCACATTAGTCAGAAGGAAGTGGGTCTGGTTGGGTTACTCTTTGGAGAGTTGGTGTGGACTGGTTGGGCTGAAGGTCCTGTTTCCACACTGTAGGGAATCTAATCTAATACTGCTTCCCCTTTTGAAGATATGTTTCCCTGATTGCCAACTGTAAAATGATGTTTGAGAGTGTTCTGGTGGCTTCTATGGAGGGATTTTATCTGCAAGACCTGGACAGCACCAATTCATAAGTGGCAAGTAACACTATACCACACAAGTGTTAGGCAAGCTCCATCTCCACTAGGGTGGCATGGTGGTTCAGTGGTTAGCTCTACTGCCTCACAGCGCCAGGGACCTGGGTTTGATTTCAGCCTCGGGTGACTGTCTCTGTGGAATTTGCACGTTTGCCCAATGCAGTGTAGTGGGTTACTCTGCACTTGCCTGCATTAGTAGAGCTCCAACAACACTCAAGCTTAACCCATCCAAGACCAAGTGGCTGGTTTGATTGGCAGCCCATTCACCATCTTAAACAAGCACTCTTTCCATCTCTACTCTCAGTTTCAACAGTGTAATAATCTACAAGATATAATATCATAACTCTAAAATCTCCTTTCATGACACATTGCAACTCTGTAAGCTCTACATCAGGGACAAGGACAGCACATAAATGGCTATGCCATCTGCAAATTCCCTTCCAAGTCAGTCAACATCCTGACTTGGGCTATATGGTTATTCCTTTGTTCTCATGGAGTCAAAATATTGGAACACTGTCATTAAGAGTACACAAGTGTACCCAGAACACATGTATAACAGCATTTAAAGTAAGTGGTTTACCAACACCTGATCAAGACAACTAGAGGACAGTAATAAATATAGGTCTCATCAGCAACACCCACATGCTATCAACTAATTTAAAAATTCGGACAATGCACAGAGAAGGATAGAAACAGCAATATTATAGGTAACTCAAAAAGCTAACAGCATGTAAGTAGAGTATGTGGTAGGAGGCAGGGTGGGGCCTATTGGGTAAAACAAAAGTAATATTTGTTTAGCGACACAGGGTAAGAATAAAATGATAAATGAATACTTGGCTTCAATGTTTACCAAGTAAAAAGTTGCTGATAAAGTATTAGTAGATTGATAAGCAAGATGTATCAGTAAGGCTAGCTACTCTTCAGGTAGAGAAGTCTTCTTGGTCATAAGAATATTAGAAATAGGAATAGACGTAGACTATTTGGTCTTCAAGCCTGCTCCACCATTCAGTACAATCATGACTGATCTCTGGTTGGTCCAGGTGGCTTGAATCCAAAGTTGCTAAGGTAAGTGGGTCATGGAGCCTATGGAAGCACTTACCATAATCTTTCAATACATGCTAGAGAATTGGAAAGTGACAAATGTTGACACCCCTGCTCAAGTAGGACGGTAAAGTCACCTCTGATAACTCTAAGCTGGTCAATTTAACATCAATGTTGGGTTGATCAGGGGACAAAATTAACAAGCACTTAAAGAGCTGTGAATTATTTAAAGACTGTTAGCATGGATTTGTAAAAGATAGATCAGGTTCGGGGGGGGAGTTGGGGGATGCTGGGCTAGTGGTATTGTAGCTGGACTATTCATCCTGAAACCAGGTAACATTCTGAGGACTTTGGTTCAAACCTGCCATGGTGGATGGTGAAATTTTGAATTCAATAAATATCTGGAATTAAGAACCTTAACAATAATCATGAGTCATTATCAGTCAGAAATACCTATTAGGGAAGGAAACTGCCATCCTTACTTGAATGAATAAAAAAGTGTATGATGAATTAGATTTTTGGGTGAAGTAATGACAGTTGATGAAAATAATACAGTAGATTGTCAAATGGAATTTTAAGAGGCAGTTTGATGAAATATTACATAAAAAGTGGCTAGAGACATTGGCTCTCTGGTCAAAAAAAGGAGGCATAGATTAGTTAGAGACAGCTGGGGTCGAAAGAATCCTTAGATTATAAGGACAGTAGGAATATACTTAAGAAGGAAATCAGTAGGGCAAAAAAGGGGATATGAGATAGCTTTGGCAAATAGAATTAAGGAGAATCCAAAGAGATTCTATAAATACATTAAAGGCAAAAGTGTAACTAGGGAGAGAATAGGGCCCTTTAAAGATCAACATTACCATCTTTGCATGGAACCACAGGAGATGGGTGAGATACTAAGCGAATATTTTGCATCAGTATTTATTGTGGAAAATTACATAGAAACTATGGATCTTGGGGAAATAAATAGTGATGTATTGAAAACAATTCGTATTACAGAAGAGGAGGAGTTGGACGTCTTAAAATACATAAAGGTGTTTAAATCCCCAGGACCTTATCAGATGTTTCCCAGAATTTCGTGGGAAGTGAGGGAAAAAAAATTGCTGGGCCTTTGCTGAGAGGTTTATATCATCGATAGCCACATGTGAGGTGCTGAAAGACTGAATGTGGTGCCATTTTTTAAGAAAGCTGGTAAGGAAAAGCCAGAGAACTATAGACCAATGAGCCTTACATTAATGGTGGGTAAATTGTTGGAGGAAATTCTGAGGGACAGGATTTACATGTATTTGGAAAAACAAGGACTGATTAGGGATAGGAAACATGGCTTTTGCATGGAAAATCGTGTCTCACTAACTTGATTGAGTTTTTTGAAGAGGGGACAAAGAAGATTGATGAAAGCAGAGCATTTGACAAGATTCCACATGGCAGACTGGTTAGTAAAGTTAGATCACATCCAGGAAGAGCTAGATATTTGGATACAAAATTTACTTGAAGGTAGGAGACAGATGGTGGTGTGGAGGGTTGTTTTTTGAACTGAGGCCTCTGACCAGTGGTGTGACGGTAGGACCAGTGCTGGGTCCATTACTTTTCTTCATTTACATAAAAGATTTGGATGCGAATGTAGGAGATATGGTTAGTGACACCAAAATAGATGTATTGGACAGTGAAGAAGATTATTTTAGAGTACAACAGACCTTGGGCAGATGGGCTGACAAGTAGCAGATGGAGTTCAAATCAATTAAGTGTGAGATGTTGCATTTTGGTAAGGCAAACCAGGGCAGGACTTGTACTGTTTATGGTAGGGCCCTAGGGAGTGTTGCCGAACAGAGACCTAGGAGTGCAGGTGCATGGTTTCTTGAAAATGGAGTTGCAGGTAGGCAGGGTGGTGAAGAAGGAACTTGGCACACTTGCCTTCATTGATTATAACACTACGTATAGGAGTTGGAATGTCATATTTCTGCTCTATAGGATATTACTGAGATCACTTTTGAAATACTGTGTACAATTCTGGGTCATCCTTCTGTAGCAAGGAAGTTGTTAAACTTGAGAGGGTGCAGAAACGATTTACAAGAATGTTGCCAGGGCTGAAAAGTTTGAGAAATAGGGAGAGACTGAATAGGCTAGGGATTTTTTTCCCCTCAGGTGACCTTCTAGACATTTATAAAATCATGATGGGCATGGATAGGGTGACGAGCCAAGGTGTTTTTCCAAGGATGGGGAGTCCAAAGCTAGAGGGCATAGGTTAAGGTGAGAGAGTAAAGATTTAAAAGAGACCTGAGGAACAACCTTTTCATGCAGAGGGTGGTGCATGCGTGAAATAGAGGAACAGGAAGTGGTGGAGTCAGATACAATTACAACTGCATGGGTACATGAATATGAATGATTTAGAGGGAATATGGACCAAATAATAACAAATGCGACTAGATAGAACAAAGAACATCAGATCTGGATATCTGGTTGGCGCAGATGATTTAGACCGATGGATCTGTTTCCATCCTGGTATGACTCTATTAAATCATGGTGTTAATAAGGCATTTAATAATCCTTCTCAATTTACAACTCTCTATTGCTCACTTGCTTTCTTAGCACTTTTTTAAAAATGCATACCTGGATGCCCACACCGCCCATGTCATTCTTTACCTTGCAACAAAGGAGTTAGTGTATACTCCCACCCCTGTCATCTGGATAAGATCAGGGAGCAGAGCTGAGTAAGGTGGCCATCCCCAAAGAGAATGTGCTAGATAAACTGAATGGCCTGAAGGTGGATAAATCACCTAGGCCAGATGGACTACATCCGAGAGCTATAAAGAAGGTATCTGAAGAGATAATGGAGGCATTAGTGGTGATCTTTCAGGAATCGCTAGAGTCAGGGAGGGTCACAGAGGATTGGAAAATCACTAACATGACACCCCTGTTTAAAAAGGGAGTAAGGCAAAAGATAGAAAATTAAAGGCCGATTAACCTAACCTTGGTCATGGGTAAGATTTTTAGTGTATTGTAAAAGATAAGATTTCTGAATACTTGGAACTCTATTGTAAAATAGGGCAAAGTCAGCATGGTTTCATCAAGAAGAGGTCATGCCTGACAAATCTGCTCGAATTCTTTGAGGAAATAACAAGCAGGTTAGACCAAGGAGAGCCAATGGATGTTATCTACCTGGACTTTAAGAAGGCCTTTGACAAGGTGCTGCACAGGAGTCTGCTGAGTAAGGTAAGAGCCCATGGTGTCAGAGGCAAGGTGCCAGCATAGATAGAAGATTGGCTGTCTGGCAGAAAGCAGCGAGTGTGGATAAAAGGGTCTTCTTCATGATGGCAGCCAGTGACAATGGTGTTCCGCAAGGCTCAGTGTTGGGACCACAACTTTTCACTTTATACATTAATGATCTACATGAAGTAACTGAGGGCATTCTGGCCAAGTTTGCAGACAATACAAAGATAAGTAGAGAGATAGGTAGTACTGAGGAGGCAGAGAGACTGCGGAAGGACTTGGTCAGGTTAGGAGAGTGGGCAAAGAAGTGGCAGATGGAGTACCACGTGGGAAAGTGTGAGCTCATGCAGTTTGGTAAGAAGAATAGAAACATGGACTATTTTCTAAATGAGGAGAAAATTCAGAAGTCTGAAGTGCAAAGAGACTTGGGAGGTTTAGTCCAGGATTCTCTGAAGGTTAACTTGCAGGTTGAGTCAGTAGTTCGGAAGGCAAATGCAATGTTGGTGTTTATTTTGAAAGGACTTGAATATAAAAGCAGGGATTTACTTCTAAGGCTCTATTATGCTCTGCTCAAGCCACATTTGAAGTACTGTGAGCAGTTTTGTGGCTCAATATCTCAGGAAGGACATACCGGCCCTGCAGCATGTTCAGGGGAAATTTGTGAGTATGGTCCCAGGAATGAAAAGCTTAACATATGAGGAACATTTGAGAACTCTACAGTCTATATTCGATACAGTTTAGAAGGATGAGGGGGGATCTATTTGCAACTTACATAACACTGAATAGCCTGGACAGAGTGGATGTTGGAAAGATATTTTCATTGGCAGGAGAGACTAGGCCCTGAGGACTCAGCCTTGGAATAAAGGGAAGTCCTTTTAGAATGGAGATAAGGATAAACTACTTCAGCCAGAGAGTAGTGAATCTATGGAATTCACTGCCACAGAAAGCTTTGGAGGTCAAGTCATCAAGTATATCTAAAACCAAAATAGATAGGCTCTTGAATATCATGGGGATCAAGGATTACAGGGAGAAAGTAGGAGAATGGTGTTGAAAAACCAATCAGCCACGATTGAATGAAGGAGCAGACTTGATGGGCTGAATGGCCTAATTTCTGTTCCTCTGTATTATGGTGTTATAAGTACCACTTCTCCCAGCTACTATCAATTCAGAAGAAGGGTTAGTGAACTCCAACATGTTAACTCTGCTTTCTACAGGTGCTGCAAACTTGCTGAGTTTCTCCAGTAATTTCTGCTTTCATTTCAGATCTTCAATGTCTGCATTTCTTTGTTTTATGTCGAGATGGAGGTCAGTTAGAGGTTTGGGGCAAATACAGTCCTGGGTGACCCACTGTCAGTCTTCAAAAAGTGTATGGGGAGCCTGCAGGGTTAATTGGGGGTTTGCAGACTCCACCCACTTTTATTGGTAAATGTTTCTTTGTGCATATGCAATCCATGCAGTGGATCGCATCATTCATTGGTAATATCTTCGCTAACATTGTCATCGCAGTGAAGTTAGCAGCAATAACTTAAAAGGAAGTGCTGGGCAAAAGTAACCTGTTATTTGTGCACCTTCCAAGGTTGCTGTGTGACAAGGAAGACAATTCCATCATATATCGTGAAGGTAAGATAATGGATTCAAGTGGATGCAGTGGAAAATGGAATAGCTGAGGAGCGTCTGGGATGGAAAGGGGGTCAGGGCGCAGCAGGCACACTCTTTTGAATGCAATGTGTTAATCACTCAGCCTGTGCAAGTCTCCATTTGTTTCTTTTGTGCAAACTGCAGTCTCCATTTGTTTCTTTTGTGTTCCTTTTATCTGGCTGTAAATAAAAGTTCATGTTTGAACTTGTTGCTGGCTTGCGTGTACATGGTTTCCTCTACTGGTCAATGACAGGATGCGAGTGACCACTGCCCACTGTGGAAAGAGTCTCAAGGACCTAAAGAGGATCTTTAGGTGGAATGTATTTGAGGACAAAATAAAGTGTGTGGCTTGGAAGATAAACAGTGTCTAGTTTGATAGAGTATGGTTACATTTGCATGAGAATGTCAACCATGCCTGCTATATGCCATGAGCAGAGTTGCTTTGTGACTGCTATGACATTACTCTGTCAAAGTCAGAAGTCACATGACATCAGGTTATATTTGAAACCAGTAGACTTTTGGAGCACAACCCCTTCATCAGGAGCTGGAATTGGATATGAGGGACACTGTTGGCATAGTTAATGTATAATGTCGGGTAAGATACAGTGAGAAATCTCACTAGGCTTCACAGTGAGAATCTATCCAAAAAATGTGACATAACTTGCACTTATCCAAAGAAAACTAAGTTTCGATCCAAGTTCTTTGAAAATAGCAAGGCACATTGAGAGAATTGTTAATAAAGCATATAGGATCTCAAGTACAAAAGCCAAGAAGTTATGGTGAACCCCTTATAAACTCTATTTAAGCCAAAACTAGAGTATTGCACCTAGTTCAGATCACCATACTTCAGAATGGAAATGAATGTTCTTTGACAGCATGCAAAGGAAATTTACCACAATGATTCCAGGATTGAGAGAATTTAGTTACAAGGTTAAGTTCTAGAAGCTAAGGTTGTTCTCCATGAAGCAAAGGAAGATGAGAGGAAACCTGATAGTGTCATACAAAACTATAGTAGTTCTAGATAAGATAGTCAAAAAAAAGCTGTTCCTATTTACCTGATACAGAGACCAAAAGATACAGATTTAAGGTTTCAGTCGAAAGATACAAGGAGAGGAGGATGTCCAAAAGAACTTCTTGCAATAGGTGGATGAGCTCGAACTCACTGGCCAAATGCATGTTGAAGGTTTAGATGATCAGTGATTTCAAAAGGAAGGGCACTTGAGGGAATATGGGAAACAGGATAGAGTCAGGAACTTGACTGGCTGGATTAACTTGCAGAGAACCGGCATAGACATAATGAACTGAATGGCCTCCTTCTGTGATGTAGTTACTCTTTGGGCCTGAGGCTGGAAGGGAACCTAATTTGGTAGGATCATGATATATCAGAACCCTGTCATTTTCTCACATTTACTGAATTAAGCTCTGGATGGGAAGGCACATGCACTACCTTACCAAAACACAACCAGTTGAGGTCTTTAAATGGTCAATTGCAAAAAGTTATTCTGGCCAGGGCTAAATTATTTCAATTTGATCTGTAATGGAAGATGCCATCAAAGTGCTGTCAAGCAGCACCTGCTCAGCAATATGTTTGGATTCTGCCAGTTCCACTCAGCTCCTGACTTTGTTAGAGTCTTGGTTCAAACAATGACAAAAGAGTTGGATTCCAGAGGTGAGGTGAAAGTGACCACCCTTGACATCATGGTTGCATTCGACTGAATGTGACATCAAGGAACCCTAGCAAAACTGGAATCATTGGATATCAGAGGGTAAGCTCTCCAGAGGTTGGAGCCATACCTGACACATAGGAAGGTGGTAATGGTTGTTGGAAGTCAGCCATCTCAACTCCAGGACATCTCTGCAGGAGCTCCTCAGGGTTGTGTCTTGGGCGCAACCATCTTCAGCTGCTTCATCAATGACCTTCCCTCCATCATAAGGTCAAAAGTGGGGATGTTCACCGAAGATTGCACAGTGCTCAGCACCACTCACAGCTCATCAGATATTGAAGCAGACCATGCTCAAATGCAACAAGATCTGGACAATATCAAAGCTTGGGCTGACAAATGGTAAAAAGTGAAGACTGGAGATCAGAGTAGAGTGTGGTGCTGGAAAGGCACAGCAGGTCAGGCAGCATCCAAGCAGCAGGAGAATCAATGTTTCAGTAATAAGCTCTTCATCAGGAAACTGATAAGTGGTAAGTAGCATTCGCACCACATAAATGCCAGCTTATGATCATCACCAATAAATGACAATCTAACCAGCACCCTTGACATTCAATAGTGTTGCCATCACTGAATCTCCTAAGAGAAATTCATCCTGATGAAGAGCTTATGCTCGAAACATTGACTCTCCTGCTCCTCAGATGTCTAACTGGCTGTGCTTTTCCAGCATCACACTTTTTGATCACTGAATTCCCCACTATCAACATCCTGAGGATTATCATTGACCAGAATTCAACTGGACTTACCACATAAACAAGTGGTGACAAGAGCAGGTCAGAAGCTCGGAGTCCTGCAGCAAATAACTCATATCCTGACTTCCAAAAGCCTGTCTACCATTGAAACCATCCAGGACAAAGCAGTCAGTTTGAT
Source organism: Chiloscyllium plagiosum (assembly GCF_037043375.1). Classification (NCBI taxonomy): domain Eukaryota; kingdom Metazoa; phylum Chordata; class Chondrichthyes; order Orectolobiformes; family Hemiscylliidae; genus Chiloscyllium; species Chiloscyllium plagiosum. The sequence goes on along the minus strand of NW_028270177.1, from coordinate 2,377,188 downwards.
TGGCACTACATCCACAAGTATCCAATCCCTCCACCACTGACGCTCAGTAGCAACAGTGTGTATTATCTACAAGATGCACTGCAGAAGTTCACCAAAGATCCTCAGACTGCACCTTCCAAACCCACGACCATTACTATCTAGAAGGACAAGAGCAGCAATAAAACCTTTCTTTTTCTATTTCAAGCTACTCACCATCCTGACTTGGAAATATATCACCATTCCTTCACTGTTGCTGGGTCAAAATCTTGGAATTCCATCCTTAATGGCATTGTGGATCAACCCACAGCAGGTGGACTACAGCGATTCAAGAAGGCAACTAGGGATGGGCAGTAAGTGCTGGCCAGCCAGCAAAATCCACATCTCGCAAATAAATAAATAAATAAAGAGTTATTTCAAGGATAGGGCATAGAACAGGAGGTTGGTCAGTGAGAGACACACTTATACTTTCTTGCAATCCCAATTGCCCTCCTTTTCCCATAACCTCAACCTATGACATGTCACCCCCTTCGAAACAATAATTAACTCTACAGTGACTGACTGTCCATCCTGGGAGTCTAGGAGATATTATACAATTACAGCCACAAATTTCCTCATGACACTATTAAGTTCTGAAGCTACCAGTCTGTTGGACCTTCTCATTCCATGCCCAGTTCCCAGTTGAAAATCCATTGACTGCTCATTGGGTACCTGATTGTCAGAAGTTCCAATGAGCTTTCACCTTCTGACAAGCCATAGGTTTCTGTCCTCCAATCTCACCCACTTTTGGGCTTAGTCTGAAAATGGATAAGGTACTGCATTTTGATTCTTTTTTTTATGAAAATGAGTGCTTTGTAGTAGATGTGTACAGTTGTTCCTGTGCAAATACCTGTTCAAAATAATGGCTCTTTGCCAAATGCTAGCAGGTAATCTTGATAAGAGCTATATAATCAGTCCTAAGTATTCATTATTCTCTTCAGCTTTGAAATTACACCTTCTCTCATGTTTTGTATCAAGTATTTAACAGTGATAAAAACTGATGTTAAAATAACCAGCACAATAATTTCATAGATTAAAGTAAGTGTAATTTCAAATCCTGTGTAAATAAATTGAAATGAATAAATACAAGTTGATTTTTTACGATGAGAGTTGATTATTACAGTTCTTTTCTTCCACAATGTGACTCATTGTTTATTCTCATCTAGATGTCAGGAGGAGTGCCCTGTTGGCAGCTACGGCTTACAGTGTGCCCAAAGGTGTGAGTGCCTCAATGGAGCTGAATGTTACCACGTTAATGGAGCATGTCTTTGTGAGCCAGGGTTCTCAGGCGATCGTTGTCAAGACAGAATGTGTCCAGATGGGTTATATGGACTGAAGTGCAACAAGCAGTGTCCTTGCATTGGCAAACACAGTCAAAGGTATTTTTTAAAATTAACATGAATCATGAAATGATTTCATGCAAAGGTAAAATAATTTGTCTTTTATGGTGTCATAAAATGTACTCAACCAGTCAAGTTGTATGCTCATAAGGAGGTCAAAAGCTGCTTTTGTACAGATTTCTTGCTGTATTCTATCTAATATTGGAAAGGTAATGTAAGGTTTTCCAACATTGTTTCCTGAAGATGGAGAACAAAACTTCTACTATGAAGTGCACTTAAATGAGATAGAGTGATAGGTTATTTCACAAATCTCGTATTCCATTATTTCCTCCTTATTTATATTAATTTATGCTCCTACCAAACTAAACTCACATGTATGATTGAGAGGCTTTAAAATGAAAAGGAGAAAAGTAAATAATTTACGTTTCTGTAATGCCTCTAATGACTTCAACACAGGTACTTTATCTTGAAGTGTCTTTACTAATGTGAGATAGAAAACAAGACACAACACAGCAAGGTCTCACAAAAAATAGTGATAATAAGCAGATCACAACATTTTAGTGTTTTGCTGTTGGTTAAAATATTGATCAAGAAACCAAGGAAACTATTACTTTATCTATTAATTTACAAACCAGGCAATATGAATATTCAATTTTTTCAATTTTTTTCACTTCATAGTTTAGCTTTTCTTGTAATCTTTGATAGAATTTCAATTAAATCAAATAAATCCAAAGTGAGGGAATTTTAATCTGACATATGGTTATTTTATTTACTGTTCCAACAAAGTGATCAATGTTTTAATGTATTTTGGTACAAGTTTTGAACTTTATAACATTAAAATAGAAGATGTTGATTCTCTGACCAACATTAAGACACTTGCTTAGCCTCAACTTTTTAAACTAATAAAAAATCTGAAAAAAAAGAGTTTTGGACTTGGAGCATATACTAAATCATATTCTAAAGTATGTTTTAGATCCCTAATCCAAAAATATGAAATTAGGACAGAATAAAATTACCCAGAAAGTTAGCATGTCTTAATCAAGTGACAATGCTACGAGGTACAGTACAATGAACCCCAGGGTGAGTATTCATTTTCCTAAGAGGCAGCATGTCCCAATTTTTTAACTTACGGAATTTTAGAAATATGCGCTTTTCTCTTCACAAGGGTGTGAAAATCTGGATTTTGTTCTCCTTTACTGTATGACTTCTATAAATGCTGTGGATGTATATTGTCGAAAAGTGTGGTGCTAGATAAGCACAGTCTGTCAGGCAGCATCCGAGGAGCAGGAGAGTTGACATTTTGATCATGGGTTCTTCATCAGGAATGAGGGGGTGGCCCAAGGGGGCTGAGAGATAAATGGGGTTGGGGGGAAATGGTAGCTGGGAATGCAATAGGTAGATGAAGGTCAAGGGGTGATGGTAACAGGTCGAAGAGGGGGGGTGGAGCAGATAGGTGGAAAGGAAGATGGACAGGTAGGACAGTTCAAGAGGGTGGTGCCGATTTGGAAGGTTGGATAAGAGATAAGGTGAGGGAGGGGAAACTGGTGAAATCAACATTGATCCTGTGTGGTTAGAGGATCCCAAGGTGGAAGATGAGGCGTTCTTTCTCCAGGCTTCGGGTGGCTAGAATTTGGCAGTCGGGGAGGCCCAGGATTTGCATGTTTTTGGTGGAGTTGGAAAGTGAGTTTGGCCACAGGGCAGTGGTGTTATTTAGTGCGTGTGTCCCAGAGATGTTCTCTGAAACATTCTGCATGTTGGCATCCTGTCTCCCCAATGTAGAGGAGACTACATCGAATGTGGATGTATGTTGTCAATATAAATTCTTAAAACCTGAGGTCAATGGATTTTGTTCAGTGAGGGCATCAGGTATGTAGAGCAATTCAGATAAATAAAACTGAAATACAGCAGAACCATTCATTTCTAATATGAATGACCGAACAGGATTAACAGGCTGAACATCCTCTTTATATTATACAAAGGGAAATCAAATCGATGAATGTAGGATTAATGGTACCAAGTTGGCTAACAATCACATATTAAAACTTATTTCAGTGAAGAAGATGATAAGAACACTAATTGGGCTGGTAAACAGGTGCATGATCTCATTTTACATGCTTTGAGCACTCTTGTGGTGCAGATGTAGTGTCCCTATCGCTCAGCCAGAAGACCTAGGTTCAGGTTTTCGTCATTTATATAAATGATTTGGATGTGAGCTTAAGAGATATAGTTAGTAAGTTTGCAGATGACACCAAAATTGGAGGTGTAGTGGACAGCGAAGAAGGTTACCTCGGATTATAACGGGATCTTAATCAGATGGACCAATGGGCTGAGGAGTGGCAGATAAATGTAAGGTGCTGCATTTTGGGAAAGTGAACCTTAGCAGGACTTATACACTTAATTGTAAGGGACTGGGGAGTGTTGCTGAACAAAGAGACCTTGAAGTGCAGGTTCATAGCTCCTTGAAAGTAGAGTCGTACATAGATAGGATAGTGAAGAAGGCGTTTGGTATGCTTTCCTTTATTGGTCAGAGTATTGACTACAGGAGTTGGGAGGTCATGTTGCGGCTGTGCAGGACATTGGTTAGATCACTTTTGAAATATTGCGTGCAATTCTGGTCTCCTTTCTATCAGAAAGATGTTGTGAAACTTGAAAGATTTACAAGGATGTTGCCAGGGTTGGAGGATTTGAGCTATGGGAAGAGGTTGAATAGGCTAGGGCTGTTTTCTCTGTAGCGTCAGGGGCTGAGAGGTGACCTTATAGAGATTTATAAAATCATGAGGGGCATGAATAGGGTAAATAGACAAAGTCTTTTCCCTGGGGTGGGCGGCACGGTGGCACAGTGGTTAGCACTGCTGCCTCACAGCACTAGAGACCCGGGTTCAATTCCCGCCTCAGGCGACACTGTGTGGAGTTTGCACGTTCTTCCCGTGTCTGCGTGGGTTTCCTCCGGGTGCTCCGGTTTCCTCCCACAGTCCAAAGATGTGCAGGTCAGGTGAATTGGCCATGCTAAATTGCCCGTAGTGTTAGGTAAGGGGTAAGGGTGGGTTGTGCTTCGGTGGGTCGGTGTGGACTTGTTGGGCCGAAGGGCCTGTTTCCACACTGTAAGTAATCTAATCTAATAACTAGAGGGCATAGATTTAGGGTGAGAGGGGAAAGATATAAAAGAGACTTAAGGGGCAACGTTTTCATGCAGAGGGTGGTACGTGTGTGGAATGGGCTGCCAGGGGATGTGGTGGAGGCTTGTACAATTGCAACATTTAAAGGCACCTGGATGGGTATATGAATAGGAAGGGTTTGGAGGGATATGGGCCGGGTGCTGCCAGGTGGGACTAGATTGAGTTGGGATATCTGGGACAGCATGGACGGGTTGGACCTGTTTCTGTAGAATGATAAACTTATTTCCTATGGGCCATTTAAAATTTATTTTTGAATTAAAGCTTCCTGATACTCCAAGAAACTGAAAACTAAAACCACTTTAAAATTATTTATGCAAATGTAAGAAAGTTTTTTTTTACCCTAGCAATTAAGCATCATACCGTCGCAGCTACTTAAAAGTTTTCTACATAAGTGTTTCAGTTAATTACTAAGTGTTAACTTAAAATTAAGAACCATTTCCTAAGAGAGGGCTTGATGAATTTCATGATTTGCTGAATTATAGAAATGAAGAAATGAAGAGTGACTGTTAAATAGGAAATTAGCAACATGTTTCACAGCTACTTGTAAGATAAAAACATCTGTCATTTCCTTCAAGAAACAGATACAGAATAGCAATTGGGACAAGTAAACGAGATACAAAATTGAAGGAGTAGTAAAATGTTCAAATACAAAAGCAAAAGACTGTGGCACCTGGAAGATCAGATAGTAACTTACAATGGTTTTGGTTGATGATTTTTGTCAAACACATCGACTGGAGAAATGTCAGTTAATTCTGAACAAAAATACATTTAGCAACATGAAAAAGATTAAACAATTTGAGATCATTGCTCACCCAAAGCGTAATGAGTTCTCCATATGTGATTCTTACTGGGTAATTTTTTAAAGCATTAAGAGGCAACGTTTTCATGCAGAGGGTGGTACGTGTGTGGAATGGGCTGCCAGAGGATGTGGTGGAGGCTGGTACATGTGCCTCAAGCATTATTTTTGCAAATTCAACAACATAATTTACTGCATATAATATGTAATTTTGAATATATTTTTACGCTATTCTGTATAGGATAGAGTGAATGTTGTAATATATTCAGGATGTTGTATTACTTATTAATCATTCTATACTAATCTGTCAAAGCAACAGGAGAATCCATCATCATCCATGCTAATAAACAGGCAAATTCTGGTATGTTACCATAACACCAGTCCTGTGATACCATAAACCTTGAGCTCCTACATCATTGTCTTGACTAATGTCTTTTCCCCAATATCTTGGATTGTACCATACTCAGAATATTGGCTTGGTGAAATCAGAATCAATCTCCTACACATCAGATTATGCCATCACTACCCTGTGACAAAATATTGTGCAATAGTGGTCTGATTATGAACCACCCACAGAATGCTGCTCTAGAACCTTTCTCTGCATTTCTATTCAAATCAAGGTTGAGATTGAGAACTTTTTTAATGCAAAGTCAAGGTTTACAGATTCACACCTTTTCATTTTGGAGCACTTTTTAATGTATCATTTGTTTGTGCCACTGCATTCTACAGCATATTCTGTAGAGCGATATTTAACCAAACTATATCATTCTAATCTTGAGATTTTGACATTTTCATTCAAAGTTAACAGCTAGTTCCTCTAATTATTTTATTTGCCATCGTGGTTTAAAACAAAATATTCAACATATCAATGTAATAGGTTAGAAAATAGATTATACTTCCTTGTGAGTAATCAGCTCTTTTAAAAAAAAATACTTTCTTCAAATATTGAATTTCATTCAGAGGTAGTAGGACATTTTAGAAATGTGACTACAACTGAGTAAATTTATTTTGGTTCAATGTTAAATTGAAATGCTGTATGAGCAATTAATGGTCTCAACAGAAAGATCTAAATTAATTTTATTCCTGTTCCATAGAAGTCCTTGCCAAACATTTACATTAACTATGCAATAGTCAGGATTTCATTTGGGAGTTGTTCACTTTGATTTTTTTTTAATTTTTGTGTATTGAAAGAAATAAGTTCACTGTTATGTAATAAATTCATAAAACATTGTTGACTCTTTGATGCTCTTTTCAGCTGCCACCCTTTATCTGGTGAATGTTCTTGTAAAGCAGGCTGGACTGGGCTATACTGCAATGAGACTTGTTCCTCTGGGTTTCATGGAGAGAACTGTCAGCAAATCTGTAACTGTCAGAATGGGGCTGATTGTGACAGTATCACTGGTAAATGTGTTTGTGCTCCGGGATTTGAGGTGAGTGGTTTTATTTAGGTAACATATGTGGAAATAGAGAGATCATAGACGAGAATTATAGAATGATTGCTTCGCAGAAGGAGGCTGTTTAGTTAGTCAAACCTGTGCCAGCTCTCTGCAAGAGCAATATAATTAGTCCCAATGCCAGTTCTTTCATAACTCTGCACAATTTGTTTCTTTGGGTAATTTTCAAATTCCCTTTTGAGAACTTTGCTCAAAACTGCCTGTGTCATTCTTTTCAGCAGTACATGCCAGACTGTAATCACTATGTTTATAAAAATTGTTTCTTTGTTGCCTTTTCATTGCAACCATGACCTCTTTCTCAATCCTTCCAACAGTGGAAGCATTATATCTACCCACTCAGTCTCAACCTCTCACTGTTGTAAATGCCTCTTTTAAATCTCCTCTAAACTTTCTCAAAGGAGAACAACCCTGATTTCTTCAATCTCTCCATGTAACTGAATCAAAATTGCACAGAATTGTTACAGTGAACTTTATCAATCTTTTCTGCACCCTGTACAAAGCTGTCACATCCTTTATAAACTGTGGTGCCGAGAATTAGACACAGTACTCTAAATGAAACTATTATTTTATGAAGGTTCATCCTTTATAACTAATAATTATCAGTTTTGTTTAAGTTATGTGGAGATACTTTGCCACAGCTTCATCAAAAAATACCACAGGCTGTGAGATAAAAGTTTAGTGCCCTTGATCCCTCATTTCTGATCTGCCAGCCTCAGTCATGACACCGTGAAGAGGCAATTTCCAAAGTCTTCATGCTTTGCTGAGAATAGCAAGAGAAAAACAACTTGTGTTTGTATAGTGATTTTAAACAATAACATATCCGAAGAACTATGTAAGAGCATTACCAAGCTAAATTGGGCATCATACTACTTAAGAAAATATTAGAACAGATGATCAAAAACATGGCCAAAATGTTAGGTCTTAAGGAGGCTCTTGAATAATGATAGATACAGAGTTGGAGAGGTTTAGAGTGGGAATGCCCAAGCTTAGGGTATTGGCAACTAAAGGCAGAACCAGTAATGATGGAGCAACTAAAATTGAAGGTTTCTCAAGAAGCCAGAAGCAAAGGTTTCTCAGAAGTTGTGGGACTGTAGGAGATCAGAGAGATGTGGAGGAACAAATCCATGGAAGAAGTGGAAAACAAGACTGAGAATTTTAAAATTCAAGAAGTTGCTTGACCAGGAGCCAATGTGGGTCAGTGAGCACAGAGATGTAGAAGGAACAAACTTACAGCAAGTAAGGACATGGGCAGCTAGGATTTGGGTGACCCAAAAGAGTGAAAAACATGCTCACTACTTCCTTGGCTCCATTTGGCACATGCTTGTGAAAATAAACCAGCAGATTTCCTGAAGAAGGGCTTATGCCCGAAACGTCGATTCTCCTGTTCCTTTGATGCTGCCTGACCTGCTGCGCTTTTCCAGCAACACATTTTTAAGCAGGATATATTGTGTAGAACAACAGAAATCATATACAATCTATAAATACAGTGTAATTTTTTTATGACAATGGGTGTGACATTTATATACACATACGTATTAAGAGGAATTACTTTGCTCATAGGATGATTAATCTTTGGGATAATTTTGCGAGACAAAATAGTTGAAACAAAAACATGGGACTATTCAGAATGTAGCTGGGTGCAATCACAGGAGAACTAAAATGAGTCTCAATTACTTTTCCTTGTCCTTCACTTTTCTTATGACTGATTACCTCTAAATCTAATTCTTTCTCTGCAAAACCCAACTGTGAAAACTGTCTCCTACTCATTCATAGCACTCAAGATCTCTTTGACTTTCATAAAAACTCAGTAAAGCTGCTTTTATGGGAATAGACTATTTTTATCACATTATACTCAGAAACCGCAAATACAACAAAATGAAGAATGTCAGAGGGACCCTCATGGAACTCCCTTGATTGTTGAAAGCGAGACCACCTGTGAAACGTATACCCTGTCAGATTTTTGATTTTATTGTCTGGATGTTATCATTACAATGTGACAAGGAGCTCTGTGTTCTCAAAATAGAAATTGCTATTGTGACAGCAGGTGAATCCAGTGGTTTTTGAGCTTCCTTTCATTGTATTCCTAGGCACATCCAGACAGTAAAGACTGTATTTAAGGAAGGCAGAAAGGATATGAGAGAGTAGCATAGAAAACCTGCCAGTTCCAGAGATTATTTAATAGATAGGTAAGCTTTTTCCCAGGATGAAGGATTCAATAACAAGAGGTCACGCTCTCAAGGTGAGAGGTGAAAAGTTTAAGGGGGGTACAGGCAGAAAGTACTTTACACAGAGGATAGTAGGTGCCTGGAACGCTTTGCCAGCAGAAGTAGTGGAGGCAGGCATGGTAGATTTATTTAAGATGTGTCTGGATAGATGCATGAATAGGTGGGGAGCAGAGGGATACAGATGCTTAGGAATTGGGCGACAGGTTTAGACAGTAGATTTGGATCGGCTCAGGCTAGGAGGGCTGAAGGGCCTGTTCCTGGGCTGTAAATTTTCTTTGTTCTTTAGGAATTAGTAGAATGACAGGCTGGCTGGCCCCCAACCAGCAAGACTAATAATAGGAGTCTGCAACTGATCGGGATGATACTTGGGCAATCTGGCAAGATTGCTTTTGCGATCAAGTGTTGTTGGGGGGTCTGGCCCATCCCTGCAGCAAAGAAAGATTGCAATTATCAGAAAGGAAGCCATTCTCTTCTTTAATGGACTGTTGAGAACAATGCTATTCCCGTTGGTCTGCAAGTACCATTAATGCTGTGAAATAAGATGCTTACTTCACCTTCCTGTCTCAATCTGCTCATTACCTCAGTTCTATCTGTTTATATTCTTTTAAGTCTTGCAGTCTTTCAACCATAGTACAACTCAGTGGTAGCCTTGGCTCAATGTGGCACTGAGTCAAAAGTTGTGTGTTCAAGTCCCATTCCAGCAAATTATGTGACTGTCAATTAAAAACTACAATCACAGTCCCAGTGACAAATGGAATATATGAGAGTTAGTCTTGGTGGCCAAACATTTGTTGCAATCTTACATTAAAATGGAAATTGCCAATTATTGTGTTCTTTAGTGGCTGAAACATTCCTTCATTTGCAGTTCTGACTTGTCATATATATGTACATAGACAGTGATAACAGTTCAGATCACTGGGGAAGAATAACATATACAATCACAGTTTTAATATTTGCATGTTTATTTAATTAATTTAAAACTTTATGTATATTGTAGATGTCCTGTTGCTGAAAATGGACATTTACAGTCTGTTTAGCTGGCTTCTCTATAAGAACTAACTGCTGGCCATAGTGTTAAGATCTCTCATTGATACACCAGAGATTACCCCTTCTCATATTGATCAGTAATTAGACTTTAATTTATTTGTATTTTTATACAAATTATTTTTTTCTGCCTCTTTAATCCAATTCAAATTTACTTTGAAAGAATTGTGGAAGTCACATAATGAACAGAATTCACATGATTTCACCATCAGATTGAAATTATGACCTAAGTGAGATAAGTATCATTTAATTATGCTGTTGAATACATTGCTTAGGCATATGCTTCTAGTTTCTCCAGTGGCACTTAGTTATTTGTGCAGGAGAAGTTAATTGGAGTCCATGTGTTTCTGCAGTGTGGGGAAAAGAGAAAACCCGATTAGGAAAATCTGACAGCCTCACAGCAGTCAGTTAAAAGGGAAGAACTACATGCTTTCTCAAGCCAAAAATCACACAATGCCAAGTCATAGTCCAAAAGGTTTATTTGGAAGCACTAGCTGCACCTTCATCAGGTAGCTGTTTCCCAAGCCAGTTGGTATTATGTGATTTAGCTAAGGAACTCCTCTTGTGAATGTTTCTTCTTTGTAGAAAGTGATCAAGCTTTTCCTATAATGGCAAAAAGTTTGTTCATGTGGAGTTTATGCATTAGAAAAGACATTCATTAAGATGTTAATTAACATAATCAGCTTTCAGTCTTACACAGAAAATTTGCAGTTGAATAAAAACTTCACAACACATCATGTAATGAAATCAGAGCAGCAGAACATATTCTGCCATGCATCCTTGCTTGCATCCATTTTTGTGCCAGATTTCCTTTCTTTTGATGAAGATATGCACACCTGGTATTTAATGATTACAAGTATTAAGACTGGGCTTCAACTGTCAAGGACTGTGTCAGCCAAAGCAATGCATAGAATACTTGCTGCAGTAAGTATAATATCTTGCACTCAGCACTCACTTAATTGACAAGGCTTTTTTTCCATAAATTTCCAGGATTATGTTAGTTGACCTCAAAATGTGTTATCCTGTAAAACGACAGATGAATAAAAAGCCATTAATTTTATTTTGGAAATAACAAAGATCAAACCGGGGTGAATTTCAGAATTCTCCTGTTTGTGCATGTTAACATCTTGAAAACAGCCACAGATTACTGTGAAAAGGTAGCACCATTCACCAGGGCTCCCGCAGCATTTTCATTGCGGTTATAGCAGACAACCAGGAGAATGCTGAGAAGCTCAGCCTATTATTTGTGAAAGGTCTCTGCAAATATCAGATTACACATGGGTGAAATAAATGATAGTATGACAGTAAAAGCACCATATATCCCAGTCTCCATTTCACACATGTTTCAACAGTTTGGGATCCATTAAACTGTTGGAGAATGGTTTGATACCAATGGATATTGAGTACTAGGAATAGCATGAGAATTTGCTCAAATTACAAGCATGCCGTCATAATGTAAATTATTTTAAGAGGAAACGATAGCCTTGTGGTATTATCTCTCGACTATTAATCTAGAATCTCAGCCAGTTTGAAAACCTGCCATGACAGATGGTGGAATCTGAATTCAATAAAAGATATCTGGAATTAATAATCTACTGATGACCATGAAACCATTGTGGATTGTTGGAAAACCCATATGACTCACTAATGTCCTTCAGAGAAGGACTCCAAATCCACAGCAATGTGGTTGACTCTCAGCTGCCCTCTGGAAATGGCCTAGCAAGCTACTCAGTTGTAATAATCGCTACAAAAACTCAAGAAAGAAATGGTATGGGATGGACCATCTGGCATTGACGAGGTACTGGAAAAGGCAACCGCAGGAACAGCCTTGTCGACCTTGCAAAGTTCTCCTTATTGGGGGCTAGTGCCAAAATTGGGAGACTTGTTGCACAGACTTGTCAAGCACTAACCTGACACAGTTGTAATTACAGCATCATACCTTGCAGACAACGGTCCACAAGCAACCATCACCATCCCTAGGTATGCCCTGTAACACCAGCAGGACAGACCCAGCAGAGATGGTGGCAGAGTGGTATACAGTCTGGAGGGTGTTGTCCTGGGAGTATTTAACTTTGACTCTGGACTCCATGAAGTCTCATGTCTTCAGGTTAAACATGGGCAGGAAGACCTGATTACCACATACTATTCTCCCTTGGTTGATGAATCAGTACTCCTCCATGTTGAACAACATTTGGAGGAAGCATTGTGAGTGGCAAGGGCACAAAATGTACTCTAACTGGAAGATTCAATGTCCACCACCATGAGTGGTTTGGCAGCAGTACTACTGATCGAGCTGGTCAGGTCCTAAAGGACATAGCTGCTAGACTGAGTCTGTTGTAGATAATGAGAGAACCAAGAAGTCCCTGTGGAGACAAAGTCCCACCTTCACATTGAGAATATCCTGCATTGTGTAGAACTATCACTGTGCACACTCGAACAGATCTAGCAACTCAAAACTCCATGAGGTGCAGTAGGCCATCAACAACAATAAAATTGTACTCCAGCACAAAATGCAATCTCATGGCCCGGCATAATTCCCAATTTAACCATTGTAACAAGCCAAGGGATTCACCTCGGTTCAATGGAGAGCGCAGGAAAGCAAATGAGGAGAGCACCAGGCATACTGGAAAATGAAGTATCAACCTTATGGAGCTATCAAACGAGATTACTTATAAGCCAAACAGCACAAGCAGCGAGTCACAGAGAAGTACAGCATGGAAACAGACCCTTTGGTCCAACTTGTCCATGCTGACCAGGTATCCTAAGTTAATCTAGTTCCATTTGCCAGCATTTTGCCCATATCCTTCTAAATCCTATGTCCTTTAGGGCCTGATGAGCTCAACCAGTGGTGTTGCTCCCAAGTCAGTCTAGATGGTGGACATTGAAATCCTCCACCCAAAGTACATTTTACACCCTTGTTCAATGCTTCCTCCATGTGTAATTCAACATGGAGAAGTACTGATTCACCAATCAAGGAAGGACAGCACGTGGTAATCAGCAGGAGGTTGCCCTGCCTATCCAGATGCCTTCAAAACATTATAATTGTACCAGCCTCCACCACCTCCACCGGCAGGTCATTTCATACACTCATTACCCCCTGCGTGAAAAATTTCACTCTGTGTTAGACAGAACTAAGGAATTCCACAATCAAGCAGTCCTGCCACATCTAATGGTGGTGGGCAATTAAACAACTCACTGGAGGAAGGGGTTCCACAAATATCCCATCCTCAATAATGAATGGGCACAATAAATAAGTACATAAACTAAGGCCGAAGCCTTCACAACAGTCTTCAGCCAGAAGTGCCAAGTGGATGATCCATTTCGGCCTCCTCCAGTAGTTCCTAGTATTAGAGAAACCAGTCTTAATCAATTTGATCCACTCTATGTGATATCAAGAAATGATTGGAGACACTGGATACTACTATGGCTCTGACATCATTCTAACAATAGTACTGAAGACATGTGCTCCAGAACTTGCCACTCCCTAGCCAAGTTATTTAAGAACAGTTACAACACTGGCATCTACCAAACAATGCAGAAATTGGCCGAAGTATGTCCTGTACTTAAAAAGCAGGACAAATCCAATCCAGCCAATTACTGTCCTATCAGTCTGCTCTCGTTCATCAGTAAATTGATGAAAGGTGTTATCAACTGTGCAATCAAGCAGTACCTGCTCAGCAATCCCTAGTTTGAGCTCCACCAGGGCCACTCAGTTCCTGACCTCATCACAGCCTTGGTTCTACTTTCTATTTGCAGAATGTTGCTGTTCAAGTTACCACCAGGATGCCTGTTAAACTGGAACGCTGCCTACAAATATAAATACATTTGAGGAATGCTGGAAGGCTCCAAAAGCCTTCTGCTCTCCATCTGTACATCCCTCTTCTAAAGAAAGTGTGCAATATAGCTCTTTTCTATGTTACTTCCTTCTTTTCAAGCACTGCATTACAGTTTCTTCTTAGCATTAAATATTATTAATTACAAGCTATACCCTAATATAATCCTCAGCTGGGAGACTGTAAAAGCTATAAGGGCTAATGTTGCAATTGCAGCTGCCCTGCCAAATACATTCCCTTAATCATGCAAGCCTGTGACTAGGTAAGCTTTGAGTAGATGTATAAGCTGCAGTTCAGGTACATTTCCGTAATCTTTGTGAAATCTCATTCCACTTATTATAGTTTTTAAAACTGGCTGTCAGAATCACATGTTGAAGAAGGTTTTATTTTTAAAAAATCTATTATTCTAATGAATATAACATAGGATTTGCAACAAAGAAGAGGAAGCAGGCTATTTTGCTTGTCCATTATTCAATATGATGAAGGCTGATTATTCACTTCAATGTCTTTATCTCACACTATCCCCATATTTCTTTATGTCACCAGTATTTAGAAATTGTTAATGTTTAGTTTAAACATGTTCACTGACTGAGCTTCCACTGTCAGCACAGAGTTCCCTCTGGTGCACAGAATTCCAAAGATTAACAACCTCTGAGTTAAAAACAAATTCTTCTCAACATGGCTTCTTCCGTTTTTTGAAAATACATCCCCTGGTTCCAGACTCCTGACAGAAGAGGGTGCAGCTTGTCCATTACCATTACTTGACAAATATAGCATAAAAAATATTTGAATAAACTGATATTTAGATTTGCAGTTCAGCAAAGAAAATAAACAAAGTCATTGGATAAATGCAAGGTATTACATTTTGATAAAATGAATAAGGGCAGAAATTGGATGTAGGTTTGCTTGCTGAGCTGGAAGGTTCATTTCCAGACATTTTTTCACCCTACTAGATTACATCGTCAGTGGGCCTCTGGACAAAGCACTGCTGATGATTCCTGCTTTCTATTTATATGTTTGGGTTTCATTGGATTGGTGATATCATTTCCTGTGGTGATGTCAGTTCCTGTTCTTTTTCTCAGGCGGTGGAGATGGGATCTAACTCGATGCGTTTATTGATAGAGTTCCGGGTGGAATGCCATGCTTCTAGGAATTCTTGTGCGTGCCTCTGTTTGGCTTGTCCCAGGATGGATGTGTTGTCCCAGTCAAAGCGGTGTCCTTCCTTATCTGAATGTAAGGATACTAGTGAGAGAGGGTCATGTCATTTTGTGGCTGGTTGATATTCATGTTAGACAGTGACAAAAACAGGAAATGAAAAAACTAGACCTGCAGAAAAAACTAGACAAACTTACACAAAGTAACAACACTGACAACACAGAAGCATGGATAAAAAAAACTTATCTGACCGACCCTTAACAAACTGAAAAAGCTGTCTTAGTAAGAGGATTAAATTACAATTGCCAGGATGCAGTCAAGAAAGATTTCTTAGCAGCATTAGAAACAACACTAAAAGAGGACCAACTCACAGAAGAAACCCAGCAAACTATCAGACAGATAGTCGCACCAACATTAAGCAGAAAAAAGGAAGGAAACACACTCAGTACACAAGAAAAGAAAGATAAAACATTGTTATCCTACCTGCAGACAAAGGACACTTGATAGCCATTCTAAATCGAAGAGACTATATTGAAAAAGCGAACACACTACTTACAGATGCTAACACTTACCAACAAACTTCAGAAATCTGGAGAAATAAATAAGACCGACTTCCAAAAAATGAAACCAAATGGATCCAACACACCACGCTTCTACGGATAACTCAAAATTCACAAACCAAGGAGCCCCCCTCAGACTCATTATCTTGCTACCTGGAACAGCAACTTATAGATTGGCCAAGGAGCTACACCAAAGACTAAAACACTTCAGTAGAAGACTCAATCCACTCCACCCAAGAATTCTTGAAGACCATCAAAGACACTAAATAGAAGAGGATGAAATAATGGTCTCCTTTGAAGTAACAGCCCTGTTTACATCAATCAACATTAACCTGGCCAAGGAAACACTGACTGCATGTTGGAAGACCCAAAGACACATACACCAAACACAGCCAACTTCATCAACAAGGACAGTATCATCAAGCCAGTGAACCTATGCCTTACCACCCACTTCACTTTCAACAACAAAACCTATAGACAAACCAACAGAATACCCACGGGATCTCCGATATCAGGGTTCTTAGCAGAGACAGTAATGCAGAGACTGGAACAAACAGCTCTGTCAACCATCCAACCCAAACTTTGGGTCCACTACGTGGATGGCACTTTTGTCATCACTAAACGAAACAAATTAAAGGAAACCTTCAAGACCATCAATAATACACTTACTGGCATAACATTCACCAAAAAGGGGGAAAACAACAAACTGCCATTCCTAGATGTCACAGTAGAGCGAACAGCCAATGGGGAGCTTCAAACCAGCGTTTACAGGAAAACAACACACACGAACCAAATACTGAACTACAGAAACAATCATCCCAACACCCACAAACGAAGCTGCATCAGAACATTATTTCAACAAGCCGACACACACTGCAGCACGGAGGAACTACGCAGAGCAGAGGAAAATCACCTGTACCAAGTATTAAAAAGAATGGGTACCCAATGAACACAGTCTGCCGATTTCTCAGCAACAAACCCAAACAAGCAGACAAAACACATTCAGAAACCCTAGCCACTCAGCCCTACATCAAAGACATCTTGGAAATGACTGCCAGACTACTCAGACCCCTTGGCATCATGGTAGCCCACAAACCCACCAACACACTAAAACAGCAGCGAATGAAAGTTCCTATACAAACAACAAGCAAAATTAATGTCATTTACAAATTCCTGTGCAAGAACTGCAACAAACACTACCATTGGACAAACAGGCAGAAAGGTAGCCACCGGGATACATGAACATCAACAAGCCACAAAGCGACATAACCCTCTCTCTGTAGTATCCTTACATACAGATAAGGAAGGACACCGCTTCGACTGGGACAACACATCCATCCTAGGACAAGCCAAACAGAGACATGCACGAGAATTCCTAGAAGCACGACATTCCACCCGGAACTCTATCTACAAACACATGGAGTTAGATCCCATCTACCAACCCCTGAGAAAAAGAACAGGAACTGACATCACCACAGGAAATGATATCACCAACCCAAAGAAACCCAAACCTATAAAAGAAAGCAGGAATCATCAGCAGTGCTTCGCCCGGAGGTCCACTGAAGATGTTACCTAGTAGGGTGACGAAACATCTGAAAATGAACCTTGCAGCTCAGCGAGCAAACCTACATCCAGAACCTCAACCTAAGCTACAAATCTTCTCAAAACTCGCTAAGAGCAAAAATTATACAGTTAATGGTAGGGCCCTAGGCAGTGTTGTCAAAGAGTTGAGAGTGGGGTGCTGGAAAGGCACAGCAGGTCAGGCAACATCCGAGGAGCAGGAGAATCAACCTTTCGGGCAAGAGCCTTTCATCATGAATAAGTGTTGTTGAACAGAAAGACTTAGCGGTTCAAGTATATGGTTCCTTGAATGTTACATCACAGGTAAATAGACCAGTTAAGGCGTTTAGCACGCTTGCCTTCTTTGCTCAGACCATTGGGTATAGGATTTGGGACATAAAATGTTGAAGTTGTACAGGTTGTTGGTGAGACTACTTTTGGAGTACTGAGTACAGTTCTGGTTACCCCACTCTTGCAAGGATATTATTAAATTGGGGAGGGTTTAGAAAAGATTTACTAGGCTGTTGCTGAGACTAGAGGGTTTCACGGGTAGACTGGATAGTTCACACGCTTCCTTTATAGTGATTGTAATGAGATCAGCCAGTTGGGGGTCCAATCAGGGAACCCTGGCTGACAGATATAAGCAAGAGTTTCGGAAGTCTGTCCTCTCTAAGAGCTGGCTTACAGGAGGCAGGTCCAGTGTCCAGTACTGTGCACGTTGGAGGGTGACTTGGTGACAAGATAGTGGCCTTCTTGGAATTATTTCAGCCTCCATTGCTCAGAACATTGACTGTAGGAGTTGGAATATCATGTTTAGATTGCACAGGATGTTAGTGAGTCCACTTTAATTGTACACAGTACAATTCTAGTAACCCTGCTATAGGAAGGAAGTTATGAAATTGGAGACAATTCAGAAAAGATCGACTAGGATGTTGCCAGGACCAGAAGGTTTCTGTAGCCGCTCCAATAGTCTGAATTAAATTGAATTTATTGTCACATGTACTCAAATGAGTACAAGGAAGTTAAAAATCACACAACATCAGGTTATAGTCCAACAGGTTTATTTGGAAGCACTAGCTTTCGCATTGCTGCTCCTTCATCAGGTGGTTGTGAAGGAACAGCGCTCCAAAAGCTAGTGCTTCCAAATAAACCTGTTGGACTATAACCTGGTGTTGTGTGATTTTTAACTTTGTCCACCACAGTCCAACACCAGCACCTCCACATCATGAGTACAAGGAAAACTGTGTATGTCGCCACTTACAGCGATATCTCAGGCACAGAAGTACCTAGGTACAGCTTCTTCAGTTACAAGGTTAGTTACAGTGTAACAATGTCACCAATACATGGCGCCACCTTAGGTATCTATGTATAATCCTTAGTTACAGAATAGAGAAATAAAGAAAACAAAAGTTACATCACAGCTATACACAGTATAACCATAGGTCAGAAAAAAAAGAAGCAAAGTTAAAAAGACAAACATCACAGTCTCTCTACAAAGGCTCTCTGCAGCAGACCAGCGCAAGAGGCGTCCATGTCGTCTGACTACTGGCTGCTGTCACACCAGGTTGCTGCCCCATTCAAACACTGGGCTACTGCCCCCACTCCTGCACTGGGCTACTGCCCCCACTCCCGCACTGGGCTACTGCCCCCACTCCTGCACTGGGCCACTGCTCCCACTCCCACACTGGGCCACTGCTCCCACTCCCACACTGGGCCACTGCTCCCACTCCCACACTGGGCCACTCCCGCACAGGACCACTAGGTCACTCCCACACTGGGCCACTGCCCCCACTCCCGCACTGGGCCACTGCTCCCGCTCCCGCACTGGACCACTGCTCCCGCTCCAGCACTGGGCCACTACCCCCACTCCCCCACTAGGCGACTGCCCCCACTCCCGCACTGGGCCACTGCTCCCGCTCCACACTGGGCCCCTGCCTGGTTCCTGCCCCGCTTCCAGTCTGCTGCCCTGCCCCCACTTCCAGGCATCTGCCCTCGCCTCTGCACCAGGCCGCTGGGCCTGCCCCTGCCACCGCACTCGGCAGCTGTTCCCATTCCCACTGTAGGCCGCCGACCCCACTTCGGAGGCCAAGAGTTGGACACCAGGTGTCCAAGACCAGCAGTCCAAAAAGACAGAAAAGGAAGAGAAAATCACAGCGAGGAGAAAAATTTGGAGAAACAAAATGGGCGGAGAGGATGAGCTCCAGCTGGAGTGTCCTACTGTGCCACCATCTTGGACCATTTGCTGTGGGAGGCACAAATCCCAGTAGTCAGAGAGAAATTGAGGACCAAATATATAGAGAGATTTCAAATATATGTAAGAATAATAGGGTTGTAATAGAGGAGATTTTAATTTTCCAAACATTGACAGGCACTGTCATAGTGTTAAGGGTTTGAATGGTGAGGAAGTTGTAAAATGTGTTCAAGACAATTTTCTTTATCAATATGTTAATGTACCCACTAGAGAAGGAGCCAAACTTGACGTTCTCTTGTGAAATAAGGCAGACAAGTGACTGGGACTAGAGATTATAATTCTATTTGTTTTAAAATAGTTATGGAAAAGAATAGACCTTTCATAAAAGTTAAAGTTCTTAATTGGAGTAAGGCAAATTTTAATGGTATGAGGCATGAGCTATCAAAGGTGTGATAACGAGAGATCTGAGGCATTATGTTTCTGTTAAAGTGATGAGTAAGAGTAGGGAACAGTGAATGAATAAAGGTATTGAGGTTCTGGTCAAGAATAAGAAAGAATTATATATTACGTCCGCAAGTGGCCTATTCATGGCTTTGTAATGACCTTAACATGTTACTTCCCAATCACCTTCTTCCTGGAAAACGAGATAGGTGGCTAGCTTCCTGAGTGACAAACAATGGTGACCTGTCTGTCAGATCACAGGGGATCTCCAAATACCCCAATTTGGGGGTAGTCGATGAGGCATAGACAGCAGGCAAGAGAGTAGCCTCTGAAAGTCAACGCTTCTGCTTTTGCCTCTCATCCATTTTCTCATAATCTCCATCACATGAGAAGACGTTAAATGACTTACATTTTCTCTGCTTCATTCCTTGAGTAGGATGTCTAAACCATGTACTTTAGGTTCCAGAAGCTGCAACCTTCTGGCTAGCCATTTCTGGCAATCTAGGTACCAGTTTGAAAGCCAATGATGGGGCAAAGTACCTGTCCTCACTGGTCTACCAGTACTTGATGAGCTGGTTGGCAGGTGGTGCAATGAATTAACTCGTCAGTTGGAGTCTCCTAGTCGCCACTTAACATACTCACTCCACACTCATCGGAAAAATATTGGAAGAACATGCCATCTGTTTCTCTCTCCATAATTGTTGCCAGACATACTGAGTTTTCCATCAGTTTTTGGTTGACTTTCAAATCTCTGCAGTTTGTTGCTTTTATGAGAAAACAGGGTGCAGGTTTATTTGCACATACAGTTTACATATTTGACATAGCATTATCATTGCTGCAACTTAAGGTAGTTGTGCACCACATATGTGTCTAGTGCTCTTGTTGTTCCCTGTGCATGTAGCTGAAATCCATGACTGCTGACACAGCAGGATTCACGTCTTCTTGTGGCTGAACAGGTAACTGGTCTCTGGAAGTCCTCTGAGTGCCATTGGCCAGAGGTATTTCTTCCTCAACCAACTATCACAATGGGGTGCTCATCAGATTGTGGTCCCACACCTTCTCAGTCTGATATTCACACCTGATCATATGCTGTTCATGTGATAGCAAGCCAATCAGAATGTGAGGATACCACTGTGCGCAGAAGTCATGACTAGCAAGGATTTAATGGCAGTAAAGTTTAGTAGCCAGGCAGCAGATAGGAGAGAAGCGACAGGAAAGATATCAATCCACAGAATAGAACAAGACCAAGCATCCAGTTAGCTAGAATTCCCATGCGGGTGTTTCATTATAAACTAACTGAAGATACTACCTTATTAAATTTAATTCATTTGAATTTATTGTGATGAATTTAATAAATTCTGTGAAACTTCCCCCCTCTCACCTTAAACCTATGCCCTCTAATTTTGAAAAAAACTTGTCTAGTTTTTTGTTAACTAGTTGGAACTGAAAGACCATTTAGATTGTGTTTCTCTCAAAGCCCAGTCTGTAATTATAATTGACTTATGTTTTACAGTGAAGTTAAATTGAATCCCTCCAGGATTTATTTTTGCCTTAAAATAAATATTTAGACAATCTACCCTAATCCAAGAGCAAAATTTTAGACTATCTGTATATTGGCCCCTCATTATTTAAGAATACATGTGGACCAACATGTGCACAAAATTTGAGACCTGAGCATGCTGGGGTGGAATGCCAAAGCCCACCAATCCTAGGGTTTTCATTTCGTCATATCTCAGTCTGGTGTAAGCTAATTGAAAGAGTTTCATTGCTACAATTAGTTAACAATTCTATTATCATTGTAACATGATCACCTTTGGCCTTTTGTCATCTCACAATTCCACTTTTTAAGCATATACAGTAATCTGCAAGCCATGATCTAGTGATGTGCACTTTCTTTCTTTTCTAGGGAGAAGATTGCTCCTTATCATGCCTTCCTGGTAAATACGGAGCTAACTGCTCATATACTTGTCGATGCAAACATGGTGGTACATGTTCTCCCATTGATGGTTCCTGTATTTGTAAAGCAGGTAGAGACATCTAGTCTATTGTGACCTGTAATTTGTTTTTTGATACGTTAGCCACAATTTGGTATAGATTCTGTACTTAACAAGGTGATGAATGTTCGAGGATGAAACTAGCTTCCTTGTGCTTATAATAAAAGGAAGATTGAATAAATAGCTATGACTGTTCTTTAATATACAGTCATTTCTTCTGTAATGCAATGGTTATGACCCTTCACTATATAAAAATCACACAATAAAAATAGCACTTGAAAGTGTTGGTGATATAATCGCATAATAAGCAACACATTTCAGAATTTTGTGCTTTAGGAACAGCATCCTCTATTTGTCAATCACGTTACAGCCAATTTGCATTGATGAAGCACATGTTATAGCAGAATGACCTATACTAACTGCAATCTGAGGTTATTGTTGATGTTGCAAGACTCCTTATGTAAGGTGAAATGACTACCAGCCATCAGAAAAAGAATTATTTAGTCATTTCAACTATATCAAGAGCTTATATCTATATAGTGCTGTTAATGTAGAAAATGCCTCGGAGACATTTGACGGAATAGGAAAGGAAGGACAAGCTTTGGAGTAACTGAATGGAGTCATTAAGATGTACAGTACAGAAACTGGCCCTTTGGTCCATCTTGTCCATGATATCCTAAATGAATCTAGTCCCATTTGCCAACATTGGCCCATATCCCTCTCAACCCTTCCTATTCATATACTTATCCAGATGCCTTTTACATTTTGCAGTTGTACTAGCTTCCATCACTTCCTCTGGCAGTTCATTCTATACATTCATCACTCTCTGCCTGAAAATGTTGCCCCTTAGGTGCCTTTTAAATCTTCCCCCCCCCCCCCCCCCTCACCTTAAACCTATGCCCTCTAATTTTGGACTCCCCCAACCCAGGGAAAAGACTTTGATTATTCATCCTATTGATGCGCTTCATAATTTTATAAATTTCTGGATGATCATTCTCAAAAGAAAAAGAATAGTTGAGTTGGAACCACGAAGAAATATGTCAAGATGGTTAATTACTTTGCTACCAATGGTGGGATGAAGGGCCAATCAAATGGGAGGAGCAAAAAAATTTAATCTTTAATTTGTTGGGGATCCTGGAACCAATTTTGTATGGCTGCTTTTATTGAGGAGAAAGTGAGGTCTGCAGATGCTGGAGATCAGAGCTGAAAATGTGTTGCTGGAAAAGTGCAGCAGGTCAGGCAGCATCCAGGGAACAGGAGAATCGACGTTTCGGGCATAAGCCCTTATGCTTTTATTGCTAGTGCAACTGCAATAGCCCACTCACTGCCAAGCAATTAGAGTGTCAGTGACATCACTGCCTGTGATGCTGCAGTGAGATGTCTGCATCAAAGAGTAGGAGTTAAAAATTAGGTTTTGCTTTTCAAATGTTTTACATGAGTTCAAATCCTGCAGTCATGCTTTACTCATTGCGCCACTCCTGAACCCTCACTGGCTCCCCCTTACTGACTGTTGTGCAGCCTCACTATTCACCATCCCTGGGAGGGAAGGAACAAGATGACGAGTGGGAGAGAGACATGAGAGGATGGGAGCAGAGCAACCAGGGACACAACAAGTAGTGTGGTGAGAGGGGCAGCAATTTAGTTTAGCAAAGATACAAATGTTCATGATTGGCAGGTAACTCAGGACAAGATACAGCTGACTACACTTTGAACTAGTTGGAAGTTACTTGGGAAGGCAGTGAGCAGCAAATTACAGAACAGAATGTATTTTTATCATTGCATCCTGGCTGACCATCAGGTGTGGAACACGTGCACACTTTTCTACTAAGCTCAATATTCTGCAGTCCTTCTGGGCTAATGGTCCTGATGTAGACTCTTTCAATAAGGCTTCTTTAGACACCCCACCTGTGAAGTATGTAAACAGCCATAAACAACTGAAGACGAGGCTGGTAACACCTCATTAAAATGGGAAAACTGAGATATGCACAATTCAGGCATTGATTTAATGAGACTACCTGAGAAACCCTTTGGAAATTGTGGGCAGTGTATGGACCTTACATAATATATAAACAGTGGGTATTTCTTATTACAGTTTCTGAATTTATTTTCAGTTAGATTAAAGGAAGAAATCTGTCCTGTTGATTCTTAATGTGGCAAAACCATGGTAATGGTTTCAGTGACAAAATAATTGAGTTGGAAGCAATGTGTTGAAAGGAGAAAAATGGGAGACAAATCTCTAAATTTTAATATTTTTCTCCATCTTTGAAAGTCTATAATGATAATTCCTGAATTCTATTAATTGGTCTTGTATCCAGAACTTCTATGTTCCCCCGATTGAAGTTGAAATTGTATTCTTCATGAGTAAAGACAAAGTTTATGGTTGTTTTACAAGAAGCTCAATGCAAAACATTTCATGGATACTAAAAATGCATGGACTGAGCTTTTTGATAAAGCATTAACAAGAAATCAATAGCTTTGGAAGTACCTTCCTTTTGCTGGTTATCAACTTAAAATGTCACTTCATAGGATTTAGTGTTTCAAGCTGGCTGAAAGAATCTTGAAATATATGGTTTATATTTTAGGTTGGCAGGGAGTGGACTGCTCAATCCCTTGTTCCAGTGCTACATGGGGAATTTACTGCAACAATAGCTGTACCTGTGTCAATGGAGCATCTTGTAATCCAGAGGATGGCTCATGCACATGTTCCCCAGGCTGGCATGGAGAAAAGTGTGATGAGCCATGTCCGGTAAATGCTGTTTTTGTATTCTGTTTTCTTATCTTCTTTTATCTTATTTTATTTTCACCACTTTTCCTTGAGCTGTAAACCACTTCCCAGATAACCTCCCTCTACCTATAACAATGGAACTTGTTGGTAGCCTGTACACAAGACAGCATCTCAAGTATGATTTACAATATGACTTAACTTTATTCCTAAGTATTTCCACTTGATCCCTTCCCAACTGTGCAGCTAAAACCCCAAGTCCATATACAGAGGGATCTTGGGGTGCAACTCCATAGCTCCCTGAAAGTGGCAACACAGGTGAATAAGGTGGCAAAGAAGGTATACAGCATGCTTACCTTCATCATTCGGGGCATTGAGTACAAAAGTTGGCAAGTCATGTTGCAACTATTTAAGATTTTGGTTAGGCCACATTTGGAATATTGTATGAATTCTGATCCCCCCATTTTAAGAAGGATGTGGCAGCTTTGGAGAGGTTGAACAAGAGATTTACCAGGATGTTGCCAGCATTGGAGTATATTAGCCATAAGGAGAGGTTGGACAAACTTGGATTGTTTTCTCTAGAGTGTTAGAGGCTAAGGGGCAGCTCAATAGAAGAATATTGTGGGCGGCACGGTGACACAGTGGTTAGCACTGCTGCCTCACAGCGCCAGAGACCCGGGTTCAATTCCCGCCTCAGGCGACTAACTGTGTGGAGTTTGCACGTTCTCCCCGTGTCTGCGTGGGTTTCCTCCGGGTGCTCCGGTTTCCTCCCACAGTCCAAAGATGTGCAGGGCCAGGTGAATTGGCCATACTAAATTGCCTGTAGTGTTAGGTAAGGGGCAAAATGTAGGGGTAGGGGTGGGTTTCGCTTCGGCGGGTCGGTGTGACTTGTTGGGCCGAAGGGCCTGTTTCCACACTGTAATCTAATCTAATCTAAAAAAAAATATATAAATTTATGCGAGGCCTTAATAGGGTGTATATAGTCTGAATCTTTTTCCGAGGGTGGAAATGTCAAATAGTAGTGGGCATAGATTTAAGCTGTAAGGAGGAAAGTTTAAAGGAGATGTAAAGGCAAGGTTTTTACACAGAGGTTGGTAGGTGCCTAGAACAAACTGCCGAGGAGGTGGTAGAAGCAGATACAATAGTAACATTTAAGAGGCTTCTAGACAAACACATGAACAGGTAGGGAATAGAGGGGCATTTTATGTGCAGGCAGATGGGATTAGTTTAGAACTTTATCATGGTCGATACAGACATACTGGGCCAAAGGGCCTGTTCCTGTGCTGGGCCATGTCGTATGTTCTCTACCCAGTCACCACCTCTTCTCCACAGCCAGCGGGGCAGTGAGTGTTTTCCAGACGATGCCTGAAAAAAAAACAATGTTCAAAGTTAATTTACTTTTTCAAAAATAATATACTTCTGTTTACGGTTTAATTTAATACTGTAGAAAATGATTATTTTATTGCTGAGAATATGATCAAATTGGGAATAAGCAATCTGTCCCAGGGTATAAATAATCTAACAATCTGTAAAATGTATCAACAGATATTGAACTGCAGGAATTGTGTATTTAGAAACATTCTTTTCTTTTGCATTTTAGGATGGAACATATGGTCTAAGCTGTAGTAAACATTGTGACTGCTGTCATGCAAGCAGTTGTGATCCAGTCACTGGATTCTGTCACTGTGTAACTGGTTGGACTGGTAAATATGAGAAGCATGAAATTTATCAAATATTATTTTGGTTTCTGCTCATCTCCTCCCCATATCCTGTACTTATCCCATTAGGAATCTGAGTTGCATTGATCCATTGTGCAGAATGCGGAATGACATCCTGTTGCGGTATGTTGCTTTCTGTCTAAGTCATTTGCATAAAGTTTATTTGCTTGTGGTTGATGTCATATACCTATGAAAGGAATACAGGTAACCCTGCTTTTCGAACGTTTGCTTTATGCAATTTTGCTTTTACGAAAGAACTACATTAGTACCTGTTTTTGCAAATCCGAAGAGGATTTTTGCTTTATGGTAAACGGCGATACTTTTTCCCATATAAATCATGCACCTTTGCTTTACGCCATTTTTGGCTTGCGAAAGGTTTCCTGGGAACACTGTACTTCCAAATAGTGGGGGCTACCTATATCCTCCTTTTGACTTCTTTTCTGTTCGATAAGTATGGGTGGCACGGTGGCACAGTGGTTAGCACTGCTGCCTCACAGTGCCAGAGACCCGGATTCAATTCCCGCCTCAGGCGACTGACTGTGTGGAGTTTGCACATTCTCCCTGTGTCTGCGTGGGTTTCCTCCAGGTGCACCGGTTTCCTCCCACAGTCCAAAAATGTGCAGGTTAGGTGAATTGGCCAAGTTAAATTGACCGTAGTGTTAGGTGAAGGGGTAAATGTAGGGGAATGGGTCTGGGTGGGTTGCGCTTCGGCGGGTCAGTGTGTACTTGTTGGGCTGATGGGCCTGTTTCCACACTGTAAGTAATCTAATCTGTAAGTAATCTAATCTATAAAGTAAACTCTCCCTGTGCATATGTGGTGCATATGGTATTTATAGAAGTAACAATTTTAGTTGTCACATTTTGAAGAAAGCTTACTGTAAAGAGTTACAGAATTGAACATTTTAATGGAAAGTTTTAATATGTACTGAAATGTTGGGCAAAATCTTCTGTTCTAGAGTGCAACTTGACTGGTCAATGTGAAAGTGTGTTTCTCTTCCTGTTGCGAAGGGTCAATTTTTCTTGCACAATTACACAGTTGTTACCTCATTATATATGCACACACGAGGAGGAGGATGTATCTTATCGCTGGGTAGGCAGGAGTCAGTGCCACCAGTGTTATTTTGATGGAATTGAACAACATCCTGACCCTATCCAGTCTTAAGGTGAACACTACAAGAAGAGGACAAAGCAGTGGCTATTCACTCCAAAATTCCAGGCAGATGATCACCTCAAGCAAAAACAGAAAATGCTGGAGAAACTCAGCAGGTCTAGCAGCCACTATGGAAAGAAAGCAAAATTAGCATTTTGAGTCCAGTGACCCTTCTGTTCTGAAACGTTAACTCTGCTTTATCTCATTTGCTGCACACTACTTCTGTGTAGTCATGAATGTGAAGGCATGTATTGCTATCTTGTGAAGAAATTAATTGGGAAGCAGAACTTAACTCTGGCAAATTGACCTGTTAGTGAGTATAACATGTGAATACAAAAGAGCATCAGGAAGCTGAACCAAGTTTTAAAGTTCATAGAACCTAGTTTAATTTTTCATCCCATTATCCAAAATCTTGAGTTATGGCCTTTTCGCCGGTTATGTTCCACCACCTACCTTGCTTTCTGCTTTGCAGTACAGCACAAGATTTCACCAATGTCATTAACCTTGTATTCTCCCAATCCCATTATTTCAGTTTTGCACTCCAGATGAAACCTCATCTCAGGACCATAAATAAAGTCCAGTGTAGTTGAATTCCTCCCAAGAAATAAAGTTGAAATGTAAATCTAATAGATATTTCTCACAATCCTTTTCTCATTTATTCATGGGATATCTGTCAGTATTTAATGCCTACCCCGATTTCTCTGAAACTGTATGGCTCACTTGGCCATTTCAGATGTCAGTTAGGATTCAATCATATTTCTGTGGATCTAGAATCACATGCGGGCCAGACCAGCTAAACACAGCAAATTTACCTCCCTAAAGGGCACTAATGAGCCAATTGAGTTTTTGCGATAATCAACAGTAGGTACTTTGGTCACCATTGGGTTAGCTTTTAATTCCAGATTCTGGTTGAATTCAAATTCCACCATCTGTTGTGGTAGAATTTGAACCCATATCCTCAGAACATTAGAGGCTAGGATTCTAGATTATTACTGCAGCGATATTACCACTATGCCGCTGTTTCCCCTTCAATTAGAAATTCCTATTCTTTGTCTCTCCACTTTGCAAATTATTCCTGGAGTGAGAACATGAACAGGTAGCTTGCTCCTAGCCTGTTCCTAAACATCATCCTCTCCCTGGTCCTCCTTGTTGTTTCACTGAATGAGAGATGTTAGACAGGTAAAAGTAGGAAGTTTGGGAAAGTGCCCATGTGTAGGTCTGCTATCATCTGAAATATGAAAACTTACATTAACCTTTTAGTGGTCTATGCCTAGGATTAACCTGCATTTTTTTTAGTTGCAGATTTTCTGTGTTTGGGTATGACTTATTAACGTGTTGATTCTAAAACCAATTTATCATTTAGAAAAATGTCAGAACTGCGAATACTATAAATCAGAAATAAAAACAGAAGTTGCTGGAAAAGCTCAGCAGGTATGGCAGTATCTGTGAAGAGAAATCTGAATTAAAATTTCGAGTACAGTGATCCTTCCTGAGAACCGAAGGGTCACCAGATCAGTTCTGAAGAAGGGTCACCAGACCCGAAACGTTAATCCTGATTTCTCTTCATAAATGCTGCCACACCTGCTGAGCTTTACCAGCAACTTCTGTTTTTATCATTCTTCTTGTTTCACTAACTTTGATGTCAGATTATTTTGCTTCTGCTTATATTTTTATGTACTTTGAAAGATCATTATTTCTTAGACTGTGCTAGCAGCTCAGCTGTGAATAAAGAAGGACTTTTAGTACAGGTGCACCTTTTACTGCACCATTTAGGATGTGTTTCCAATGTTGACATATAGGGCAAAATATTCCAGCCCCGAAATGTCATGGGCGAGGGCGAGAAATTTGAGTAAATCAGATAAGCTGTCATGTGAGGCTCTTCTCAATATGAAACCAACTAGTTTTCCATTCAAATCCTGGACTTCAATGAGAATCACCTAATGAGAAATGAGAGGCCTATCAGCATGAATGATCACTTATTATCATCCTCATTATTGTCTAATCTCACCTCATTAAGATGCATTCTCCCAACTGCTGGCTAGAAACGAGATGCTAAGACTCCCTGACATGAAAGTCAGAGCAGGTACCTTGCATTTCTAGCTCACTACTTCTTCTTCTGGACTTTCATCTCGGACACCTGGTACCAACATCTTAGGGTGTGCTCCATGGGCAGTGGCCACATGAACCTCATGTCCATGGATCTTTGCATTTGACACAAACCAGCTTCACAGCACCACGCTGATTCACTTGCAATACACAAGGACAAGTCCAGGCTGCCATCTATTGACAGAATGTATAGCTGAGGGTCAAAGATACTCCTCAAATCCACTTTCCTGTTCTTTTCCTATAACTCTTGAAGCTAGCAGGATCCAGAGAAGAAATCCTTATCTTTACTGAAGTTTGAACTATGGTGTATAGTAAAATGGAACTTCTGAAGTGGAGGATTTAGAAATAACTATCCAGTTAAATGCATGATAAGATTTTTATAATGACTTGACAGAGCATTCCATCTCTTTTTCTGTCTGATTCTTCAAGAATGTACAATGTTTTGTGATGATTCATATTGAATTCATATTTTGTTCATGTGTTTCGTTGGCTGTCCAATGCCTTTTTTCCCTATGGATTTTCCGAATGCCACAAGCTTCACTAGATGTGCAGCCACACTTGCATACTTGCTCCAGGCATGTGCTATTATTGCTCGATGGCCAGCTGTAAGGAGATGTACAAGAGGGTCTGGGATGACTAACTCTCTAATTTTCCTCCCTTCTGGTGAGTGGACTCCTGGCCTGAAGAATACACCATGTGGAAGATCCCAGGTGCAAACATACCTCCTACTGTTCTGTGCTGCAATACGTACATAACCATCTGCTCCTGGAGTCATTTGATTTGCAGAATGTAACATGTCTGTAAAATTGTGTTGTTGGAAGGCAAAACGATAATCTAAGGATTGGAATTGAATTTTCAACTCTACTCTATTTCTGTTTTTTTCCCTGTGCAGTTCCAAAGAAGAAAGCTACATGCTTGATAAAGCCTCTGACAGGGAGGGAGGATCAGATGCACTTTCATTTTAAAATCTCCTAGTTTTTGACCTTTGCTAACCTGAATATAGAATTCTGTTTCATAAGTAATGCTGGATCTCGCACTTGTTCTGACTAACTGTCATTTCTCATAGGTTTTAAAAGTAACACAGCCTATTTAAAATAGGCTTCTCTCTCTTATCTCAGTAAGGCTTAGGTTGGATGATTAATTTGGCTTTAATGACACTGCATATTAAAAAATTCTCTCTTTACTCTACTAAAATGAGTCTCTTTCTGCATTTGAAAGGACAGTATGTTTAAGTAAAGTAGCAAGATGAGATCAGCTGAAGTAGAGGAGGAGAATGGGGTCAATTCAGATGTCCAAACTGGTAGTGGACACAGAACCTACTCACTGTCTTTTTTGTTAAAATAGATTACTTATTTTTAATTTGTTAAGGTGAAATCTCTTTACTGTGCCAATTATAATTATTCTTGATGAAATAATGTTCCTGTTTTCATATAATTTGTGAAGTGGGGTGGTGGAAGCACGGTAACAGAAAGTCCATAATTTGTCAGTAATTGGCATTAGTTTAGAAATCTCACTCGGACACCACAGTGGTCGCTGATGTGATAGACAATACAGCCTTGTCTCTGTTTCAGCATGCTGCACTAAGGAGTGCAAGATAAGTTCCATTTTCAACTACACTGAATACCCTGTCTGATTGCTTTATTGCTTGGCAGGACAGTTGGAGGTTGAGTTATTACCAAGCGTTCCAGAGAGAGGGGCTTAGATGATGGTCTGAGAATAGATTGTCCACTTACTGCTTTGACTGCAAGATGTCTTTGACTAGAACGGTCCAGAAAGGAAGCAAAATGAAACATAAATAGACCAGACGTTATGGGAACTAGAAATACCATGCCAGTGTGATAGAGACAGTACTGAGGTGAGGTTTTGAGCAGATTGTCGGAGATGTATTCTGAACCTAAGATGGAAACATCAGATGTAAATGCTGATTGACATAAACAAAGCTACCCATCTCCTAACACTAACATCCTTCAAATGGAGGCCTGTGACCAGTGGAGTGCCACAAGAATCGGTGCTGGGTCCACTACTTTTCATCATTTATATAAATGATTTGGATATGAGCATAAGAGGTACAGTTAGTAAGTTTGCAGATGACTCCAAAATTGGAGGTGTAGTGGACAGCAAAAAAGGTTACCTCAGATTATAACGGGATCTTAATCAGATGGGGCAATAGGATGAGGAACGGCAGATGGAGTTTAATTTAGATAAATGCAAGGTGCTGCATTTTGGGAAAG
Organism: Chiloscyllium plagiosum; assembly: GCF_037043375.1. Taxonomy (NCBI): domain Eukaryota; kingdom Metazoa; phylum Chordata; class Chondrichthyes; order Orectolobiformes; family Hemiscylliidae; genus Chiloscyllium; species Chiloscyllium plagiosum. The sequence continues at coordinate 2,345,477 of NW_028270177.1, read as the reverse complement.
CAAATCTTAACAGGACTTATTCACTTAAGGGGGAGCATTGCTAAACAAAGAGACCTTGGAGTGCAGGTTCATAGCTCCTTAAAAGTAGAGTGGCAGGTGGAAAGGATAGTGAAGAAAGCGTTTGGTATGCTTTCCTTTATGGGTCAGAGTATTGAGTACAGGAGTTGGGAGGTCATGTTGTGGCTGTACAGGACATTGGTTAGGCCACTGTTGGAATATTGCATGCAACTCTGGTCTCCTTCTTATCCAAAGGGTTTATGAAACTTGAAAGAGTTCAGAAAATATTTACAAGCATGTTGCCAGGTTTGGAGGATTTGTGCTATAGGCGGAGGTTGAATAGGCTGGGTCTGTGTTCCCTGGGGAGTCAGAGGCTGAGGGGTGACCTTATAGAATCATGAGGGGCATGGATAAGATAAATAGACAAAGTCCTTTCCCTGGGGTGGGGAAGTCCAGAACTAGAGGAACATAGGTTTAGGGTGAGAGGGGAAAGATATAAAAGAGACCTAAGGGGCAATGTTTTCACACAGAGGGTGGTACGTGTGTGGAATGAGCTGCCAGAGGAAGTGGTGGAGGCTAGTACAATTGCAACATTTAAAAGGTATCCAGATGGGTATATGAATAGGAAGGGTTTGGAGGGATATGGGCTGGGTGCTGGCAGGTGGACTAGACTAGGTTGGGATATCTGGTCGGCATGGACGGGTTGGATGGAAGGGTCTGTTTCCGTGCTGTACATCTCTATGACTCTATAACGAATAGACCTAAAAACAGCGGAAATGGAATGGGAAGAAACTGAATATCTAATGTACTTCTCAAATCATTGTTACTTCCAAAGCTGCTACATTTGTCTATTTACTGATTTCCTTGCTGACTTACTTGCACACTGCACTTAATTGTAGTCTACCTTCGGCACACACAGGTCAGATACTGTTTTCAAAATACTTTGGACATTTGAAGTCCAAAATAAAAACAATACTGGAAGTGCTCAACTATTCAGATAGCATTTGTGAAGATGGAGGTCACGTTTCAGATGGAATGTTCATCAGCGATTGAAGGTGATTGACCTGAAATGTTAAGTACTTCCCTGTCAAAAATTGTTGAGTTTGTGATGGCACAAACTAGAAAGAATTCCTTACAATACACAGAAGTAATAACTTTTAATCAAGAAAGACAGGTGACAGCAATTAGTAGAATGCTGTTTGAAAGAAAAAAGAAAGACTTGAATTTCTGTATCATGGCCAGAAGACATTCTAAAGCATCTGGCAGCCAATCAAGAGGTTTTAAAGCGTCATCATTGTTAAGAAATGCTGGAGCCAGTTTGTACACTGCAAATCATTGTCAATTATACCTCAATTTGTCAATGACATCTACACAGGGTCACGTTTCTTCTCTGGGTCTTCATGTGACTGAACAGACCGACTGTTGATGCAAATCTTTAAGCACATGGGAGGTCCCAAAAAGTAATGGGACCCAGATTGCCTCCTTTTCTCTCCTCTGCCACTGCTCTGTCACATCATTACAACTTTGGATACAAAACATGATGCTGCTTCTTGCAATTTTAAACAATTTGTAATCATTAATGTCATTGCTGCCATGTTTCAAGAACACTTCAGAATGCCTTTGAGCATTTATTTGTCATCCTGTAGAATTCTGGCTATTGGAGAGTTGAGAAAACAGGACCTATTGGAAGAGATTCTTTTCATTCATCAAGATAGACAGAGAGGGAATGGGTAACCACCAGACTGAAGGGGACCAGTTAAATAGTGAGGACATTCCTCCAAGTGCACCTCTCTTGTAAGCTATTTTTTGGCCTTGCAAAATGGTGAGAGTGATAGTTGCTCTGCAAATGCTGTCGCAAGAGTCATGAATGTTGCAGAATGGCTGCAAGGAGTTCTAAAGGTGGAGCATGAACAGCCAGTGGCCTATGGTGGGACTAATGACATGGGGGGAAAATTAAATGAAGCCCTGCATGTAGACATTAGGACTTAAAAGGTATTAATCACTGGATTATTCCTGGTGCCATACAGCAGTGGGCATAGGGATAGAAGGATAGAGCAGATGAATGCATTGCTGAAGAAGTGGATCAGGAGGGAGGGCTAATGATTCCTGAGGCATTGGAACTGTTTCTGGTGGAGATGGGAACTGCACAGGTTTGACAGTTTACAACTAAACAGGAACAACATCGTTGCAGAGATGTTTCTTTAAGCTGTTGGGATGGATTTGAACTACATTGGCAGAGGAATGGAGTCTTGACAAGTTGCTTATTGAGAAGAGAAGCTGAGGTGGAATTAATATTAAAATGTGAGTAAATGAGTCCAAAACACAGAAAAAACAGGCCAGATAAGACAGAGGCGTTTGATGTGCTTTCTCTAACTGGTCAGAGTATTGAGTACAGGAATTGGGAGGTCATGTTGGGGCCAAGTTGTTATTAAAAAGGAAGAGGTGTTGAGCATCTTAAATAGTATTAAGGTAGAGGGGTCCCTGGATCCTGATGGAATTTATCCCAAAATATTGAGGGAGGCAAGAGAACAAATTGCAGGAGCATTGACAGACATCTTTATATCCTGTTTGGCCACAGGTAAGGTCCCAGAGGAATGGAGAACAGCCAGTGTTGTCCCATTGTTTAAGAAGGGTAGCAGGGATAATCCTGGAAATTACAGGCCTGTGAGCCTCATGTCAGTGGTAGGGAAATTATTGGAAAAGATTCTCAGGAATAAGATCTATACATATTTAGAAGCAAATGGGCTTAGTAGCGAAAAATGGTTCTGTGCGGGAGAGGTCATGCCTCATTAACTTGATTGAGTCTTTTGAGGAGTTGACTAACTTATTGATGAGGGAAGAGCAGTTGATATTGTCTACATGGACTTCAGTAAAGCCTTTGACAAGATCCCTCATGGCAAATTAGTACAAAAGGTGGAGTCACATGGTATCAGGGTGAGCTGGAAGCTGGGCACAGAACTGGCTTAGTCGTAGAAGACCGAGGGTAGTAGCGGAAGGATGCTTTTCAGAATGGAGGGTTGTGACTAATGGTGTTCCACAGTGATCAGTGCTGGGAACTGTGCTGTTCGTGATCTACATAAATGATTTGGAGGAAAACGTAGCTGGTCTAATTTGTAAGTTTGCAGACAATACAAAGATTAGTAGAGTTGCAAATAGGAGGATTGTCGGAGGATACAGCAGGTTATAGATCAGTTGAAGTCATGGGCAGAAAAATGGAAGATGGAATTTAATCCAGACTCTATACTCTTTCTTAACCACAGGTGGAAATTGTACAGTGAATGGCAGAACCCTTAGGAATATTGATATGCAGAGGGACCTGGGTGTGTAGCTCCACAGATCACTGAAGGTGGCAGCGCAGGTAAATAAGGTAGAAAAAAAAGGCCTATGGCACGTTGCCCTCATTGGAAAGGGCATTGAATAGAAGGATAGACAAGTTATGCTGCAGCTGTATAAAATTTCAATTAGCCCACACTTGCAATGTGGCATACAGTTCTGGTCACCACACTACCAGAAGGATGTGGATGCTTTGGAGAAGGTTCATAAAAGGTTTACCAGAATGTTGCTTGGAATGGGGGTAATTAGCTATGAAGAAAGGTTGGAAAGACTGGGTTTGTTTTCACTGGAACTCAGGAGGTTCAGGGGTGACCTGATACAAGTTTATAAGATTGTGAATGGCATGGATAGAGTCAAAAGAATGAGGCTTTTCCCAGGCTGGAGGGGTCAATTACTAGGGAACACAAGTTCAAGGTGTAGGGTGGTGGTGGGGCTTTTGAAAAACATCTGTGAGGCATGTTTTTCACACAAAGGATGGTGAGTGCCTGGAATGTGCTGCCAGAAGAGGTGGTGGAAGAAAACACAATAGCAGCATTCAAGAAACACCTGGACGAATATATGAATAGGGAGGGAATAAAGGGATATGGATTCTGTAAGTGAAGACAATTTTTGTATGAAAGGGCAAAATGTGTAGGTACAGGTTTAGAGGGCTGAAGAGCATGTTCCTGCGCTGTATTATTCTTTGTTTTTCGCTTATATATTCTGTGCCTGTGAGCTTCCCTTCGCTTCACTTGATGAATTAGGCCAGTCAGTCTAACCTTGGTGGTGGGATGTTATCAAAGTATTCTCAGGAACTGAATGCATCTGCATTTGTAGAAACAGGGTTTAATTAGAGAGAGTAGGAAGAAATTGTTAAAGAAGCAAAAACAAGATTCAGAAGATTCTATGGAAGGGTCAGTGGACTCGAAACATTAACTCTAACTTCTCTTCACAGATGCTGCCAGACGTGCTGAGCTTTTCCAATGACTTCTGTTTTTGTCTCTGATTTACAGCATCTGTAGTCCTTATGGTTTCTATTGTTAAAGGAATTTCTGGTGTGCCAAATTTGATTGAGGAAATAATCAGGAGTATTAATAAGGGTAATGCATTCAATGTGATCTATATGGACTTCATCAAGGCTTTTAATAAAAGCCCTCATGGCAGACTGGTCAAGAAAGTAAGAACCCATGGAATCCAAGGCAAAGTAGCATGTTGGATCCAAAATTGTATGAGAGGCAAGCATCGACGATGATGGTGGAGGGATGTTTATGTGACTGGAAGTCTGTTTCCAGTGGGGTTCTGCAGAGTTGGTGCTATTTGTGGTGGACAAGGAACAGTACAGCACAGTACACCCCTTTGGCCCACTAAGACACATGATGGCTTTCTAAACTAAAACCCTTTTGCCTGTACACTGACTATATCCCTCTATTCCCTGCCTATTCATATACCTGTGCCAACCAGATATTCTAAATTAATCTAGTCCCATTTGCCAGCTCTTGGCCCATAAACCTGTAAACCCTTCCTATTCATATACCCACCCCAGATGTCTTTTAAATGTTGTAATTCTACCAGCCTCCAGCCCTTCCTCTGGCAGCATTTTCCTTACATGCACTACCCTCTGTGTGACCAAGTTACCTCACATGAGCTTTTTAAATCTTTCCGCTCTAATTTTGGACTCCCCCATACGAGGTAAAAGACCTTGGCTATTCATTCTGTCCATGCCCCTCATGATTTCATATACCTCTGAAAGGTCACCCCTCAGCCTCCGATGCTCCAGGAAAAACAACCCCAACCTATTCAGTCTCTCTCTGTAACTCAAACACTCCAACCCTGACAACATCCTTGTAAATCTTCTCTGAACGCTTGCCAGTTTCACAAGGAGGGATTGCACACATAATTCCAAAAGTGGCCTAACTAGTGTCCTGTACAGCCACAACACAACCTCCCAACTCTTACACTCAATGCTTTAACAATAAGGTAATATGCAACAATTAGCTGAGGCATAAAATACAAGAGCAAATAAGTTATTGCTGGAAATCTATAAAACACTGGTGACTCTCTGAAGAAGGCATTTGGCACACTTGTCTTCATTGTCAGTGTATTGAGTATGGGATATCATGCTGCAGCTGTAAATGACGTCGGTGAGGCCACGTTAAAGATATTGTTAAACTTGAATGGGCTCAGAAAAGAATAACAAGGATGTTGCCGAGATTATAGGGTTTGAACTATAGGGAGAGATTAACTAAGATGGGGCTTTTTTCCTTGAAGCGCCGGAGGCTGAGGCATAACCTTATCAAGGTTTATGAAATCATGAGGGGCATGGATAGTGTGAATAGCCATATCCCTCCAAACCTTTCCTATTCATATACCCATCCAGATGCCTTTTAAATGTTGCAATTGTACTAGCCTCCACCACATCCTCTGACAGCGCATACCATACACGTACCACACTCTGAAAACGTTGCCCCTTAGGTCTCTTTTATATTTTTCTCCTCTCACCCTAAACCTATGTCCTGTAGTCCTGGACTCCCCCAACTCAGGGAAAAGACCATGTCTATTTATCCTATCCATGCCCCTCATGATTTTATAAACCTCTATAAGGTCACCCTTCAGCCTCCGATGCTCCAGAGAAAACGGCCCTAGCCTATTCAACCTCTCCCTATAGCTCAAATCCTCCAACCCTGGCAACATCCTTGTAATTCTTTTCTGAACCCATTCAAGTTTCACAACATCCTTCCCATAGAAAGGAGACCAGAACTGCATTCAATATTCCAACAGTGGCCTAACCAATGTCCTGTACAGCCGCAACATGACCTTCCAACTTCTGTACTCAATACTCTGACCAATAAAGGAAAGCACACCAAACACCTTCTTCACTATTCTATCTACCTGTGACTCTACTTTCAAGGAGCTATGAACCTGCACTCCAATGTCTCTTTGTTCAGCAACACTCCCTAGGACCTTACCATTAAGTGTATAAGTCCTGCTAAGATTTGCTTTCCCAAAATGCAGCACCTCTCATTTATACAAGTTAAACTCCATCTGCCACTCCTCAGCCCATTGGCCCATCTGATCAAGATCCCATTGTAATCCAAGGTAACATTTTTCGCTGACCACTACACCTCCAATTATGGTGTCATCTGCAAACTTACTAACTATACCTCTTATGCTCACATCCAAATCATTTATATAAATGATGAAAAGTAGTGGACCCAGCACCGATTCTTGTGGCACTCCACTGGTCATAGGCTTCCAGTCTGAAAAACATCCCTTCACCACCACCCTCTGTCTCCCTACCTTTGAGCCAGTTCTGTATCAAATGGCGAGATCTCCCTGTATTACATGAGATCTAACCTTGCTAACCAGTCGCCTATAGGGAACCCTGTCGAATGCCCTACTGAAGTCCATATAGATCATGTCTGCCGCTCTGCTCTCATCAATCCTCTTTGTTACTTCTTCAAAAGACTCAATCAAGTTTGTAAGACATGATTTCCCATGCGCAAAGCCATGTTGACTATCCTTGCCTCTCCAAATATATGTACATCCTGTCCCTCAGGATTCCCTCCAATTACTTGCCCACCACCGACATCAGGCTCACTGGTCTATAGCTCCCTGGCTTGCCCTTACCACCTTTCCTAAATAGTGGAACCACATTTGCCAACCTCCAGTCTTCCGGCACCTCACTTGTGACTATTGATGATATAAATATCTCAGCAAGAGGCCCAGCAATCACTTCCCTAGCTTCCCACAGAGTTCTCGGGTACACCTGATCAGGTCCTGGGGATTTATCCACTTTTATGCGTTTCAAGACATCCAGCACCACCACCTCTGTAATATGGACATTTTTCAAGATGTCACCATCTATTTCCTTACATTCTATATCTTCTATATCTTCCATATCCTTTTCCACAGTAAACACCAAAGCAAAATACTCATTTAGTATCTCCCCCATCTCTTGCAGCTCCACACAAAGGCTGCTTTGCTGATCTTTGAGGGGCCCTATTCTCTCCCTGGTTACCCTTTTGTCCTTAATGTATTTGTAAAAACCTTTTGGATTCTCCTTAACCCTACTTGCCAAAGCTATCTTATGTCCCCTTCTTGCCCTCCTGATTTCGCTCTTAAGTATACTTCTACTGCCTTTATATGTACTCTTCTAAGGATTCACTCGATCTATCCTGTCTATACCTGACATATGTTTACTTCTTTTTCTTAACCAAACCCTCAATTTATTTAGTCATCCAGCATTCGCTATCTCTACCAGCCATTCCTTTCACGCTAATAGGAATATACTATCTTTGGATGCTCATGATCTCATTTCTGAAGGCTTCCCATTTTCCAGCCGTCCCTTTACCTGTGATCTGGTCTATCCTTTTCCATCATTATTGAGATCAAGAATGACTTCCAAATCTGATGCAGAGTGGGCAATGACGCTGCAATCATTCATCTACCTAATGTCATGTATGTCTATGATGGTCAGTTTAGTTTTGGCACCTAGTTGATCTAGATTAAAGATTTTTCCATTAGGGCAGTATTTATACTGACACCAGAGGGAAGTTGATCTTCAAAGAGGTGACTCACAATTGTCAGGTGGGTTTGAAATAATATGGAAGTTATCACACACCTTGCTTAACACCAGTCTGAATTTTATAGGCATGGTTCAGATTTCCCTCAAAACATTTAAAGCCATATCATTGTGAAGTAGATTTATTGGACGTCCAAATCTATGGAGAACAATCACAGAATCTTGTGATCTACTGTGCATGGCAAGCTCCCACAAAATGGTAGCAGCCAGATAATCTGTTTCTGTAATATTGATTGAGAGATAAATTTTGTCCGGACCCTGTGGAAAATTCTTCTGATCATTTTTTAAAGCTGAGCCATAAAAACTTTCTAAATGCAAGTGAGAGAGCAGATAGACCCCCACTTCACTATCTCATTCTGCACCCTTGCCACCCTCAGTTTTCCTTCACATCATGTTCAACATGGAGAAGTAATGAATCATCAACTGAGGGGGATACAATAGAGGGAAGTCAGCAGAAAGTCTCCTTGCCCATGTTTGATCTGAGGCCGTGAGACTTTGAGGTCCATATTCAAATTGAGGACTTCCAGAGCAACTCCCTGTGGTTTGAGTTTGCCAGCTGGGTCATAGCAATCTCAGCCATCTGCGCAATAGGTAAACAGTCAATTACCTTCTCCACTTTGTCGAGAATTCTCATCATCTACTTTGCTCATAGTGATTAGTGCTATAGAAAGGTGCATACTAATGAAGTGAGTTCTGCAGGTAACCAGATTGTTAACAAGCAATAATCCCCTTAATAGGAACTCACTTCTGTCTATTGAAAGTTTAATCTTCAACGCCTGGACATATCATGCAATTCTGCCACATTTCTTCCCAAAGCTCACATACTTAGACCCCTATGAGATTCCATTTAAAGATTTTCTAAAATTGTGAGAGATTGGGAAGCATTGATGTCGAAAGGGAGCTTGATGTCTTTGTTCATGGGTTACTAAATGCTAATGTTCAGGTGCAGCAGGCAATTTGAAACATAAAAGGAATGTTGGCCTTCTTTTCAAAAGGATTTGAATACAGGAATAAAGATGCACTTTGGTGTGTTGTGTACAATTTCAGACTCCTTGGCTGTGGAAGGACATGTGTACCATAGAGAGAGTGTAATATAGGTTCACCAGACTAATCCCTGGGATTGCAGATTGTTTTATGAGGAGAAATTGAGGGAAGTGGGACTGTAATCTCTAGAATTTCCAAGAATGAGAGGTGATGTCTAACTAAATTTATTAAATATTTATAGGGTGAGACAAGGTGGATGTAGATAGGAGTTTCTTCTAGCTGCTGAGTCTAAAACCAGGAGTTATTGTCTCAGAACAAGGGGCATACAGTTTAACAGAGGGTAGTAAATCTCGAATTCTTTCCCAAAAGAGATGTCGAAGTAAACCAGTGAATGTAATCAAGACAAATCAATAGATTCCTGGATACTGACAACATTGATTGAAATGGAGATAGCTTGGGAAAGTGGTACTGACATAATTGATCAGTTATGAACAAATTGAATCACAGCAGGCTCAAAAAACTGCATGGCCTACTCGTGCTTTTATTTTCTCAACAATCCCAAAATGGGAATGAGATAATCCACCCTCTCTATACCCATGAATTTCTGGGCAAAGGTCTTGACTATTTATATAAATGTGCTTCTTATGTCTGTTCTATTTTCTCTGCCAGGCATTCGTTGTGACAATGTGTGTCAGCAGGGGCATTGGGGTCCAAACTGCTCCATTTCCTGTAACTGTGAAAATGGTGGCTCCTGTTCACCTGAGGATGGGATTTGTGTGTGTGCACCTGGATTTCGTGGAGTTGCATGCCAGAGGAGTAAGTATGAGGTCTAACAGAGTAGTTTTCCAATGAATTTTTAAAAATATTTTTTCTTTCATCACCTATTTGGTCCCCATTAATTCTGGAAAGAGTAAAGCAGTCATTCTCGATCATTAATGCCAGGTTAAGATAATTCTGGATGCTGGCCTGAATTTTGTGTATTAACCAATGATATGTCTGCCTTTTGTCTTTAGCTCTGAAATTCCTTCCTTCAATCTTTCCATCTCACTAACTTATTCCCCACCTTTAAGTCACTTATTACAATTTATTGCAAACTAAACTTTTGGGAATCTTCCCTATTCATATTTCTTTGTGTGTCAAATTTAACTCTGCTCCTTTGAAGCTTCTTTTGACAGTGTGGTGGTGTAGTGTTTAAATACATTATGACACTACGTTAGTGCAAGTTATTTTCAGTATCGGCAGCATGTTCTGTTCCGGAGTACAGGTTCAACTGCAGACATGGAAGTGAGCATCACTTCTGCTCAGAGGAAAGCCTGCTTTTCTTGCACAATTACGCAGTTGTCTCCTCACTTTATGCACATAGGTCTGTATATGGGTGAGGACCATATCTTGTGGCAGGAGCATTGCCAAAGCTGTTAACTTATAGGGTTGAAGGTCCTGGAACCATGCTTAAAGGTTCTGGAACCATTTATTCCCTGCAAATCAGTAGCATCACTCCAGTTTCCGGAACGGATCCTTGCATTAAAATATCCTGACCCTTTCACCCTTCCCCAAACAGACTTCCACTGTTTGCCAGCCTCCTTGATTGTGCCCATTATCTTCTCCCTCTGTCCTCCTGGTTATTCTCTGTGCCATGTGCAACTCAGACAATCACAATTCAATCACAGTCATATCTTGGCAGAGAAGAATGCCCTGCAAAGAGGCCTAGCATCAGTTACCCATTCCAAAGTCTACTACACATTTCTATTTCTGTGCATCCGTGAACTGAAGGCACATATTGCTCAGTCAGATAGAATTTAATAAGGAATAGGAACCTAATTCTGGTGAGCTGGCAATTTAATGAGCATTCATGACATGCACATACACGCAAAAGAGCTCCCCAATGCTAGCCATCAGGGGACTTAGCTTACCTTTAAAATTCTGAGAAGTTACTTGCATACTTTCATTCCAGGATTGGGGTTCTGAATTTTGATCTCTCATCCAATTCGGTTTCCCTGTCATTCCACTCTGGAGAGCAACATAAGATTCCAGCCATAGTGAAGACAAACTGTTGACTTTTTTAACTCCAGTAGTGTATACAAGAATCATTGTATTATACAGCACAGAAAAGAGAACATTCAGCTCACTAAGTCTATTAGATCTTTCAAAGAGCAGCTCAGTCAGTCCCACTCCTTTGCTCATTCTGATATCCTTGCAATTCTTTTCTCCTTCAAGTGTTTATCCTGTTCTCTTTGAAGACAACTATTGAATCTGCATCCACCATTCATTACATAGCGCATTTCAAATGCTAATAATTTGTTGTGCAATAAAGTTTTTTCTATGTTGCTTCTCATTCTTTTGATAGGTGCCTAAATTTAATGCCCTTTTATAGAGCCATAGATTCACATAGCACAGAAACAGACCCTTCAGTCAATTCTGACCAGGTTACCCAAACTTAGCTTGTCCCATATCCCTCTACACCTTTCCTATTCATGTACCTGTCCAAATGTTATTATAGAATATCGTTTTTATTTTAGAATCCCTACAGTGTGGAAACAAGCCCTTCAACCCTCTGAAAAGTAACCCACCCAGACCCATTCCCCTACCCTATTATCCTCCATTTACCTCTGACTAATGCACCTAACCTACACATCCCTGAACACTATGGGCAATTTGGCATGGTCAATTCACCTAACCAGCACATCTTTGGATTTTTTGAGGAAATCGGAGCACCCAGAGGAAACCCACATGGACACTGGGAGTACGTGTAAACTCCACACAGAGTGTTGCCCATGGTTGAAATCGAACCCTGGTCCCTGGCGCTGTGAGGCAGCAGTGCTAACCACTTAGCCACTGTGCCACCATATCTTTTAAATGTTGTAACTGTATCTGACCCTACTGCTTCTCCTGGTATTTCATTCCACATATGAACTACCCTCTCTGTGACAAAGTTGCCCCTGAGGTCTGTTTTAAATCTTTCTCCTCTCATCTTAAAATTATGCCCTCTAATTTTGACCTCGTCTACACTCAGGGAAGAAAAAAACCTTTGCTATTCACTTTGTCCATGCCTCTCATGATTTATAAACCTCTATAAGGTCACCCCTCAACTTGCTATGCTCCAGGGAAAAAAGTCCCAGCCAATCCAGCCTTGTAACTCAAACCCTCCAGACCCACTAACATGTACCCTTTCCAACACAAACAAAAACAGAAGTTGCTGGAAAAACTCAGCCGATCTGGCAGCATCTGTGAAAAGAAATCAAAGATAACGTTCCTCAGTTCTGAGGAAGGGTCACTGGACCCAAAACGTAATTTTGATTCACAACTACCTGATGAAGGAGCAGCGCTCTGAAAGATAGTGTTTCCAAATAAACCTGTTGGACTATAACCTGGTGCTGTGTGATTTTTAACTTTGTACACCCCAGCCCAACACCGACACCTCCAAATCATTCCCTATTCATGTACCTAATCAAATGTCTTTTAAAATGTTGTATCTGTACCTGCATTTACCACTGCCTCAGGGAGTTCATTCCACATATGAACCACCCTCTGTGTGAAAAGGTTGCCCCTCAGGTACGTTTTAAATTTTGCTCCTCTCAGCTTAAAAATATGGCCCCTAGTTTTGAAGTCACCCACCTTAGGAAAACGTCCCTTGCTATTCATCTTATCTGTACCCCTTATGATTTTGCAATCCTCAATGAGGTAACCTCTCAACTTCCCATGCTCCAGTGAGAAAAGTCCAAGCCAATCCATATAACTGAAACCGTCCATTCCCAGCAACACCTTGCAGTAAAAATCTTCTCTGAACCCTCTCCAATTTAATAATATCCTTCCTATAGCAGGGCGACCAGAACTATACACAGTACTCCAAAAGTTGCTTTTCACCAAGGTCCTGTACAACCACATTAGGACATCCTAACTCCTCTACTCAATGGTCTGAGCAATGAAGACAAGTGTGCTAAACGTCTTCTTAAGCACCTGTCTACCTGTGATGCAACCTTCAAAAAACTATGTACCCAAATCCCTCGGTCTCTCTGTTCAATCAACACTTATTTAAATTAAACTCCATCTGCCACTCCTTGTCCAGCTGATCAAGATCCTGTTGCACTCTTAAACATTCCACCAAATATCATTTATTCACTCTATCTAAATCAATGCTTCCAAACATTTTTCCAGTGTGACTCCTTTCTCGGACCTCACTTCATGTGACTCCCAGTGAAAATTTGTGGCAGCCCAAGAATTGTTGAGTGGACTTTAAGTTGTTAAGTCAAAAGTGATAAGCAGCTTCAGTTGTAGTAAGTGCGAAAATGATATGAGCTATCCCCACTTTTCCTCCCACCCCTCCCTTCATGAACACCATATCAAGCACGTCTCCCCTCACCAACCCTCATCCTTCTTTCATCTCCCCCGTGGTACAGTTGATTAAAAACCATGCAAAATGAACGGTTACCTTTTCGTACAGGGTCTCACACAGCAGTAGTCCGGCTTTATAAGTAGTTGATTTGTCCCCACACTGCACTAAAAAAGAGGTACGCATTTTAAAGTTCTAACACCACATGTTGCCTCAGACAACACAACTCCAAAATCTTGTCTTAGGTCATGTCCCACAGTTTGGCAACCCAGATTTAAATCTTTCATGATTTTAAACACCTCTGTCCAATTTCCTCTTAGTTCTGCTCTGCTCTAAGGAGAAAACCCCCCAGCTTCTCCAGTGTATCTACAAAACTGGAGCCATTATATGAAACCATTTCAAATCTTTTCAAGCATTTACATTCTTCCTAATGCATGGTCCCCAGCTGGAGCTGAACTTGTATTCTATACAGGTTTAGCAATGCTTTCTGCCTTTTCTATTCTTTGCTTCTATGAAGTCCATATGTTTCAGTAAACGCTTTGTTAAATTATATTACCATTTTTCAAAGGTTCCTACACCAGTCCCTACATACATTTATTTTCTATAGACTGCATGTTTAGGAGTTACTATAGGTCATAAACAAATCATATTCTGAAGTCACAAATGACACAGCTCATATTTTTGATCTGCTAATAGAAAGCTGTTTCGTATGCAGCCAACTGCTGAATGAGATTGCTGTTTATGTTAATATTGATATCAATAAACTCAACAGAATTCTTCATAATTATGTTTCTGCTTTGGGAATCTCAATGGCTTTGGGCGGCACGGTGGCACAGTGGTTAGCACTGCTGCCTCACAGTACCAGAGACCCGGGTTCAATTCCCGCCTCGGGCAACTCTCTGTGTGGACATTCTCCCTGTATCTGTGTGGGTTTCCTCAGTGTGCTCCAGTTTCCTCCTAAAGTCCAAAGATGGTTAGGTGAATTGCTAAATTGCCTGTTAGGTGAAGGGGTAAATGTGGGGGAATGGGTCTGGGTGGGTTGCTATTCGGAAGGTCGGTGTGGACTTGTTGGGCCGAAGGGTCTGTTTCCACACTGTAAGTAATCTAATCATCTGAAAAAACAAAGAATGAAATCATCCTGTCATGACAGGATAGGCAAAATGAATCAGTCTTCATCTATATGTAACATTTCAAATCAAATATGACAAAACCTGACAATCAACAATAAAATCATTTACGTTTATCTTTAGTGGTGATTGAAAAATACTTATTAATATTTATAATTGATATTAAAATATTAGCCATGATATTGCAATGAATTTCCTATCCTCACTCGAATATTGCTATAGGATCTTTTACATCCACCAAAGGATGAACAAAGCTTCAGTTTAACATCCAGTCAAAAAGACAGTAACTTTGACATTACAGCACCCTTGTAGTACTGCTGTAAAACACAGCCTAGAAGTTATGCTGATTTCCTGGAGTGGGGGTTCTGGCTCAGGTGAGAGTTATATTGCTGAATAAAGGTGACACTCAAAGGGAAATTCAGGGAATCACAATCTTATTGCATATGATTTTTGTCCACTTACACAATGAACAGAAAATCTGGTGGTTAGTTGACTGAGAATCAACCTTCAAAATCAATCAACTGACTTCAGTTTTGGCAGTGCAGTGGAAATGTTAAAAATGATCAAACATCAGGAAATAGTTCATTTTAAGCAAATATTTTAAAAAGAGAAAGTTGCAAAGGTTTTTCATTCACAGATGCTGAGTATTTTGTTTAACTGTTTGAGTTATTTTGGCATTCTTATAGTCTGTTCACCTGGATTTTATGGCCATCATTGCAATCAAGCTTGTCCTCAGTGCGTACACAGTATTGGACCATGTCATCATGTCACAGGCCGCTGTGAATGCTTGTCAGGCTTCACCGGTTCACTCTGCAACCAAGGTAATCTCTTGAGTGTGTCAGAGTCACATGTGACAATAGAAGTTAATGAGTCTTTTACACTGGCATGATGAATATCTTTTGTTTCTTTAATGCTCTTTGTCGAGAAATTTCAAACCTCCAGAATGCATCAAGGTTAAGAATACAGATAGTTAAGAAACTTATTTGAACCAACATCTTGCTATGACCTGGTACTCGGATGCTACACCAGCTTTGTCTGCTTCTAATGCCACTGTACTTTTAGAATCAAAATTCAGGAATGTTGTTTGGTTTCTTCACTAACTTCAGTAACAGTAACATTTACTCATTAATTGGTATTGCAGGAATTAAAAGAATAAAGATATTTAACATATCATGCCTGTGCTGACTCTTTGAAAGAGTTACTTGATTCCCATTACTTTTTTAAATGGAAATTTCCAGGTTGAGTACAAATTAAAATGTATGGCATGAAATGTATAAAGAGCCGGATAGGATATTAAAGCTCAAGTCTGATCCCTTGATCGGTGTTGGCATTCTGTTTTGGCCTCTCTTGAGGGTTAGCTTCTTTCTTCATGGCTAGGCCTCTTTATGCAGCAGTGATGTGAAAGATACAGTGCGCCTGGGTAGTAAGACAACCCCCCCAATCTATCAAGGTGCTTGAAGCACTGCATGAAGATCTTAGTGGTGTATTCCTTAATGATTCTGGTCATTGAAGGGCCTCATGGTAACTCATTCTTAATCTTTGTGTACCCCTATCCACCCATATTCAAGACTTCAGAAATACTTCTGAAAAATGTGTCTCACCTCATGTGTTGCCTCATTAGCGGTGAGTGGGTGTTTGAGAACTAGGACTATGATAATATAACCCTCTTCCTAATTTTTTTTAATGAATCTTACAAGATGCTGCATTAGCAGCAATGTTATGTATCCCTTTGATTTCTTTCTGAAAGGCTTTAATTTGTTCCCTTGGCATTTTACCTGAATTAGGGGTCAAGCTTGTTAGCAAATTTAATTGCAAGTTTCTTCAACAATTTTTCAAAATTATCAATTCTATGAAATTTTTTTTATCCATAGTCATTAAACATAAATTAAATATAGATTAATAGAATTAATTCCCAGTATAGTGAATAACAGCGGTATACCATCAAATAAATCATCTTAAGAAGGATTTTGATGTTCTTTGCTCTGCTCTAAAATTTCTGCCATCTGCTACTTAAAATGAGAAGGGTCTCTCAGTTGACTGAGTGCTTCATCAGACAAGCCATTGGTTTTGGCCCAATTTGATTCTTGAATCAGAAGGTTAAGAAGAATTTTGTGTGATCTATATGCTGGATGTACATTAACTAAAATGAGGATCAAAAAGAAAGTTTTCCAAAAGTTATATAATTTGTAAGCTAAGTATGGAACCACTTATGAAACTGTGCTAAAATTTACACTGTAATGTAAATATTTCCACAAATAGCAATAGAAGCAAGAAATGCACATTTGAGAGAGATTCCAGAGACTTATAAATCATTGATTATTTGATAAGAAGGTGAAACAAGATGGTAATACAATTAAGGAATTCAGATAGTTAACATACTGAATATCAGATGTTTAATCTGATGATTGTAGTTACATTTGGGTATAAATTGTGGCTGAGAGCATTTATTCTTTTAATTTTTTTTAAAGGGTATCTCCTTCCATATCTTTTGAATGCTTTGACTTTTATCATTGGGTTCCAGAGGCACTGACCATCCTCATGTCACCTCACCCAGGAAGGGCTCCTCTGCAGTGATAGTCTTCCTACGTCTGGAATGGGAGGCCCGGTTTCATGTCACTCCTGTTCCAGTGGTGTGTCATAACATGTCTAAACAGGTTGATTAAAAATCTAACTCTGATAATGTCAATGTCTTCTGTGCTGTCTCTGTCTTATAATGTAAGATATGAGCTGAAATATCTTAGGGTGCTTTGCCGCCACCAAACCATCTTTCTTGAAAAACAAAAGGGCCAGGAGGTCCAGATCCATGATCCACCTGTTCCTGAGGTGTGAAACAACATTTCTGAACAGGTTGATTAGCAATATCTAGACCAAACTTAGGTGACTGCTATTGTTGTCTGCCGTTATCAGCTATGGAGGATATCTCAGCTGAGAATGATGCTGTCATTCATTGTATCCAAATGCACAAACTTCTGGCAAGGATTCCTGGATGTTGAATAGGGACATGTTTTATTTTTTCCTAAATGAGAGAAAAATTTTACCCTTCCACCAAGAGGTATGATCACCAAACTAAGTTCAAACAGTAGAGGCAGCTTCTAAAGGAAAATTTTCAGAAGTATATTTTTCTATCATTGCTGCATAATGGATCTTGCTGGTTTAATAATGGACATTCACACTTCTCCAGTCCCAAGGTCCCGCAAATAGCTTGAGTTTCCACTTCTTTTTATAACTATTAGTCAAGTACTGCACCAAATATAACGCCACACAATATCCTCATCCTCCCATCACAGAATGTCCCTCAGCCAGCCATATGTATTCAAATGATCTTCTGCTGATATTCCCACCAGCTTTCAAAAGGCAGAAGTTTAGACACACATTGCCCCCTTTACCACATTCCCAAACTAAAAATTTCCACAATATTCAACTGAACAGTCCATAACATCAACCAGAAAATGTTTTTATTTAAAAATCACATGCTGCAAGGAATCAAACTATGCTGTTCTGTTTTGAATTTTGAGCTCCATATTGTATGAAGAACACTGAGGCAATACAGCCCAGTTTCACTAGGTTGTGCTGCCTGGTATGAGAGAATATAAATATAAAAGAATGCATGGAAAAATGACAAAGTCCAAAGTCACACAACATCAGGTTACAGATTTATTTCAAATCACAAGCTTTCAGAGTCCTGTTGGACTATAACCTGGTGTCGTGAGACTTTGTCCACCGTAGTCCAATGCCGGCACCTCCACATCATGGAAAAGTGAGGTCACAGGAGATTAAGGAATGTTAAGGAAGGTGCCTGCAACCATGAATGGATGAAACTATATGCACAGAAATTGACTGTTTTCCATTTTTGCAAGGTGTAGAAAATATGGGCATAAATATGATTCAAAATAAAGAATTTAAGGCAGAACACTCATTGGGTATTTTTAACACAGAGGTGGTTAGACCCTTGATTAATAAGGGAGTCAAAGCTTAGGGATAGGTGGGAATGTGAGGTCAAGGCTACAATCATATCAGTTATGATTTTATTGAAATATGTTGCAGGCTCAAAACATAATGGGCAGAATCTTACTTTTTTTGGCTACTTGCAAATTGTGTTATGCTTTTTGGAGATTTTCATCACGAGGCCTAGCTAGTTTTCACAATATATCTTAATAAGCCTGCCTCATTAACAACCTACCCTGACCCAAAGCAATTCACCACATCTGATTCCAGCCCCATCTTAGCACACGCTGTTCCCAGAACAACTCGCCACTCTGCAAATATCCACAAAAAGATCATCCTATCTATACAAGGCTGCTGTGCTTTCAGATGAGCATTCGCATTTTGAAGCTGTCCTGCTTGGTCAAGGAAGTTTCCAGAGCATGCTGTAGAAGGCAAAGGTGACACCTAGGGTCCTGGTCAAGGGGATTATGTAAAGGAGAGGAGCTCTCATTCTAGAGGACCAGTGGAGGAGACTAGGTCACCAGATCCTCACAGCCTAGTCTGAGGTCGCCACCCAGGTAGAGAACAGCCAACAGTGTCATAAGAATTTCAATGATCTGTGCCAAGTAAAGTTCCACACCCTTCTTTCTGCGACCTCACACTTACTTTGTCACTGATACTGCACACACCTCCTACCAAGCATCATGCTCTGCCATTCTCACTATTGCCAGCAACATCTTCCCTAACCCATTTGCATCACATCCCCACCCACCACCAGCTCAGATACTGATACCGCAATGCAAATGTTAGACTTAAAAACTGTGGAATCACAGGAACTCATTATGACAGCACCAGAGCCGATTGACTAAGCAATGCCCAAGCCACTCACTCCAAGACCAAAGCCTGGGGGATGGGGAACCTGGTGCGCACTCCAGGTGAGGCACACAGCCAGAGGACAAACCACACAAAGGCTGCTCAGAAGTCTCCATTCAGGACACCATCCCCACCACCTGCTCCTTCAATCCTTAGAGGATCATGCTGAGAGGGTACACTTGCAATGGCAGAAGACCGTCAGCTTGTCTGATGCATCCGGATACAGAATCCCCTGGGGTCGTCTGACCAAACCTCTAGAGCTAACAGGCTACACTGCTGAGTAAACTCCCTTCATGCCTCTGTGAAAGCAGGGAGTACATTAAGATGTAGTGGGAGGGAGATGTAGTGAGTGGCAGTCCCCTTATCACAGGTCAGATCCTTACCCTACCCACTCTGACTTTGGTTTCAGCTATTTTCTCCCAAATTGGGCATTTTCAATTTCCAGCATGATGGAAGGTGACAGTCTCTGCCTCTTCCAGTCAATAAGTTCAAAATATCCAGATCTTCTTCCTAGTAACCCTTCCTGTAAACCTGATAGACCACATATCTTCAGGTAGTCACCTAAACTGTCTACAGTTTATATACCTAGCTGCTCAAGTCCCTGGCATATGAAGTGACCGTGCAAATGTGGTTATACACTGTCCACCCCTTTCCTTGAAGTCAGGGTACTGCTAACCCTGGGTGACCCCAACATGCTTTGCTACATCCCCATTTTGCCAATACTGCTGCCCCCTTCACAAGTGCCATCCCCCTCCTCTCTTCCAGCCTGCTGCATGCCATCCCAAAGAATAACTTAGCGAGTTTCCTTCCTGCACAGCAGCATCTTCCTGACCTCCTTTCCCCTTAGTTTCTGTGGATGAAAGCAACAAACTGACCATGACCCACCACCTTGAGCAACCCAATTTGTCAGCCCCAAGCAGGAAGCATCTAGACCCTTCAGTAGTAGCTATAACATCTCCTTGACCATGATAGTGCACCCTTGGACTAGCAGCTATGGATCCACAGGACTAACTGTGACCCACTCCTTAGATGGCAGGGACACCAACTACTTGTCTAAGAGCACCCTGACTGGATGTCTAACAATGGCCCATCCCCTGGACTGATCTGAGAGACTGCCCTTGACTAAATGTGCGGGAACCCCCTGCCTTTTGGGTGCCTTCATACTAAGGCTTTACGACATGCCTGTCCGTTTGCTGCATGTGGAGTATGTTTGTTGTGTAAGCTGCTGGCATATGGTGCAGGTGTGAGATTTATACAGCACACACCCCGACAGCAAGGTGTATTATCCCTTGACAGAGGACTCTTGCTTGACCAGAAAGGCAAGCTGCCTGGTTGTGTGACATTGCTAATGTAAGCAAGGCATGGGTACTGACAGCAAGTGAGCAGCCCTGAAATGCAGCCTGGTCCAATCTGTGAGGTAGGTCCGTATCTATGTGCATAAAGTGCCTTTGCTGTAGCTTTTCAATGTGCCCTGCCTGCAAGCTTATGGGAAAGGTGCTATGATGGTCAAGAGAGATTGGAGAATGCTGGATGGTAGTATCTGTGGATGAGGGGTTTGTGTGGCTGCTGCATGTGAATCATGCTGAGATGCTGTTTGGTACTCAACATAGAGGTCCTTCAGGGTAAACAATGAGCTACAAAGAATTGCTAGGCACAAATTCTGATTTCCATGTTGGGTTTTCTTGATAGCCATATTGTTTGTGTGTTTGGTAAGGTGGGAAGTGGAATGTTAATGAGGTGAGTTACCATTAGCTAGGCGTTCAACAAGCTACAGTCCCCTTAATTTGCTGCTGCCTAGCAAGAAATCTATCATGCCACTTGTCAAAAATATAGAAGATGCAGCACGATACTCTCAACACGAGATGGACTTCACCAAAATTCTTATCCAATTCTGCTATAACTTTCTCCTCAGAACCTATAAGATACAGCCTAAGGGAACAGAATTAATGCTGGTATGAAATTAAACACTAACACAGGCTGCTTGGCATATATTGTAACCTTTCTTTCTTTGTACTGAGATTGCTGCACTTATTCAATTCTCTGTTTTCTTGATCTTTCCGTTTGCTCAAATTCTTGGTGACAATTTGCTGAGTTGGCGATCCTTGCACAGGACTGCACTTTTTGATATTTGCTCATTAATGCCTGCCCTCACCTGGCCTTTGTTCATTCTTTCACATGGTGCTTCCTTGGGAATTCACTCACTGGTTGCTTAGTCCTTGTGTTTCACCCAGAAATGCTTTTGATTATACCTGTGAATGCCCTTGGCAGCCACAAGGAGATACACACAAAGAGACTGTTTTCCATAATACAGAATGACATGTACTTTTCCTTGCTACTTTAAGGAGTCTATAGGTTGCCAATGCTGTAAGCATGACATTTATAATCTTCATTTGATATTGGCTGCATTATGAGCAAGGAGAAAATCTTAGAGAACTTAGATGCTGGTTTCATGTATTTATTAGCAATCAGAATCAGTTCAGCAATAGCTGTGTTTGCCTGTCTCCTTTGCTAAGAGAATGGTGTGTGGTATGGAGGAAATTGAAACATAGAATGGAAAAGCCAGACTAACGCAATCCGACAAAGAGCAACATTAAATAATCATGCTTCTGGATTAGGTTGCTCGGAGAAGGTTTTTTGTAATATATTGTATTGGAAAAATAAGGGGATAATGGTCTCTGCTCCTGACTTGCAATTTTTTCAATTCTGTCTTTGAAATTAGAAATTTCTGATTACTTGCATGTGCTGATAAAGTTAGCCCAGGTTTTGATAGGGATGTTGCACTCAAGGAGACTTTGAGAGTGTCCTTCATTTTTAGTGTAGAATCATTTCATCCTCACCATGAGGGACTGCCTGAAGAAAAATAGAAAGACAGTTAGCCAAGGTGTCAATTCTCTGTCACACAGCTGCTCCTTCACATGAACAGGGAAGGAAAGAGAATTTTAGAATACTCTTATCAGACTTCACAACTTACTCTCAGACAGTACCGAGAACTTCCTCTGCTCCAATCCAATTACTCATGCTTCCAAATATGTTACAACCTCAGAAATCAGGGAGGAGGAAGGATCAGGAGTGGCACAGGTGCAGCAGCAGGGAATGAAATCTGGTGTAGAGCAGCAGTAGGTGAGGGAGCTGCTCAAGGAACACAATTAAAGTGGAGAGGGGAACATTAGCAAGATAGATAAAGAGAACAGGACAAGGAGCAACAGTGAGATTCAGAGCAGGAGCAAGGTTATTCCAAATCTTTAGAAAGTAAATTTGCTAAACAAAAAGAATTTTGCTTTTTAACCCTTTATCAAAATGTATTTGATTTGCATTTCATTTTCCTTTCCATAGTATGTGCTGTTGGAAAATTTGGCAAGAACTGCTCTAACACTTGCTCCTGCTCAAACAATGGCACCTGTAATCCTATCGATGGCTCTTGTCAGTGTTTCCCAGGCTGGATTGGAAAAAACTGTTCTCAGAGTAAGTCATAGAAATATCTGCATTTTACAGTTGTTTATGAGTGCTCTGAAACATCTCAAAGCAGTTAAGGATAAGCAATAAATGCTGGCCTAGCCAACAATGCCCACATCTGAAGACTGGTTTTATTTTTAGAAATGCAATAAAAATTGCAGCAATCAGTTGAGGTTCCCACACAGGTTTAGGGCAGGTCACTCAATATTCCTTCGCAAACTGGATCTGTGGAAGATTCCCTTACATAAAACTTTATAAGACTTAGCTAAAAATTTCCTAGTGTATTTTAGGTCTTTGCAGAGTTGTCAAATCCCATTGTTCAACCGAAAACGTTGACTTGCTTTCAACTCTGAAATGCTGGTGAAATTGGCCATAAAAGTGCAGGATATCAGCAAATTGACTTTATTGCCTGTGAGGGAGTTGAAAGAACATGCTCAGAAAGTATTGAAATCTGTAAACTTTTATTAGTTTGGAGAAATATTGCAAGTTGGTATGATCAGATAACCACTTTGTGTCAATTTTAATTGTTGCAGGCTGATGTGGGGACCATAACTATCAGTTAGAGACTATCTTTAAACCTCCCAATTCCATTGAAAAATAAGTAACCAATCACACAGAGCATTTTGAATAATCCTTTTTTAAAAATTCTACATTAATGTCATATGAGATTTTATGTCATTTGTGCTGTTGTTTGAAACCTTAACAAAAATTATTTATTTCTTGTTTTATTCTTACAATTGACTGAGAGGAAATTTTTCTGAAGAAATATATTTTAAAATGGTTAAAAAATCTGTTTGAAATCTGCCCAAGTTTATCTTCAACTATATATAAATCTGAGATCAGACCCTGTAGTGTCATATAGTCCTTTAGTACGGAGACAGGCCCTGTGGCGCAAACTGGTCCATGCCCACCAAAATGTCTGTCCATTCTAATCCCATTTCCCTGCACTTGGCCCATATCCTTCCTATCGTTCCTTATCCATGTATTTGTCCAAATGGTTTTAAATGCTGTTAATATACCCCCCCCCATATGTAGGCAACTGAGGATGGCACACATATGGAATAAGCTGCAAGCGGAAGTGGTTGATTAACTTATCGAACTTAAGTGGTCGATAAGTTAATCAACCACTTCCGCTGGCAGCTTACTCCATATGTGTACCACCCTCTTGTAAAAAGGTTGCCCCTCAGATTCCCTTTTATTCTTTCCTCTCTAACCTTAAACTGATGTCGTCTGGCACTCGATTGCCCAACCTTGAGAAAAAGACTGAGTGCACTCACCCTATACATGTCCTTCATCATCTTATAGACCTCTATAAGGTCCCCCTCAGTCTCCTATGCTCTGAAGAAAAAAGACCTCGCTTGTCCAACCTCTCCCTATAACTCAGACCATTGGGTCCAGGCAACATCCTTGTAAATTTCTTCTTTACAGTTTAATAACATCCTTCCTATAACAAGGTGACCAAAACTGAACACAATGCTCCAAGTGCGGCCTCACCAACGTCCTGTATAACTGCAACATAACTTCCCAATGTCTGTACTCAGTGCCCAGACTGAAGACCAGTGTGCCAAAAGCCTTCTTCGCTGTCCTGTCTACCTGTAACTCCACTTTCAGAGAATGTGAACCTGAACTCCAAGATCCCTCTGTTCCACTACACTCCTTAAGGCCCTACCATTCACCATGAAACTCCTATCTTGATTTGATCTTCCTGAATTCAATTTTTGCTGCTCTGGGTTATGCAAGAACAAAGGTCAAGATGTTATTAAGTAAGGTAGCTGTGTGTGTAGACCCTTCTCTGCACAGAGGGCTACATATATGCACACATACAGACAGGCATATATTCTATCATTCTAATTTTAGTAATGATTTTAAAATATCACATATACATCATCACATGACAGCGAGTAATCAGTGAGAGAACAAAGTGCTTAACTTGACAAAACTGAAAATTAACATGCTTCATGTATCTTGCTGGAATTGTTTTTCATAAATGTTATCATCATTGACTATGGATTCTTGAAGTGACCTATAATGTGGTTGGTTGTGAGTCAATGAGTTGGACTGACTAACACTGAGAGTTAAAGAGGTATCATCTACCGAACGTGCTAAGTAATTGGGAAGTTGCATATTTAAATTGGTAGTGTCTACTTACACATGAAGTAAGATTGAGAACTCTTGTTTCAATAACAAACTAAAATGTGAAAAGTGAATTAAATTGTACTAATTAGTCTGTTGTAATTTTGTTTAATTAGCCCTGAAATCACCAAAGACTTTTCAATTTCTGTTTTTGACTCGGCAGTTCTTGTGGTTGGATGAATCTGTGTCCTGAGTGTTTCATGGTTTGCTTTCCTTCCACCAAATTAATTGGATTGTGTACTGACATCACTATCAATATGTTTCAAGGTCGTTCCCTATCCCTGAAGAGTTCAAAGCTAATTCCTCTCCCCATGACAAATTACACCAACACTTGTTGTCTAAGTAATATTATTAAAATAAAAATAACTAAATTTAAGAATTCTTTGTGAATATTGTTAATTCCATCATCAACACACCTTTTTGAAGCTCTTATTTGGATACTTTTTTTATACATTCATGTGACGTGGGCATTGCTGGCTGGCAAAATTTATTGCCCATCCTGAGTTGCTCTTGCGATGATGAGCTTCCTTCTTAACCACTGAGGAGTCTTAGCCTGCTGTGTGCCCACTTCTCTGTACATGCTAAGCATAACATGGCCACCTCACCAATAATCCCCAGTGTTCCAGACACTCCTTCAGCTCTGAAACCTCAGGCTCCTGGAGCTGCAGCTGGAGACACCTTCTGTACATATGCTGATGATTCCAGGCAATGGAAACATTCCCAGGAAAAGTTCCCAGCTTTCACGTAGAATAGGAAGAACATACCACAACTTTGAGCACTCTTACTATCACTTACCCCTTTTAAATTAAACCTCCTGGAGATGCTTACTATCAAATATTATCAATTTTTCTAGGGCTCTCATTCCCTTGTACTTGTTTCAATAGAATATAGTCATTGCAAACTCTAAACTACAAGAAAGATATTACAGATTATAATGTAACTGTCAAGTCTCCCTACACTGAGCAGTTTTATATTTTGTCATATAGCTGACGTCTGAGCTACAATTTGATGTTACACTCTGAACTAACATTGTGTACCAAGGTCAATCCCATGGATTTACCCCACAACATCCGGCAGTGCAGTGGATTTGCTTAATCCACATGCTTATCCCAGATTGGCACAAACGTCTAGAAATGGTAATGGGGTGGGAATCTTGGAATTGGGTCAAACCCTCCACTTTCCCAAGACCTCAGTACTGTCTCAGTCCAGCCCCATGAAAATCAGGAAACTTGTCATCCCAATTGATGGCAATAATTCCATTGTCTAGCCTATCCCTTCAATATCCTCAATACCTAAATCAAATTGCTCCTTAATCTTAAAGATTCATGTAATAGTTTGCACAATGTCTCCTTTTACTTTAGTCCTTGGAGTTCAGGTATAATTCTGGAAAATCTACTCTGCTGTCCCTCCAAGAGCAATATATCTTTCATGAAGCGATGTCTAAAACTGCTCGTATGATCCAGGTGTGATCTAACCTTATCACTGTAGCATGGTTTCTAGCCCTTTGTATTTTAGTCCATTAGCTAAAAAGCCCAACATTCCATTAACCTTTGGATTATTTTATGCGCCTGTACTTAATGATTTATGATTTAATAGTTTTTGTAAATGGTCACTCAAATCTCTTTGGATTGCAACTGTTTCTAGCTTTTCAACAACATTTGACAATATAAATTCATTACTACCATAATTTTATCCATTTAATGTTATGCTTCCATACACACTGCTTCCAATACCATTTTTCTTTGTAGCTTCAGCAAATTTGGATATGTGGCTTTCTATCCTATTATCCAAGTTGTTAATAAATGTGAATTGTTGAAGCTTTGATACATCCTTATGGGTGCCACTCAACTCACCTGCCAATTAGAGTACCTAATCATTTTCCTTAGTCTCTGTACCCTTCTGTTCAGCACATTTACAAACCAAATCATAGTTTGCCTTCAATTTCATGGGCTTCAATATTAGCTAATCATATTTTATGGGGTCTTCATATAATGTCTTCATTAAACCCATATTAATAAACACCTTTGACTTGTCTACTACTTTCGTTGCCTGTTTAAAAAAATTCATTGATTTTTCGAACATGACTTCCTTTTATAAATTTCTGCAGGTTCTCTCTGATCAGTTGAACAATTTTCAAGGTGATGCGGCATTCAGACTTTAGTATACTCTAGTAATGACAAACAACAACTTTCATTAATATATAAACTTTTATGTAAAACAGTCCATGGTGCTATACAGGAGGTATGGAAAAATATTTTTGATGCATGATGTTTCAAGTGAACCTTCAGATACCAAAAGCCTAATTCAAGGTGTCTTTAAGGAGGCATCTTAAAGCTGGAAAGAAAGGGAGATCAAACACAGGCAACTGGAAATATGGCCTTCTGCATTGAACTGATTGAAACTGGAAATGACTAAGTGGCAAGGTTTGCAGGAGTGATCTAGGAGATGTTGCAGGACAAAGAGATTACTGGAAAATCAAAGTGGGAAGTTAATTCAATTATTTGAAAATAAGCAGGAAAATTTTTAAATTGGCTCCTTTCCAAACAACACCTCAATGTCAATCAGCGAGCTTATGGGAAATGGATGAATGGGACTTAGTGCAATTTTGCATACAACAAGAACAGAATTCTGAATGACATCAAATTTGTGAATACCAGCCAGGAAGGCTTTGAAAAGATAAAATCGAGAGGTAACAGCACCATGGATCTAGCATTATATAAATGTATGTATAAACGTTTATATTTATGCAAGTAGTCTATAATTCCCTGGTTTTAATTTCTGAGTTTTCTTAAACAGCAGGATGACATCAGCAATTTTTTAGAATGCAAATCAAGAGAACTGTGGCAAATTAGGATTAGAATATCTGCAATATTAGAATATCTGCAATGTTATCATGTAAACTTTTGAAAAAAATCTCCTTTTAGGATATTAACTGGCTCTGTATTGTCTATTTTTGACTATTTCAGTAACTTTATCCATCACAGGTAAATATTCTGTGCCTCGTTGCCTTATCTAATTTTAATAGCCATGATGTGGTTCTCCTTTTCAAACACCATATTAAACTCAATCATATTATGATCACTATTAGATAAGTGGTCACACACTGTTACACTGTTAACTAAATCTCACTCAATGTTCATTAATAAATCTAATAGAGCCAGTTGTTCAGGCACTTATGGCATAGTGGTAGTATCCTTCCTGTGTACCAGAAGGCTCTGGTTCACATTCCATCCCGCTCCAGAGGTGTAACATAATAACTCTGACCAGATTGATTAGAGAAAATATCTAGATCCTGCTCTCTCTTATTCTAAGTACACACTGCTTCAGAAAACTATCCTGAACATATTCAAGAACTCTCATACCTTGGTAAGATGATCTTATCTACTTATCCCAAATTATTTGAAAGTTCAATTTTCATCTAAAATCAGGGTAGCTTTGCTGTATGTTTGTCTACTTACCCCACTCATACATCAGATCACATCATAGGGAACCTATATGTAACTCCCACTACCGCCATAAATACATTTCTAGTTCTTAAATCTATCCTTAAAGTCTTCACTGCCTGTTTATCTTAACTGATATTTTTCCTAATAATTGAAGTGATCTCAGTCTTCACTGTGGGTACTCCTCACCTTTACCATTTTCCTGGCCATTACCGTAAATCTTGTAACCCT
Source organism: Chiloscyllium plagiosum (assembly GCF_037043375.1). Taxonomy (NCBI): domain Eukaryota; kingdom Metazoa; phylum Chordata; class Chondrichthyes; order Orectolobiformes; family Hemiscylliidae; genus Chiloscyllium; species Chiloscyllium plagiosum. Next base: position 2,317,091 of record NW_028270177.1, on the reverse strand, counting down.
GCTATGGTCAGATTCCAATTCTGACTGTTTGAACTCCTCCAAATTGAATTTGCACCTGTAATTAATTTGATTTGTTACTTCATACTGTGTTCGCTAAAATAGAAATACACTATGTTTGTACAAAGAGCACTTACTTGGTCTAAAAGGCCAAATGTGTTTTTCTGCTGTGATATGTTACTTGCAAATTTCTTGTTGCTTTCCCCTGGTTTAATGACTTATTCACCTTTTAGATTTTGTGTACCTTTAGTACCTAAGGCATAATCTCTGACCCTTGCTCTGTCCCATCCCTTTTGTTTGTGATTAGCTATATTACATTTTCCTCCTAAATCTTCCTTCCCATTTACTAACTTAACATTCGAATGACTGTCATGTTTATTCTTTCTGCTGGTGCCCTGAGATCAACCCAATTCTGGAGGTGCCCATCCCAACAGTATACTTCATTCCTGTCCCAGTACTGGTGCTAATATCCCAAGAAATGAAACCTTCATCCTCACAAAACACTGTCATCTTCATGTTCATCTCCCTAATCTGACTCTATTCAGCAATTTTTACATTGTTTAGTAATCCACTGGTTATAACCCTTGGAATCCTACTCTTTCATTTAGTTACAAGATCTTGGTACTTTCCAAACTAGACTTTTTGCCTTCTCTTCAGGAAGGCAAATGAGATTTTGGCATTTATTGCCAGAGGAATAGGGAAGTAGGAAAATGTGCAACTGTACAAAGCATTAGTGAGACCACACAAGGCATATTGCATATAATTTTGGTTCTCTTACTTGAGAGATGGTGTAATTTTATTGGATGCATTTCAGAGGAGATTCTGGATTGATTCTGTAGGTGGGGGATTTGTCATACGAAGAGAGATTGAACAGTTTAGGCCTGTACTCTGTAGAGTTTGGAAGAATAAGAGAAGGTCTAATTGAGGTATATACAATGCTAAAATGAATTGACAATGTAGATATCGACAGGATGTTTCCTTATGTAGGGCCACTAGAATAAGAAGTCATAGTTTTAGGAAAAGGGGTAGCAGATTTAAAACACAGATTGTTCATTAGTATGTGCTGGTTCCCACATGGATCATACTAGCTAGATCTTCCTCCTTCCTGTTGACTATATCTTCAGGCTGATTTGAAGATCAGCAGATCTAGCATCATTCATGGAGAGAAAAATAGAGTTAACACCTCGAATCCAGTGACCCTTCTTCAGAACAAATTGAAATCCCAGCATCTATCATGCTATGCTTCTGCTCCTCCATTTTCACATCCTCCCTTTGAATAGCCTCCTGTTCCAAAGTCCACGGCCTGCAACTTTGCTGATCATCTAACAGCCTTATCCTCAGATATGGTGAACACATTGTGTCTGTGGGATAGGACTGGTTTCTCAGGATCCTTGCTCTCTGCCTCATTCGGGTTCTCTTGATTGGTATATATTGATCACATGAACTCCACTCTCATCCTGCATCTCGCTGCAAGTACTGCCCTGAGATCTGGGTTAAGCTTCCAGACACTGCGTTTTTTAATGTATTTTTTGTATATTTGATTTCTTTATTCATCAGTTTCTCTTTCTATTCAGCTTGCCAGCCAGGTTACTGGGGCCCCAACTGTATCCATATATGTAACTGCCATAATGGAGCAGTGTGCAGTCCTTATGGTGGAGAATGTCGATGTACACAGGGCTGGACTGGCTTGTATTGCACACAGAGTGAGTAACAGTTCCAGTTGAAGCCTTATGCAAACCAAAGCCAACATGTGAAGGGTTTGCCATCTTGTGGTGCAACAAAGTAACACAGTAGAGCATTCAATGCTAAAATAATTATTCCATAATACATTTAAATATTTCTAATGCTAGATCAGCCAATTTTATGACAACAAGGATTTTATTGATGCAAATCAATAAATCTCTATGCAACAACTGTTGCACGTTCTGAGGCACATTCTGAGGTTTCCAGACACCAGCGTCAAAATCAGTCTCCAATTTGAAAATCAGGAATGACATTTTTCATTGTAATTGATGATTTGTTGAAATCACAAGAATATGTGATTTGGAAACTTGGCCTCCTGAGAATGGGATTTCATTAATTTCAAAGTAAAACAGAAGCCAATCTGAGGCAAAAATGCTATAGAAGCCTTCATACAGAGCCCAAGTGGGCGAATAAAAACAGCAAATGCTGGCGATCATAGAGGATCAGACAGCATCCATAGAGACAGCAAGCTAACATTTTGAGTCTAGATGACTCTCCATCAGAGATCCCATCATCTGCAGTAATTTGTTGCTACTAAGTGGGAGATTGGCAGCTCCATGTGAGGACTGGGGCATAAATGTTTGCTCCTTCCTCTTGCTGTCACTCTCTGCTCCTATTCCTCCCTGTCACTCTCTGGTCTTACTCCTCCCTGTCATTCTCTGCTCCTTCCCCTTGCTGTCACTCTCTGCTCCTATTCCTCCCTGTCACTCTCTGGTTTTACTCCTCCCTGTCACTCTCTGCTCCTTCCCCTTGCTGTCACTCTCTGCTCCTATTCCTCCCTGTCACTCTCTGGTCTTACTCCTCTCTGTCATTCTCTGCTCCTTCCCCTTCATATCACTCTCTGCTCCTACTGTTCCCTGTCACTGTCAGCTGTAAAACAGTGAGTTGCTTCAATGGCCAAAGTTTAAAGAATTTTCCAGCTGTCTGTGGTTCTCAGACTCTGGCCCGTTCTTACTTATTTATTCTCATATTGGAAAGTAATGATAAAAAAATTAATAGCATTATGTAAAACTTTTCTAACAGAGTATTTACATTCCAGGGTGCCCAATGGGCTTCTATGGAAAAGATTGCATTCAACTCTGCAAATGCCAAAATGGAGCAGACTGTGACTATGTGACAGGAGAATGCATGTGTCGCACAGGATTCACTGGGAAACACTGCGAGCAGAGTGAGTGAGATAGCACAAGCACACACACATTCTTTTCACATTGCATGAAGTAGAGAACATCACCAGCCAACACATATTTCACGAAGCCGTAACAACTCCAACTCCAGTTTAAGGAGAGGCAATGGCCTAATGGTGCTATCACTAGGTAATTAGTCTAGAGACCCAGGTAATGTTCTGGGGACCAAGGTTTAAATCTTACCAGATGATGGAATTTGAATTCAATAAAGGTATGGATTTATGAGCCATGACACTTATTGATTGTCATAACAATCCATTTGGTCCAGGAAACAGCTGTCCTTCCCTGATCTGGCCTACATGTGACTCCACACCCACAGCACTGGTTTGACTCTTAACTACCCTCCAGGCAATGAGGACAATAAATGCTGGCTGAGCCAGTGACACCCACATCCATGAGTATTTTTAAAAATCATTTATTTGACATCTGTTGCATTCATGCGATGTCCCAGTGTACATTTGATATGTCTATGTTAACCTGAAATAATCATGCTATATTTCCTGAGATATCATCTCATGTAATAGCCACCATGCATTTGCGTTCTGTTGTCTCAAGAAAACAAATGGAGAATCTTTGTAATTATAATCTATGCAGGGTATAATGAAGCCTTAAAGAGAGATCTTCTCCCTTGGCATTCATAACAAGGGTATATGGTGAGAAATTTCTATACGTTTGTTATAATGAAAGGAAACTCAGAGAATCTAGGTGGGTGTAATTATTCAAAAACAATCCTAGGGTGCCACAGGAGCACCATGCAGTAAATCTTTCCTTTTGGAATAATACTGTTTCTCAGGGACAAAGAGGAACTGAAGCTTCACACATTGTGTAAAGCTATTCCCTCTCTAGTAACCCAGTTGTAATTCTGAATTCATAATCATACAGCATAGAAACGGGCCCTTTGGCCCACCATGTTTACACCAACCAACAAGCTCCCAACTACACTAATCTCATTTATGTAAACTTGGTCCATCACTTACTATACCTTGGCATTTTAAGTTCACATCCAGATACTTCTTAAATGTTGTAAGAGCACATGCATCCACCATCTTCTCAGGAAGCATGTTTCATATTTCAACTGCCCTCTGAATGAAAACATTTTTCCCTGGATCTCTTCTGAAGCATTTATTCCTCACCTTCAACCTATACCCTCTGGTCTTAAATCAGTCTGCAGTGGGGAAAATCTACCCTGCCTATGCCTTTCAAAATTTTGTATACCTCAGTTAGATTCCCGTTCAGTTTCCTCTGATCCAAGGAAAATAAACCCAGCCTATCCAATCTCTCCTCATGATATAATTTTCATCCTGGGCAACATCCTGGTAAATCTTCTCTGCACCCCTCCAGTACAATGACATCCTTCTAATAATGTGATGACTAGAACTGCAAACAGTATTCCTTATGTCGCCTAACCTATGTTCTACTGAGCTGTAACAAAACCTCCTTGCTCCTACATTCAATACCCTGGCTAATGAAAATAACTATCAGATAATTTTTGATTATGTTCGGCATGGACTGGTTGTACCAAAGAGTTTGTTTATGTGCTGTATGTCTTTATGACTATATGCCTTCTTCACTTTTCTGTCTATCTGTGCTGACACCTCCACGATCTGTGGACTTGTACACCAAGATCCATTGGTTTCTCAGTACTCCATAGGGACTTATTATTCATTTTGGACCTCTCAAAGCACATTACTTCGCATTTATCAGGATTAAATTCCATTTGCCATTGCTCTGCCCAATTTACCAGCTGATCAATATCAGACAATAGCCTGAGACCATACTCCTCACTATCAACAATGCCATCAATATTCATGTCATCTGCAAACTGACAAAGTATAGCTTCTATCTTCACATCCAAGTTGTTAACATACATAACCAAACAGCACTGATCCTTGTGGTACTCCACTGATCACAGGCTTTCATACATTAAAAACAACCGTCCACCATCACCCAATTCACAAGCCAATTTTAGATCCACTTTGCCAACTTGCCTTGAATCCCAGGGCTCTTACCTTTTGGAGCATCCCTCCACATGGGACTTCATTAAAGGCTTGTCTTAAGTCCATTATACCTCATCAGTTGCTTTACGTCATCACTATATTTAGGCAGCTTTTCAAAAATGCAGTAAAATTATTCAGACAGTATCTCCACCTAAGAATTCCTTGCTAACTAGCTATGATCAATCTTTGCCTTTTCAAGTATTGATTAATCCTACTTCTCAGAATTTTTTTCCAATAATTTCCTTACCACTGACATCAGTGGTCAATTGTCGTAGATCCACGTATAAAAAGCTATGTTTATTTTTCAGCAAAAAGCTACAGTTGCAGCATTAAGAACTTGTCACATCTGAGGTAGTTTCTGTGCTGATCATGACACAGACAAAATTATGGAAACAAAATTCAGTCCATTAAATCCAACTCCGCTCAAACAGAAAACTAGAATAGACATTTGTCTTAAGAGCCTATATCCTTTGATTGTAGCATTCACTGAAAAGTTCTTGTCTCTTTAACTGAACCTATGGAACCTTCTTGGTGAAGCAAATCCCATCTCTGTCAGATTATTTCATGTTACACACATTGTGTCTGGTTTCCTGAGCAATAGGAAATGTTCTTCCTCTACAGCATCTTTTTGACAGACTTCCACAAAACAGTGAGACATAGTGATTTTGCTGTGGTTATTGCGAACACAAGAAAATCGTCCATTTCCTCACAGACCAGGTTAGTTCAAAATCAAGTCATTAATATGCAAATAAAGAGAATGTTCGGTCTTCTGGGAAACTGGGAATAAGACTCAACATTGTATGCATCGACCCATTTTCTCTGTTTTCTTCCTACAGCCTTAAGGCAGGACATAAAACAGTATTACAGCAGTATTCTGCAAATTACTTGACAGCAGTAATACACAGATTAGTTGTAGATCCAGCTTTAAAAGTAGCTGCACTCAGGAGTCTTGATTTTCCACTGGGGTTATGTGATCCTAAGCATAATTTCTGCAAATTTGTGTAGGATATTTTCAGAAGCGTAGTTCATAATGAGCTAACCTGCTAACTCCTTGTTCATAATGAACTAACCTGCTAATTCCTCATTCGCACTCTACTCTGAAAGCAGTGGAGAATATACAACATGTCACCCGTTTATGGAAAGATGTGTGCTGTACGCTGTGGATATGTATTATATCATTGGCTAGCACTGTTACTTCACAGCACCAGGGACCAGGTTCAATTCCTGCCTCCTGTCTGTGTGGAGTTTGCATATTCTCCCTGTGTCTGCATGGGTTTCCTCCCAAAATCCGAAGATGTGCAGGTTAGGTGAATTAGTCATGCTAAATTGCCCATTGTGTTAGGTGCATTAGTCAGGGGTAAATATAGGCTAGTGTCTGGGTGGGTTACTCTTCGGAGGGTTGGTATGGACTTGTTGGTTCAAATGGCCTGTTTCTATACTGTAGGGAATCTAATCTAATCCATATCAAAATGTTGAATGTACATCATTCAAAAGATTTTGATATTTACATCATGTTTGGTGGAAACTTTCCAACATTGTTGTAGTTAGAGTAGGGAATGTTTTAATATTGAAGCATAAGAAAACACATGCGATTGGTTCCATAGGTTCAGTTAAATAGATAAGGACTTTTCAATGAATGTGGCAACCAAAGGATATACTCTGTCAAGACAAATGTCTATTCTAGTTTTATATTTAGTTTTCCATAGAATGTGGGTCATCGGCTAGGTCAGCATTTATTACTCATCCATAACTCCCCTTGAGAAGATGATGGTGAGCCACCTTTTTGAACAATTGCACTCATGGAGTTTGATTACACCCACAACGCAGTTAGGAAGGCATTCCAGAAGTTTGACCCAGCAACATTGAAGGAGTGGTGAAATAGTCAGGAAGGTGTGTGGCTTGGAGGAAACTTGCAAGTAGTCATAATTCTATGCATCTGTAATCTTTGACATTCTAAGTGTCCTTCTCTACTTGGAGACAGTCATTTGCTAGCAATTGTGCTGCACGAATGTTACTTGCAATTTCCCAAACCTCAGTACTGACCAAATCTTGTTGCTTATGCACATTGTGAGATCATCAGCAAACATTCCTCACATTTGATGTGATGTAGGTGGTTTGTTAATGCACTCAGCACTTCTGGCTGAAGATGGATGCAATACTTTAGCCTTTATAAATGCAAGTCTTTTTATAGTAATATTTATACATAGCTAGTTTCACATTAACAACATAGTATATATTACTTCAGCCTTCTCTTTTGCACAGATATTCATTGCTCCTCCATGATTGAGAATGGAGTGTTCATGGAGACCCCTCCTCCAATTTAATTGGCCACTGTCCATGACTAGATGTGACCAGATTGAAGAGCTTAGATCTGAACAAATCATTTGCAGGATCACCTAGCTCAATGTGTCATATGCTGCTTCGACTGTTGGGCATGCAAATAGTCCTGTATTGTAGATTCCAACCTCGAATGATTGTCTGTGTGGAGTTTGCATGTTCTCACCATGTCTGAGTGGCTTTCCTCCAGGTGCTCCGGTTTCCTCCTACAGTCCAAAAATGTGAAAGTGAGATGGATTAGCCATGCTGAATTGCTATAGTGTTCATGGTAAATGCAGATTTAAAGGGATAGGATAGGTGGTGCACATGGGTGGGATGTTCTTAGGAGGGTTGGTGTGGGCGGCACGGTGGCACAGTGGTTAGCACTGCTGCCTCACAGCGCTAGAGACCCGGGTTCAATTCCCGCCTCAGGCGACTGACTGTGTGGAATTTGCACGTTCTCCCCGTGTCTGCGTGGGTTTCCTCCGGGTGCTCCGGTTTCCTCCCATGTGCAGGTCAGGTGAATTGGCCATGCTAAATTGCCCATAGTGTTAGGTAAGGGGTAAATGTAGGGGTATGGGTGGGTTGCACTTCGGCGGGTCGGTGTGGACTTGTTGGGCCGAAGGGCCGGTTTCCACTCTGTAAGTAATCTAAAAAAAAATTCAATGGGCCAAATACCCTACTACCACACTTGAAGGATTCTATGACACCTCACTGAAAGTTATGCCTTCTGCAGCATCTGAAATGCCTTGCTACCATTGAAATCCGATTGATCCCCTGCATTGATGGTCACGATAGGGTCGGGGTGAGCTCATGACATGAGGTTACAGATTGTGGTTAAATATAGTTCTGCTGCTGATGGCCCACAGCATCTCCTGGATGTCCTATTTTGGACTGCTGGATCTGTTCAAAATCACAAGACTATCAGTGTAATCAGGCTTACTGACATAACCAGAAAGGGAATTCAGAGCTAATAACTGTGTCTCCATTGGCAGCGCATTCACTTCAAAGTCACATTATTACAGGTTCGTATCACAGGTTCAAGTCCCACTTCAGGGCTTGAGCACAAACATTGAGGCTGATGTTCCAATGTAGTATTGAAAGAGTCCTGCATGATCATTCATGCTATATTTTGAATAAGACATGAAACTGAGTTTCTACATGCCAGCACAGGTAGGTATAAAAGATGTAACATTACTTGACCAACAGTTGTGGGTTCTTCTTAATATTAAGGCCAATATTTATCTCTCAACCAATAGCTCAAAAGAAGCAACTTATAATATCATTATTGCATTGCTGTTTGTGGAAGCTCACTGCTCATGTTAGCCACTGTGTTTCCTACATTATATTTCAAAAGTGCTTCATTGTGTGTTAAGCATTTTGAGACATCCAGTGGTCTTGTATAGAACTATATAAATGCAAGTCTTCTTATAGTAATATTTATACATAGCCAGTTTCACATTAACAACATAGTTTATATTGATTGAGACAATCAAATGTTAAAAGCAGGAAGTTCATAAAAAAGGAAGTGGTCTGGGCTTTTAATATATTATGTACATGTGTAAATAAATATATTCAAGCAAAAGTTACGATTTTGGCAAAGAAGGACAAACTAGGCAATTGTTGATGCTCCATTTTGCAGATGGAGAGTCAAAACAACATCATTTTCGGGTGAAACAAGGTTAGAGATCAGGGAAAAATGTTGGACAAAAATATGTAAACATAATGCATTCCCTACTTTAAACTTTTAGGGACAAGTTTTCAATATAATTGAGGTGTAAAATTTTATTATGCATATACAAAAATAAAGAAAACTTCTATGATCTTGTGAATTACATCTACACACTCTGATACAATTTTTATCCTCTAACTCCCTTTCACCTGAAAACTAAATTTAGGCTTTGAATAGCTGCACCAAGATGGGTGCTCGACGAGCTTATAATTACACACTTCACTGTAATGAGCAAGAAAAGGATATACAGGCTGTTTTCAATACAAGTGAGGATATGGAAAATTATAATGGGAAGAGTTGACAGGGCATGCACAGATGTAGGAATGCTAATATGTTCTGGATATGTACAATGTACATCTAAACAGCCACCTTCATACAGTAACTTATGACATAAGACAAAACAAATAAACAAATAGATCATAGTCGATAGAGTTTTTCAAAAAAGAGCTCCTAAGAAAGTTCACTCTTCCAAAAAGATGAATACTGTGTCATAACTGCCATAAACCTTGACGTTACTGGATTCATTAGAGTATAGAAGGGACTGTGTGAATCCTAAAATTTCTTTGTCAATGCTTTATAGAGTGTCCTCCTGGTACATTTGGCTATGGTTGTCAACAGCTATGTGAGTGCATGAATAATGGCACCTGTGATCACGTGACTGGGACCTGCTACTGCACATCTGGATTCAAAGGCATCCGGTGTGACCAAGGTATGTGATGCTTGTAGAGATATTTATAATCAATCTGTATCAAGGATGTTATTACACATACCGCTGGAGGAAATGGGATTTGATCCCAGGCCTCTTGGGCCAGAGTTAGAGACATAACCACTATGCCACAAGAGCCCCATTAAAGAAAAGGCTCATGCTCCTTATGAGGTGACTATAGCCAAAGCCAGACCAGAAGCTGGGATATTCAGGAAGTCTTGATCCAAACCATTAGGAATTCCCATGTATCAATTCTTTTAAATAAAATCTCATTGAGGCGGAAATACAAAGATTGGAATTTGCCTTTGTACAGATTCAATGCCAGTCACAATTTAAAAGTATCCTGCTGTAAAGCGTCAGAATTTGGGAATGATTTACTGAAAACTGCGGAGGCTTTTGGGTCAAGTGGGGTTTTATAGTTTGGATCCATCAAAGAGGAGGGCTTTTTTTCACTGATTTTTCACTCTCTCCCTCTTCTCCTGAAGCTATTATGAAGCCATAAAATTCAACATTCAATGTGACGGGCAGTAGTTAAACTCCAAACACTAAGAGATATACCATGAGTGGCTGATTCACAGACCACAGTTTTTGTGTGTGAGGTATTGCCTGGGAATTCCTTTTGGCAGAACGCCAGTAAAGCTCCATTCAGGGGGCTGTTTTCACATAATTGAATCAGGCTTCCTTCTTTGGAGAGGTTACTTCCTGGAGGTGCTGCAAAGAATAGAAACTGATGAATATTCCAGCATTTTCCACCTGTTTTATACCAGCAGGTAATGATTACTCAAGTGGGTGTCCAGTATATGGTGACATCTTCTGTGAATATTGCATTCGCATGGAAGAGGTAGCATGTAGCTGCTCACTGAATATTATTGGGAGGAAGATTCAAAGCAGAAAGTGGTTGGAGTATTCTGCTTCTGTAGGTGCTGAGTTTGGAGAGAGGTGAGGAATTTAATAGATGGGCCAGTGGCATTCTCAAACTATGATACCTTCTCATCTACAGCAAAATTAAATTTTAGTGGGAAGGCTTCTGGTCACCACCAACTGAAAATCTTTAAGTGGCCATTTCACCGCCTCAGTCTGCCACTGCTCCAAGCAGGCTAGGGCTATGCAGTATGCTCAATGGGTCAAACAGTGTTAGCAACTTGTCACTTTGGGTGATATACCTGATCAAGGGTCTTGACTTAACACAAGCTTAGTGGGAACTCACCCTTGAGTTTGCACTCAGTACGCCATCTAACACTGCTGAGCAGCAGCTGCCACAGTGATCAGTAGAAGCTCCCATTGGAGGGACCTTTTCCTGGGAGACTGGATTCCAGGAGGTGACCTGCTGATGATCTTGCCACCACCAGATTGATGTGTGGCACAGTAGACCTTCTCTGGAAGAAGTATCATGAGTCTTTCATCAGGTTTCCAGCTGGCTAATAACATCCCACTGCCTCATCAAGATTTCACCCAATAATGCATTCTCACAAAGAGATGATTAATAATGTAGGATGAATTGACCATATAAGTGATATCTATGTCCTGACAACTTGCTGAACAGTAGTTAAAAATCACACAAATCCAGGATATAGTCCAACAGGTTTAATTGGAAGCACACTAGCTTTTGGAGCACCGCTCGTTCATCAGGTGATAGTGGACTATCACTATCACATGGGAATTCCTAATGGTTTGGATCAAGACTTCCTGAATATCCCAGCTTCTGGTCTGGCTTTGGCCATAGTCACTGGCACAGTGGTTAGCCAGAGACCCGGGTTCAATTCCCGCCTCAGGTGACTGACTGTGTGGAGTTTGCACATTCTCCCTGTGTCTGCGTGGGTTTCCTCCGGATGCACTGGTTTCCTCCCACAGTCCAAAGATGTGCAGGTCAGGTGAATTGGCCGTGCTAAATTGCCCGTAGTGTTCGGTGAAGGGGTAAATGTATGGGTGGGTTGCGCTTTGGTGGGTCAGTGTGGACTTGTTGGGCCGAAGGGCCTATTTCCACACTGTAATTAATCTAATTAAACCTGTTGGACTATAACCTGGTGTTGTGTGATTTTTAACTTTGTACATCCCAGTCCAACACCGACACCTCCAAATCATGCTCAACAGTAGCATCACTCGCTACTGACAGTGTGGAGAACTGCATGAAAAATCAAATTCCCTCAAGTTGATCCCACTTTGCTCAGTTCAAATAATTTTGGACAATGCAATTAGGAAAATGTAGGCACAGCATACTATCTGGTTTAGAGTTTCTTCATTTGAGGAAGTTGTTTGTAGGTTGTGCAATACATAGAAAATCTGATGTTGCCGTCTGCTGGCTAGTTGAGATAATACAGTATGTTGTAATGCATGACACTCAGTCTCCTGTATTTGTTTTCAGATTCTCTTTTAGTATGGAATTTAGCTTGTAATTTAAAAATATCTTTATTAATAAAACATTAATACCTGCCACACTTATTTGGAATCCTTACATAGATAAAGTTAAGGGAAGCATTTATGTGCAGCATTTATAAGCTAATAATGTCACTGAACTGGTATTCTAGAGCCCCTGGCTAACGGATGTCACCATGGAAGGTGGTGAAATTTGAATTCAGTACAAAAAAAACAAGATTAATGGTGACCATGTAACCATTGTCAATAATTGTAAAACAAAATCCAGTTCATTAATGCCCTTTTGGGATTCCAGGGATTTAGGTCCTCAACTCAGCTGACACGTCAATATTACACTGAGAGAATGCTGCTGTGCTGGAGGGTGCCATCTTCTAGTGAAGGAAATTTATTCTCCTCCAGCTGTTCTGACTTACATCTGACCTCAAATGCACAGCAGTGTGATTGACTCCTGACTGCCCTATGGGCAATTAAGAACGGGCAATAATTGCTGATCTAACTGGCAAAACCTACATCCCATAAACAAATGAAAATATGAGAGGGAAAGGAATAGAGGATAATCTGGTAAAGTGAGATGAAGAATAGGGTGAGGAAGCATGATTACAGCCATTGTCAAACTGAATTTTTGATTCTGTGCTTTAAGCTCCATGTAATTGTGTGCATTGTTATACAATTCAAAGTCACATTTGTTCTTCATCTAATAAATCTGCTTTCTTTTCCAGCTGCTCTACTGATGGATGAACTAAACCCCTACACAAGGATCAGTCCAGCACTAGCATCAGACAGGCACTCCATTGGAGCCATATCTGGGATCATTATTCTTCTCTTGATAATAGTTGTACTACTGGTTCTGTTCATCTGGTACAAATGGAAAAAGAAAGAGAAAGGACACGACATGCCCAGCGTATCATACACTCCTGCCATGCGGATAACTAATACAGACTATTCTCTCTCTGGTAAGATCAGCTTCAGTGCAACAGAGGGAAATCAAACTGTTGCACTGGTTTCTAAGGCTGAATAAATGTAGTAGAATATATATTGAGTTACTGTCCATGGTATTGCATCCAAATCCATTCAATGGTTCTTGTACCGGGTTAATGAATGTACAATGCCCAAAATCTGTACACAACTTGAAACCTAGGAGAGATGGGAATACTGGTCAGCATTGCAATATGGAGCAAGAAATTAAGCATGGTTGAGGGAGGAGAGGAACAAAAGATGTGTGTCAAATCTCAGTTTCAGCCATTTGGGGGTGATTCAAGAAATGGGTCAGCTGGACCTATGGCTCATTAATCAGCAACATATTAAAAATTCATTCATTTTTACTTGCAATTCTCACCAGGCACTATTAAAATAATGAATGAAATAATACGTGAAAATAGTTTGTTGTTAGGATTAGTGCCAGCTTTTCTCTGTTGTAGCAGTCTCTCATTCAACCAGAGATCATAGGGTCAAGCCTGATTCCAGGAAGTTAAGTCCACAATTCAGCTAACATTTCAATCTTAGATCAAGAAATTGTTGCTCTGCTACAGAGCCCGATCTTTGTCATAAGACAGTAAGCCAATGTCTGTTCAAATAATGTCAAAGATCTCATTGCATTATTTCAGTAAGAGCGGAGATCTCTCCCAATGTGCTGGTCAGCTTTTCCTCAAACAACACCACTAAAATAGTTCATGTGATGATTTATTGCAAAGGTGTTTGTGGGAACTTGCTGTGTAAACCTCTGCCAAGTCTGTGTACAAAACAACAGTAGGTATATTCAATAATTGTTATTTGAATAAGGATGGCTTATAATTATAAGTTCTTTTTAATGTAATTTTGAATTATGGTGATTTAGGAAGAATAGATTATGAAATAGACAGGAAATAAAGGTGAATGTGTGGCCAGGCCAAAGTGAATTGCATGCCAGTATGTTTTCCACAGTCAAATTAATGCTGATGACTCTTTTAACCTTGATCACCTTGGTAATACCAGTCACCAGCATTTTTAATGCTTAGTATATTCATACTTAATGTAGCAAAATAGAAATAATTCACAAAGAAACGTAGAACATTACAGCGCAGTACAGGCCCTTCAGCCCTCGATGTTGTGCCAACCTGTGAAATTAATCTGATGCCCATCTAACCTACACCATTCCATTATTATCCATATGTATGTCCAATTCCCATTTAAATGCCCTTAATGTCGGCGAGTCTACTACTGTTGCAGGCAGGCTGTTCCACATCCCTACTACTCTCTGAGTAAAGAAACCACCCCTGATATCTGTCCTAAATCTATCACCCCTCAATTTAAAGCTATGTCCCATCGTGTTAGCCTTCACCATCTGAAGAAAAAGGCTCTCACTGTCCACCCTGTCTAACCCTCTGATTATCTTACACGCCTCGATTAAGTCACCTCTCAACCTTCTTCTCTCCAACGAAGAAAGTCTCAGTTCCCTCAGCCTTTCCTCATAAGACCTTCCTTCCATACCAGACAACATCCTAGTAAATCTCCTCTGAACCCTTTCCAAAGCTTCCACATCCTTCCTATAATGCGGTGACCAGAATTGTATGCAATACTCCAGGTGCGGCCTTACCAGTGTCTTGTACAGCTGAAGCATGACCTCGTGACTCGGAAACTCAATCCCCCTACCAATAAACACCAACATACCATATGCCTTCTTAACAACCCTATCAACCCAGGAGGCAACTTTCAGAGGTTTATGCATCTGAACACCGAGGTCTCTCTGTTCATCTACACTGCTAAGAATTTTACCATTAGCCCAGTACTCTGCATTCCTGTTACTTCTTCCAAAGTGAACTACCTCACACTTATCCATACCTGGATGTAGGTTTGCTCACTGAGATGGAAGGTTCATTTTCAGATGTTTCATCACCATACTAGGTGACATCTTCAGTGAGCCTCCAAGTGAAGCACTGGTGGTGTTTCCTGCTTTCTATTTATATGTTTGGGTAACTGAAGGAAACCCAAACTGAAGGAAACCCAGCAGTGTTTCGTCCGGAAGCTCACTGAAGATGTTACCTAGTATGGTGATGAAATGTCTGAAAATGAACCTTCCATCTCAGCAAGCAAACCTACATTCAGAACCTCAACCTGAGCTACAAATCTTCTCAAAACTTGCTAACTTATCCATACCCTATGATAATCATTACTTATGGTCATCATATTTCCAAAGTTAAAAATCACACATCACCAGGTTATCATCCAACAGGTTTATTTGGAAGCACTAGCTTTTGGAGCACTGCTTCTTCATCAGGTGGTTGTGCAGTATAACCATATGCACCACAACTACCTGATGAAGGAACAGCACTCCAAAAGCTAGTGCTTCCAAATAAACTTGTTGGACTATAACATGGTGTTGTGTGAATTTTAATTTTGTACACCTTATCCAACACCTCCAAATCATCATATTTCCAGTTTCTGTAATCAAACACAAAGAGAACCTTCTGAAATACAGCTAAGCTTATATGAACTATGCCTTTGATTATAGTTCTTCTGTAAATCACCATGGTTTGCAGAACAGTTACATATGTGGCATATGAATTGTATTTGTTAACTACTTAATAGCTATGCGTCAAAAGTTTCAGACAGATTATTTCATTGATCAGATGAGATTAGTCATAGTACTTCCTTTTCCCATTCAAAACAATATGACTGTCATTACCTCTCAATTACTGATCCTCATTGCTGATCAAGAAATGCACCTGTGAATCTATTTCATACAGAGGAATGGATGTCTGGGTGTTATTCATCTCGTTAATAGTTTCTTAATCTCAACGGTATTAAAATGAGTGCTTCCAATAAATTCAACTTTGAAACGATATCTGCTAAAATTTGTACCAATTGACAATAATTCATCAAATAATGCAGGACAGAAGGAGGCCATTTTACCCATCATGTCTATGCTGGTTCTTTTGAAAGAGCTATCTAATTAGTGTTCCATATTTTTGTTCTTTCTCCATATCTTTGTAATTATTTCCAATTGATATAGATCCATGTGGTGATCCTGATATTCATGTTTGGTGCAGAGAAATATAATAAGCTTAAGCACTGAGAACAAAAATAAATTTGTGCTCAAACCTTTCCCACCCTCAATTTTTTTATAACATCTCAAGATCCCCTATTTACTCTTTCTGAAGTCTAAATTAATTACGCAGTCATATATGATCATTAATTTAACAAAATAATTTTGACTACAAAATGTACCTAACACTATGCTAGTGATACAGGCAGAAGAAGCTCACTATTATTCATTGTTCCTTTCTTTAAGTAGGCATATGGTTCTCTTGTACTGCCACAGATCAAGTAATTTACTCACATCATCAGCATAAAATGCACCATGAATACAATGAGCAGATTTGTACTTAGCACCTGTACCGTGCCCTGTGACAAATCAAGATGGGATTCTGAACATTTCATTACTACTGACTGACTCATCAGCATTTCTGTTTACCATCACTCTTCAGTAGAATCTTTGTAATAAATTGTCTGAATGGGTGCACTTGCAGAATTTCTACTGAATAATGATTAATCTTCTCAGGCTTTAATTATTGGAAGATTAGATATACATGCAGTATCTTTCATTTCAAAGTAGCCAAAGCTACCCATGTTCTATTGCCAGCCTCAAAAGTAAATCACGATCTATTTCACATATAGTGAACCAGTACCCTTGATAGTGACTCAACATTGTGTTTTACACTGTAGTTCCTATTTCTCAACATCCTTTTTCTCATGTATCCTAGATAATGAATTAGTGCCACATTGCAATATGTACTCTCAAATAGTGAATCAGCATCCTGTTTTATACTAAACCCTCACCAATCAAGCAGGGCCCCATGCCCTACTCTACCCTCAGTGGTCAATCAGCATCCCATTTCACACTATCAGATAAAGTGAATCAACAACCTGTTTCACACTGAACCCTTGATACCCAATCAGAGTGCCATTGTACAACATACCCTCATTAGTGAATCAGCATCCCATTTCACACTATCAGATAAAGTGAATCAACAACCTGTTTCACACTGAACCCTTGATACCCAATCAGAGTGCCATTGTACAACATACCCTCATTAGTGAATCAGCATCCCATTTCACATTGTAGTCTTGATAGTGAAAAAGGGTGCCATTTCAAAATGTACCCTTCTGCTCAAACAGGGTTCCTTGTCAACTGTATAGTGAATTATCCTCCCATGTCATACTGACCATGGAAAGTAAATCAGCTTTCTGTTTCACACTTTCCCTCAGTAGTGAATCAGTGTTCTGTTTTATAATGTAGCCAGAATAATGAATTTCACAGCGTACCCTAGATAGGAGATCATTGAATGCTTTTGAGAGAGTTTATTAGAGTGAAAACAAGCAGAGAGTGAGCCATAGTGGACTTGGTTGATACTGTATAATCTGACATAATTAATTCATTACTTCAGAATAAAAGCACCTCTAGATCACAGCGATTGTAAAATGATTGAATTCTACATCCAGTTTGAAAAGAAGAGAGTCTAAGCCAAGTACTTTAAGCAGGGCAACTATGGGCATGAAAGCTGCTAGCTGGGAGAAACCTTGGCCATAGATCACTGGAATAGCAGGGGCAGTCATTTAAAAGAAATTGCAGAATAAGTGCATGCCTACTGTGAAGAGAAATTTTAAGGAGACAACCAACCATCCGTGGTTAACTGAAGACGTTAAGGGGAGTATCAAATTTAAGAAGAAATCGTATCACTACACAAAGTTGAGTGGCAAATAGATGACTGGTCAGAATATAAAAATGGCAGAGAATGACTAAAAGGTTAATCAGGACTAATAATAAATTGGGCCACAAGAGAAAGTCAGCTAGAAATGTAAAAACAGAAAGCGAGAGTTACTGTAAGCATCAAAAAAGGAAAAGATGAAGGAAAGTGAGAATTGGTCCTCTTAGTGAGAATGGGGAGTTAATAGTTAATGGTAAAAAATAAATATTTCTGTCTTAACTTCAAAGGAAAAAAAAAATTCCATTAATACATGTTACTCTGGAGTTTGAAGAAAGAAAGGAACTTGGTGAACCTAGGGAATTGGTATTGTACAAACTGATGGAGTTGCAGGTAGTTAAAACTCTAGGATCTGTTGGCCTTCATCCTAGAGTTTTAAAAGAGGTAGCTACTGAGGTAGTAGATGTGTTGGATTTAATTTTCCAAAATGCACTGTATTCTGGAAAGGTTCCGTCAGACAGAACAGTAGCAAATATAGCATCTCTATTCAAGAAGGCAGGGAGGTAGAAAACAGGTAACTGTAGGCCAGTTTAGTTTAATATCTGTTGTGGGGAAGTTGTTAAAATTGATCTTTAAGGGTGTTAAAACTGGGCGCTTTGAAAGACTCAAGATAATAGAGGGAAAAAAGAGATAGCATTGTTTTGTGAAAGGGTAATTCTGTTTAACCAATTCATTGGAATTCCTTGAGGGAGTAATATGTGCTCTGAATAAAAGGAGCCCATTGATGTATTGTATTTGGATTTCCAGGAGGGACTTGACAAGGTTCCATACAAAAGGGTATTTTATAAAGTAGGAGCTCATGATTTAGCAAATAAAATGCTAGCATGAACAGAAAGTTCACAGCTGGCTGCCAGGCAGAAACCAATGAGGATGCATGAATGAATGTTTTGTAATAGCAGAATGTGATGAGTGGAGTACTACTGTGGTGTGTGACTGGTTCAATATTTCACATTTTGTAGCAATGACTTGATGTTATTACTAGATACATCAGATCTCAGACTGAAATCTGGCTTGATAGATTTTTATTTTTGCTTCTTTTTTTCACTGTGAATGAGGTGATCTTTGACTAAAGCACCAGTACATAATGCAGCAGATCCAACAATAAAACAGGTTTATTATGCAAAGCAGGTGAAGATGAAATAGAATAAAACAAACTATTTACACATATCACAAGTTTTAAGATTTAGAATGGCCAGGGAAGCAATGGCTTAGTGGTGTGATCACTGGACAGTTAAACCAGAGACTGAGGAGATGTCCTGGGATCAAATCCCACCATGGCCGATGATGATTCATTTTAGTAGACAATTAAAAAGAGTCTAATGATGACCGTGAAACCATTGTCGAGGGAAGGAAATTCTGTCTTTACCTGGTCTGGATAGAGCAATGTGGTTGACTCTTAACTGCCGTCTGGTTTGGGCAGTAAATGCCAATTCATCCAGCGATGCCCTCATCATGTAATAATAAAAAACAAATTATCTTTAATTCCTCCTGTACAATTATCACACCAGCCCTTCTCTTTCACATCTGAGGAGCTTAATTTAACTGATTGCCTCTTCCTGAAGCTTGAACTGCAACTTAGATTTCTCATTTTCAAATAACCCTTTCAGGATTGGAGCTAATCACTTCTGGTCTGAAGTGTTCAAACTATACTGCTTATACTAGAAATAGGTAACCTATTTCTTAACAGTTCTCAACCATTCCCTTTACACATTCAGCTTCAGCCAAGATGTCTGCAAAACTCCCAAACTGAAATCCAAAAGCTTTTTCCCAAACTCTGGGGTTTCCCCATAATCAGAAGAAAAACAAAATCCCTGAACTTGTAAACTGAAAGGTTAATGGATATTGTTCACTGTTCAACTCTCCCAATGAAAGCAAAACCCCAATACACAGCAAGAATGTTCTCTCTCAAAATGTATTTTAAAATAATACGAATAATAGCTACAGAAATACTTACAAATTAATTCTAAAACCCTTCAGACACATAAACCCAAAACCCATGTGCCCCTAACTCAAATCTTAAGGGACTGAAGATATGATGGCCACATTTGCAGATGACAACAAGATAGCTACGAAAGTATGTTGTGACAGTCACATATCAAGGATGAAAACGGATATAGGTAAATGAGTGGACAAAAATCTGGTAGATGCATATAATATGGGAAAATGTGTAATTGTTCACTTTGGCGAAAAGGATAAAACAGTAAAGTGTCACTTGAATAGAGAATGATTGAATTCTGAGGTGCAGAGAAATATAGGTGCTCTAGTGAGGTTGCTAAGTGGGTACAAGACATCATCAGAAGGGCTAAGTAATCCCCTCAATGGTTTCAACATGGATATAAATATAGCAGATGTTCGCTGATGCAGATGAATCCACCTTTGCAGGTTAGCATCTAATGAGTGAGGTGAATGAGTATAATTGTGTAAAGAAATGAAAATGGGCAATCAGCAGCATAATGATGCCTTGCAGGAAATTAAGGATTAAGGATGCATTGCATGAAATAATTGAGTGTGTGAACTGTATGAAAGATCAAAGAGACATAGTAATGCAGAGTAAAGGCAAAACAGCATGAGATTAAATGGGATGTAGAAACAAATTACTGCAGATGCTGGAATCTGTACTGAAGATAACAAATGCTGGAGATCCCAGTGGGTCAGACAGCATCCATGGAGAGAGAGCAAGCTAACCTTTCAAGTCTAGATTACTCTTCATCAGAGTTAAAGTGAAGTGTGGGGGGGTACAGCGTTATACTATAATTTGAGGTGGGGTACGGGGGTAGTGGGTGTAGGATACTGGTGGAGAGAAAATGTTGATAGTTCAGATTAAGTGATAGGAATGTGAGAATAGTAGAACAATGGTGTATCTCCTGCCAGAGTTGAAAGGGAAGTAACTGAGATGGGGGAGGGGAGGATATGATAACGGGTGAAAAGAAAGGGAAGAAATGGTTCACAATTTAAAGGTGTTGAACTCAATATTAAATCCAGAAGTGTGTAAAGAGCCTAGTCTGAAAATTAGATGTTGTTCCTCCAATTTGCACTGTGATTCACTGGAACCCTAAATTGATGCAGTCAATGAGAAACCAGGCAAGAAATAAGGAAGGCGAAACTGAGGATCGCAGATTCTGGAGATTAGAGTTGAGAGTGTGGTGCTGGAAAAGCATAGCAGGTCAGGCAGCATTCGAGGAGCAGGAAAATTGATGTTTTGGACAAAAACCCTTCACCAGGAAAGGTAAGGAAGCCAGGCTACAAAGGAGGGAGATAGTGCATCAAATGCTAGCAAGGTAAAGTTAGGTCTTACTATGTATATTGTCATAATGCCAACTGATGTTATTACTGGACAAATCATATTTCAGAGTGAAGTCTAATTTGATAGATCACATTTGTTTTGCTTTTAACAAATTGATCCTTCTTTGAAACGTAAGTATTCTGTTGCAGATTTGATTTTAACATAAAAAAACTGAAGTTTATCAAGCAAAAGAAGTGAACATGAAAATAAGACAGCATATTTATTTATAATACAATTTCAAGATTTTGAAAATAATTCCACGTAATCCCAAAACCCATATATCACTACTTTAAAATCCTCAAATCTAATCTTAACACAAATAATATTAAAAATACATTTCAATCACTCAGTCTCCGTCACTTTATTCAAATAGAGGAGCTTCTCTCTCACACACACACACACAGTCATGAACTCAAATATATGTAAATAATACATCCATTTTGAAAATGTTGAACCTTTAAGTGATGAAAACTCATTCTATCAATTTAAAACACATAAACACACACACTCACAGATGCACATACATATATCGAATGCCACTTCAAGTTTTTTTAGTAGAAAAGGGAAAAATTGGGTAAATACCAGAAGTGATATTCACATGTGATGGAACGTGGCATTATGAGAGAAATAAATGACATAAGTGAGACTAAGTGTATGTAAATTACTAAAGCAACAGTGGATCGACAGTTGAAAAGTGAAGCATTAAAATTTGCAAAGTGTACAAGCTCCAGAGACCATACAACTTGGAAGAAGAAAGAAGTCAGGAGACACCAACACGCAGATCACCTTATCAGTATTGCTCCAATAGAAGGACTCAACCTCAACCCCAAACCCAAGCCCCACATACCACCTCATTGGCCATGTTCAGAAGCTATATGTTGTGGTCCGAGGTCAATATTAATGCCAAAGAGCAGAAATTGCCTAATTGGAAGTATAAAATGCAATTGATCTTCATCAGAATAGTATAGAAGGTCTCCTTAGAAAGACTCTTTTTAGCTTCCTCTCATCACTTGCTTGTGCATGTTTCTCATTCCATTTCAAGCTGTCTATCTACTATGTGCCTGTTCCCTCTATTCTAGGCAGATAATCACCCTCACTTTCCTCTACCTTATTCTGTTATTTCTGTTGTCTCAATCTTCTTTGTTTCTTTGTAATTCTGTCCTTATTATCTTTTTTCCTTTCTCTTCCTACAAGTGATGGAAATATGAACTCTCTTTCCCAGAAATTTCAAATGCATTTGGTGATTACTTCATGGGTTGTGAGCTTCACTGTCAAGCTCAGCATTTATTACCCATCCCTAATTGCCCTCAGGAATGTGGTGATGAGCCCCTGCCTTAAACTATTACAACCCAAATGAAGTAGCTATAATCAAAGTACTGTTAAGGAGGGAATTTCAGCAACATTGAAGGAATAAAAAAAGATAAAATAGCCTGAGAAAGCTAGAAAAGGAAACTGGTGGAAATGAAAAGAATGATAAAGGAACTTCAAAAGCAGGAGGTGTCAATGAGAAACATGAACTTGAATTTGAGAGAAATGGAAATACAGGAGAGAAAAGTGAAATACTGGCTTAAAGTGAAGCCGCTAATAAAGAGATGTTAGACACTGTCAGAATCACTGAGGAAAGTCCTGATCGTAATCTAAAATCCAGTTGGAAAATGTTAAGTTTATGCTAAAATTTGAGGAAATGAATGTGGAGTCATTTGAAAAAATAACAAAACAAATGAAGTGACCAAAGGAAAACAGGACATTGCCCATTGGAAAGCAAGTTAACAGGTGGAGTTCATAAAATTTATGCATCGCTGTTAGAAGACATTTCTAAGGAGTATAACCAGGATTAAGCAGTTAGCTTTTTAAGAATAAATCTCACCATGAGTGAATTTGCAAAAGTGAGGATAACTCACCTAGAACATATAATAAGGCAAGGTCAAGTGAAAGCTATGATAGAATTCCCTATTCTAAAATGAAACAGGCAATTGGGAAATTTTCGGGAATATATAAGTTTTATTGGAAATCTGAGTCTAGCTTCAGCACAACAGTTGGTTCCTTTTACAGATTTATTATGAAAACAGACAAAGGTGGTTAGCAGAGTGCCAAAGAGTCTTTGAGAGGCTGAAGACAATCTTAATAAGTGAACAATTGCTGGAAACTCCTGAATTTACAAAATCTTTTAACATGGGCAATTGATACTGGTAATTTGAGGGTAGATGCAAGATGATGAATCGGGAGTAGGAAAACCAAGGGGTAAAATGAACAAAAATAGAAATTGATGGAGAAACTCAGCAGGTCTGGCAGCATCTGTGGAGAGAAAACAGAGTTAATGTTTCAAATCCAGTGACCCTTCTTCAGAATTAGTGAGTACTTTTCTAAGAAATTAAACCAATATCAGAGGAAATACTCTAAAATGGAAAAGGGGACGTTGCAATTACTGTTGGCTCTTCAACATTTTGAAGTCAATGTCTGACGGGAATACAAAGAAACACTAATCAATACAGATCATTTGCTAGCTTTGGTAGACAAATTTAAGAATTGAAATACAAGATTGTTTCAATTGAGCTGATTGATTCAACTATTCAGTGAAAAAATTGATCACATTGCTGGACAAGATAATGTAGTCGGAGATAAATTATTCAAGAGTGTGATTGTGCTGAAAGAATTTGGGAAGTAAATGACAAAGAAATTGTTCAAATCCTGCATCAGGAATGAAGGGCGATGAATTAGTAAAATATTGTTATGTAGTTTTGTGCTATGTTGAGTTCCTCTCATAATGAAATGTATTTAAAAATAGCATTTCACTTTCTTTAAGAGTGGAGGCATGAAAGAGACCAAATGTTTTTATTTTTTGGAATATAAACTGAAATGGAAGTTGGACCACTGTGACTACATTACCAGGAAAGTTATACAACTTGAAAATCAAATGCTATCTTTGTTTGAGCTGCATGATGCAATGGTGCTTTCTGAAGCCGTCAGAGGGAGAATCTGAGATTGAGTGACCTCAAGACGGTTTTGAGTTGAGGGAAGTCTGCCTGACAGCAGCATTCTGAAATTGGCAAGTGTGTCAGGATGTAAGAGAGAAACTTCCAGAGCCTACAAACAGAAAGAATTTATCTCTTCATTCCCTCCCTGTCTCCATGTGGAAAATCAAGAAAGCTGAGATGAAACAATTATAGCATTAGAAGACCAAGATGTACCTAATCAACCATTTAATTGAAGACCAACTATCATTCTGTAGACAACAATGAGTCTTCAGTGCTAAAGTCAAAAAGACTGAGAAAATCACTTTCCACCTTGTGGGCTGGGCTTTGATCTCAGAATTACATTTACTCTGTCTATATTCTTTTTCCACCCTTCATGTCTGTGTTAAACTATTTGTCTTTTCTCTGTCTTAATAGTGATTGAGTGTGTGTGGATTTGGGGTTTTGAAGAGGTACAGTTTAAGTTACATATTAGATTAGAAATCCTTTTTTCCCTCTGCTCTTGTTCAAATTAAGTGCGTGAATAGTTTTTTTGTCACTGATGAAACCTGGTGAGAATTTGTTTTGTCCTGAGTAGCAGTCAGTCAGCCAAATGGGTTACTTTGGTAGTTTCATTGGAATTTTATACATTTGTGATGACTTGTGGAACGGTAGAACATGATTATTAGTACAGGTACACTCTTTACAATTAAGTTATAACACAGATTAATAAGTCCTAACACAGAGTGAAAGGAGAGAAAGTATTTCTCCTCATTATGCCTTAAAAGCAAGATCTCATCAGGAAATATTCCCACTTCTGACCTTAGGGAAGGTCATTGATGGAGCCGCTGACGATTGTTGGATCTAGGACACTGTCTGAGGAACTTTAGGACTGAGATGATTGGCTTCCAACATCCACAGCTATCTTGCTTTGTTTTGGATGTGATACCAATCAATGGAGAATTTTCCCCAGATTTTCATTGATTTCAACTTTCTTACATACGATTAAATATGCTATGATATCAAGGCCAGTCACTCTCACCTTCACTCTTGAGTTCAGCTCTTTAATCCATCTTTAGACCAAAGCTGTAATGACATCAAGAGCTGATGGCACTAGGAGAACCTAAATTGAGCGTCAGTGCATACATTATTGTCACTGACACCTTTCATCATGTTGATTATTATGAATAGTGTGAACATAGAACATTGAAAAATACAGCGCAGTACAGGCCCTTTGGCCCTCGATGTTGCGCCGATCCAAGCCCACCTAACCTACACTAGCCCACTATCCTCCATATGCCTATCCAATGCCCGTTTAAATGCCCATAAAGAGGGAGAGTCCACCACTGCATTCCATGAACTCACGACTCGCTGAGTAAAGAATCTACCCCTAACATCTGTCCTATACCTACCACCTCTTAATTTAAAGCTATGCCCCCTCGTAATAGCTGACTCCATACGTGGAAAAAGGTTCTCATGGTCAACCCTATCTAAACCCCTAATCATCTTGTACACCTCTATCAAGTCACCCCTAAACCTTCTTTTCTCCAATGAAAACAGCCCCAAGTGCCTAAGCCTTTCCTCATACGATCTTCCTACCATACCAGGCAACATCCTGGTAAACCCCCTCTGCACCCGTTCCAGTGCCTCCACATCCTTCCTATAGTATGGCGACCAAAACTGCACACAATACTCCAGATGCGGCCGCACCAGAGTTTTATACAACTGCAACATGACCTCAGGACTCCGGAACTCAATTCCTCTACCAATAAAAGCCAGTACGCCATATGCCTTCTTCACCGCACTATTTACCTGGGTGGCAACTTTCAAAGATCTGTGTACATGGACACCAAGAACCCTCTGCTCATCCACACTACCAAGTATCCGACCATTAGCCCAGTACCCCATCTTTTCGTTACTCTTACCAAAGTGAATCACCTCACACTTACCTACATTGAACTCCATTTGCCACCTTTCTGCTCAGCTCTACAGCTTATCTATATCCTGCTGTAACCTGACACATCCTTCCTCACTGTCAACAACTCCACCGACTTTTGTATCATTCGCAAACTTGCTCACCCAACCTTCTAGCCCCTCCTCCAGGTCATTTATAAAAATGACAAACAGCAATGGTCCCAAAACAGATCCTTGCGGAACACCGCTAGTAATTGCACTCCAAGATGAACCTTTACCATCAACTACTACCATATACACCACATCTACCGCTTTACCCTCGTCTACCTCCTTAGTCACTTTCTCAAAGAATTCAATAAGGTTTGTGAGGCACGACCTGCCCTTCACAAAACCATGCTGACTATCCTTGATCACATTATTCCTATCCAGATGTTCATAAATCCTATCCCTTACAATTCTCTCTAAGACTTTGCCCACAACAGAAGTGAGACTCACCAGCCTATAGTTACTAGGGTTATCCCTACTCCCCTTCTTGAACAAGGGAACCACATTTGCTATCCTCCAGTCTTCTGGCACTATTCCTGTAGACAACGAGGACATAAAAATCAAGGCCAATGGCTCTGCAATCTCCTCCCTTGCTTCCCAGAGAATCCTAGGATAAATGCCATCAGGCCCAGGGGACTTATCTATTTTCATCCTTTCCAGAATTTCCAACACCTCTTCCCTACATACCTCAAAGTCGTCCATTCTAATTAATTGTGACTCAGTATTCACATCGGCAACAATGTCCTGTTCCTGAGTGAATACTGACGAAAAGTATTCATTCAGTGTCTCCCCAATCTCCTCAGCCTCCACACGCAACTTCCCACTACTATCCTTGACTGGACCTATTCCTACCCTAGTCATTCTTTTATTCCTGACATACCTACAGAAAGCCTTTGGGTTTTCCCTAATCCTACCAACTAAGGACTTTTCATGTCCCCTCCTTGCTGCTCTTAGCTCTCTCTTCAGATCCTTCCTGGCTACCTTATAACTCTCAATCGCCCCAATTTAAACTTCACGCCTCATCTTTACATAGGCCGCCCTCTTCCCTTTAACAAGGGATTCCAATTCCTTATTAAACCACGGCTCCCTCACACGACCCTTTCCTCCCTGCCTGACAGGTACATACTTATCAAGGACACTCAATAGTTGCTCCTTGAACAAGCTCCACATATCAATTGCACCCTTCCCTTGAAGCCTACTTTTCCAAGCCACGCATCCTAAGTCGTGCCTCACCGCATCATAATTTCCCTGCCCCCAGCTATAACTCTTGCCCTGCAGTGCACACATATCCCTCTCCACCACAAGAGTAAAAGTCACCGAATTGTGGTCACTGTCCCCAAAGTGCTCACCTACCTCCAATTCTAACACCTGGCCTGGTTCGTTACCCAGAACCAAATCCAGTATGGCCTCACCTCTTGTTGGCCTGTCTACATATTGTGTCAGGAAACCCTCCTGCACACATTGGACAAACACCGACCCATCTAACGAACTCGAGCTATAGCTTTCCCAGTCAATATCTGGAAAGTTAAAATCCCCCATAACAACCACTCTATTACTTTCACTCTTCTCCTGAATCATCCTCGCAATCCTTTCTTCTACGTCTCTAAGACTATTAGGAGGCCTGTAGAAAACTCCTAACAGGGTGACCTCACCTTTCCTATTCCTAACCTCAGCCCAAACTACCTCAGATGGCGAGTCTTCATCCATCGTCCTTTCCACCGCTGTAATACTATCTTTGACAAGCAATGCCACACCTCCCCCTCTTTTACCCCCACCTCTGACCCTGCTAAAACACTTAAACCCTGGAACCTGCAATAGCTAATCCTGTCCCTGTTCTACCCATGTATCCGTAATAGCCACAACATCGAAATCCCAGGTACCTACCCACGCTGCAAGTTCACCTACCTTATTTCGTGATTGGATGATAATTGGATTTGTACTGCTTTTTGTGAATAGGACATACCTGTGCAAGTTTTCACAAAATAGGGTAGATGACAGTATTGTACCTATATGGAACAGTTGAGCTATGGTAGCAGATAGTTCTGGAGCACAGGTATTCAGTATTACAACTGGGATGTTGCCAGACCCAATACCCTTTGCTGTATTGAGTGTCTTTAGCCGTTTCTTGATATCCTATGTATTGAATTGAATCTGTGAAGTTGAGAACATTGAAGAAAAATCAATTTAAGCCATTTCTTCAGTATCGCTGATAGAAATTTGTAGGAAATGTTTCAATGTTGCTTACCTTTCACTTTCCACCATTGAGTATACTGTTGTTTATTGAGCCTCATCAAGTTGGTCATTTAATTGTCCAACCAAATGCAGCAGGACTGCAGATCTGATGCATTGATTGTGGGATTACTTGTTCTATTGCATGCTGCCTCTACTACTTAGCTGTGGTGTAGCTTCACAAAGTAAGCACTTCATTTTAAGATATGGAATTGATATTGCAGACTCCCAGGATTAAAGACTGGTAAATGGAGTTGCAGTACAAAGGAACCATGATTAAATTATGAAACAGACTCTAGGCACTGTATAGTTTACTCTGGTTGCTATTTTCCTCTCTGCCTTTATTCTGTTTCTCGCGCCCCCCCCCCCCCCCCCCTCCGCCCCCCCAGTCTACTGACTTCTCCCTTTTATCTTTTCCACACATTAATGCATTCTTCCCTTCTCCCATTTCTCACTCCCTCTGGTTGTAAACTAGGGTATAACTTTGTCATAACTTCTATAATATGAAAACGTTATTGTGTATGCATCATTCATGCTCCATGAGAGTGGAACAAATTATAAGCTTTCTCTCTAAGTATAGATCTGTATGTCTATATTTCCAAGTGTACATCAAAGTATCTAATGTGTCTAATTAAAATGAGTGATTGTAACTCCTAATAAATGCAGATCAATTGATCTACATCAGTATTGCTGGTCTTGAGGAAATCATGGCTTATTCACCATCTGTGGGAATACTTCCAACGCTTCAAAGTCAAAAATCACACAATACCTGGTTATAGTCCAACAGGTGTATTTGGAAGCACCAGCTTTCGGACCGCTGCTCCTCCTTCAGGTAGCTGTGGAGGAGGATCATAGACACAAAATTTATGACAAAACATTAAAGTGTCCATGCAACTGAAATGATATATTAAACAAATCTAGATTGTTGTTAAATCTTTCATCTTTTAGAATGGGTTGCAGGTTTCGGTTCAGTAATATGTAAATCCCAGAAGTTCTTTTAAGTCACAGTCTTGAGGTTTTATATAAAAAAAGTAACATCTCAGCTTAGGCAATGTATTAAAGATGTGAGGTTAGAGTCTGTCTCTATCCCAATCTTGAGTCATTCTGGTTCTATTTCCAAAGTGGATTTTTTTTAAAATTACATGGATTGACTGCCTGCAGATTGTGCATTACTTGGGAAAATAGAATGTATCTGCACTTATAATTCTGCAAATACAAATTTGCTCTATAGACTTGTATGTGTGCGTGCATGCATGAAAGAGAGAGATAGAGTGAATCTATGAATGTGTGTGTGCACACGTGAGAAAGTGTGTTTGCATGTGTGCAAGCTTGGTAAAGTGTGTGTGTGAGTATGATGGAGTATAAGCCTGTGAGAGCCTGTGAGAGAAGCCTGTGGTGTGAGTGTATGTTTATGTGAGTAAGAGAGTCTGCATGAATGTGTGAGTATGTAAGAGTGTGTGTGAGAGTGTATGGTGTAGTGGGGTCACCTGTAGTGTGAGAAGAACCTAAGGTCCCGGTTGAGGCCATTCCCATGAGTACTGAACATGGCTATCAGCCTCTGTTCAGTCAGTTTGCATTGTTGCCTATCTCGAAGTCGAGGGTTCATGTCACACTACAGGTGACCCCCTACACTATACACTCTCTCACACATGCATACACGCTCTTACATACTCACACATTCACGCAGACCCTTTCTCATACACATGCGCTCTCTCTCATACATACACACATACAAACCCCCACACACCCACGCACACATCCTCTCACAGGCTTATACTCCATCACACTCACACACTCTTTACCAAGCTTGCACACACGCAAACACACACTCACATGCATACTCCCTCTCTCATGCACATATATAAGTCTATGGGGTGAATTTGTATTTGCAGAATTATATTTGCAGATACATTCTATATTGTTCAAAAATGCACAATCTGCAGGCGATCAATGCAGGCAGTCAATCCATGTAATATTTTGTAAATTCAACTTTAGAAGTAGAAACAGTTTGACTCAAGATTGGGATAAAAACAGATTCTAACCTCACACCTTTAATGTATTGTCTAAGCTGAGCTGTCGCCTTCTTTATAAAACCTTATCTCGAGAATGTGACTTAAAAGAAGTTCTGGGATTGACATATTAATGAATTGAAACCTGCAACCCATTCTAAAAGATGAAAGACTTAACAACAATCTAGATTTGTTCAGTATATCATTGCAGTTGCATGACACTGTAATCTTTTGCAATAAATTCTGTCTTATGATCCTGCTCCACAGCTACCAGATGAAGGAGCAATACTCTGAAAGCTAGAGCTTCCAAATAAACCTGTTGGACGATAACCTGGTGTGTGTGATTTGTAACTTTGTCCACACAGTCCAACACCAGCTCCTCCACTCCAATGCTTCAACAATTCTTCACCAGTAATTAAACAATTCCCCACAAGAGGGAACAATTGAGGCAAAATGGAGGCAGAGATGAACTTTGTTTTTGCTTAATGAGTGGTTGAAAGCAGTGATCTGGGAGAAACTCATTTGCCCTTTCTTGCCATGAAAATAAAATATATTTTTTATGTTTGTGGATCCTGTCATTTATAGGTTCAGAATTTGACTGTAATAACATATGTCCATGCAATACTGTCTTTTTCTGACAAAGGTTTTTGGCTTCACTGGGTTCCAGCATGAAGTTGATTTACTTTTTGGGGTGTAGTGTTCCCATTGAGTCTGTGAAAGTGCTTAATTCATAATCAGTTTCAAGAATTCTTGTAAATTTTGTAACTCTCATAATGAAATCATGTGTTCTTCCTGCAGTCCGGCTGCGTGCTGTTGTTTGTTAATCTCTGGATTGATAATTGTTCATTAATTCCTGTTGATTTGTTTCCATAACTGCTTTTTACAGCTGCATTGTAACCTGGTGACAAGCATTAATTTGTCTTATTTAAATTTTATTTCTGTTTTGCATTTATGTCTTATTTGAAAATCGTTATAACATAACTATACCCACAAGCATTATATATAGAAGTTACTGAACATTATAACGCAGTCTGCTGCATGTCTGGAAGAGACCAGTCCCTCATTTTCTGTCTCCTTGTCTCTCTGTTCTCATCTCACTCTCTCTACCTTTTTCCTACTTCTCAACCTCACACTGCCTCATACTTGTTCATTTGCACTTTCTTACTGTATTTTGCTGAATCTCTCTCTTTCTTGCCTTTTTCTCCCTCCCTTTATAATTAACATTTACTCCATATACATACATTTTGTGCTGACTTATTTTTTTCTAGATCCATCTCAGAATACCAGCACCTTTCACTGTTTCAACAACCCTAGTTACCACACATTATCCCAGAGTGGGAGACTCACCCGTTTTATCAATAACTCGGATGAAAGATGCTATATCAAGGTATGTAAGATACAATATTACATTAAACTGCAATGGCTAATGTAAGCCTCAAGTTCTAATTGGAATCTAAAACCCAAGGAAACGCTGTATATATCATGAAACACACTGTGATTGGTCAAGTTTCAAGTGCAGATTCAACAGATTAAGAAAACTTCATCAATCTTTTATTCTGTCTCCTAGTTTTATTGAATTTCACCCTTAAACCTTATACATTTTATGAGTGCTTTTTAGTAAATGCAACAAAAGACATAACCGGAAAGCATAGGACATACAACTTTGACTCTGCTTTTAGTTACTTAATTGTAGGGAGAAGTTAAGTATTTACCTACACATTGGTGAATCTAATTTCTGGATTAGATTCTCACATTTCCTAATAACTAGTTCAGAGGATTTTAAATCTGAGAATCAACTGACTGCTCTGGAAGCTGCAATCGATGCATAAGCCAGGGAGAGCAAGAGAAACAGAAGGAGAAAGTAGCTTAAAATAAGGAGCAACCTGACACCTCACATTTGAAAAAAAAAGTTTTTTGATGATGAAGCAAAGAAAATCTGACATTGCTGCAATATGATGTCAGAGTAGGATGGGTTCTTGTTGTTAGCAATATAAGCAACAGTTACTATCTTCACACATGAATAATGATCCTGTAAGTAGTGCTCCAGAGATCATTTACCATGTATGGACTTCTTCCTGTAAAGAATATGAAAGACAGTGTGGAGGCAGGAGTAGAGTGGTGTCCCACCAGGTGCAATGGTGTGCGTGGCAGTGTTTTTTAAAAAATCAGTGTAATTTATAGCTATGGCCAGACTCACTGGGAAGATTATTCTAAAAATTGTTTACTAGACTGCCTTGTTGCACACTCCAATCTGTGGCACTACTATTGCATAAAGTGAAGATATAATATTGAAATGACATATCTGGCATTCTAACTTTTGCTAAAAGTTGCCCATTTAACTATTGCAATCTTTTATTAATTCATGAACAGACAAAAAAACAGCTTTTCTCAAGTCTCAAGAGTATAGAGCTTTCTGGACAAGAAGGCTGTAGACAAGATTTCAACAACTCATTGCATCCTGAATGGAGATACTACAGTAACTTGAATAATTTAGGTTAGTAAGCCCTCAACATGGTTTTGCTTTTGAAATTGAGGTTTATGTCAGGTTAAAATGATAGCAGTGATGATATCAACAAAATTCATCCTGTGCATGCCTTCATTAATACAAAAATGAATACTTCTGTGTACTGTGCAAGCCTCTCCCCCAATCCTCCAATATTCCTACAGTTCATATTACAATGCTGACGTGCAAAATCCTGCCTTAAATATATTACATGGCTTACGGTTTACTTCCTTGAAAAGACTTTTTGACACAGTATATTGAGAAACTATGGGCTGATATCCATTATAAACATTCTTTTAATTCTTGAGGTTGTTAAGTTCTTGGTTTCTGTTTGGAAAAATATAATGTGAGGGCTGTCAGAGAGCAAACATCATGTTACAATGCAGTTCAGACATTTGAGTGCTCTCATTTACATTCCTAATGCAGGTAATTCAGACATGTTTGTAAAGAGACTGCATTCACCCCTCATTAATGAGGAAGATGGAAATCTACACTTCTCGTTCCAATTGAAGGATTAACACGTCTAATAGGAATTGGGTTGAAACAATTCAATAATTAAAATGTGAGCTTGGTGGTGCTTTAACAAGGGCTTACTATTTTTCTTCCCAGATGTGAACAAGATTGCAGATGAATAGACCTGATTCCAGTTATCCAGAAACAAGAAAATGCCCATGGATTGATGTCTAATTATTTTTCATACACTAGCCCCCAACTGAGCAAGCGCCAACTTTCATTTTGCACCTTCCTATAATGATACAGCTAAGACTGAATCTGCATCCCACACTCCATTGACAGTTTGAAGAGCCTTCCACCAGTTCACTTCCTCACTCTGAAAAAAGCAAGCTTTTGATTACCTTAATTCTAGGATAAAACACAGGCAGATTGAAGAACTGCAACTAAACTCTGTGGTGATGTCACTGCCTTACACATTTTTATTTCTGAACATTCAGGATTATATGGGTGGCAGTATTTTAATATGAACGGTTTTATGTGTTCTGTGCTGCCTGGGTCTGACCAAAAAAAGAGATGTCAGCTAAACTTCAGTCAGTTACCCATGGCCTAGCACAAGATATTTAAAGCCTTTTCTTACACTATTCTTGGATAATACTCATTTTAAGAATGTATTATTTTCACTGTATCCATCCATCAGTGAATTGAGTCACTTGTTTCAGTTTATCCCAATGAAGATATTTTATGTAATCACTTTGAACCTTGGTCAGCACTGCATTGGTGAACATTTCCATTTAGCACATGTTAGTGCCTTGTCTGAACTACATCGACAATTTGGAGCTAACAGTCAAAGTATGATTAGCTTTGTGTTTAGATTTATATGTCTCATGAACTCATCCAAATTATTTTCACATAGAACTCTACAGTACAGTCAGTTTAACTGTAAAACTGTACAGTCAGTTTGACTTCTAGATTCAAACAGAGGCCCTAGAAAGAAAGGTTTGCATCAAAGCAGTGTCTTTCATGACTTTAGAACATTCAAAGTGCTTTGCAACCAATGAAGTACTTTGAAATGTCACTGTTCACATTGCGTACAGCATGCTCCATTAACATAATAAAATCAGTGGCCTTTTTTTTAAACAGTTGCAGTATTGAAAGATAATTATTGGTTAGGACATTGGAGAAATCCTCTGCTTTTCTTCAACATAGTTTCAGATCTATCTGAGAAGGTAATGGGTCTTCAGCTTGACCTGTCATTCACATCCAATAGTGCAGCACTCCCTTAAGCAGATGAGAGACCAGCTATAACTGCATCCCCCACTATCCAATGACCCTATTGCCATATTTTCCATTCATCTCCTATTGTGAATTCCAATGTGAAGGAGCTCTCAAACCTCAATGTCCACTTTCACCTCTAGCTAATCTGCTTTGAATTCTGCCTCTCTTAATAATTCAACTTTACTTTTCTTTCTGATTCTCAATCATTTTGAGTTTCTCTCTTACATTTCTGAACTGTTGTTTCTAGCTATAAATGGCGCATATAGTTAAATTCATTCTAATACTCACTTTGGCTGTTTTGTCTATAAACCCTGTATTTCAGCTCATTAAATTCACCTACATCTGCCTAATTTCTTCAAACCATAATAACTCTTCAGAAAAAAATCAAATGTATTAAGTCGAACTTCCTGTTTGCTAAAACTACACTTGCTGGTGTTAGGTTCCAGCATTAGCAGTGATTTCTGCTCTCCCCTTCTGCTGATGATGATGATGATACAAATGTCACAAGTTTTTGCATCTAATGTTTTTCTCCAATCCTAGCTTGTACAGTATATCCCTTGTGTCAAATCTTATTCTGTAAATCAGTCTAGTATTGTTTGGCACTGTGGACTCCCACTGTGTAATCTCTCTTTACCAATTTACCTTAGTGTAACATTGTACAGGTCAGACAAAATTGTGATGTTTCAGATGCTATTTTATGGTTTGTCCTGATACAAGATTATAAAACACAAAATACCATAACCTGTATTTTCTGTTCTTGGATGTTTCCTGCCAAGCTACGTGTTTTAGAATTACAGACTGTTACAGTCGAGTCCATTTGGCCCTTCATATCTGTGCTGGCTGTTTGAAAGAACTATGCAATGTAGTGCCACACCCAAGCTTTTCCTATGGCCTTGCAAATGTGTTATTTTTTTAACTAT
Source organism: Chiloscyllium plagiosum (assembly GCF_037043375.1). Taxonomy (NCBI): domain Eukaryota; kingdom Metazoa; phylum Chordata; class Chondrichthyes; order Orectolobiformes; family Hemiscylliidae; genus Chiloscyllium; species Chiloscyllium plagiosum. Next base: position 2,281,720 of record NW_028270177.1, on the reverse strand, counting down.
GGTGCTCGCATAATTGTTCTTTCCAGCATCTTATGTTTTTTACTTAAGTTTTCCAATACTTGTAGATTTTCCTTTAACTGTATAGCACAAAGAGTTTGCTAATCTTTTGACTTTGACCCAGCTTTGATGTGAAATCTGTGGTGGTCTCAGCGTAAGAGATGACAAATAGGTCAATAATATTATTACAATGGTTTCTGGTCATTGTGAGCTGGACCATGCTTCTGATCACTATCCTGTGTTCACTTGTTGTAAAACTCTTAGATAAGCCTGTAGGTAAATGGGATTAGTGTAGTTTTGGTGTTTGTTGGTCTACATAGACATGATGGGCCGAAGACCCTGTTTCTATGCTGAATGACTCGATAACTCAAAGCCAGGTGAGGACAGCTGTGATGCTGTCCACAGTTGAGTTTGCCAACATTCACTATGCAGACTCACTTATAACAAATTACCTCAGGTGAAATATCAATTGGCAGTGAGAGAATCCAGCAAGATTCATTCACTAAAGATGACAAAGGAACATGAGTTGGAATCTAAAACAAAGCCTTATTTAACTTGGATTCTGAGAGTTGACTCTTGGTTAATATATTGCAAAATATATCCTTGCCATCTGGCAGCAGCTGTCTCATCTCAAAAATAAATGAGACATACATATTTGGGGGAGAGGTGCAAGAGTCAACTCTCTGAATGGTAGGAGCCAACTCACAAGACTTACACTGAAAACAGAATGAGTGTAACTGATTAAAACTCCAACACTGGGGCACATTAAAGCTTTGAAATATAAGATATTGTTTAATATTTTGAGCTCTACCACTAATCAATTTCTTCTCTCTAAGGTTTTCAATACACTTTGCTTCTCCTTCACCCAATTTTGGAACTTGCTGCTAATTTTTAGTTCTTGTTCTTGTTGCAATAAAGGGAGAGCTGGAATGGAACAGCAATTAGGGGTTTCTCTACCTTCAGGTTCTGTTCAATTATTTTTCTGTTCACTGAAAGAAATATCACTTTCAATTAATCTGCATTTTCAGCGTTATGTCAATGAAAGCTTTCCGTGTGGAAACGGCAATGTAAACCTAGAATGGATGCTGATTTTTTTATTCTAGAGGGAAACGTGTTTACTGGATTGAGATGTGTTTTACACATAAAGGAGTTCAGGCAATGGCCATCATGTTGGCAATTTGGGACAAAAAGTAATCTGCTATGTGGATGTTACTGGATGTCACTTCAACATTTGTATAAACCTCAGAGTTTGTATTTATTAGGTATTTACAGACTTGTCTCTTTGACACTACTTAAAGACATGCAAAAGTCAGTTGTGTCTGAAATTGAGTCCTGGGAAAGGAGCATGATTGATTTGTGATTGAACATCACACTCCTGGCTGAGAGATGAGAGATCTTGAATATAGACTCCCCCAACACAAGTACAACTGGAACGCCTATCAGCAATTTCACTCATCCCATTAGCAAAGCCCTGGTCATGCTGGCAAGTACAAAAAAAACTTCACAATAAAGGGGTACTCATTTCCAGAATAAATCATTTGGTAATACAGTAACACAATAATGTATGTGAGCTTTGTTAAAATTACAAGAGGAGGGCAAACTCTTAAAATGGATTTATTCTGGCCAGGGCCGCTTCTAGAATTATTGAAGTCCTCTCAGTACACTTGTCTTCGTGAACTGTATTAAACCAGTTGAAGGTTTCAGTTGAATGACTATATTTCTGAGAATAATATTCTTGTTAAAATGATATCCACACATTGTGTCCAGGGAGTGTGAATTTCCACAATGCTTCCATGACACACCTATCCATTGACAAATCACAATGAGTAGAAGCCACAGTATAACCGAGACTCTGCATCTTAGAATGGCAGTGAATTTAGATTGAGCTTATTGTGTCATCTGATGAATTCTGACACTTCTGTGTAGGCAGACAGGAAGAGAGTGAGGGGTCAGTTTTAATAGTGTAGGGTTGAGAATTTACACAATATGGCATTGACTTGGATGATCAACCATAATCCCAACTGGCAGAGCAGGTTCAAGGGGCTAAATGGCCTACTCCTGCTCCTGTGTTCCTAGCATATGTGATGTGTGTTAAGGAGATGAGTAGATTATAGTGTGTGGGATACTATTTATTTACATTTACTTTGTCTGCTCAGTAGTTGATACAGGCAAAGTTAGTTATTAAAGTTGAGTTTTTGTCATAAAGTGGTTCATATTTTCTGTATATTAGAGGGAATTTATGTGGCACACCCACTGAGGAATCTTACTGAATGGATATACTCCCTGCTAAAATGAACACTTGACAATGTACTGAAGAATCCCTGACGTTTTACAATGCTCCCACGGCTTTGGGCCAGAATGTCCCTAAGGTGGTTTACTCAGAATGAGTATAAAAGGCAAATGGCATCTCTAATTTCTTTTTTGTTTTTTTTTTGTCAGATTATATGAAGGGCTCAGTGTGCAGTTCCAGCACATGTTCGTTAAACAGCAGTGAAAACCCGTACGCTACCATTAAAGACCCGCCAATGTTAACCTGCAAGCATTCTGAAAGCAGCTACGTAGAGATGAAGTCCCCTGTTCACAGGGATGTCCCCTACACGGAGACCGGAACCTCCACAAACAAAAACATCTACGAAGTTGGCAAGTGCTTGCTGGTAGAGATAGAATTATTAGAAAGCATCTAAAATCAGCCTTCTTGTCAACACAGGATGCCATAATTTTAGAAGTAGTTATGGTGCACTTGAAATTCAATTATTTCCTAGCTCTCACTGATCCCTTTTCCACTTCAACCAAGTTGCCACTAACCCTATATTTCCACTGCCCCAACACAATCTCTGCCTTAAACCCATTATCGGCACTCTTGATTTATGTAAATTTTCGTGGGATTCAGGGTTTTGTTTTGAACTAGTTAAATGTAGTGAATGTTAGCGAGTTTTGAGATTTGTAGCTCAGGTTGAGGTTCTGGATGTAACAGAACTACAACAACGAGCACCCGAGCTACAAATCTTCACCCAAACTTTGAGTTCTAGATGTAAGTTTGCTCGCTGAGCTAAAAGGTTCGTTTTCAAAGGATTTGAAATCCTTTCAAAATGCACCTTCCAGCTCAGCGAGCAAACTTACATCCAGTAGTTAATGTTTTTATTGGACCTTTGCAGACTCAAATTCTCTAACTCAACAAATTACTTACCAACTATCCAGTCTCTGGAAGACTTTGCTATCCCTGTAGCTCTGATATTTACCTTGAGATTTTTAAAAATTAATTCCTGGGATGAGGACAGCACTGACTAGGCCAGCATTCATTGTCCATCCCTAATTGCCCAGAGGGCAGTTAAGACTCAACCACATTGCTGTGGATTTGGAGTCACATTTAGGCCAGAATAGGTCAGGATGGCAGTTTCCTTCCCTAAAGGGCATTAATGAACTAGATGTGTTTTTCCCAAAGTTAGCAATGGATTTGTGGTCATCGTTAGATTCTAAATTCCAGATATTTATTGAATTCAAATTCCACCATCTACCATAGCAGGATTTGAACTTGGGTCCCCAGAACATTAGTTGGGTCTCTGGATTAACAGGCCATTGCTTTCCCTTGATCAGGAGAATAGTAGAGTGTCCAACAAACCAAGGACCAACTTTCCTGATCGTTTGTGAGTCAAAAAGGTCAGCAAAAAGGTACAGAGACTCAACTTGTTAGGGTGTGTGCCAGATTGCCAATTTTAACCTCATTCTGAAGGTCTTTTGACAGTGTGCTTTCTAATATTAAATATATGTGGTATGTAAAACGTATCTCAATGCTGTTACTCAGATGCAGCATAAGCTCTGAAGAGTTATATTTGTGCTTTTCAGTGAATCTAAGTAAATAAGTTGGAGAGCTGCATTTTGAAGGCTATGGAGGAGTCCATGGCCTCATTGTTTTTTATTGCCTACCTTATAATTTGTTCACGAAGTTAAGTGCTCACTGTTCAAGCTTATTTAATGCGATGACCCGATGAGAAAATGAAGACATTTGTGAGGGTAGGTACAAAGATTGAGCAGCCTTTCCTTGTACCTTTATTTTTAAAGAAAGTTATGAATTTACAGTAAATGAGCAGATTGGATCCACTCGTGGAGAGAAAATAAAGTCTGTTATTCTCATTTAGCAGGTACTCTTAGTTTTGGAGTTTCCAAAGACCAGAATGAGGTCAGTTTTATTTAAGTTCAGTGAACCTAACAAATGCTTTATTTTCCTTTTTCTAGAGCCAACAATAAGTGTAGTTCAAGGAGGTCAGGGAATCACCCCAAGCTGCAGCCAGAACCCATATGACCTTCCTAAGAACAGCCACATTCCAAGTCACTATGACTTGCTACCTGTGAGGCTCAACCCAACACATGACTTGGATGATAAAGCATGTAACAAACCAATCAAAGCATGACTTTGGTCAACTCACTCACTCCTTTGTAACTTGTTGCTCACAAACAAAGGTGACGGAAAAGACAATCGTTTGCCCTAAAATCTGATGAAACTCAAAGGTATCTTGTAAATAACTTCTAATCATGAACATTGCATACAAGCAATCTGTCAGCCTCCATCGTGTAAATTTCTATTGCTGCATGGTATTTAAAGAAAAAAAACCAACTTTCATATAATGACATTAAAACAAGGAAGCTTGATTCTAGACTTGAAAATGGTTTCTCTTTCAAAACAAAAAAGTTGTCTGTACTACCTAGTTCAACCCTTATAAGGGTAAACCCAAATATCATTTAGCTGATTCAATTGCAACTGTGACTGTCAAGGAAATGGATGAAACCAAACAGCAACAAAATTCTACATTGGAGGTACAATTTCATTACTGGGGGAGAGAAAAGAACACAAAGAAAATCTGAGAAACTTTATATTTCATTTTAATCATTACTGCTACTTAATGAGAATGATTTATTGAAATAGAGCCATTGTTTAAGAGAATTAATGAACGTATGGCCAGAATTTCATTGATTATTCTAGTAGGCATTTTAAACCCAATAGTTACTGTATAGAAGATTGGTTGAATGTTCCCTAAAGATCTCACTGAAGCATGAAGAATTGCCAATGTCAAATTATTCATTAGGACACAATAAGGATTGTAGGGTTCCTATAAAATTTATACAACATATGAATTTTTAGGATTTGTTTGAACTGCATTGCATTTGTGGGTAAAGTAATTGTTCCCCCAGGATGAGTGAGCATGTTGAAAGCTAAGCACCATTAACAGCATACAGTGGATAGGTAGGTCTCTGACTATGAAGTACCACAGCATTAACAAATTTGAAGTTTTTGCTAACTTTCAGATGTGGATATTAGAGAATGAATTTGCCTACCAAGATTATCTGTAAAAGAGTTGAGGGAGGCTATTGGTAAATCATACTGACAGGTTATCTAAACTGCAGGACAGATGCTAGGTTTAAACAATGTGCTGGACCTCCACATCCTTACAATCGTGGGGAGTCCCAAGGGAGAAGGGGAATCAAATACATTCCAGTGGGCTTATTACAGAAACCTAATGAACATAAGACATTCTCTAAATTTGGTGATGATGCTGTAAAAGGCAGCCTTAGGAAGTATCGAACATGGAATAGGACCTAACACCTCAAGGTTCAACAAACAAAGTTCTTGATCTGGGAAAGAAAGATGAAAGGGAGCTGCCAAGGACTGATGAGATACTTCAGCCGCAGATGCTGCTCCGTATTGCTAAGTGGTTAGTTTCAGAATGCCATTGGCAGGATCCTGATAGCCTTAGCGCTCGGGAGGTTGCTTCTTGATCAGGCATTGAAATACCTTAAAATGTAGTGGCAGAAGCAAGCCATTCAGTTCATTGAGTCTACTCTGTCATTCAATGAGATCATGGCTGATATTCCTCAGGTCCACTTTCCTGCTTTTTACCTAAATCCCTTGAGTCCCTGAGTAAAAACCTCTCCATCTCAGCCTTGAATATACTTAAAACCTACCCTCAGCAGCCCATTGAGGATAAGAATTTTGCAAATTCCCTAACCTCAGAAGAAATTTCTCCTTATCTCTGTCTTAAAAGGGTGATCCTCATTGAGGTTATGCCCTCTAGTCATAGGCTCTCTAATGAGGGGAAGCAAAGAGAGGATGACAAGGGAAATCATAAGGATGGAGGAAACTAAAACTTAATGGATATTTGAAGACTCATAAGGCTGTTACATTAAACAATTACTATATTGTAAAAATCCTTTCAAAAAACTTGGCGCATTGCTCTCAAAGCCCTAATTGCTGACAGTAATGAGATCATTCTGTAGCTTAAAAATTAATCATGATAAATATTACATCATTCAGGTTAAACTATGGATTATGGATTACAGGTAGAGTCCTTTATCCGAACTCCGAAAAGCTCCAAAATCAGAGTTTTCCGGTGAAGTTTTTCTCTTGTTAACAAGGTTGTTTGGCGTGCAGTTAACCCAACTCCACACCCACTCGATACAGGTCATTCAGAGATTATGTGGGTGGGCGTGGCCCAGCACTGGCAGGCCTCAATTCTGTCTCAGAGCCTGTATTACTCAGTGAGTCTGTTGTAAGTTGTAACTTCAATAAGTTGTTTTTTTTTTAATTTCACCATCAAACTGTCACTTATTCCAAAATTCAAAAAATTCCAAATTCCAAAAACTAGCTGGTCATGAGCATTTCGGATAAAGGATTGCATAGCTGTACTGACAATGGCACATCCCCATTTGGACGACTAATTATTAACAGAATGTACCAGAGGGAGTGGGGAGATCAGAATACATTCACATACAAGGAAACCTTGGACATTCACACTGTCCTATTGAGTTTGCACAAATTAAGTTACAAGTTGCAGTGCTCCAAAGTTTGGAAATCCTTAAAAAAATTACACCTTTTCTATTTCGTTCATGTGAAGATTGTATTTTTGTTCATTCTGGAGTCAGTGATTTATTTTTGCTACAAGCTGGCTTTGTGATCTGTGAAACTAGCTACAAAGTGACACCGCATTGTATAATAAGGATTTAAAGAATAGCAGACTTTACATTTAATTTCAATACTTGCCTTCTTATTGTACTTTTTAAAGTGTGTGGTTTACTGTTATTAAAACATTTTTAGTTATTTGGTAATACAGCACTTGTCTATTGCTGAAAAAAAAATACATTTTGTTGAAATGGTCAGCTTGCACTCATCTGGACAATTTAAGTATTTCAATGTAAAGAGGAATAACACATTTATATTAGGTGGCAGATGAACTCTTAATTGATAAAAGATTCCAGAAACGAAGGCTGGTTGGATATTTACAAGCAACTTGACCCAAAAAGGTCTGGTCTTTATGGCATTTATACCTAGCATCACACCAGCGATCATCATAACATTACTCAATAGTGAAAACTGGCAGAATGCCTTACTGGCTTGATTGCATGCTCTTCGCTGTGTGTCGTTACTGCATAATAGCAGTATGAAACAGCCAGCTTCATCTGTCACTCAAGTCTTCCAGAGTAACCTCAGACAAATGAGCACTCTTCAATATCAAAGGGCCTTAGGCCTGTTTAAGTTTGTGCAGCATTCATTAAGAAATTCTCTGATATGGACAGTTATCATGCAGGATTGCCTTGCTGTGCTATTTCATTAAGATTGCAAAGTAAGCAAATGGCTTCAGCCCTTTTTGTGAGGTTACAATTAAAGATCAATCTTGTAGTAAGTGGAACTATGCAAACTATGTACATACTGACCAGTAAAAAAAAGGTAGTTTATAGTGAACAGTATTAGGAAACCCAAGGCAGACTTCCCAGCTAGAATTCTCGGAGCTCATTTAGCAGTTCCATTTAGAGGTGAACTAGCTTAGAATAAAACCCATTAAAAAAGGAGATCCTTATGTTTATTATGTTTCATTTCACAGTAGTATTTATTGACTATGTATCCAAAACACAGATGAGCTATTCCTCAAGGGAAGTTTCTCATGAAACTCAAGAACTGAGCTTAGAGGAATCCTATGACAGCATCATCGATTTTGACATATTTAACATTGTTAAAAACAGGTCAACTCCTCAAGTTTGTCTTTTATCAAACAATAATTGACAAATTAACTTTGTATATACAATATCAAATGGAAATATGGTAATAAGTTTTATTTTGTACTGACTTACCTCCCAATAGAATGTTTGCTTTACTACTTCCCTTTCAGGCTAAGGACATGGTCAAAGTTATCAATTGGAGGAAGAAAAAGGGTATTCACACTGAAAAGTTAAAAATCCAGGCACTAATACAGAGGATGATTTGCAAGTTACAAGTGAATATAAAATCAGATGCAGGGATAACAGCAAATATTAAGGGGCAAAGAAACAGGATGAATACGGTCAGTCAGTCAGCTTTTATAAAATTGGCAAATGGAATTAAGAAAATTAACTTTAGATCAAATTGGTAACTATTACAATACAGGAATTCTGCCAGAAGATAGTCATTCAATAGCTTCATTTATTAAAAAAAGTGGCAGCATCCTAGTGGAACATGTTAATTGTAAGAATGATTTCACTGTTATGGATTTACAAATCTTGTTACAACTTTAATAGTAACTTTAAACAATTAATGTAATTGGCACAGAATCTGACTGTCCATGACAGCAAACACCAAAAGCAAAATCAGTCAATACAAATTACTTTGTAACCTTTGGTTTATTTGCCAGTAGATATTTCTGCAAAGTCACTATCATGTCAAGACAAATTATTGAATACATGTACTGTTGATGGGATCTAGAAATGACCAGATGAATATTGATTTCTGCAAGTTAATATTCATTACTTTTAAGCATGAAGGAGAAAGTGTGTTTATTAAAAATAAAAACTTTTGACTGTATATGGTCTGTGACAAGAATAGTCAGTGGGCCAAATCACTTTACCCTGTAAATTGATCCTCCTCATTGATCTAAAGCGTATTTGCTGTTTAATCATGGGGTTGAAATGGTTTATGCTTAATGAATGGTTAACAAGGTAGACATCTTAGTCTATTCTAGTTGGATCCTCTGGAAAGTGGAGGATCATGCAACAAAAGTTGTACAACTTCCTGATGTTTCCACCTTTCATTGTTATCAATGGTACCCAATTTTAAAACAAAAGTTAGAATTACCACAGAAGCACTACTATGCTTCAGAAATGAGTTAGAATTATTTGAAAACACAAATGGGGAATTTTTAACTTAAACCAACATTACAAGCTTTGTTTTTGTTCACGGACAGAACCAGTGATTTTGATGCTCAGATGGTTTTAAAATGGAGTAAAAAAACTTCAACTTACAAAAGATGTGTGTTCATTATAATTAAAGTGTGAAACAAATCTGAGTTTGATTGCTTTTAACATTGAGTTGGGGGCCAGAACTAAAGCGTTAAACCAGCTACTTCATAATATTTCACTTCAATCAAAATGTATTGCTGTAGAAGGAACAGGTTTTTCTAGTGGTAGTTCCATAAGACAGTAGACACTGGCCTCCAGTAACACCTTTTAGAATTGATTTTAGTATGTTTACTGTCATTTTGTGTGAAATAATAAATGTTACTTTCACAATTTGCCTTTTTACTTGTGATAACTTTCTTTGACTATGCTAGAGGTGGTTCATATAGTCTCCTCTTGTTGGAGAGAGCGTGTCCAATCTACCAATCAAATCAACTAAAGATAGTAGCGTCAGTTAAATGATTCAGCACTTAATCCCATGGGATCATCTGCTTTTCATTTAGTAGGCAGCTGGCCCGGTGGAGTATCCCCAATCAGTTGATACTTCATTTTGCTGGTGAGAGCTTCCCTTCAGTGTTCAAGAAGGTACCCTTCTCTTGTAAAACCTATTTACAGAGAGAGACTACCATTCTGATCTGGATTCCAGTTAAATGGTTTAGGTCTAACACAGCACGGTGGGCAGCACAGTGGTTAGCACTGTTGCCTCACAGCGCCAGAGACCTGGGTTCAATTCCCACTTCAGGCGTCTGACTGTGTGGAGTTTGCACATTCGCCCCATGTCTGTATGGGTTTCCTCCCACAATCCAAAAAAATGCAGGTTAGGCGAATTGGCCATGCTAAATTGCCCATAGTGTTACGTGAAGGGGTAAATGTAGGGGGAATGGGTCTGGGTGGGTTACGCTTCAGCGGGTCGGTGTGGACTTGTTGGGCCGAAGGGCCTATTTCCACACTGTAATCTAATCATCTAAAAAGCACCTTGTATTGAAGTAATCCAAGCCAATTCCCTTCCATTTCATTTTAATGAAGATTCAAGTACACAATATATTTTAAACCATTATAACATAAAAATGAGATTATAGTACAAGCATAAAATACAATTTACAAAAATGTTACCAGGAAAATAGTGAGGCAAATTAGTGATGGGTTGAATTAAGAAATGCCATCTGTGTTGTTCACACTTCATGAGCATTCCTGATTCAAATAAGCATTTCCATCTCAAAGCACCAACCACAAAAAGCTTGTGTTGTATCCCTTCTGTCCTTTTACATGATAACTTCATTTACAAAATGGCTTTAAAACCATTTTACACTACCTGCAAATTAGATAAAAATGCACCACAGCTGACATTACTTTAACATGTTGGAATTTATAAAGACAGTTACATGTTTATGATAATTGTTACATTTAATCAGCAAATTGAATGACAATGAAAAATCATAAGTATTACACAAGTACAAAGTGGATGGAGGCTCAGGGAATGGACAGCAATTTGCTTATCTCAGATGTTTTGACAACATTGCATCTTTGGTTTATTCTCAGTAGTTGGAGGCATGTGAATAGGGACCACATTGTTACTTGGTGACATGTCGTTTTCACGTCTGTCTGACATTTGCTTCTGTGACACAATACGATGAATTTCTGAAGGGGAAAGAACAACATTAATACAATCTTTCATAAATAAAGACATTTAATATTTCAGATCTTAATTCAGTGTTATTGAAAATTTTGCAGAGGCACACTCCTGCAGAGTAGCTGGAGAAGGTGCTGCTGAGTGACCATGTGCCAGTTGTATATGCACACATAGCTAATTTAGAGGTCATTGGATATTAAAAAACACAAAGATCTTCACAAAAACTTTAAACAGATTGTTCTTGTTCCTTAAGTGAAGGCCAAAAATAGTTATAAGCCAAGGCTTGCTAGCAAGAATGTCAAATAGACAGGTAGGGGGCAGGAAGAGCACAGCAAGCCAGGCAGCATCAGATGTAGAAGTCTGATGTTTCTGGTATAACTCTTCTTCAGGAATGGAGGTGGGGGTGTGAGAAGCTGCAGATAAAGAGGTTGAGGGCTGGGAGAGAAGGGCTCTGGGTGGGGAGGGGGCAGAATGGTGAGGTGGTGGTAGAAATGATGTCAGTCACAGAACAAATAAATTTACAGTTTCACACTGTAAGACATTGAATCCATACTGACCCAAACAATTACAATTAGAAAACAGCAAAAATATTTGTACTTATCATCCACACTAACTCAAATTTCAATGATATTATTTCTTTGAAACAGGACCTGCCCTCCCTTGTTAGCCTGACCTCATTAACCACTCAAGTAACTTAAAACAATTGCCATCAATGAATTCATTGGCAGGAAATTACAGAAGCAGGGCATTTCACAGCTTTACTGGGAAAATAGGCTTCATCTTATATCCCACTTAATATTTTGATTAAAATGTAAGCTAAGAACAGTGGAGCCAGGGCTCCTGGAACATCATATCTTTCAAAAGAAAGAAGAAAAAATGAAGACCACAAAACAAAAAGGAATGTGAATTGTTTCTTTCCATCTATGGAATTGATTAAAGTATAAATATTAAACAATTTTTAAAAGTTTCCAACAATTCTTATCCAAAAAAGGTACAAAATACTTTAGACAAGGAATTAATTAGCAATTATCACTATTAAGGCTACACAAGTTATTGACCAAATGCAGTGATAAGGGCTCATTGCTGACAGAATGGATATGATCATGGGATCTACTGTTTTCCTTATAACTGAACTGGAAGTGACAGAAAGCTTCACTGAAGACAGTTTCATTCTACATTAATAAGGAACATTAAAAAACAATATTTAAATCACTAAGCTTGTTAAGATACAAAAAAATTGTTATATTAAAATACTCAAGTATACTGTTTAACCACTAATCAATTGTTCCATTACAGACAGCATTCCAAAAACACACTTTTGGCAAAGGCAATTCAGCAAGTTATTCTCACATGCTGTTTCTCTCCAGTCCAGTAGAAATAAAAACAAATTTGTCCCTTTTGATTTTAAAAGGAAGCTGAAGACTTCACTAACAGCAGTGCTCCAGCAAAACCCTATTCAACTGAAAGCAAAACTAAAGTCTTGTAGTCTGTAAGATTAGATTAGATTACAGTGTGGAAACAGGCCCTTCGGCCCAACAAGTCCACACCGACCCGCCGAAGCGCAACCCACCCAGACCCATTCCCCTCTTCACCTAACACTATGGGCAATTTAGCATGGCCAATTCACCTGACCTGCACATCTTTGGACTGTGGAAGGAAACCGGAGTATCCGGAGGAAACCCACGCACACACGGGGAGAATGTGCAAACTCCACACAGTCAGTCGCCTGAGGCGGGAATTGAACCCGGGTCTCTGGTGCTGTGAGGCAGCAGTGCTAACCACTGTGCCGCCCCAGTAAGTCTGACCCCCCCCACCTCTGATTCTTTTGTCTTACCCTTTATATAAAAAAAATTAAGGGAGAACGCGAAGCTGTTTATCAACTGCCTGTCTGCAGGAGACATTTCAGGACCACTCTGACAACACTTCTCTCTAACAGAAACAGGACACAATGTATCTTTTAAAGGCACATAACCATCACAACTACAATTCCCCAGTGTGTTTGCCCCCACCCCCAAAAACAAACTAGTCAAAATATCAACGTTTGAAGCAGATTGACGTACCTGTGAGGATAGTCTGGAATGCAGTCTCTACATTTGTAGAGTCTAAAGCGGAGGTTTCAATAAAGGATAAACCATTTTTTTCTGAAAACAAAAAACTTTGATCAGCTTTTTCAAAAAAGTCAAGTCATAGGAGAAATGGCGGTTCTTGTGTTTCCCAGAATTAGGTATTTTCTAAAATCATCCTGCTCAGATGTTATTACACATTTCTGGAACAGGCAGCACCTGAACCCAAGTCTCCTGGCTCAGAAGTATGGACACAACATCTGCACAAGTCCCTTTTCCCCAGATTATGGATAATCCAACAGTAGGTCAGATCACTTGCTGCCTATTAGTGATGAAATGCTGGAGATTGAGATAAAAACCAATGGGGACAACAATCTCATCAATCCATCCCACAGCCTACCTTTAACTGAGGTGAATGTGTCACTGAGTCAAGAAAGCTGCATTTAGAAGGGGTAGAAATTAAAAATGGCCGAATTATCATTTTCCTATCCAAATATCTTTCAGAAGTGCAGCTTCCTGTCACCTTTTCCCATTGTAGAAAAGGGCAAGTCTATGTAAACTGCCATTTGAAAATTGCAACCACTTCCTAGTGGAGGCACTGTTAAAATGTAATGAATCTCCAATACTCCAACCAAGCTGCCATCTTATTTGTATAAACTGTTTCAACTTTGAAACTAATAATAGCATTAGATGGTACACAAACACTGATTCTCAAAGCAGATTCAAATCTTCCCACCTTCTAACCTGCCATAATGCTTTCAAGCATCTTGATATTGCTTCCAGTATGGGTAAAAACAATGGCTGCAGATGCTGGAAACCAGATTCTGGATTAGAGTGGTGCTGGAAAAGGACATGAGTTCAGGCAGCATCCGAGGAGCAGGAAAATTGACGTTTCGGGCAAAAACCCTTCATCAGGAATACAGGCAGAGTGCCTGAAGGGTGGAGAGATAAATGATATATGCTTCCAGTATGTACAACCACATGCTGTGGTCAATAGGCTGACCCATTCCAGCCCTAGAATGAGTCAGGAAAAGTGGACATGGTGCAGTACGTGACCTTTAGTTCAAGTCAGAGATCCAGATAATGCTTAAAAACAAAGTAGGTTATCACCAGTACAGCATTGATAAGATGATGATAGAAATGGAAATTACGTGAAGTCTTAAAGATAAGAGCAACAGTTCTGAGAGCCCTCTGCATGCTTTTCCAGCTCAAGTTTTAAAAAAAATTCTGTACATATTTAGTATTCAAGTTAAGTATTGTAATGAGTTGAGGATCATCCATAACTGACATATTTCTTTCATTCTGGCTAATTTATAAATGGAGGTATTAAACCAGAATAGCTCTAAGATTGATCTGGAACACATACCTGCAAAGGCTTTAGCCTCATCTGTAGGCACAGCTCGGAGATGACGGAGATCGCTCTTGTTCCCTACAAGCATGATGACGATGTTATTGTCCGCATGATCTCTCAGCTCCTTCAACCATCTTTCCACATTCTCATAGGTAAGGTGTTTGGCAATATCGTAAACCAACAGAGCACCAACTGCCCCTCGATAATATCTAATCACAAAACAAAACAAAACACAACATTCTCATTAGTTATTTAATTAGTCTCTAATTCATTATGAAAGTGGTGAGTATTTAAATTGGAATGATGTACATATTTGTACCTATATCATAACAGGGCTTACATGAGCCTAACCAGTTTTTTTGGCACAGGTTCTCTCCCAGGATGGCCTTACAGTTTATGGAATTTCAGATGCAAGAAACTAAAGCGCAGTCAAACAATCACACCAGCTCAAATAAACAGACGAATAAACTGCAAGCAAAGATAAGCTGCTGTTCCCTCATGAGGCAAGATCCATTGCACTGCCCCAACATGCAGCACTGACTCAGGATCCCACCATTACCTATAGTGTCCCCACACGTGTAATGCGGCATTGGACTGAGCAAGAAATCAAAAAAAAAAATGCTCAGAGACAAGACAACTTTTTGTTCCAGAAAATTTAAAACTCACGCAGAGGTGATGGCTCGGTATCGCTCCTGCCCGGCTGTGTCCCAGATTTGTGCCTTAATTGTCTTCCCATCTACCTGGATACTTCTTGTTGCAAATTCCACTCCAATTGTGCTCTTACTTTCCAGGTTGAACTCATTGCGTGTGAAGCGCGATAGGAGATTACTTTTTCCAACACCTGAATCGCCAATCAGCACCACTATATATAAAAAAAAGGAAAAGGAGTCTAAACTGTAACTGAGGAGCTAGATTACAGAAGTCTTCAGTCTAAGGTTGCATAGAAGAAAAAAAAAAGGTACAAGCACTGAATGAGGAGAAACACAAGATGTAGGTCCACAAACAAGACAATGCGATTTGATCACAATCTAGTTGCTGTTTCAGTGGCACTTTGTCTCTACTCCTTAATCTACGACTCCCTTGGATAAATTTAAAGACACAGCTGCCACTACCTTTGTGAAAGAAAATTCTACATGCCAAAAAAACCAGAGAAAACTTTAAAAAGATAGACTTCAATCTGAAACTATGACTTTGATTGAATACTTGGATGTTCCCAAATATTAGAGACACCGTATCAAGTCCCACCATGAATTAACTGGTTTGAGTAAGATCTCACTGAGCTCCAATGGACATAAGTGTAAACCCGTTACATCCTCCTTCATAACACAAGCCTGGCATCCCAGAATGAGCCACGTGCAACTTTTCTGAAGTGCTCCCAAAGTAGTTATACCCTTCAGAGACAGTGGTACAGTGCTCCAGATACGGTCACATCTACGTCCTGTGCAGCAGCAGTAAAACATCCTTACTTTTACATTGTAGTCCTCTTGCAGTAAACTCCAACATTCCATTTCAGTTACTTACCACTTAGGAGAAAAGAATTCATTGCTAAATACAATTCAAATCAGAGAGCGCGTGCACGAAAAGAGAGGGAGGGAAAGCGAGCCTTCGTTTCTGGGAAAAAAACTTCCCAACTGGGATCAGCATCAGGAGGACAGAGATAAGCAACAGTTGACTCCAATTATTGAAGATCAAATGCTGGTGCGCTCCCATAGACTGCAGGATCACAACCCTGATCAATGTCTCTATCTTTACTTTCTACTCAGTCAATCATTTTGGGCCATACAGTTGTGTATAAAAAAAAAGGAATTACATTTGTATAATCACACTTCACAACCAAATTGAATAAGCAGTTAACAGCCAATTCAATAGTTACTGAGAAAAATGTAGACTCAAATATTTTTTCCCATGTGGAGATTATATTGTGATTTAATAATTGAGATAGTGGTTTTAAAATTGATTAGTAAAATAAGGAACACTTCAGAAATTTCCATCAAATAGTTGCCTTAAGATCCATCCAGGAGGGGTAAGTGAAATCTTGACTTAACTAGAGTTACATGAAAGGTCGGAGTGTTAGGTTCTTTTCCTGAAGTTTCACACAAGATGCAGTTTGCACACACCAATTCTGCAAACAGTTAAAGTTTACTAAAGCCTGTTCAAGCTAGGTGACCCTCTTTGACCCTTTTCACAGGACGATGAAGTCGAGTCAAAGAGGCACTGAACAAAGAAAACAGACTCCCTTTATACAGGTCAGTTGGCCAGACTTACAGATACTCTGACGACTTCCCCATAGTCACATGCCACACAAGACAACCCCCAGTCACATGTTACCCCAGGTACAATGGTCAGATGAGATCATTCTCACATAGCAAGTGAGAATGCCCTAGTCTTGGGGAATTGTTATGCTAACGATTCTGTCTCCGTGATTCCACAAGACAATGCAGGTGTGACGTACCTAGCTTCAGCAGATGGCTAGAAAGCATTTCGAATGGAAGGGACTGAATGATATTGTGGTTCTGTTTGCCAAACTGGGAGTTTGTGTTGCAGGCGTTTCGCCCCATCTAGGTGACATCCTCAGTGCTTTGGAGCCTCCTGTGAAGCGCTTCTGTGATCTTTCCTACGGCATTTGTAGTGTTTGTCTCTGCCGCTTCTCAGTTCCAGCTGTCCGCTGCAGTGGCTGATATATTGGGTCCAGGTCGATGTGCTTGTTGGTGACACTCATCCACAGATTCAATGCCTCTAGGAATTCCCTGCATGTTCTTGGTTTGGCTTGTCCTATAATAGTAGTGTTGTCCCAGTCAAACTCATGTTGCTTGTCATCTGTGTGTGTGGCTACTAAGGATAGCTGGTTGTGTTGTTTCATGGCTAGTTGGTGTTCATGGATGTGGATCGTTAGTTGTCTTCCTGTTTGTCCTATGTAGTGTTTTGTGCAGTCCTTGCATGGGATTTTGTATACTAAGTTGGTTTTGCACATGCTGGGTATCGGGTCCTTTGTCCTGGTGAGTTGTTGTCTGAGAGTAGCTGTTGGTTTGTGTGCTGTTATGAGTCCTAGTGGTCGCAGTAGTCTGGTTGTCAGTTCAGAAATGTTTTTGATGTATGGTAGTGTGGTTAGTCCTTTGGGTTGTGGCATGTCCTCATTCCATTGTCTTTCCCTTAGGCATCTGTTGATGAATGTGCGGGGGTATCCATTTTTGGCAAATACATTGAAGAGGTGTTCTTCTTACTCTTTTTGCAGTTCTGGTGTACTGCAGTGTGTTGTGGCCCTTTCGAACAGTATACCAGCCACTGCAGCAGACAATGAACTGAACCGGAATCAGCAGGTACAAATCACTAAAATGCCAGAGGAAACATCACAGAAGTGCTTCACAGGAGGCTCCTAAGCACTGAGCACCTAGACAGGGGACGAAACGTCTGCAACACAAATTCCCAGCTCGACGAACAGAACCACAACAACGAGCACCCGAACTACAAATCTTCTCCCAAACTTTGGGACTGAATGATAGTTTAGTTTGATAATAGTAGGGGGAGTAGCAGCAAATTGCTGTCTAAGTGGAGTGGGAGGGTCATCTGCATTACTGCATGACTGTCATCCCCATCCAGTATGTGGACTCAGTGCAGTTTAAATATTACATTAGTGTCCAGAGATTTTCCCATTTAATCTTTTAACATCAAGACAAAATCACTGTTGAGTTCTCTGCCATAGATAACCCCCTACATTTTAAATTTCACAGTAACAGCAGTCAGCTCAACATGGATATTTTCTCTCGCTCCGTAGCTCATTCAACAGGTCTATGGCCATAAAAGGAGATCAAAGAGTACACAGACAAGAGCAAATCAGTCCTTAAGCAGAAAGCTGTAAATGACCCAAATATGGAACTTAACTTTGACCATAACTAGCTAAAGACATTTTAAAGCAATCTTGATTCTTGTTTGGGAAAGAAGAATGGCGGGTAAGGTGATTAAGTGAGATTACAGTTGACAGCTGTGGACTCAGCTGACTGTTCCAGCACACAGTGATGGGAATCAGAAGATCACAGGAAAAGGAAAGCAGCAGAGTGCTAAGAACAGTTAAAACGTCCTATGGAGGAGAATTCTGAATTCAGTCACATTGGCTCAATGACAACAGGAATCACAGGTCTCAGAGGAAGCAGGGTATTTAATAAGTACAGAACACTGTTGCAATTACTCTCTTTATCTGAGCAAACATTCCTCAATGTTTGACTCAAAATCACAAACTGGTGAATCAAGTTTAAATCTGATCCTTGATAAGGAGGCAGCACAAGGGTTGAGCAGATACTGGATTGGGGGGGGGGGGGGGGGGGGGGTGTTTCCTCCATTCAGTAAGGAATTTGTCCCACATTGAATGCAGTAAAAACCATTTTAAAAAAAAGTGGTATTACTCAGGGGCTACAAGAGTCAGATTTTCCAAATCCACAGCTTCTATTAACTAGAATAAGCAGGTAGAACAGAGCACGAATAGAAAAGAGTAGGCCATTCGATCCCTCAAGCTTGCTCTGCCATTCAACCATGAAGTGAAGGTGCCAGTGTTGGACTGGAATGGACAAAGTCAAAAATCATATGACACCAGGTTATAGTCCAACAGGTTTACTTGAAACCGCAACCCTTCACAGCCCCCCACTCCTTGCCTGAGGAAGGAACAGGGACTCCAAAATCCATTATGATTTTTGACATTCAACAACATTACAGTTGTTTGCTCCAGTGCTCAATTCTTTTGTGCAAGCTCCTCAACCTTCAACTCCCAGGTGCGGCCTCACCAAACTGGTCTATTTTTAAACTCCAACCCCTTACCAATATAAGGTCAAACCTGATTTGCTGCCTTAATTATTTGTTGCACCTGCATGCAAACCTTACATTGCAAGCACATGAATATCCAGATCCCTCTGTACTGCATACTCATTTGGAGTTTTGTTCCATTTAACTAGTCTGCCTTTTGAATCTTCCTCCTGGACACGATGTCTCACTTTCCTACATTTGTTATGGAGTAAGCCAGACCACTCAGAACATTAAGCAGGCAGCTCAGTGAAATAAATTGCAAAGTTATGGTCTAAGTATACAGTGAACATTACCCAGAATGAGTTAGCGAGGTTGATTAGTAGAGTTTAAAAACAGAAAAAAAAATCCCTATAGAACTCAGCCTATCCAACTAGACTTATTTATGCTGTTCCGAACATACACAACAGATGAAAAGGATTTTGAGGCCATAGAGGAATTGAGACAAGGGTTCTAGTTTAAATTGTAGCCACTGGGATTTGGGAAGCCAATGTAGGTTAGTGAATATGTGGCTATACTTCTAGAGTGGTTTGTTAACTGTGCAGCAATGGAAAAATGCCCACAGCAGATATATGAATGATTGCAGGATCAGTAACTGGGAACAACTAGCTTGATGAGACATATGGCCAAGTTTCTGGGCCACAAACCAGTCACACTTTCAAACGACCAGGTCCAACTCAGATAAATGAGGGAATTATTCCTCACAACAAATGCTATTATAAAGCCTTTGGGACAGGTTACAGTTAAACAAAATGAACTCACTTCAGTCATTACAAATCAATTTGTTTTTGGGGTTGGGGGGGATGCAGTGGATGTCACTATTTTGCAGCTCCACTGCACTCAACATGGGAAATGGCAGGAGTAAAGATTATAGTGATGACATCAGGAATTTTAGCAAGTATAAAAATTGAAGGAAGTCTGTTTCTGGGTCACCCTTGTGTATAGAACTTGAAAGATCAGCACCTGTAAAAACCAAGACAAATCAGTTGGTCAGTGACAGGAAAACATGTGCCAGGGCAGGGACAGGACTCCAGAAAAGGAACAACTGGTTTGCAAAATAAAGTTCATTTGCCCCTCTGCCATTAAGATGCTAGAACCAATTGCCAAGCACTTCCAACAATTAAAAAATAAACAGCCGCTTCAACAGCCTGGACTTTGTTTTTAAGAAGCTATTCAACTCAGGAAGTACTTAACCAAAAAGTTAATTTTGCCTGAAGTTTAAAACCCAAGAAACTTTCAGTTTATACATTTCATGTGATATCCCATGTAATCCTTTGTGCAGTTTAAAGATTAAAAACAATTTCTACCAATAGGAGTTGGTGTTACAGGGTGCAGGGAACCACATTACACAATGAGTGTCTGTCAACAGGGCAGGAACAAGTGGAGAAAGATTAGGCTGTAACAATCTAATCTCAGTTTCAGTAATGCATTACCTCATTGTTCTTACTTGAAGAGTGCGCATATGACAGAACCCATTACCCTGCAGAAACTGGGACTGCAGCCAAACCCCAGAAAACATTACCTTGCTTTAAATTAGGGAGAAGATGCAAACTTTCCTTATCCATTTTGCACTTGCAGCCCATTCCTCTGGCTGGAGCTGACTTTCAAATCCTGAAATTGAAGCATCATTTCTATCTTAATTGGCAAAGTCTGTAACTGACTGCACAGCTACAGTCAGAATTTGTAGAGTGATACGTGGAATCACAATTTAATTATCTACATTGAAATGGTCCTAGAATTGGAGATACTGCAGATGCCAGAAGTCAGTTAATAAAATGTGGAGCTATAAAAACTCAGGTTAGACAGCATTGGAAGAGCAGGAAAGTTGACATTTCAGGTCAGGTCCCTTCTGGGATGCTGGTAGTAGGATGCAGCAAGACATTTTTTGCATTAGCGGATATGGAGATCCTAGACAACCAGGAGTCCCTAAACTCAGTAAGTTGAACCTGTGCAGTTTGTCATTGTCCTGATCAGCCTGGAATTTTATAAATCAATAGATTCTGCAGCTTTTGAATAGCCAGACATCCCGGTTCATATTTTTTAGATTAGATTACTTAGTGTGGAAACAGGCCCTTCGGCCCAACAAGTCCACACGGACCCGCCGAAACGCAACCCACCCAGACCCATTCCCCTACATTTACCCCTTCACCCTAACACTACAGGCAATTTAGCATGGCCAATTCACCTAACCTGCACATTTTTGGATTGTGGGAGGAAACCCATGCAGACACTGGGAGAATGTCTGTGTGGAGTTTGCACAGTGCCTGAGGCAGGAATTGAACCCAGGTCTCTGGCGCTGTGAGGCAACAGTGCTAACCACTATGCCACCCTTTTTTATAATTTCTGCAGTAGCTGCACACTTGTATATCCCATTTCCTGTTTTTTTTTAATATTTGGAGGTGGTGATGCCCTACTGGACTATTAATCCAGAGACCCCAGTAATGTTCTGGGGACCTGGGTTCATATCCTGTCATAGTAGATGGTGGAATTGAACTTCAACAAAATATTTAGAATTGGGAGTCTAAAGGATCACGAGTCTCCTGATAATTTTTGGAAAAACTCAGTTCAGTAATGGCCTTGAGAGAAGGAAAACTGCCATCTTGCCTGGTCTGGCCTGTGACTCCATTCCAGTAATGTGGAGGGCTCTGCTGCCCTGAGCAACACCACCCACATCCCATGTGGAATTAAACAAAATGATAGTCCTGAGCACTAATCCCAAGTCTATCACACCTTTTTCCTTTAATTGAAAAAAATTCTCCAATAGTACAGAAGGATTCTGCACGAGTCACTGAACTCAGTATGCAACAATCCAGATGCCTGGGACTGGGTCACAAGGTGGAGGATAAACTTGATTCGGGAATACGGTGTCCCCCCTCTCAGCTCCATTGTCAGTCTTTGACCACCCATCTAACACCTAATGCCAGGTCACTTGACCTGTTCAAAAGAGCAACACACCCAACTACATCCTATTATTACTCCAGAGTAACGTTTCAGCAGTTTGAGGAATCCACAAGATTAAGGACAAAGGGAAAGATGATTGTTGAATGAGAAAAAAAAGGGAAGAATTCAAAACACTGAAAAGATTTTAATTCATTATTCAACTGCTGTTGAAACACCAACCACAAAAATGTGGGGTCAGTTTAAAGCAGTAACTGATTAAAAGAACACTCAGATCTGAAGCCCTACCCCCATTTGCCATCTGCAAAATTTAGTTGCATCATAAACTAGTCAACAGCTCCACAGCACAAACTTTATTGTGGGGCAATTTTATAAAGAAAATTCAGGGAATGGGATTTTAACTTTCTGAACCAGCATTTATTACCAGTCAGAAGGTGGTGAGCTGATTTATTGAACTGCTGTAGTCCATGTGTTTTGGCTAACATACAATGCCATTTGTGGGGGCAAAGAAAATGAAGAGTTCCAGGATTTTGATCCATCACTGAGGGAGTAGTGATCTATTTCCAAGTTAGGGTAGTTAATGGTTTGGAGGGGAACTTGCAAGTGGTAGTGGTCCCATGCATCTGCTGCCCTTCTAGGTAGAAATGGGCATGGGTTGAAAACATGTTGAAGATCTTAGATGAATTCCTGCCGTGCATTTTGTAGATGGCATACACTGCTGCTACTGAGTGTGTTGGTGGTGGAGTGCATGAATGTTTGTAAATACAGGAAACAATCAAGGCTTTCTCCTGGATGTTGTCAAGTTTGAGTGTTGTGGGAGCTGCACTCATTAGGGGAAAAAAATTGCACTCATCCAGGAAAGTAGAGTATTCTATCATGCTCCTGACTTTGCCTTGTAGATGATGGACAGGCTTTAGAGAGTCAGGACACGGTTTATTTACTGTACGGTCTACAAGAGCTGGTCACAGGCTTCATTAATAATCCAGTTCAGTTTCCAGCCAAATGATAGTCTCAGGATTTGTTAACAGGAGAATTCAATGACGATAAAGCCAATAATGTCAAAAGTTGATGGTTAGATTCTCTTATTGAAAGTGATCATTACTCAGCATTTATGATACAAGTGTTACGCACCACGTCAGGCCAAACTGGGCTAGTGAGATGTTGCTTCATCTTGAGTCATCACAAATGACACTGAATATTGTGCAATCAG
The DNA here is from genome assembly GCF_037043375.1 of Chiloscyllium plagiosum. Lineage (NCBI taxonomy): Eukaryota > Metazoa > Chordata > Chondrichthyes > Orectolobiformes > Hemiscylliidae > Chiloscyllium > Chiloscyllium plagiosum. Next base: position 2,258,588 of record NW_028270177.1, on the reverse strand, counting down.
CAAACGTGTGACTTCTGACTTCGTGGAGAAAGGTTGGGCATAGGACATGACCCTTAGGAACTCTTGCAGAGAAAATACACCAGAACTGACCAATAATTATCTTCCTTGGTCAGTAGGACTTCAAATTTCCTGCCACTTAGATGAAAGAGAAACACCAGTTCCAACTCAGTCAGTCATCTTCCTCCAGCCAAGCCTGTGCAAAACACACCTCATGTGGGTTTTAAACTTCCTTCTTTAGATGCCCCAATTCCATTCAAGTTGTGGAGAAGTAAAGACATAGGAGATAGTGACATATAGTGCAAAGAGCACATTTTTTCCCCATATGCTTGATTTTGGGCAGAAATAAGGCGAGGGTGAAAAGGGAATTGTTCAAACTTTGTTCTGGAATATACAAGAGTAGGGATCCATCTCAAATCAAAATGCTTATCTATGTGTCACCTTCATTAATCTGGAAACCACAATGACAAAAGGTCCAAGTTTAAAAACAAAAAAAACTCACATTAAAACAAAAACAGACTAGTGACTACAATCAGCAATTGTGAAATTGCAATGAACAAATTCGTTTTACAATGAAAATTCAAGCTGTTGTTTTCCCCAAGTTTAACCAATTAAAGTGAATAAATTCCTATTCCTGGATTACATCAAAATGGGAGTCAGTATGTAGTTACTGCAGCAAGCCTAATGTCAGTTAGATGACAGACCAGTGTCAAGGAGAAAAATGAGGACTGCAGATGTTGGAGATCAAAGTCAAAAAGCGTGGCACTCGAAAAACATAGCAGATCGGCAGCATCCGAGCACAAGAGTTGATGTTTCGGACATAAGCTTTCATCCTGAAGGGTTTATGCCCAAAATGCTGACTCTCTTAGATCTTATATGACCTGCTGTGATTTTCCTGCACACACTGACACAGACTAGCGTCTGCAGTACTTACAGTAACTATTCGTAAATCATGCCATTGCCTGAAAGTACAATTAGAGCCAGGATATTGTAATAGTTGCAGTTTCACACTTACCCTTCCATCACTGCATTGCCCTAGCTCTCCAAAAGCAGTGCTCAGATTATTCCTTGTGGTCCTCATTCTTTCACCGAGCGCCTACTCAAACCCAGACAAGTATCAACACAACCAAGTTTCAGTGTCACATCTCACACAGCAGTTAGAGGAAAGTCAATTATCCTAAGGATACGGGTGGGGAGTATTTTGGCAGATAACCAAAGGCTGGATAACATCGTTAGCCACACCTCGGGACCTGGCGATTCGGTCGGATGATTGAACACCGGATAAAGATCCCTCTTGTAATTGAAGACTCCTTTTAAAAAAGGTATTATGCATTGTTAAAAGAGACACACCCAGAACTGATCTGTAAATAAGAGTCCAAATAAATTCAGATGCCTTTGTTATGAACAGCTTTAAAATGCAAAGCATTTCCTCTGACAATTCCTTTGTGGTACAAAACCCAATATCGGATTATAAATAAAAATGGGAACACTAGAGGTTCAAATCCTGGTCTAAAGTAGTTGGCTTGAACAGTTGTGAATCAGGACTCATCACTCCTGCAAAAAGTCATTTTAAATACTGGTACTGTGCTACTAAACACCATGACCAAACCATTTGAGCTTTTATTACATCTTAGTCATCATTTCCTTAAACTGGCCAAGTTAGCAGCAGTTAGGAACAGTTTCCTCCAATTTGTCACTTGATACAAAGTGGATACACCCAAGCATTCATTCTTTAGAAACACTACTCCTTCAACTTGCTTGTGATTTTAGAAGTTTTTATTTTTTTCACATCCGGTGCATACCCACCCACCTCATTTACTGCGTCTCTTGCTCTCCATATTGGAGGGACAGGACTCCCACTTGCAGAATATTTCAGGAAAAATCTTTGGGACACACTCCCAATAACCCCACCACCCTGTGGCTGACCACTTCAACTCAAGGACATGCAAGTCCTGGGACTCCCCTACTGCCGAATCCAAGCCATCCTACAACTGGACAAAATACTTCACATTGGGACTCCTCAATCACACGTCAATTTCACTAGTTTCCAAAACACCCACCATCCAACCCAGCACCACCCTCTTTACCTGCCCATCTTCCTTCCCACCTATATGCTCCAACTCCACACAGTCACCAGAGACTGGAATCAAACCTGGGTTCCTGGCACCGTGAGGTAGTATGCAAACCACTGAGCCAGTGCCACCCCAAATGTTACTAGGGCTCAACTGAAATGCTGGAGCATTCTGGATCCTCTTATCCTGTATCTGTTACAAAAAAAATTCAGAAAATCAAAGATTAAGATAGCTTCAGACATCCAGATACCTGCCTCACTGTTTTTACAAAATGCTCCAATAGTATACTATCCTACAGAACACAACCATCTAAGTCCTCTCTTCCTTCAGTCCACTGGAGATCTAAAAGTACTTTTCTTCCAATTAGAAGCAGTGCTATTTTCCAACTGCCTACATTCAATCCACCTTAAAACACATTCTGGATCAGTGGTGCTAGAAGAGCACAGCAATTCAGGCAGCATCCCTTTACCTTAAAGCACAGGCTACCAGTTAGTGGCAGTCGTGCAATTATACCTAAAATGTTGACAAAAGAGGCTAGAACTAAAATACAGAAAGTCAACTCACTATCCACTGCTTAAAGGCCAGAATTCCTGACTACTCTGGAGTTTCTACAATTATCAAATTTTCAAACCCTGTAAAGCTCATTACGACTGCACCTAGAAATGGAAAATCATGGTCATTTATAGTAGAGGTCCTGGAAAAATCTGATCAATTATACGTAGCAGTGGAGGGGGGGGGGGGGGGGAAGAGGGGAGAGAAAGGGAAAGGGAAGGAAAAAAAAGGGAAGGAAGGAAAAAAAAAGGGAAGGGACCCCGGGAATGGGGAGGCAGGCCCGAGGTCAGGGCGGGGAATTGATCCGGGAGGACGAGGAGGTGCCGAAGCCCCGTGAGAGGTAACCACCCCATTCCCCTCCCCGACTCCATTCCCCTGTCCCTGGGGATAGGCTGGGGGGGGGGGGGGGGGGTGAATGCAGAGACAGGCCCGCGGACTCACCCTTGAAGAGATAATCATACTCATCGTCCCGGGCGCCCATCGCTCTCCGCCGAAAGTTCTACACTGACTCCCACTGCTGCTCGTTTCCGCTTCCGGTGCAGCGGTCACAATCCACCAGGAATTCTCCAAAATTATATTTCCGGTCGACCGCGGAGGAAATGGTCAAGAGATAGGGAGTGAAACAATAGATTAATAATATAATAACACTGAGTTAATAAATAAAGAATAATGGAACTTAATCGATAAATAAACAGTAATGGGTTAATAAATAAGTAATAATGGGAGTTAATCAATTAATAAATAACACTAGGCTTAAATAATAATGGAAGTTAATCAATTAATAAATAATAATGGCTTAATAAACAAGTAATAATGGGAGTTAATCAATTAATAAATAATAATGGGTTAATAAATAATAATAGAATTTAATCGATTAATAAATAATAGTTGATTATTTAATAAATAAACATGTGTTAATAAAGAAACAGTACTTGGAATGCCTCAATTACAAACTGACTAACCATGTTTTTATAAATAAGTCTGTTAATAAATTAGTTATGTCAAGTAATACGTTAATTAATAAATTATAGTATTGATAGATCAGTTAATGATAACAGCCTAGTTAATTAATCGTTTACAATCTGATAGTTAATTAACTGTCGAAATAAATTAGTTTAAAATAACAGTGGATTAATAAATTATTTAATAGAGGTCTGTTAATAAATTTATTGATATTTAAGTTTATTAATAAATTAATGAACAGTGGATAAATAAATCAGTTCATAGTAACAGAGGATTAATTAATAAATTACTAAGTTTGTTAATATTGTCTGGACTTCAATATTTTTGGTGAGTTTTCATTTGGGGGCGTGGTCTCGCTGCGACACCACCCATAGGGCGGGGCCTTGTCGATTCTGATTGGACGCGGTATTCTCTCGTAATGGTGACGTCAGGTGGTCATTAAACGTAGTTTGAGCGCTACCTAGCGGTAGCGTCCGGGGATGGTCATCCCAGTGGGACAACCTGGTGCCCTGGTTGGTGGAACTTTAGTCCTGCTTCCAGATTCTAATAACACTTGCACTTAAAAACTGAAAGAACTGCAGATGGTGTAAATCAGAAATAAAAACAGAAGTTGCTGGAAAAGGGCCACGAGGTTTTGCTAAAGCTCTACAAGTCCCTGGTGAGACCACACTTGGAATATTGTGTCCAATACTGGTTGCCCTACTATAGGAAAGATACAGAGGCTTTGGAGAGGGTGCAAAGGAGGTTTTCCAGGATGCTGCATGGACTGGAGGACTTATCTTATGAAGAAAGGTTGAATAAGCTAGGACCTTTCTCTCTGGAGAGAAGGAAGAAGAAAGGAGGCCTGATCGAGGTATACAAGACAATGAGAGGAATCAATCACATTACCAATGAAAACATCATGAAGCTAGTGGACTTGTGCCTCACCACCCACTTCACTTTCAACAACATAGTCTACAAATAAACCAACGGCACACCCATGGGATCTCCGCTATCAGGATTCATATCAGAAGCGGTAATGCAAAGGCTAGAACAAACAGCCCTACCAATCATCAAACCAAAAATCTGGGTTCGCTACGTAGATGACACTTTTGTCATCACAAAACGAAACAAGATAGAAGAGACATTTAACATCATCAACAACACCCTCACAGGTATAAAGTTCACCAAGGAGGAAGAAACTGACAACAAACTCGCATTTCTGGATGTCACAGTAGAAAGAAAGGACAAGGGAGAATTACAAACCTGCGTATACAGAAAACCGACAAACACTGACCAAATACTCAACTACACCAGCAACCATCCCAACACACACAAACGAAGCTGTATCAGAACACTATTCCAAAGAGCCACCACACACTGCAGCACAGACGAACTTTGAAAAACAGAGGAGAACCACCTATACGACGTATTCAAGAACAACGGATACTCAAAAAAACAGTGTGCAGATTCCTCAAGAACAAACCACGACAAGCAGACAAAACACAGCTAGAAACCCTAACCACCTTACCATATATCAAAGAAGTTTCAGAAATGACAGCCAGACTACTGAGACCCCACGGAATCCTAGTAGCACACAAACCCACCAACACTCTCAAACAAAAACTAACAAACTTAAAAGACCCTGTACAACCCATGGACAAAGCCAAAGTCATCTATAAAATTCCATGCAAGGACTGCCACAAACACTACGTAGGACAAACAGGAAGAAAGTTAGCCATCAGGATACATGAACACCAGCTAGCCACAAAAAGACACAACCTCCTCTCCCTCATAGCCCTACACACGGATGAAAAAAACCCACCATTTCGACTGGGACAACACATCTATCCTGGGACAGGCTAAGCAAACACATGCCGGAGAATTCCTAGAGGCCTGGCACTCCAACCACAACGCCATAAACAAGCACATAGATCTAGATGCCATCTATCAACCCCTCAGAAAACGAACAGGAAATGACATCACCACAAACCCCAGGAACCCCATCCAGGAGAAAAATATAAATAGAAAGCAGGAGACAACAGCTTTGCTTCACTTGGAGGTCGCCACTGATGATGTTACCTAGCCAGGTAATGAAACGTCTGGATATCAAACCTACAGCTCAACGAGCAAACCTACACCCTAAACCTCAACCTGAGCTACAAACCTTCACAAACCTTGCAATGAGAGGAATAGATAGGGTCAATAGCCAGAGACTTTTCCCCAGGGCAGGATTGACTGGTATGAGGGGTCATGGTTTTAAGATATTAGGAGAAAAGTATAGAGGAGTTATCAGAGGTAGGTTCTTTATTCAGAGAATTGTGAATGCATGGAATGCGATGCCAGCTGTGGTGGTGGAAGCAGAGTCATTAGGGACATTTAAGCGACTGCTGGACATGCACATGGATAGCAGCGAATTGAGGGGTGTGTAGGTTAAGTTATTATATTTTTTACATTAGGATTAAACCTCGGCACAACATCGTGGGCAAAAGGGCCTGTTCTGTGCTGTACTTTTCTATGTTCTATGAAAAGCTCAGCAGATCTTGCAGTATCTGTGAACTGAAATTAATGTCAACGTTTCAGGTCCAGTGACCATTCCTCAGAACTGATGTAGTTGGAAAAATATCAGTTTGTATGCAGAGGATGGAGTGGGGGAGAGTAAGGAGTAAACAATAGCTGGGGATAGAGCCCAAAGAGGGAGATGAACAGTTGAACAAACAAAGGAGTCGATAACAATCTGGCTGGGAGGATGAATACCTGTTAATGGAGAATTAATGGGTAGTGTGTAATGGCATACTATGTTATAACAAGTTGAAAAGTGTGGTGCTGGAAAAGCACAGCAAGCATCAGAGGAGTAGGAGAATCAATGTTTCAAGTATAAGCCTTTCATCATTCCTGATGTACTTTTCCAGGACCACACTTTTTGACTCTGATCTCCAGCATCTGGAGTCCTCACTTTCTCCTATGTTAAAACAAGGCCTGGTGCAGGGAGAGGACATGGGGGAGTTCAGGCCCTAAAATTATTGAACTCGATATTGAGTCCGGAGGGCTGCAAGGTTGCCAAGCGGAAGATGACCACGTTCCTCCACACACTGAGACTGCACTGACCTGTGGTGGAGGGAGTGGATGTGTAACCTCAGGTCTGGTGTCGGGGCCTTCTCTGCTGGTCACTGGGAGACGAGAACATCCCACATCAACCTCATCCCATCCCAGTCGGAGATCCAGATCCCAGCCCACTCAGAGACACTGATTATCCCTGTCTGCTATGTCCTGGGCAAATAATGAACTATGTAAGATAGGCAGCTGCGGACTGATGGCGTCTTTTCTGATGCCAGTGAATTCCAGGATCCTCAGGAAGTGGCAAGTTGTTCTGGAAACAATGCATGGTCAGATGAGGTGGAAATTGGATGTGAGAGATGGATAGGTAATTAATGAGGTGAGTTCGATAAGATATTAGATTAGATTAGATTACATTACAGTGTGGAAACAGGCCCTTTGGCCCAACAAGTCCACACCGACCCACCGAAGCGAAACCCACCCATACCCCTACATTTACCCCTTACCTAACACTACGGGCAATTTAGCATGGCCAATTCACCTGACCCTGCACATCTTTGGACTGTGGGAGGAAACCGGAGCACCCGGAGGAAACCCATATAGAGAGAATTTGCTCAACCTTATGGTGAGAAATCATTTAAAAAATTTAATGCAGCTCAGACTTACCCAAAACAAAAATTCAGCCCTAAAAGTAGATAGTGAAAGCTTCCATGGGTTTCTAAGAAGAGATTAGTGAAAGTAAAATGGGGTTGTCAAGGAAGAGACAGGAAGTAGCACACGCCTCTGTGTTATTAATGCAAATACTACTGCCCTTCTAGGAAAGCCTCAGTGTATTCGGAGGGTTTTCTTTGGCCTCCACTGGAACGTGATCTTTTGAGAGTTAAGAGAACTGGACTTGGTGAGGTACAATCGACACATAGCCAGACTGTCTACCGTGATTTTGTAGGAGTTTTGCCTAAATGCACCTAGAGTGTGTGACCATCCTCCCATTGAATCCAAAGGATGTGGCGGAGACATTGTTAATTGTATTTTTTGAGTACTCAGATTCCAGGTCTCAGTGCTGTCTTGGATTGTGGTGATGGCAGCTGATTTGTAAACTAAAATCTTTGGTCAGCTGAAGAGCTCTTTGTTGTCTCAACATAATCTGTACAAAGTGGATCTGGTTCAGCTGAGCCAGTGATAGATCTACTTGTCAATAATGACCTTTTGAGAGAGGTGGCTGCTGAGGTTTTGGAAGTACTCTATCTATTCCAGGACTCGTACTCCGAATAAATGGATGTTGGAATATTCTTTCAGATGTTGGTTACTGATTGGAGATTTTTAAAGACATTTTTGTGATTGTAAGATAATTTAAATCATAAATACAAATTGTTGTTTCTTTCATTTTCCATCATTCCATCTTAATCTAACATTTTCTTTCTTTCTCTCTCTCTCTCTCTCTCTCTCTCTCTCTCTCTCTCTGAACCAGATTTGATAGCGAATCAAATATTCCAGCAGAGACTTCCTTATTTAGATTCTTCAAGGTGATTGGCTTCACAGTGAGTTTCCTTCTTCACATAAGTCAAAGATGGCTTTTTTGTTGGCTAACAGCAACTTGCTCATGCAAGATATAGAGAAGGTTTGGTTGACAAATTTAACGATTTCACCAGTTTCCTCATCTCCCCTCCCCTCCCCCCACCCCACCCCACCTCACCTCATCCCAGATCCACACCTCTTACTCAGCACCGCCTCTTGAATTGTCCAACCTGTCCATTTTCCTTCCCACTATTCGCTCTACCCTCCCCTTCAACCTATCACCATCACCCCCACCTGCATCTACCTATTGCCTTCCCAGCTACCTTCCCTCCCAGCCCACCTTCTCCCATTTATCTCTCAGTCCCCACTCCCACATTCCTGATGAAGGGCTTATGCCCAAAACATCAATTCTCCTGCTCCTCGGATGCTGCTTGACCTGCTGTGCTTTTCCAATGCCACACTTTTCAACTCTCCAGCATCTGCAGTCCTCACTTTCTCCAAGTTTAACATTTTGCCGAACTTCAAAATTGACCAAGATTTCAAACATTTCCTTTTAACAAGCATTTTTGTTTGGGTGTGAGAAACTAATTTCAATGTCTTTCTTTTACATCAGATGCCAGGGCTTTAGCAATTTCTTTGGTAATCAACATGACAAGCATTTTTCTGAAGGTGTAAAAATCACTTCATCAGCTGTTAATGTTCACCATTTGTGATGCTTTTAACTTCCCATGTTTTAAATGTGCACAAACTCAAATGGGGGCAGAACCTTGATCTAAAAGTGATTGCAATACTAAAGAGAAAGATTTGACTCAATTTTATTTTTTATTGTCGCATGTCCTGAGGTACAGTGAGAAGATTTGGCTTGGATGCCATCAAAACAAATCGTACCTTATATAAGTACATCAGGATAATAGAACAAAATGCAGAATATAGTGTTATAGATACAGAGAAAGATCAACTTTAATACATGAGCCATCTATTTGTAAGTCTGATAACAGCAGGGAAGAAACTGTCCTTTAACCTGTAGGTAAGAGTTTTCAAGTTTTTGTATCTTCTGCTCAATGGAAGAGTGTGGAAGAGAGTATAACTGGGGCGGGACGGGTCTTTGATTTTGTTGTCTGCTTTCACAAGGCACCCGGAAGTGTAGACAGAGTCAATGGAAGGAAGGCTGGTTTTCATGATGGAATGGGCTGCATTCCAAACTCTCTAATTTCTTGGGCAGAGCTGTTGCTATGCCAAACAGTGATACATCCAGACAGGATGCTTTTCGTGATGCATCTATACAAATTGGTAAGAGTCTTTGTGGACTTGCTAAATTTTCTTAGCCTTCTGAGGAAGTAGAGGTGTTGGTGTGCTTTCTTGACTGTAGTGTTGACATGGATGGACCAAGTTAGACTTTTTGGTCATATTTCCTCCGTGGAACTTGAAGCCCTTGACCACCTCCACCTCCGCACCATTGATACAGACAGGGGCATGTCTTCCGTTCTGCTTCCTGAAGTCAATGACCATCTCCTTTGTTTTGCTGACATTGAGGGAGAGATTGTTGTCTTTACACCATGGCTGTAAGTTGTCTATCTCCTTCCTGTACTCTGTATCATTGATGTTTGAGATCAACCCACTACGGCGATGTCATCAGCAAATTTGTAAATGGAGTTAGAGCAGAATTTGGCCACACATTTGATTGTAAAAAGGAGTATACTAAGGGGCTGAGTAACCCGCCTTGCTGGACACCAGTGTTGTAGATTATTGTGGAGGAGGTGTTGTCACCATCCTTACTGTTTGCAATCTATGGGCCAGAAAGTTGAGGATCCAGTTACAGATGGGGGAGCAGAGTCCTAGGTCTTGGAGTCTGGAGATGAGTTTTGTTGGAATTATGGTACTGAAGGCAGAGCTAAAGTTAATAAATAGGAGTCTAACATACTGTTCCAGGGATGAGTGTCAGGTCAGGAAAACGGCATCTGCCATGGACCTATTGTGACAGTAGGGAAATTATATCAGATCAATGCAAGCTGGGAGGCTGGAGTTGACATGTGCCATTACTAACCTCTCAAAGCACTTCATAATGTAGGTTGGATCTCAAACAAAGACGAGACAGAATACAGGATGGAGATAGGGTACTTAAAAACTTTTATTACAATTCAATACAGGAACAGGCCCATCGGCCCACCAAGCCTGCACCAATACCTGTTCCTTATGTAGACCTGTTGTTTATTGCCCACACACAGTTTGTATGCCTCTGTTCATTCCCGTTCATGTGTCTATCAAGGTACACCTGAAACAATGCCTGCTTCCACCACCTCGTGGCAGTGCATCCAGGCACCCACCACCCTCTGGGTGAAAGATTTTCCCCACACTTCTCCCCTAAGCCTTTCTCCTCTCGCCTTGAACCTGTGCCCTCCTGTAGTTGACCTTTCCACCCTGGGCATCCATGTTCTTTAGGTAGTGTGGTGACCAGAACTGCATGCAATACTCCAAATGTGGCCTGACTAAAACTCTTGTATAGCTGTAACATAACTTACTAATTTTATATTCAATGCCCCAGCCGATTAAAGACAAGCATAATGTATGCCTTCTTGACCACCTTATCCACCTGTGTTGTCACTTTCAGAGGTTTATGGACCTGTATAAACAAAACAATCTTTCTATCAATGTCAGCAAAATGAAGGAGCTGGTTAATTACTTCAGGAAGTGAAGTGGAGGGTACGTCCCTATCTGCATCAATGGTGCTGAGGTAGAGATTGTTGAGAGCATCAAGTTCCTGGGAGTGATGATCACCAACAATCTGTCCTGGTCCACCGACATTGTCACTATGGTGAAGAAAGCACAGCAATGCCTCTACTTCCTCCGGAAGCATGTCCGTAAAGGCTCTAGCAAATTTTTATTGCTGCACCATAGAAAGCATTCTATCTGGATGCATCTCAGTGTGGTATGACAATTGCTGTTCCCAAGACCAAAATAAACTACAGAGAGTTGTGAACACAGTCCAGTCACCACGCAAACCAGCCTTCTATCCATTGACTCCAGCTGTACTTTTGGCTGCATCAGGAAAGCAACCAACATCAAATATCCCTCCCTCCCACCCTGTTATACTCTCTTCCACCCTTTTCCATTGTGCAGAAGATATAAAAGTTTGCATACACATACAAACACATTCAAGAACAGCTTATATCCCTCTGTTATCAGACTTTTGAATTTACCTCTTTAATGTTAACATTGATCTCACTCTGCACCTTTTTGGCAGCTGTAACATTGTATCCTGCACTCTGTTCCTGTTATCCTGATGCACTTCTATAGTACTAGCTGCCTGTAAAGCATGTAAGACCACTCACTTCACTGTACCCCAATACACATGACAGCAATAAACCAAATCAAATAATGATGGATGTCAGAGCCACTGGGTAGTAGTCATTAAGGCACGTTGCCTGATTTTTCTTTTGCACCAGGATGATAATGGTCTTTTTGAAGCAGATAGGGACTTGAGATCATTCTAAGGATAGGTTAAAGATATCAACAAATACTCCCGCCAGCTGGTCCAGGCCAGATCTGAGTGCGTGGCCAGGGACTCCATCTGGACCAGCCGCTTTCCATGGGTTCACTGTCAAGAAGGCTGATCCAATGATCCTTGATAAGTTGAGTAATTAAATTGTTAAATGAGCTGTATTGAAACAGTAAACTTGTTTATTATAGTTTATTTTTAATATTGTGCTGCAATGCTTATTGCATTGAAATCAATGACATAAATACAGTTTAATTTCCTGTAACAGCCATGTGATATGACAGAGCTGTCAATCAATTCTAACTTTTGTCAAATTTGATACTTCAATGGATTGAAACAGTTAAAATAGATAAAAGTCTATAATAGTAAACAAATTCAAGTACTTTGTAAAATAATCAGATTTAATACTATTCCTTTATACCACTCCTGAGTTTATCAAACAGCAGATGTTCTTACCCACTGAACTGTTTATATCCTTGCCATATGGCTCTTTACACAGGTTACATTTCGGGTGTCACATGTAAAGCAAGAGCATGTAACACAAAAGGTGAAACAAATTATTTCCTATTGGTTCTTCAGACTTTCACTAACTTGGCCCCCACTCAATGGCAGAAATCAGGGATTCATTAGCAACTAAAACTCTCTTCCAATGAACCTCAACACATTCCTCCTGGGACTGCTTCTCTTTGGGCATTAAAGTGAAGGATTATTCTCAGCTCCACCTCACTAGAGAAACCTCTAATTGTGCTTTAGACTCAAATGGACATGAGCAATGCCATAGGAATTCAGCTTGCTGTGATATAAATTGCAACAGCAGATGGGGAGTTAGAATTGTTGTGCATCAGTCCACTGTCTGCAGGATTCAAAGTCAGCCTTTGTTGATGGAATAAATATTGTCTCTACTTCTAGATTCAAGGATCCTAAATTCTCCACTTTCCAACTCCCAGTCCTTGTGCCTTCACAAACAAACCTTCCCACAGATTGATACTCGACGAACAATTATCACTTTTGTGTGGGAGCTGGAAATATCACATTGCTGCAAGAGAACAGAGAGTGTACAAATGTTTTAATCTAACATGGGAAGATTTTTAGCATTGCATATCTGAAATCATTGTTCTTATTGAACTTTTCCACAATGGGGTTCCTATCACTGGGGCAGAGGTGTACACACAGAACTTGCTGACACTTTGACTCCAAGTTCTGGTTGTTCTGGTAATGGGAGCGGACATTGATGAGTTGTGCAAAGAACAGAAGTAAGTCTCATAAACAGTAATCTCCATCACATAGAGAATCTGATGACTCTATGAAGAGCACATTGTTTTCAGAAGAACGACTTTAAATAAGGTAAGTTCATATTTCATTTATAAACCACTCACAAAAAATTAACAACATACAGCTCACTTCAGGCAAGAAGAGTCAAAAAGCAAAATACTGTGGTGCTGGAAATCTGAAATAAAAAGAGAAAATGCTGGAAATGCTCAGCATGGTCTGGCAGTTCCTGCTGAGAGAGAAACAATAAAAAAGAGCTTCAGTCCATTAACTTTGTACAAATATAATTACATTCCCCACCATGTGATCTCCAAGAAGAAGTGAGAAAGCACAAACAAAAGGAAAATTTTGGAAAGAAACAAAGCTGGGAAATTCCACTCCATCCCCTTAGATGGTTAAAACTGGTTGAAGAGTTCTCTCTGATATTGATAATTCCCTGTAGTAGCTGTACTTTGTAAGAACTGATGGGTTTCCGAATCAAAAACAAGCTCAGCTTCTTGAAGGAATTCAGGAGCATCATAAACTTATCAATCTCTGGAAGAAGATCCATCTCCTAACTTTGAACCTAGATCTAGCCTTACATAACCTTATCTCATTGTCCTAACAAAGGACCATTGACCTTAAGTGTTAACACTGTTTCTCTCCACAGATTCTGCCAGAGCGACTGAGGTTTTCTTAGCACTTTCTGTTTTTTTGCTTTTGTAGTGATACTGCGGACAATGGTTCTCCCTTATCTATTTAGCTCAAACACAATCTAATCTTTTTATTTTATAAATATCAGTCAAGTCATCTGTAAATCTACACTTTTCTAAAGTGTACTTTAGTTCTAGTATTTTCTAGCCTTTCTTCATCAAGATGTTTCGAGCTGGCCTTTAAAATTGCAATTCCTGTTTGCAGCCTTTCCAATGCTTCAACATCACATGTTATATATGGAGCCCAAATCAGAACAAGTCTCCTAAACAAGGCATAACCATGAAAGGAATTTTATGCCTTGTGTTAATGAATGCCCCCAAACTCTGGCTATTGCATACAAACATTTTGAGACCAATTTTCAATCACCCAGGGTATTCTTCCTCCATTTATTTGTTGCTTTTTCCACCATGCTTACCCACAAAACACTGCATTTATCCAAGTTAAACATCATTTGACAGTCGTGAACCTAATCTCTCAACACATCAAGATCCACTTGAGACTGACAGGATCTATCATCTCCACACTCAAACAAATCTTAAATTTGCAGATCATGATTTGCAATGCACACATCCAGATCATTAACAACAGTGGTAAAGAGTAATAATCCAACACTGAATCCTGAGATAAACAATTGGAAATTCAAATCTAACTATAATTATGTTCAACAAATACCCATCCAGCTAGTTCCTCCCCCAGCTCCACTGAATTACACAAAGGCTTCCATTTTTTAGTATAGGACCCAAAATGCTTAAATTCATCTTTCAATGTTGTGCCGGTGCCATTTCACAGCCATTCTCTCTTTGGGATTGAGAGTGTGGTGCTGGAAAAGCACAGCAGGTCAGGCAGCACCCATCCCCGCTCCACACTCCTCTCCGCCCTATCACCTTCTCCCTCACCTTCATCTACCGATCACATTCTCAGCTACCTTCCTCACTGAGCCCCCCCCTCACCCAACCAACAGTCTCTTTCCTGATGAAGGGCTTATGCCCAAAATGTTGATTCTCCTGCTCCTTGGATGCTGCCTGATCTGTGCTTTTCCAGCACCACACTCTTGACTTTGATTTCCAGCATCTGCGGTCCTCACTTTCTCCATTCTGCTTTTGGGTCTAGAAAACTGAAAAACACTTGAAACTTTTTTTTTACATTTCTTTTTATTAGAAAAGGTTTTTATACTTTTACAGAGTTATAAAAATACAAAGGAAAAACAATATAACAATCTTATATTACAAAAATGTTGACAGGAAACTAAAACCATCACAAAAAAAACAAAACAATCGCTCCACATTGAGATTCAAAAAGTAATTGTACTTAGCGAATTAGCTTAGGCTGACCCAGATTGCACTCGACTAACCTAATCCAACGTAGAATGTGTCAGATTAGATAAAATCACCTTGAATTAGCTCCACGGGATCAACATGGATTTCACCAGGTTCATTTCCCCACCTTATCCCAGGTCCAACCTCCCAACTCGATACTGCCCTCTTGAACTGTCCTAACTTCTCATCTATCCGCTCCACCCTCTTATCCGATCTATCACCTTCACCCCTACCTTTATCTACCTAACGTATTCCCAGTTACTTTCCCCCCCTAGCCCCACCCCCCCACCCATTTATTTCTCAGCCCCCTTGGGCCACCCCCTCAGTCCTGATGAAGAGCTTATGCTTGAAACATCCTTGCCCCTCGGTTGCTGTCTGATCAAATGTCACTGTTAATGTATTTGGTGATGTCTCGGGATTCCAGGCAAATGGTGATTAGAGCAGAGAATCCAAGATCCCCCCAAACCACAACATATTCTGCCAATTCTCTTTAAACATAATGGAACCCTTGATTCCCTTAAGATGCGTGTGTAGCAATTACTCTATGGAAAACAAGCATTAACTTGCACAATATTTTGCACACTATCTGACTATTCAGGGAGCAGTAATGCTGGCAAGTCAGGGCACAGTCTAAAGCATAGACACTGAATACACTTGATGTTTTGTAATTGGAAAATGCTGACTGCCTAGTGAAGTTAGTCCTGTTTCTTTAGCTACAAACTATTGTTAAACTCAAGAAATATCAGCTTGTGGGCAGAGGAGGGCGATGGTGAACTGTTTACATACTGAGTCAAGAGATGTCCAAGTTTGTTTGGAAACAGCCAGTACATTCATTGTGATATGACTGAGCGTGCAACCCAGCTGTTGTACTGTTCCAGGAGATCACTCCAGTCTGAATCGTAGAAACTTACAATAGAGAAAGAGGCCATTTGGTCCATCAAACCTGTGCTTGTTCTTTACCGTATGACACTAAAGAACAATACTGGTCTCTGCTGCCAAAAAACATGCTAATTATACTCTAGTTGCACTTTCCTGCCCTATGCCATAGCCTTAAATGTTATGATAGTTCAACTGCTCATCCACATACTTTTTAAAGGTTGTGAGGTTTCCCATCTCAATTACCTTCCAGACAGTGCATTTCAGACCTCCACCATCCTGTCTGTGAATATGTGTTTCCTCAAATCCCCCCTAAACCTCCTGCCTTTCTCTTTGAAATGATGTACCTTTGTTATTAACCCTTCAACTAAGGGAAACAGCTGCTTTCTATTCATCCTGTCAATGCCACTCATAATCACATACATCTCTATCAGGCTTCCCCTCAACCTTCCCTGCTCCAAAGAAAACAACACAAGCTTAACCAGCCTCCCCTTGTAGCTGAAATGCTCCATCCCAGGCACTATCCTGGTAAATCCCTTCTGCACCCCTTCCAGTCCAATCATATCCTTGCTATAATGTGACCAGAACTGCACACTGTACTCCAGCCGTGGCCCAACCAAAGTCTTGTAGAGCTCCCAACATGACTTCTGTTCTTATAATCTATGCCATGACTGATAAAGGCAAGCAACTGTATGCCTTCTGAACTACCCTATTCCCTGTCTCGCCACCTTCATAGAAATGTAGACAAGCACCTCTTAATACCCCTGTACCTCTGAGCTTCCTAGTGTCTTATCATTCATTGAGAACTCCCTTGTTTTGTTCTTTCTTACAAGGAACACCACCTCACTTGATCAGGGTTAAATTCCATCTGCCAATGATCTGAGCAATTCGCCTATATTTTCCTGTAACCCATAATTTCTTCCTGTCAACCACTCAATCAATCTTTGTGTCATTCACAAATTTATTATCCCTCATATTTTCATGTACATCATTATGAACATAACAAACAATAGGGGACCAAGCACTGATCCCTGTGGTATACTACCGCACACTGGGCTCCTAACATACAAACAGCCTTCTACCACCATCTGTCTTCTGCCACTTAGCCAATTTTGGATCCATCTTGCAAAGTTATCTTGGATCCCCTAAGCTTTTACCTCCTTTATCAGTTTCTCATGTGGGATCTTAACAATGGCCTTGCTGAAGTCCATAAAAACTACATCAACTTTTTTTTATTTATCCAATGTACTTCCCTAAAGTACATTAGTGAACTAGATGGATTTTTCTGACAATTGACAAGAGTTTTGTGGTCATGTTTAACTCTTAATTCCAGATTTTTCCTTTGCTGCCCTACCCTCAGCCAAACACTTGGTTACCATCTTGAAAAATTCCATCAGATTTGTTAGGCATTATTTCCTTCTGACAAATCCACATTGACTATCTCTGACCAAGCCTTGCCTTTTTAAATGGAGATTTTTTTTCTCCAAATTAGACTCACTGTTTATAGTTTTCTGGTTTATCTCTATCACCTTCATGTAATCCTAACCTCACTGTCCTGTTATTTTCTGCTGCCCTTGTCCACAGCCAACCCAAATCCCATTCACCCACTGCCCCTGTGTTCACTGATATGCACTGGTTCCCAGTTAAGTAAAGGCTCAATTTTAAAACTTACACTCTCGCTTTTAAATCACTTGATGGTTTCACTTTCCCTATTTATGTATCTTCACCAACTCCACTCCACTCCTCCAATTCTCACTGATTTGAGAATCCTAATTTTAATTGTTTCACCATTAGGCTTAGAAAGCTGAAGGCATGGTTGCCAATGCTCTGGAATTAATTCATTAACCACTCCACCTCTCAAGTGTTTACTCCTTCCTTAATATCCTCTTTAAAATACCTCCTGGTCCAAGTTTTCCATAATTTGTCTATCTTGTGTAGCTCAGTTTTATGTTCCAGGTTAGAACGCTTCTGTGAACCATCTCAAAATATTTTATTACCCTAAAGGAGTTATAAAAAATGCAAGTAGTTTTTGTTGTTGTAAGATCCTTGTCTGTGGTCTCAACATCCCAGACTATGATCTCCTGCAGTTACTGATTTTTCTTTTGTGAACTATTTAGAATTGACGGAACTGAGTCATATCTCAAATTGGAGAATTCACCAAGTTCTGGATCTGCTCATCACAGAAACACTAGAAGCTCCTTCTCCTGTTTTAATTCCAAGTAAAAATAGCAAAATAGTATAAATGAAGTAAATTCAAGCACATTTGTATTGTTCTGCACAGTGCCGATCCCCATATTATAACATTGCACAGAGGAAGGTGCAAAAAAAGATTCATAAGGATGACACCAGAACTGAGATTTTATAACAACCAGCAAGGATTAGGCTGGGGCTCATTTCTTGAGAAGTAAAAAAGGCTGGGAAATGACCAATGAAAATACAAACTTATGAAATAGGAGCAGACATAGACCATTTGGTTCCTCAAACCTGCTTTGCCATTCAATAAGACCATGGCTGATCTGTTTAACATTTCCATCTATCTTGACTGCCCTTAATTCCCAGCCTAACAAGAAACCAACTATCTGTCCTAGAGTTAATCAATACCACACCACTCCCCCAATTGTCTTTTGAGGCAAGGAATCCCAAAGTCTAATTAAAATTCATTAAAATTGTGAAGTTGCTAGGCAGACATGGAGATTACATGTCCACTTACAGGGAAGTCTGCAATTGGGGGTCATAAATATAATATTGTTACTGATAGCTTGAATATGTAATTCATGAGAAACATTATCCAAAGGGTGGCAAAAATGTGGAACTCACTACTACAGTGAAAAACAGTAAAGATGAATAGCATAAATGCATTAAAAGAGAAGCTAGCTAGCACAAGACACAAACGCAAGAGAAGGTTTAACAGGGATAAAATGGAGTTTCTGTAGAGCAAAAGTAACAGCAGCCCGTTTCTGGGCTATATCTTCCAACAACTCTATTAAAACAGTAGGCAATTAAAGATTTTGGCCTCAACAAGCATTAGTAATACACTAGTTATTCCCAGGAACAAATTGGAGAGATATACAGAAATGTCCCAATGCTCAACTCATGCCATTGTACAAAGTTGCTGTTCCTCAGAGTAGAGGATAAGCCAATGTGGTTGAACAGTGGTTGTTGATTGTCCACTGGTTTCAAAGATGATGTCCACTCAGTCTTTCAAAATTCTGCAACGGTTCTTTATTTGACTGATCAGGCCAATTCTTGAGCCACTTATCTTCAGGCATGTGGCACAGGATGTCCCAGGAGATAGCGGCATCCGGGTATAGGGTGTGTTTCCTTCTCTGCTGTTACTTTGCCTCATCAATCAGAACCTCCTCGCAAGTTGAGAGTTTGAAATAAAACTACAAAATACTGGGTCTGAAGGTTGGGCACAATCTGTAGAGAAAAACAAACTTAGTACTTCAGAAGTGAGGGTCACATTCTTCAAACGTTAACTCTGTCTATCCACAGACGCACAGGCAGCATCCGAGGGGCAGGAGAATTGTCATTTCGGGCAAAAGCCCTTCATCAGGACCATTTCTCATGCTGCCTGTCCTGCTGTACTTTTCCAGCACCACACTCTCGAATCTGATCTCCAGCATCTGCACTTTCTCCTATCCACAGACACTGCCATGCTGTTGAGCATTTCCAGTATTTCCTGACTTTATCTGATCATTCGGACATTGCATGAAGCAGCTTCACAGTTACTTTATCTCCTTAGGTAATTGCGATGAAGGTCAATGCTCCAAGGAACCTAATGCGATGAGCGCTAGGACCGCTCGGACTCCGGCTGCTCCAGGCGCGCACCCGCGGTCACGCGCGAGTTTCCTTCACAACCAAAATGGCGCCGGACGGCACGGGACCGAGCCGCGAGATTCCCGTTAGCGGACGGCACTCACCATGAATTAAAAACCACTATAATTGCAATTTTGGTCTGAATCCTCAGTCTGGTGAAAAAGCGGAAGACACGCCTTCCTGGGGGGCGCGGTGAGTTTTGGGAGACCCCCCACATCGTACCGCCGCCACATTCTCCGGGTTTAGTGAACGGCTGGTGACTGGGGCCAGTGCGCAGGCGCATTGCCGTCATCTTGATCTTTACGGAACCCCTGCACCCCCGCCCCCCAGCCCGGTGTGTGTATAACACCCCCCCCCCCCCAGCCCGGTGTGTGTATAACACCCCCCCCCCCACCCCCCCAGCCCGGTGTGTGTATAACACCCCCCCCCCTACCCCCAGCCCGGTGTGTGTATAACCCCCCCCAAGCCCGGTGTGTGTATAACACCCCCCCCCCCCCCCTCAGCCCGGTGTGTGTATAACACCCCCCCCCCCCCCTCAGCCCGGTGTGTGTATAACACCCCCCCCCCCCCCCCCTCAGCCCGGTGTGTGTATAACACCCCCCCCCCCCTCAGCCCGGTGTGTGTATAACACCCCCCCCCCCCTCAGCCCGGTGTGTGTATAACACCCCCCCCTCAGCCCAGTGTGTGTGTAACCCCCCCCCGAGCCCGGTGTGTGTATAACATGCGCACGCACGCGCACACACACCCACCAGCCCGGTGTGTATATAACACACCCCCCCACCCCAGCCCAATGTGTATATAACGTACACCCCCCCAGCCTGGTGTGTATATAACACACACAGCCTGGTGTGTATATAACATGCACCCCACCCTAGTCCGGTGTGCATATAACCCCCCCCCCATGAAATGATTTTATGACCCCTCGTAATGTTTTATTAAATCCTCACAGCCCATTGATTTTTTAAATCCCCAATGTTATTTATATCCCTCTATTCTTCTTTATAACTTCCCCAATTTTAGTGTTCTTTGTAATTTACCCATCTTAACATTCTTTATAAACTCCCACCCCACCACCCATATTCGGTATATTCCCACCAGTGATTTTATAAAAAACCCCTAATTTCAATATAATCCCCCAGCGTCTTTCTGGCTGCCCTGTGTTCATTATAATTCCCCATGTTTTTGTAACATTGCCTGCTGTTCATTGTAACCCTCCTCCAAGGTAATTTATAATACCCAGTATTTTTGTGTACCCTCCTAATGTTCTGTATAAACCCTCTTTCCTAATAGTCCTTTATATAAACGCCTTCCAATGTTCTTTATAAACTGCCCACCCCAAAAATGTTCCTATAATCCTCTGTCCTTGAATAATGTTCTTAATGACCACACTGGTCATACATGTTTATAGCTTTGTAAGTCTATAAAATAAATAATCTGTTCTCCATCTTAAGATTTCTTTCCGTTTGTCTGCTTTTGGGGTCAGATAATGCGCAAAATTTTGGTTTTATTTTTAAAATTCTGGAAGATATTTTCAAACCACGAAAGGGTGACTAATGAATAACGGTATTCATTATTTAAAGTATCTGTGGTGCTAACAAAGTGGATGCACAGAAATAACCAATGAGATTCAATCCAGTTTTGTTTAAACATTTGGAGACAGTCTCCTGTTTAACTCTGATCTTGTTCCTTATTCCCACCTGGGCTGGGTTTGTGAGTAGAAATTATCTTTCGGTTGAGCTCTGTTAGGATTCATTTGTGTTTTTTTTTAAATTAGAATTCGTATTTGATGTTTCATAAGCTAATCGCTTTAGGTTTAATTGGAGGAATCGCGTGGCATAACTACTGTGAGCTCCTAAAAAGAACTTAAAATGTTGGTTTAACAAAGGCATATTGCACGGGTGTATGTATTAACTTTGGCATATTCATTCTTCACTGGAGAATATTCTTTTGCTGAAATTTACTTTAAAATGAATGTTAGGTATCAGGATGTTTCTGGGTTATTTTGTTAATAGGGGCTTTCTGGGATTCACATTGTGGTTTAGCATCAGCTCTATTGATAGTATCGAAAACACACTGATACATCTGTGCAAATGTCACTGGGAAAACCCTGTGCTTGCACGTGTACATTTATCCTTTACTGTACAAATTGTTTCTTTTTGAGTAAGTTGTGAATGGATGAGGGAAAGTGTCATTTTGCTCAGAGGTTCAATTTCACAACAGTCATATGATGTATGAAAAATAAACTTTTTAAAAGCTAAATAGTTTAGGAATTGCATGTTCTTAAAGCAACTGTTAGCCAATCAAGATCCATCTATTTAAAATTAATTTGAGGGGAAAGTTTAGAGTATTTTAATAGAAGGCTTCATCCACAACTTAGCAAATCACTTAACTTGTTTCTGTGGTTGTGAACTGTTAGCCAAAGTGAGTGTCGCTTGTTTTGTTTTCATCATAGGGAGTTAAGTTCAGGAAAACACTGGTGTAAGCCATTGCTGCTGCTGATGTTGCTTTCACACTATGCTGCAGTTTAAGTTTGAAAATTTTCATATTTAGATCTCACTTTTTACCTCAAAATAAATGGTAATTGAACTGACAGTTTGTGATTACATCATTATCATCATTGAATTGACTTTATTGTCACATGTACTGAGGCACAGTAAAAAGCTTTGTCTTGCGAGCAATACAGGTAGATCACATGGTTAAATAGCATAGATAAGTAAATAATAAGTGAACAGCGGCAAAAACAAAAACACGAGTACAGGCAAATGCTAAGAGTTTGAGAGTCCATTCAGTATTCTAACAACAATAGGTAGAATATGTTTCGAAATCGGCTGGTGCATGTGTTCTGGCTTCTGTACCTTATCCCCGATGGTAGAGATTGTAAAAAAGCATTGCCAGGGTGGGATGGATCTTTGACAATGCTGGTGGCCTTTCCTTGACCGGGCCTGGTAGATAGATTCTATAAATGGGAGGTTGGCCTTTGTGATTGTCCGGGCCGAGTTCACCACTCTCTGTAACCGTCTCCAATCTTGAATGGTTCACTTACCATATCGGGTAGTGATACATCCTGACAGAATGCTCTCGATGGCACACCTATAACGGTTGGCAAGGGTATTCATTGTCTTGCCAAAATTTCTCTGCTACCTGAGGAAGAAGAGACGTTGTTGGGCCTTTGTAACCAGTGCATCCACATGAAGAGCCCAGGAAAGCTTGTTGTGGATGACAACTCCCAGGAGTTTGACATTCTCCACTCATTTCACCTCTGTGCTATTAACTTTGGCATATTTGTGTAGGGGGGCATGAGTAACATCCTGCCAAAAGTCAATAATGAGTTCCTTGGTTTTGCCGGCATTGAGAGTATCTTGGCATTCCGTTGCAGATGAGGATAACTCTCTCCCACTCTTGGTGCGTCTGTTTGTGGCTAAATAATCCAAGGCGGCTTCTGCAAACTCTGCCAAACTTGGGCCAGAAGGTGATCGTGGAAATGGGTGGGTGGGGTGTTAGTGTGACATTGCGCTCTTTTTGCTGTTTTTGCCTAGCTTCTGCTTTTTCCTGATGGCAAGTCTCAAGATTCTCAAAGCCTTCCCAGATACTGTTCCTCCACTTTGGACAGTCTTGGACCAGTGGTTCCCAGGTGTCTGTGGAAATGCCACACTTTATCCTAAGAGAATTCCGAAGCACTTTCTCCGTCCACCTGGGCTCGCCTTCTGTTTCTGAGCTGGGATTAGAGCATCTGCTTGGGGAGTCTTGTGTAAGTCGTGCAATGTGCCCAGCCCATCGTAGCCGATGAAAGGTGGTCAGTGCCTCGATGCTGGGGGTGTTGGCCTGATACCAGGACGCTGGTATTGGTGTAGCTGTCTTCCCAGTGGGGGTACAGGATCTTGTGCATTGTCGGTACTGCGCCAGTATGTTGAGATGTCTGCTGTAGACAGTCCACATCCCCATTTGTGATTAGCGTCATCACTGAATACTGATCTGCTAAGATGTTGCACAATTCAATTTCATCAACAAATGTTTGAAAAATATAACAATGTAGCAATGTGGTTTATAAATTTTAATTGTAAATTTGATTTCACTAAAACAAAGGTATTGATGACATCATTTGTGTTAATTGGCTGAAATAATTTTCTGAATCTCTCAGTTGAGAGAATGTCGTGTATTAATTCAAAGTGAAAGCTCTACCATTTGCTTCACATTTAGATTTAATGAATGAAATTATTGCAAGTTCCTACCATGCCTGCTTAGAGAGTCTTGTTTATGCAAATTTTCCCTATGCCATCTTATAAAAAGGTGTTGATTCCTTGCCAGGGTAGGATCTAGAAATTTTGCCTCCATTTACATATTGGCTGCTCTTCATCGGGGAGATCAGCTAAATCACCACATGTCATGCTTGCCTTATCTTTATTTATGCTATGCTCACTCAGATGGATACCTGGGTGGGAAAAATAGGAAAGATTCAGAATTCCTGCACCTGAGTGAGTATACACTTTCCACTTGCTGGAAGTGCTTGTATCCTGGTGTGAGAGCGAGTATAGAATTTATGTGTAAAATGTGCTTAGTATATTGATCTCCTGGACCAGACATCAGTACCTGTGTGTAAGTTGTGTGGTGTCCTGGTAACAATCACTACCTTCATGAGTAAGGTGGGGAAAGATATGGTGTCACTCTGAGGCACTTTACTTTCACAGTGCTAATTCTTGGTGTAGTTTGTAATTTATTTTTAGTTCGCCTGTGCATGGAACATTCCTGGCTGAGAGCCAGTAAGTGAGCAGATGTTCAGCAGAATTTGGGCAGTGCAGAGTTTTGGTTGGTCTTGAGAAGGTGAGAGTCATGGTGATTTACTTCCTTTGTGTGTGTTTAGATAGCTGAAACACTTCTTCAGTGCTCGCTAAGCTCAGATAGCTATGCAAATGTCAAATTTATCATAGGGTAGTTTTCATAACAGCCTGAACAGGATGAAAAGAATGGTGATTGTGCACTGGTTTTAAGTATTAATTGTTTTATTACAAATTTTAATGTGTATATGTATGTTGTGGTATCCCCAGTGGGATCCAGAAACCACCTATTTTAAGGCTGTACACTGTTTCCAGAAACAGTAGTACAGAACTTCTCAGCAGCATTCATTGTAAGAAAGTAAAAATTGTCGTAATTGTTTTGAAATTTGGTTTTCTTACATTTGACTTGATGAATGTAACCAACGGCTTTGGCAGCATGTCTATGTTTCATCAGTATTCAATAAACAGTCGTCTTGTTTGTAGTAGCTAGTTGCTGTTGTGAATATTTATTTGTAGAAAGGTTACTATTAAGCAGTCAGTCATGATATGAAAGTTACAGCAGTAGTTTTTACCAGAGTGGATGCAGCCTTATACTACTTTTTGATGCTCCATCAAATACCGAGTCGTATATGGAATCTCTTAAGATATCTAATCAAGGCTTGCTATGTTAGATTCATAGACCAGTACACAACAGAATGTGGTCATTTGGACTATTGTGCTTTGGTAGACCTGTCCAACTAATCCACTCCTCTGATCTTTCCACTGGACCTTGAATTAAATTATACTTTTTAGTTGACATTGTGGTTTTTTCAGAAATGTGGATTTCCTGCTCTTTTTTTAAAAAAAACAGCAACTTTCTGTTCTTGAAAACTAAATTAATGCAAATCCGATTTTGTTAAGTTTACATTGATTCTGTAGTTCCCATTACCAATTCATTAATTGTTGGTATAAAAGCAGTTTGCCATGCAGCATTGATGTTACATTTTGTAAACAGCCGGGATTAATTTTAGGAAGGCATGTTGAGGCCTGTGACCTCAGTTATTTATCTTCATGTTCATACACTTTGACAAGCAGGAGTCCATGGTCAAAGGCAAATGTGAATAACACAAGTACTTAAAAGGTGCCTTTGAAAAACATCTCTCTTCAACTTCAGTTACTTCCATTGTGATGATCAGTACCAGGGCTCAGATTTTTACAATTCGTATCAATCACTTAATCATAGAGATGTACAGCACAGAAACAGACCCTTCGGTCCAAACCGTCCACACCGACCAGATATCCCAAACCAATCTAATCCCACCTGCCAGCACCGGCCCATATCCCTCCAAACCCTTCCTATTCATATACCCATCCAAATGCCTTTTAAATGTTGCAATTGTACCAGCCTCCACCATCTCCTCTGGCAGCTCATTCCATACACGAACCACCCTCTGCGTGAAAATGTTGCCCCTTAGGTCCCTTTTATATCTTTCCCCTCTCACCCTAAACCTATGCCATCTAGATCTGGACTCCCCCAACCCAGGGAAAAGACTTTGCCTATTTACCCTATCCATGCCCCTCATAATTTTGTAAACCTCTATAAGGTCACCCCTCAGCCTCCGACACTCCACTTAAATAAACTGAATGAACTGTACTGAGGTTTATGGGTGATACAAAGGTGAAAAAATAAGCTGTGTAAAAGACACAAAGATCTGTAAAGGGATATAAATAGGTTAATTGAATGAGGAATAATGTGGCTGATGGCATATAATATCGGGAAATGTGAGGTTAATCACTTTGATACGGAGAATAGATAAATGGGATGTTTTCAAATTGTTAAAAATAACATTCATGTACAAGCTCTTCAAGACTTTTTAATGCCAACATCTAATTGCCTTTCCACAAGAAAAACAATATTTCCATACTTGAGTTGTGGGGATCAGATGGGAATGTGGAATTAAGATTGAAGATCATTTGTTAAGTAGTGGCACAGGATTGAGATGTCTCAAGGTTTACTCTTGCTTCCTTTCTTTTATATCTCCATTATCAGTTGTTTGAAAGGTAACTAGAATAGACTTCGAATAGACTGTGCGTTCAAATGGGATCTTCCTGGTCTTTGCTCCCACTAATAGGTTAGCATTTATTATTCCCTGTGGATGTAGTGAGGAAGATATGTACACATTGAGAGATCAATGGAATGGTTAGGTAGGCTGAAAATTGAATTCAGTCCAAAGAATTGTGAAGTTATACATGTGAGGTGAGCAAACAAGGGAAGATTATTGGCGGAAAACTGAAGTATGGAGAAACAGAGGGAATTTGGAGTGCATATCCACCTATCCCTGCAGGGTAGCTTTGAAGAAAGATCAGAAAGATTAGGTTGTTTTCTTGGAACAAAGTTGACTATTTAAAATGCACAAAGTTATGAGAGTTCTGAATAGAGTGAATAGGAAATTCTGAGGTCAATGATCAGGAGGCATCGAATTAAAGTAATTTAAAAGTAATTCTTTTTCACTGAGGATGGTAGGGATGTGGAACATCTTGCTGCAAAGGGTGGTAGAGAGCAAAGGGAGCATCTTATACATATACAGTGTTGTAACTTGTAAGTCTAATAGGAAGAGGTAGCAAGCTGAATTAGACTGGCTGGCTTTCTTTCAGTCTATTTAGAAACAATGAAAGGAATGGCCTCGTGTGCCAGTGTATGCATCAATCCCAGATTTATGAAGCTTATGAAACAGTTAAGACAGAATTTCTCTAATTCATATTTGTTTACGTGAGGATTGTAGGGTATATGACATCTCCTCTTATAGGTATTCTGCACCTGAAATTATTCAACTTTCCAGACAGTAGGTTCTTAATTAGCATAGTAATAGCTGATCTAGCTCATCGACTATAGTCACATGATACAATGATAATGGCGTTGTTGACTAATCACAGTGATCAATCTCTGTCAATGAATCTATGGCAGATCCCCATGAGACACAAAACGCCAGTCATACAGTCGTAGAGATGTACAGCATGGAAACAGACCCTTCGGTCCAACTCGTCCAAGCTGATCAGATATCCCAGCCTAATCTAGTCCCATTTGCCAGCACTTGGCCCATATCCCTATAAACCCTTCCTATTCATATACCCATCCAGATGCCTTTTAAATGTTGCAATTGTACCAGCCTCCACCACTTTCTCTGGCAGCTCATTCCAGATACACACCACCCTCTGCATGAAAAGATTGCCCCTTAGGTCCCTTTTATTATCTTTTCCCCTCTCACCCTAAACCTATGCCCTCTAATTCCCACTTCAGGGAAAAGACTTTGTTGTTTACTCTATCCATGTCTCTCATGATTTTATAAACTTCTATAAGGTCACCCCTCAGCCTCCGACGCTCCAGAGAAAACAGCCCAGTGATGGAGACCTTTGAAAACCCAAGGCCAGAACTCTCAAGGGCGATCTATTCACAGCATGTTATGCCTCAAATTACTTGTACTGTGTGCTAAATCCTAAAATGTCTATCTAATTTGCATTTGATGATTCAAAATGTCAGCTTTCACCTTTTCCATTTGGGAGTAATTCCATATTGCTTTCTCACTGAATTACTGTTTCTGCAGATTTGTTTTGGCATTATATCTCATTAAACAAGTCATGCCCTCTAGGTCTACTATTCTGGATAAGGTATAACAGTTTGTCCTGCTTTACATTATTCAGTCTCTTTAAAATCTTAAAACAGCAATCATATCACCCCCCCATCCCTTTATTCCAGTGAGAAATAAAGTTTACAACACCCCTACTTGTTAGTCAGTCTACCTATGCCTCAGTCATTATCTTACTTTCTGCTGCACCCTTTAAATAGCAGCAGTATTCATTTTTCTACTATGGTGACTAGAATTGTATACAGTGTTCTAAGTACGGTTGCACCAATGATTTGTAAACTGGTGGGTTCAAGTCTCACCTGTCCCAGCAGGGTGTGTTGACATCTATAAACAGTTTAATTAGAAAATAGGTTTTTCTAATAATAGGGCAGGAATCCTCATCATTTTGGTTCAATGTTAAATTTTTAATTTATCTCTGATTTCTTTTTTTCATTCCCACCGATGATATTGGTTTAGCTTTAGGTCACTACTAATGAGGACCTCCGATCTCTCTCATTTCCCATGCACTTTGTTTTCTTTACATTGATGTAGCAGTCCTTTCTAAACATTTATCCTGCATGTGAAACATTGTCACCAATCTGCTTATTGCTCAAGCATATTTAAATATCCTTGCAAACTATCCCCTTTAACCTTGGAGACTACCACCTTTGAAGGGCTAGACAACCTACTCCTGTTCCTAGTTCTTATGTTATGTTCTTTGACTTTCTTATTGTCTGCACATTTAGTTGTTGTATTTGCAACTCTGCGATGATGAAAATATTGGTTAAGACGTCCTAAGGTAGAGTCATTTAGAATACCACTGGTAACATTCTGACAGGATGTTAGACAATCTTGTACATTCAGTTATGAAGAATTAATATAGCATGCCTTTTCTCGTAAGAATTATGTTACGTCGAAAAATTCTTTTAATTCTCAAGTTCCATTGAGAAGGTGGTCATGGATTTTGTGTTTGATGCAACTAAGTTGCTTTTTTAGAAGTTAAGGGTCAACCATGTTGGTGTGAAACTAGAGTTGCATAATAACCAGACTTGGTAAGAATGGCAGATTTCCTTCTCTATTCTAACAGATGTTAATGAATCATTTCGGTTTTTATTACAATCTGAGCTTTAAGGTCCCTTTTCCTGATGTCAGCTTTTTTTCTTGTTGTATTAATCCAGGGCTCCAGCCCTGTTACATAAGACTGTGATGTTGTAACCCAGTGAGAGGATGTGTCTGATTTTTTAACTTTGATTAGAGTGGTGCTGGAAAAGCACAGCAGTTCAGGCAGCATCCGAGGAGCAGTAAAATCGACGTTTCGGGCAAAAGCCCTTCATCAGCAACTGCAGTCCTTGTTTTTACCTTTTTTAACTTTGAGTCTCTTTTTGAGCATCAAGATGCCTTTCTATTTACATTTTCAGATTCTTAGATTTTTTTCCTTGTTGGAGATATGAGAGTATAGTGAGTTGGTTTTTCTAACATGTCTGTCCAAAGAAGAACATTTCTTGTTTTTGATCCGCTATGCTTTCAAGTAGTCTTCCTGAGACTAAGAAGTCAAGTGGTTGAAGTGGTGAATATAACTTATCGATAGAACTCCTTACAAAATAACAATTTTAATATCATAAAAATCTGTGAGACCTAGTGTGTGAATTGCAAATGATTATTGTGCTTAATAGAATGCTATGTTTTATTGCTGGGTCATTGAATGTAACTGTAAGGGTGGATTATGCTTCATTTATAGAGGACTTTGCTGAGACTACATCAAAAGTAGTGTGTACTGGTCACCAAACTTACAGGAGGATGTTCAAGCATTGGGGGAAGTTCAGAGAAGGTTTATTCGACTTAATACCTGGAATGAGTGGATTGCCTTATGAGGAAAGGCTAGATAGACCAGGTCTGTATCCTCTGGAGTTTACACGAGTTAAAGGTGTCTTATTTGAAGCATGTAAGAACATGAGGGGATTTGACCACATGGATGTGGAAAGGATGTTTCCTCTTGTGGGACTATCTTAGAATCCCTATAGTGTGGAAACAAGCTATTTGGCCCAATGAGTCCACACCAACCCTTGAAAGGGCATCTCACTCAGATCTATCCCCCTACCATGTAACCCTGCATTTCCCATGAATAACCCCCCTAATCTATACGTCCCTGAATACAAAGGGTTATTTAGCATGGCCAAACCACCTAACTTGCACATCTTTGGACTATGGGAGAAAACCCTCACAGGCATGGAGAGAATGTACACACTCCACGCAGATAGTCACCCAAGGGTGGAATCGGAATCGAACCTGGGTTCCTGGTGCTGTGAGGCAGCAATGCTAACTATGAGTCACCATGCCTCCCAAGTATTGAGAACTAGAGGTCATAATTTAAAAATAAAGAGTCACCCATTTAATATAGAGCTGAGAAAACTTTTTTTTCGGTGAGGATTGAATGTCTTTGGCATTCCCTTCCTCAAAAGATAGTGGATGAAGAATCATTAAATATTTTTAAAACACTAAAAAGATGGAAAATGACTGGGGATACCCAGGAGTGTAGAGTTGAGATTCAATCTCTGATTCTTTCATAGCATCATCCATATGAATGTTTGAAATATTCTTGTTGAAATTTATGAAGATGCAAATTGTCATTTTAAAAAAATTTGAAATCCTCTCATGAAAACAGAATGTTCCCAGTATATTTGAACTAAATCTGATACAGTTACCACTGTCCTTCGAAATGGATTAGTCATTGCTTATCTGAGCAGTGATGACAGTTATTGCCACATGCTTACTGGGAAGGAGATGTGATGCAATCTGCCATAGAACATTAAACACAGTTAAGTGTTTACTGTTTCCTTATATATTCTTGGAACTATTAAAAGCTAATTAGTCTGCTATAAGTGAATATGAAGTGTAGAACTTCCTTTAACTTGTTGATAAAGGAGCAAAGGAGTATTCTCCTTGTGTGTATAAAAAATAAACTAATATTTTAAACATGCCATTTCTCCTGTCACGACCTACTGTAAAGAATGTACAGATGTGTCTCTGTTCCACATGCTGTCACATAGTGTAAAAAAGTCCAATGACACCACCAATATGAACAACTTTCTGCGCTAACTGTTACTTGGGATGAAAGTGATTCATACCAAGTGTCATTGGTAATTGGAAAAAAGGAGCTCTATTTTTGTAACACATATAACTTTAAGACAAACAGGTGGACTTGGACCTCCGCTTGAATGAATTCTGCTTTTTATGCTTTGTTTTTTTCTGTTGTGTTTGCACAAAGAGAAAGCGAGCTGCATGCTTTGTATCTTCAAAGTTTGGATGTTTCTTCTCTGTTGCTCTTGGTATTTGCGGCTTTTTATCACTGCAGCTCAAGCAGAAGGGCTGTTATTAGACAGAATCTTTAAATCAACAGGCTCTCAATGCCGTTCAGTCTTGAATTCTCCCTCTTAATGCTTCAAAACAGAACACTGCATTGCACAGCTCAACAATACATGCAGCACTTGATTCTTTTTAAGTAACCAAAGTTTCTAGATATTCCAATCATTGCAGTCCAACTTCTAATTTAGTATATAGTCCCAAAAGTGAAAAATCTATAGTCTATTACAATGATCTTGTCTTCCTTTCCACTATTGTAATTGTCACCTGTTAATTGTTCACTATTACTCAAAAGTCCAGCCGTGATTTTGAAATCCTATTCTGTTTGCTCAATATCATTTTAAATGTTTTTCCAGACTCTTTTTTTTTACTGCAGAGTATACTTAATGCTCCTTTTGATTTAATAAAAGATATGCAGGTCATATAAATGGTATCTTTGAATTACGTGGGGGGAGTTTGAGCCATTCAGTCAGAAGGGATATATGGCCTAATAGAGTAGAATAGAATCCCTGCAGTGTGGGAACAGGCCATTTGGCCCAATAAGTCCACACCAACCCTCTGAAAAGTAACCCACCCAGACCCATTCCCCTACCCTATGACTCTATATTTACCCCTGACTAATGCACATAACCTACACTATGGGCAATTTAGCATGGCCAGTTCACCTAACCTGCACATCTTTGGATTGTAGGAGGCAATCCATGCTGACATGGGGAGAATGTGTGAACTTCACTCTAATTCATGTATTTCTGTTCAAGTTTGGGGGTTGATAACAACTGTCTCGCAATGTTTTGAGAACAAGAAACAATTTCTGAAGTTGACAAATCATCCTACATATTGTGTGGTAGCATGTGCGTTTCTTCTTGCTCACATTCAGTTTGAACTCTTTCTTATGCTTTTGGGAGGTCCTGGAAGACAGGATGTGTCTTCACAGCTGTTTCATCACAAAGTTAATTAGTGATTTATATTTGTATTTCTAAGTTTTTTTTTCCGCTGTACCACAGACTTGCAACATTTCCTGTTGCCCAATGACTGGACCAAACAATGATGTATACTTTTCCCATTATTTTTAAATTTCTTGAGGAAGTGCAGGTAATCTTTCTCAATCCCTTTAAACTCACTAATCAGGATGTAAAACTGAAGTCAAACCTTTTGGCATTTTAAGTGCAATTCCTACGGTGTTTTGAGAGAACAATAGATGGACACCGTTTCACTGTAGCTTGAAGTGTGTGAATTTTCAGGATTATTCTAATTCATCATTTTAAATTCATTACTGTTCATAATTCAATTCATTTTAAAGGGCTCAAAATATTTCCTACAGACATAGCCTAGGTTTGAACTAGCTACCTAATGAAAGAGCAGTGCTCTGAAAGCTAGTACTTCCAAATAAACCTGTTGGACGATAACCTGGTGTTGTGTGATATTTAACTTTGTCCACCCCAGTCCAACACTGACACCTCCACGTCATAGGTCTGAACTGTACTTCTCGGTATTTGTAGCTGCAGCCATGCTTGTAGATCACCTCTATAATTGAACTACTGAAATTTTAGAAACAGAATCTGCTCAACGCAAAATGATTCCCAGCACACAGCAATATTTTTCTAAATTGAGATTTTTGTCCCTAACTCATTTGATCAATTTGGAAAGTGTCCAGATCGTAAATCTGATTTGTTAAAGACCAATTAATTATGATCTAAACTGAAAGAATGTCTCATTTCAACATTTTTATCTGCATAAAGGTATTTAAATGATAGTTGCACTACATTATGGCTTTATCATTTAACAATTTAGAAACCAAGAAATCTACAAAGGGAGAGAGTGAGGACTGCAGATGCTGGAGATCAGAGTCGAGAGTGTGGTGCTGGAGAAGCACAACATCTGAGGAGCAGGAGAATTGACATTTCGGGCATAAGCCCTTCATCGGGAATGAGGAAATCTACAAAGGAACAGTTCAAATTCCATTTAAAAAAATTTAAATATTATGATCACGTTATAGTTTTGAAAACAATTGCCTTTATGTGTTGCTTTTAACTGGAGAAGCATATATATCAGGCTAAATACCTAATGAAATCTCTTGTGAAGATTTTTCATCCATCCATAATTCTGTCAAAAATTCTGACATTGGTAAATATTAAAGATTGATGGTGATTCAGTCTGTGCCAACATTATTTATGTTGTACAGACACCTGGAATTAAGGTGTATCAGAATATAGGCAAGGTGCAGGGTACGTTACAATGCAAATTAAGTAATTTATTAAATTTTGATGATGGAGCAGAGGAACTTCGAGAAATAAAGAGTCACCAAAGAAATGACACTGAGTAAACTATTGAAGCTGTGGCCTTACTAATTCCCAGGTCCTGATGGACTATATCCTAGTGCCTTAAAAGAAGTTGCTCGTGACACAATCAATAGGCGTTCGCCTTAATTTTCCAAAATTCCTTCAATTCAAGAAAAGTTCCATTAGATTTGAAACAAGTGAATGTAACTGCTTTATTCAAATAAAGGGGGAGACTGAAACTACATATCAGTTAGCATCTGTTTATTAGAAGCTATTAAACACTTTTTATATTTGAAACATTAAATATTATAGGCAAGAATCAACTTGGGTTTTTTGAAAGGGAATTCATGTTTAACAACTTATTGGAGTTATTTGAAGAAGTAATATTTTCTTTGGTTGTGCTGCATTTAGCTTTCTAGAAGAAATTTGATAAGGTGCCACCTCATGTTGGCATGCCCAGTAGATAGATTGGCTAGCTAACAAGAAACACTCGACATAAATATTTGTTGGTGAGATGTGATAGGTAGGGTGTCACAGGGATTAGTTCTGGGACCTCACTGTTTTACAATTTATGTAAATTCCTTGCATGAAGGGATTGAGGATAAAGTTGCTAAGTGAGTGAGCAGAGATCTGGCAAATGGAGCATAATGTGCAAAAATATGAGTGTCTATTTTGGCAGGAAGAATAAAATGCTGAGTCATGTTTTAGAACAGTAATGTAGAGAGTCTGAGTGTCTTAGAGTAAGAATTGCAAAACATAAGTATACTGATATAGCCAGTAATTAGAAAACCCTATGGAATGTTTCTATTGAAAAGCAACTTGAATACAAAAGTAGGCAGGTTTTGCTTTTCAGCTATACAGGGCCTTGGCAGGGTCATGTGAAGTGTTGGTTACCGTATTGGTCTCCTTATTTAAGGAAGGATGTGAAAGTGTTGGAAGCAGATTGGAAAGGGTTCACTCATCTTATATCTGGTATGAGTGAGTTATCTTGTGAGGAAAGGTTGGACAGGTTATGCGTATGTTCACTGGCGTTTAGAATGAGAGTCAATTTGTTGAAACATTTAAGAGCTGAGGAGTTTTAACAGGGTGGATGTGGAAAGAATTTAGAACTAGGGATCACTGTTTTAAAAAAGAAATGTCTTATTTTTAGATCGAGATGAGAATTTTTTTGTACCAATGTTGAGAGTCTATGGAACTCTCTTCCTCAAAATGTTGTGAAAACAGAGCTATAGACTATTTTTAATGCAGAGATAGACAAATTTTTAATGAGCAAAATGGTGAAAGGCAGAAATGTGGAGTAATCAAATCAAGCACGATATTATTCAATGGCAGAGCAGGCTCAAGGAGCTGAGTGGCATACTCCTGTGCCTATATTCGTCTACAGTCTGGTGGATACAGGTCCAACTTGGTGAACTGTTCCTTCATACAAGAATCCCCACTGAGTTATCAACTGAGTGTATATTTTCTGAAGTGCTAACACGGTCATAGCTTTGCTTGAATAAGGAAATCAAAACTACTCAGTTCTTGGATTTGGCGTTACCGAATCGCACTCTACACAAGTGTCCTACTGTAAAACATCCTGACTGTTATATTTCAATATATTTGCAATAAAAGGCAATATTCCATTTAATAGTTTAATCACTTGCTGTATCTGCACACTCTTTGTGATTTATGTGCCAGGACACCCAGATCCCTACTTGTGAATTTTTAATCACCCAAGTAATTTAGTATTTTGTGTCAATACTTGGTTTTGTTTTGTGACCTAATAATCACAATACTGAAATATAACAGAGGTGTTGCTTTAATGTTTTGAGTTCAGGACCACTCATGACGGTTTTGGAGCCTGAATACTGGAGTCCTCTTACTTATATTGGCATTTTTAAAAATAATGCTTTTGAATAAACAACTTGGGAAGTTTAATGAAGAGTTTAGAGCAACAGTTGTATAATCCACCCCAGGTCTTTTCCTAATTGCACTCTTTACATAATTGTTTAACATTATTTTAAAACTCAAACTGATTGAACTTGAGATGTGATCATAACCTTCTATAATTTCCATGCCAATAACTGCCTTATGGTGAAAGCAAAAAATGTCTTGGCAGGAAAACTCTGAAGATTGATTGCAGCTTAGCATGTAACAGATGTCCAAGTGCATTGGAATTACCAAAGCTAATTTTGATGCCTGCAAATTGTGCTGCTGCAGCTATTACTTTTGCATTGCCTGCTAGAGGAAATGTCTTCTACCACACTGAAAGGTAAATTCGACTGAAATGTGACAATTGTTTTGTTTCAGCTTTGAGGTCCCTTACATAAGTTTATTGGTAATCCTCTTTTAGCACTGCATGAATTCTGCAAATGTGGGTTTTTCTGATTTTGACACTTTGCCTCAAGTATCTCTGACAGCCTTGATGGTGTGTAATCTTTAGAAGCACAGTTTGGTGCAAAGGTTTAGTCTGTGACTGAAGGTCTGATTGATATTTGTGCATTTTTGTGCTCTGTGATGTAATCAAGAATGGGAATAATCCCTTAAAATGGAAATATGATCTGTGTTTTCATTTGTATATCTGGACAATAATGGCTGCACTTGCGTATGTACAGGAGTCACAGTGCATTACTGCATGATACTCCATTGCAAAACCACTTGAAGATTTATTTAATGCACATGCTGTTTGATGGAACTCCCCCTTGGTGTGACAGGTTACATGAATTTGTCATACGCAGTTAGTTGATCCATGCCACCTCTTTCTATCTCTAATGGTGAGATTTTGACTTTAGCAACAGTAGGGCCAGTTTAAACTTGTGCCTATGATATTTGCACAATTGGACTCATGACTGCATTGAATTTTCACATTGTTGATTAATGTCTTTTTGTTTATATCAGCAGCTAAGTTCATTTAGATGCCCTAAAGATGTTGTAACACATCCTGTTCTTCGGTAACCCAACCGGATAATGATGTTGTGATGTATGGTGCATAGTGGACAAAGGAGGAAAAACGTGGCAAGTGACTAGATTGCGAGAACAGGAAAGAGAATGGCACAAGATGAAGATTTGTAACTGTTCAGAAACTATCCTGCATGATATTGTTAGGGTATTTGGGTAAAGACTGGGATATAAATTTTGTAAATTATTCATTACACACAATCCAAATATTTGATGGATTTCTTAGGAGGGAAGAAAAGCGGCCAACATTTACTATTCTGAGCAGGTAAGTAACTTAAAAAAAAAGTTTTGAAAACCTACAATGAGGGAAGCTAATTCAGCAATAGTCACACTTTTGGATCTTTCCCATATAATCGACCCAATTATTCAATGGTTTGGTTTGCTCAGCTAACGGAAAAGTCTGTTTCAAATCATCATCGTTATGAGTAAGAATGTACATTTGGGTGAACTGTAATTCTTTATATCATTTGTCTGTAGATTCTTAGTGTGAAATTTATAAAATTAACACTTGAATGTGAATTGATAATGTTGCATTATGGACTCCATGAAAGACTCGCTGCTTTGAAGTTTTTAAAAATAATGTGATGTGTGTAACAGTCTATCCTGATGCAGAGTAAGTAGGGTTTCTTTTTGTGTGTCAGTGGGGACATGGCACTGTGACTCTTACCTCAGCACGCCAAGGGAATACGTGGAACAGCCTCTGAAAATGCTGCCGTTGTGTTGACCTTAACATGGGTTTGACCCATGGCACAGGTGGCACAGTGGTCCAATGATTAGCACTGCTGCCTCATACTAGGGACCTGGGTTCGATTCTAGCCTCTGGTGACTGTCTGTGTGGAGTTTTCACATTCTCCCCGTGTCTGTGTGGGTTTCCTCTGGGTGCTCAGGTTTCCTACCACAGTCCAAACCTGTGCAGGTCAGGTGAATTGGTCATGCTAAATTGCCTATAGTTTTAGGTGCATTGGTCTGAGTGGGTTATTCTTCAGAGGATTGGTGTGGACTTGTTGGGCCAAAGGGCCTGTTTCCACATTGGGGGGAATCTAATCTAAACTGAATAGAATATTGTTGAGACCATCTGGCATACTTGTACAGATTAGTCCTCCTTACTTTAGGGTATACTTCTATTGGAAGCAAATAGATTCACTAGAATGATCTCTGAGATGAAAGCTTTTTGGATTTATATTCAAAGCTGATCCAACAAATATTTTGATTTATATATATGAGAGGATGGACAGGAAAGTGCAGTTAAGGCCGCAGTCATAGCTGTTATTGTATTAGTAATTGACGGAACAGGTTCAGTGGGCCATATGGTCTACGGCTTCGATTTTTATAACCTTGAGTCTGACACTTTGCCCATTGTCCATAAGGAAATGTGTACTGGTAAAGAATATGTGGCAGTATCTGTGTTAAAGTGTGTGATAAAAGTTGCCGTAGTCCTCTTGGACCATAACACTACTCTCTCATTAGAGAGAGAGAGAGACGGAGCTGGTGATGGTCGCCATGCCTGAAGGTCACCATGCCTCCTGTTACATGAGAGGTTGAGAAGGAGAGTCTTTATGGTTACCTCAGAAGATGGCACCACACTGCATCATGAACCGGCCATCCAGCCAACTCAGATAATTTAGTTACATATTAATACTTAAAAAACCAAGAAAATACAAATTTCTTAAATACTAATTACTGTACACCAATAGATTTGGAAGTTATGATTCTCAAAACTTACTTAATTTTATTCGGTGTTCTGTACAATGCTCAATACAAAATATAGTTTGCCTCCATGCTGACTTAGTATGCACATGCGGTGTTCATGTGTGCTAATGTACTATACATGCTGGAAGGCCCTAGACTACAAAACCTCTGGTCTGTTGTGATAAATGATTGTGACAGTGGCTGAAATTGGAAAGCAGATCAGTGGCTTATTTCTTTACCTGGAGAAATCATCCTTGTTTCATGCTATTGATTACTATCCAGTTTCTTCTAACTGAAAGATGGAGCATTGGATAAGGAAAGGAATAGGCATTATGATGATATATCTTCGGGTCGAATGGCTTCCAGGCATTCACTCTTTTAAGTTTTTTCTGTTCCATTTTTAAGCCATCAACTTGGCAAATACTTTTAAAACTTGACTGGTCAACATGGTTATGTCTGTTTGTGTCACTGAAAGTCCAACTTGCCATTGCTGCACTTTTATCTCCTGATTTTCACTAGACTTACTTCATGTAAATCTGTGTTTGTATTCACCAATTTCCCAGCTGTAGGATATTTACCGAACTGGGGGACTGAGTGTTGATTTCATACCCAAAGGAGATAAGGGGTAGATATCAAGAGCAAATGAAGGGTCCTGCTAAAAGTAAACATTTGGCCTGTAGATCTGCTGCCATATCTATCGTAAAGCATCTCATAAGTCTACCGTGAATAAATATAAAGCAAATAACTGCAGATTCTGGAGATCTGAGAGAAAACAGAAAGTACTGAAGAATTTTCATGTCATGTCTGATTCTTTTGGCAATTAGCTAAATCTGTGTACTCTGGTTACAAAACCCTCCTGCTAGTGGAAACAATTTCTCCTTGTTTATGCTATCAAAATTGTTCCAACACATCCAAGTTTCCAGTATAAGTTATGAAGTAAGTGCTCATCACGTAATCCTTGATTAAAAATCACACAACACCAGGTTATCTGATTTTTAACTTTGTACACCCCAGTCCAACACTGGCATCTTCAAATTGTAATCCTTGATGGCAGCCAAATGTGACTTCTAACTGCAAATGTTTGGCCTCACGTCCAGCTACCCTCAACACAAGCCCCATGAATAGTATCCCACCTTGATCCTGTGTATATAAGTGGCAGACCATTGCTGAACTATTTTATTTGCAGATCTTATTCAGCAGGAATGTAATCTGAGTGAACTATCAAGCAGCATTTTGTGTATGTAGTTTCAGTATTTTAATTCATTCAAACGTTTGAAGTCAACTGCTAAAATGTCCAGTGTTGACAGAGAAGATATTGTGATGAAAAATATGTAAATATTCCTTTAGTTCATAACAGCTAGAGCAGGCTTGTGGCGCTTGTCTTAACATAAAGAGAGTATCCTAGTTTGCTCTAACTTACGAGCAGGCTGTGTTGTTTCCTTGATGTGTTGTCTCATGTTATTGTTTGTCACCTTTCCATTATTCCCATCTTTCCATTTGGAAGTGTCTTTTTTCTGGATCTCCATTGCTGAAGAGCCTTTAGTAGAGCTTGAACACATTCAGTACAAAACATTGTGTATGAAGGATAAGTAGACTTTTATGGGAGAGCATAATGTACTGCTGGTTTTTAATTTTTTTTAGCAATATTGTGCAGTTTAATTAATTGCATAAGACTCGGTGCTGGAGTGACAATTGTTTACAATATATATTAATGATTCAATTAAGAGAAGTGAATGCACTGCTGCCAAGTTTGTGGATGACACAAAAAGGTGGGAAGGCAAGTGGTGAGAATAACAGTCTCCAGATGGATATTGGCTGGTTTGTGAGTGAGCAAAAACTTGGCAGATGCAATATGATACAAGAAAATGCAAGATTATGCCCTTTGCAAGAAGAATAGAGGAGCTAAATATTATTTAAATGGGGAAAGAATGCAGACAGCTGTAGCACAGAAGGATTTGGGGGTCCTTGGGAATGCATCCCAAAAAGCAAGTGTACAAATTCAGCAGGTACTGGGAAAGGCAAATGGACTGTCAGCCTTTAGTTCAAAGAGAAAGAAATATTTAAAAATGGGAAGGTCAAACAGTTTTGGACCCCTTATTTAAGGAATGCTGTACTGGCACTGGAGGCAGACCAGTTCAGGTTCACGATGTTGATTGTGGGTGTGAATGGATTTTTTTATAAGGAGAGGTTGAGTGGATTGGACTTGTACTCATTGGAGTTTAGAAGAATGAGAGGAAATCTAATTAAAATATAAAATTACTAGAGTTGACAGGGTAAATGCTGAGAGGTTGTTTCCTCTTGTGGGAGAGTCTAGGACCAAGGGCATAATTTCAGTCTAGAAGATTGCCCATTTAAGATGGAGATGAGGAGCAATTCTTTGAGGGCAAGAAATTTGTGAAATTGCTTCCCACAGAGGGCTGTGGAGGCTGATCGTCCAGGATATTCAAGGCTGAGATAAACAAACATTTTTAATCAGCAAGGGAATTCGGGGTTGTGGGGAAAGGCAGAGAGATGATGTTGAATATTCTCATCAGGTCAACCATGATCTTCTTGAATGGTAGAGCAAACTTGATGGGCCAAATAGCTTACTTCTGCTGCTACATCTTCTGGCCTATAATGCTTCTGTGAAATGTGTTAAAACTATTTACATGTTAAAAGTGTAAGTATATTGTCTTTATACTAACGATTGTACTTGATTGCACGACACTTCATATCATTTAATGAAAATCATTCGGTCAAGATTATATTCAATGTCGCAAGTTGACCTTATGACAAAGTTTAATTTTCGTGATTTGCAAAAGCAGAATTCAAACTATTCCATTAATTAGTGGAAAATCATAAAGAACAGCAACCATGATATTGTTTCAGTGGAATGACGGCTTGATCCTTTTTTATTTAAGTTTCCAATGTAATATTAGGTTCAGGACTTCGAAAGACGAAATACTTCATGAGTTCAGATGAGCCACCTTGTGTTAACAGATTGTTATGAGATGAGGCTGGCATAACTGGCCATCTGTTGTGGGTGGATGGATGGGCAGGCAGAGCTACGTATTTGGCAGACTGCAAGTACAGAGGAGGTCAGTCAAGAGACTTGGAGCAAGATTGAGTTTTACAACACTTGATTATCCTTGGATAAGTCGTGAAACACATCTGGTTTCTTATGCTTCTCCCTTAGATTTGACACAAGCTGTTTTAGCATTTGGAAGACCAAATTTAAATGTACATAAAACAATTGACAACATTATTTGTCCCCTCCTTTGTGTCAAGGTTAGTTTATATGTAAACACTCGATCATTCTCAAATCTAATTTAAAAGATATTTCAGCAATAGTAATATTTTGTGATGAAATCTTGAGTTTAACATTAAACAAATGAAAAGGGCATGGATATCAGCTCACCCAACCAATTTCCTCCAAAGACTCTACACAAACAGTAATTCTGAGATGGAAATGTGTTGCTGGAAAAGCGCAGCAGGTCAGGCAGCATCTAGGGAACAGGAGAATCTACGTTTCGGGCATTAGCCCTTCTTCAGGAGAAGGGCTAATTCCTGAAGAAGGGCTAATGCCCGAAACGTCGATTCTCCTGTTCCCTAGATGCTGCCTGACCTGCTGCGCTTTTCCAGCAACACATTTCCATCTCTGATCTCCAGCATCTGCAGACCTCACTTTCTCCACAAACAGTAATTCTACCAACTCCATCCAAGTTGATGTACAATGGACTAACATGGTTCTTTTTTCTTCTAAAATATCATACCAAATGTCATGATCTTATTTTAAAAAAAAAACACAACACTAGATTTTAGTCCAACAGGTTTATTTTGAAGTACAAGCTAGTGCTTCCAGATGGACTATGACCTGGTGTTTTGTGATTTTTAACTTTTGTCCCCTCCAGTCCAACACTAGTACCTCCATATAATGATCTTTTTTGATAATCTTCAATTGTTAAGCTTTGTTGTCTTGTCTTTTCTTTTCCTAATTCAGCCATAATACTATGCATTTCACTTTTTTTTTAAAATTCACTCATGGGCATGTCTGGCCATCCATCATTGCCCTTGAGAAGGTGGGGTGATCTACCT
The DNA here is from genome assembly GCF_037043375.1 of Chiloscyllium plagiosum. Taxonomy (NCBI): domain Eukaryota; kingdom Metazoa; phylum Chordata; class Chondrichthyes; order Orectolobiformes; family Hemiscylliidae; genus Chiloscyllium; species Chiloscyllium plagiosum. Next base: position 2,216,268 of record NW_028270177.1, on the reverse strand, counting down.
TCTTGGTCTGGAGTCACAATGTAAGCCAGAAAAGGTAAGGATGGCAAGTTTTCTTTCCTGAAAGACGTTAGTGAGCCAGATGGGTTTTTCCAAAAATTGATAATGGTTTTTTTGGTCATCAGTAAATGCTTAATTCCAGTTTTTTTTTAATTGAATTTGATAATCCCACCACAGTGGTTTTCAAACCCAGGTGCCCAGAACATGGATTAGTAGTCTAGTGGTCACCTTCCCATAAATCTAAGTAGAATAGAAAATTAAGTCGATATGTAGTACTATCACTGTGAATCTTTAATCATCATTTCTAATTATATTTGACATTTACATTGAGTATAAGTCTAACCAATCTGAAACAAAGGGTAGCACTGTTATGGAGAGCCAGTTTTATTCTGTGGGCCTGTCATCTAAAATCACATGGATGGGAAATAAAGCAGGGTATTCACTCTGAGGACATCTCAAGGCTATCAATGATACCACGCAAGTGATACTTTGAAGAGGTTGGCTATGACACTCTTGCAGGACATTTTTAATAAGGATTAGACTCCTATCAGATCTTTGTATTTTACCTATTTGTAAACCAATCTGTATTGAAAACTTGTAGATTTTTCAACATTAAATTCTTGGATATCAGCTTGTGAAATCTAACTTGTCTTCTTTTGTTGTGTCAACATCAAATTGAGGTACACAGTTAATGTCAAAAAAACTGAGAGAACTGCGGATGCTGGAAATTGGAAACAAATACAGAAAAAGCAGCAAAAACTCAGCAGGTCTAACAGCATCTGTGGAGAGAAATCAGAGTTACTGTTTCAGTTTCAATGACCCTTCTCTAGAACTGAACCCCGAAATTCTAACTCTGATTTCTCTCCATACATGCTGCCAGACCTGCTGAGTTAGACACAATTAATCTCTGTGTTCTGCCTGAGTCTCAGAAATCCATCTATCCTGTGTGCCACTTTGACATTGCAATAGCCGTTCTATCAGATTCTGTAAGCCAGATGGCAATTGAATATTAGTAACACTCCAGAAATTGAATAAAACTGGTGTAATGGTAATGTCTCTGGGCTAGTATTCCACAGGCTCAGACTAATGCTTTGGGGACACAGGTTCAAGACCCACCACAATGGTTGGTGGAATTTAAATGTAACCAATAATTCTGGAATTGAAAGCTTGTCATAGTAATGGTGGCCATGGAATTATCACCAATTGTCATTGAAAACCCATCCAGTTCACTTTTGTATTTTAGGGAAGGAAATCTGCTGTCCTTACCGGGTCTGACTTGCACATGACTGCAGACCCAAATCAACGTGGTTAACTCTTAACTGTCTTCTGAAATGCCTGGCAAAACTCTTGGTTGAAGGAAAATTAGGGATAGACAACAAAAGCCTGTCAATGATGCCCATATCCCATGGAAAGAATAAATAAATTGAAAAAGCTTAATTTATTTTGGGTCCTATAAAATCACCAGCAAGCAGTTGCATCAGTTTGGTTGCATCTGCTAACTAGTCATCTGGTAGCTCTGCTAGGCAGTTTCCTTTGCTGATACAAAAATGGCAAAATAAAAAAAATCTGGTAGATCCATTAGCATCTGTTAAAATAAATCAAAAATGCTGAAACACTTGCATAGAAATATAATTTGATACTTTTCGTTAATTGAATCTAATATGATGTTTGGCTCAGTTGACATATTCAAGCCAATGTCAAACCAACTAATAATTATTCAGTCAATGAGCAGAAGTGAGATCAGGGGGCCATCAATGCATCAGTCCCTCAGTGCATCATTCTGTTCAGTCTCTAAGAACCATGATTTGACAAGCTGTTAGGTGGCCACTGCTTTGTAGAGACAGGGTTAGTACCTAGGAAATTCCCACTTTTAAAGAAAATATTTTGCACTTCAAAATTGCTCATTCCCACAACATTACTAGTACATCATTAATTACAGAAGAAACAATGTTTTCTCTGCACTTTCTCTGTAGCTGTAATGCTGTACTCTGCATTCAGCGGAACTATGAGGAGCTTGTACAGTTCGACATAGGAAATAAGGAGGTTTTGGAAGTCATGTCGGGCTTAAAAACAGACAAATCCCTGGTCAGGATGAATTGCATCCCAGACTGCTGTGGGAGGAAAGACAAGAATTGCAGGGGCTCTGACACAAATTTTTAATTCCTCTCTGGCCACTTGGGATGTGCTAGAGGACTGGAAGATGCATAATGTTGTTCCATTTATTCAGAGGGGTGGTAGAGATGAACCAGGAAATTATAGACCAGTGAGCCTCACGGCAGTGGGAGGGAAACTATTGGAGATAATTCTGAAGGAGCAAATTAATACCCATTTGGAAAGGCATGGGTTAATTAGGCATAGTCAGCAAGGCCTTGTCAAAGGGAGGTCATGCCGAACAAATTTGTTAGAATTTTTTGAAAATGTGTCCATATGTGTGGATGAAGAAAGTTTAGTTGATGTAGTTTATATGGATTTTGGCAAAGCTTTTAACAGGGTTTCACATGAGAGACTGATTGAGAAGGTTAAAGGACATGGAATTGAGGGAAACTTGGCGAGATGGATTGAAAACTGACTTAATAGGACACAAAGGGTAGTGGTAGAAGGCTGTTGGAGTGACTGGAGGCCAATATCCAGCAATATACCACAAGGATCAGTACTGAGACCCTTATTGTTTGTTACATGCATAAATGATATCGATGAAAATGTGGGGAAGAATGTTAAACAAATTTGCAGACGACACCAAGATTGGTAGAGTGGTTAATAGTAAAGAAGATGGTTGTAGATTACAGGGAAGATATATGTGGGTTGGTCAGAGGGGCACACCGGTGTTAGATGATATTTAACCCTGATAAGTGTGAGGTCATGCACTTTAGAAGAAGCAACAAGGTGAGAGTGTATGTAATTAATGACAGGACACTGGGTAGCTTGGAGGAACAGAGGGATCTTGAGATAATTATTCACGGATCCCCAAAGATGTAAGAGCACGTGAATAGGATAGTCAAGAAAGCATATGGGACACTTGCTTTCATCAGTTGTGGCATTTTGATTTGTTATTATCACATACCTAGGTACAGTAAAAAGTTTTATATGCAGTACAGGCAGCTCATAACATAGAAAGTTGGTAGGGTGATTGAACAAAGCGAGGAATACAAAGTTATGGCTGCGAAGAAGGTGCATAAAAAGCAAGATCAACATTAGATTTGAAATTTGAGAGTTCCAGTCAGAAGTCTAATAACTACAGGGATGAAGTTGTTCTTGAACCTGTTGGTGCATATGTTTAAGCTTTTGTACCTTCTGCCTGACAGAAGAGGTTTTAAGAGATTATATCCTGGGGGGGCAGGGATCTATGATGATGTTGACTGCCTTTGCAAGGCATTGAGAAGTATACATGGAGCCAATAGATGGAAGGTTGTCTTTCGTGACGGACGAGGCTATGTTCCCAATTCTCTGTAGTTTCTTATGATCCTAGACAGAGCAGTTGCCATACTAAGCTGTGATGCAACCAGATAGAATGCTTTCTAAGGTGTATCTTTAAAGTTGGTGAGAGTCCTTATGGACATGCCGAATTTCCTTGGCCTCCTGAGGAATAAGAGGCATTGTTGTGCCATCTTGACCATCGCAGCAATGTAGGTGGTCCAGGACAGATTGTTGGTGATAGCCACTCCCTAGGAACTTGATGCTCTTGACCATCTCCACCTCCGCTCCATTGATATAGATAGGGGTATGCCGCCCTCCTTGCTTCCTAAGTCAATGATCAGCTCTTTAGTTTTGCTGACGTTGAGAGAGAGATCTTTACACCATTCCACCAAGCACTCTATCTCTTCCCTGTACTCTGTCTCGTCACCGTTTAATCCACCCTACAGTTAGTGTCGTCAGCGAACTTGTAGGTGATGTTGAGATGATATTTGGCCACACAGTCATGAGTGTACAGGAAATACAGTCGGGGGCTGAGTCCGTATTTAGTGGGGCGACAGCGTTGAGAATTGTCATGGAGGAGGTACTGTTGCCTATCTTCACTGATTGTGGTCTGTGGGTCAGGAAGTCGAGCATCCAGTTGCAGTGACCTAGGTCTCGGAATTTGGAGATTAGTTTGGGGTTGGGATTATAGTGTTGAAGATAGAACTGTAGTGAATAAGTAGGTATTGAGATTTGGAGAAGATTTGGTATACTTAGGTATTCGTAGGCATAGAGTTTAAGAGCAAGGAGGTAATGTTGGAGTTGTACAGAGCGTTGGTCAGGCCATAATTGGAGTTCTATGTGCAGTTCTGGTCACCTCACCAGTGGAAGGATGTGATAGCGCTAGAGAGGCTACAGACGAGGTTTGCCAGGATGTTTCCTGGGAAAGAGACATTGAGTTATAAGGAGAGACTAGATAGACTTGGATTGTTTTCTTCAGAGGAGTGAAGACTGGGGAGGGGATAAGGGGACATGAATGAAGTTTATAAGATTATGAGGGGTATGGACATGTGAAAAGCGAGCAGCTGTTCCACTTGGTTGAAGCGTCAATCATGGGAGGGCATAGTCTTAGGATAAGTGGCAGGAGATTCAGTGGGGATTTGAGAAAAAATGTTGTCAGTTGGACATGGTAATCTGGAATGCACTGCTTGGGAAGGTAGTGGAAGCTGGAAACCTTACAACCTTTAAAAAAATATTTGAATGAGTATCAGAACGTTCAAGGATATGAGGCAAGTGTAGGAAATTGGGATTAGCGCACATTTAGTGGTAGATATGAGAGTGCAGACTTGATGGGCCGAAGCACCTTTTTTGCACTGTATGAATCTGTTCCATTACCCTGATGTACTTGAGTAAGGTATAATTTGTTTGGTTAGCATACAAAACAATACTATTCATTGTATCTTGGTACATGTGACAATAATAAATGAAATCAAATCAATCCACTCTTGCTGTGGTGCAAAACTTTTGTAGTTGTAAAAATTCAGACTTAGATGGCACAGTGGTAGATCCCTACCCCTGGTCCAAAAAGGCCTGGTTCAAGTCCCATTTGCTCAGAGGTTTATAATAACCTCATGCAACAGGTCCATTTAAAAAACAGGTTAAATTAAAAACAAACAAATTGTTGTTGCGTCTTGCTGTGAATATAATTAGTGACCTTTTTACATAACTACTTTCTGGAACATTTGTAACATGTTTATTATGGGATGGCTATAAACACCATTGCACACAACTGTCTTGCACCTGTTTAATGTGCACCAAGGGCAACGTGCCCTTCACCTCAACTGATCGTACTTCTAATGCTGTTGGCCTTTCTAAAGTAGAATAAGACTTCATTCAGATTGTGCAGTTTTATGTTGTCAGCTAATTTGTTTGCCTCTTAACAAAAAAAATTAAAGGACCTCTTAACAGCCTGTTTGCACAACATCCTAAACCTGGGATTATTTGTTTACTTTGTAACTGGCTGCCATTGAATTTAATCTGTAGTTAAAGTAAAAGTATTTTTCTGTGAACTCTAAGTGTTTGTATTGTAACTGTAGTGCTCGTAGTACATTCCAATCCACCCATGTACAATAATCTGGCATTCAAACTGATGGGAGAATTTGTAGACTTACTGTGATGCCAATAAAATGATGTTACAATGATCTTCCACTTTAGCTGTGGTATTGAGCTATTTCTCAAAAGAGCATTGTTAATTTTGTGTGCTGTATTACAAGCATGGAATGTATAATAAAGTACTCTTGTTTATTTAACATTTCATTTATAAATTACTCTCAATTCTGTTCTGAATTTTCCCGTTGTTTCTTTTAAGATGAAAATCTGCTTTCCAAAATTCTTCTGTTATTTTGAAAACAAGACTGCTTGTCCTATTACTTGCTCACTCATTCTCCCAAGACTCCAAAACTATGTAGTTCTTTAATGCAATTAGTCTTTTTTCTTCTCATACAATCATTGTGCTTTTCAAACCTAAGTTGGCAATAAATAATCATTACAACCTCAAATCATATTTACCTGTGTTCAAAAAAAGGCTATTTGGCCTCACACATTCGTTCTGGTTTGCCTAATGAGTTTCTCAGCAAATGTCGTTCTCCTGATATCTTCCTGGAGTTGTACACATTCTTCCTTTTCAGTAAACTGTCTAATTCTCTTTTATATGCCTTGATTGAATCTGTCTCCACTACACTCTTAGAGAATGCATTCCAGACCTGAGCCACTTGTATGAAAGCATTTTCCCCATATCATTTTATTGCTGTTTTTACTTATTACTTCACATCTGTGCCATCTTGTTCTTGATCCTTTCCTAATGGAGAACACCTCACATTTATCTTGCACCTTACATTTTATCATTTGTTTTAAGCTTGCTGATATCATTTTGACCCCAGCATCCCCACTTCGCAAATGGAAACAATTAAATTGTTTGTGCTATGTTGCTTTCGTTTACTGTAGTAGAAGGGTTAGTCTTTAACTCTGTCTTTAAGTTGGTTACATTGTATGAAGCGTACAGAATATTGCTATGGTGGTTGGAACATAAGCCAACCAGCACTCCTAAGTACTGAACAGCTGCTGACTATAAAAGAATAAGTCGATTGTAAATAATTATTAAAAGTTGCATTACTAATATATTACATATTTGTCAGTGTAAGTGTAAGCCACATAGTTTTAAAATTAAAACAAATATCAAAAGTGCAAAAACAAACCCCCAGCAAACCCTGCTTTGTTGGCAGGGAATTTGGCTTTTTGGTTGTGGGTGCAATTGAGGCGATTGCTTTGCTGCAGTCCATTCTCCTGATTGCTTTTGTGTCTCTTTCTTTTTCACCCATCTTGCAATTTTACTCTTTGTCATGATTCAGAAATTGAAAGCCTGTTTTTGGGTGGTTTGTTACTAAATCATTTTTGGGTTGAAATGTACTCATTGGATTCCTGGTGGTAGTCCAGGTGGACACCAGAGTCGGAGGCTTCACGCTCTAATGATGGCTGTGGGATGAAAGACTGGATTTACTTGTTTGAAAAATGTTGCAGAGAGTTTCTCCTCTACCCATTAGTTCAGTTGGCCTTGGCAGATTTATTTAAAAATTTCAATTCAGATGGTCGTGGTCGCCTCCATGCTGAGGTGACCACATCCCCTCAATGTGTGTCAGCAGCACCCACTATTCCAATGTACCTATGCCCCGACATTGCAAGCCCAAAATTGGGACTCCTGCACCAGAAGATTCCTGCAGCAGTGAGTAAGAAGGGAGGTTATAGGAACCCAGGATTATGGGAGTGCGATAGGAATCTGAAGTTGAGGCCACAGCTACATCAGCCAAGGGTTTTGCTAAATGGCAGAGCAGATTCAAGGGCTGAATGGCCTCCTTTTCCTTTAGGCAGAAGTGGGTACTGCAGATGCTGGAGATCAGAGTCAAGATTAGATTGGTGCTGGAAAAGCACAGCAGGTCAGGCAGCATCCAAGGAGAAGGAAAATCGATGTTTCAGACAAAAGCCCTTCATCAGGAGGGCTACTTTTCCTTTACTTGTGTGTTCAAAACTCACTTTCATCCTTCTTCATTCCTGCCTTCTATTTTTAATTTATTTCCTTCCCCACTCTTTTAGCTTACTTCTGTTCCTGCTCTCCTAAACCATAGCTAAACCAAAAGCACCAATCACTGATGTATCTCCTTTGCATTAAATATTAATAGCCTTCTTCCTCAACTACAGAGAGAAAAATGCCAGCCCAGATTACCTCAAAATAAATTGGTATCAGATGATAGTGTCAAAGGCCTGTGTATGGATATCATTGGATCATGAATAGGTTATTCGACAGATTAAATGTGCTCTCTTTTGAAAGGCATGTAAACAATTTTTCTTTTTAATCTCAATCCTTCGCTGTATCACTTTGGATTTTGATTTGAAGCTCACTGTATTTGCATGTGAAATATGATCAAATGAAGAGTTGGGGTGGTGGGATGGAGTAAAGAAGATGTTTGTGTGGGGATACGGGATATAGAGTCATTAAAATAGCTGAACCTTTTAGAATTTCAACTAAAATTTCTGACCTTAGAATTGCTCTATGATTTCCCTTTTTCAAGGGTAGCTTCAGTTTGCCTACCTGCAGTGACAGATTAGTGTTTGCACTGTTTTGATGATGTTCTTGCATTTCAGGTGATCTGCCATGATGGAAGGCCCACGTGTTGCAGACTATTTTGTGGTGGCAGGCATGACTAATGCTTCAAAGCCACTCGAAGAGGAAATACAGTTTAATGACAGCTGCCACAAAATAGCTAAACCAAAAGCACCAATCACTGATGTGGCTATTATTGTGAAATCATTGGGCGAAGAAGTTCCCCAGGGGTATACGTGTGTGGAAACCACTCAAACTGGATTATCGGCTGATCTCAATAATGGAAGCTTAATGGGCCCTCAAATTTTGCTTTGCTATAAAAGGGGTCGAGATAAACCACCTCTGACTGACTTGGGGTACGTAACTGAAAGTTTATACAAATTAACATTGATCCAAATTATGCATTGCAAAATCATGTGCGATTTTTCTTATCATGCAAACTTTTTGTGTTCCATGTCTTGTCTATCATAATCTCCAGTAAACTGTTTAAAATATATGGTGATATCACAGCCTAATGAGATCCAATTGTTAATCACTACCACCTGTACAGTAAGGCCGAGATACTGCATTATGCACATGGGTGAAATGTTGGTACTTGACAGGCTGCACATGATTCCTATTCAGATAGAGAGCCAATTTCCTCTTTAATGTCTCGATTGAACCTGCCTACCTGCATTTGGGTAGTTCATTCCAGATCCTAACCATTCTGCATTAAAAGGTTTTTCCTCACATTACCATTGCTTCTTTTGCTAATAACCTTAAATCTATGCCCTCTTTCTTCCCATTTCCAGAAATGTACTATGAATTCAGAAGAATCACAGTTCTTCTCCCAAAACGCAGCTAGGAGAGAAAAAGCAAAATAAATGTTGGCTAATGAGCATTTTAAGGACAAGTATTTGACTGGTAGGGAGACTTGGTTGGAGTGCACCTAGAGTACTGTTCATCTTCTGGGCTCATTGAGAAAAGAATAAACCGGAATGATAAACATATTTTCTGTTCTGCTATTGGGAAAGATTGAGCATGCTATGGTTCTTCTCTGGAAAAGAGCAGAAGATGGTTGATCTGATGGAGATTTGAAAATTATGCAAGTTTTTTTTTAAGGGTAGCCATAACCTTTTCAAATGAGACCAGAATTACTCGCCTTAATTATAAGATGATTGCAAATAAATCCAGTAAGAAATCCAGAAGAGTTGTCAGAATATGGAACTCATTAATATACAGGAAATATTTGAGAGGAAACTGGATAGTGTTATGACCAAGCCCAAAAGGATGAATAAATTCTTCCCATTTTTTCACAACTGATGTTGGTTTTAAGAGTGTTTGATTTTTTTTTTAACAGAATCACAGAATTGTTACCATGCACATAAAGACAATTTTATTGTGTCTGCAACAACTGAGTGTTTTCACTTGCTACCAATCTCCTGTCTTCTTTCCAAAACCATGAAAGCATAAAGTGGAAAGAAGTTGGTTAATTGGTCCACAATGTCTGCTCCGCCATTCATTGAGATCCGGCTGATCTGCTAATCCACAACTTGACTTCCCTGCCTTAACTCCCACAGTTCTGGATTCCATTACTTAATTAAAGATCTGTCTGTCTCAGCCTCTGAGAGAAGAGGGAAAGAATCCTTCCTATCCTTGTCATAAGTGGGTGATCCCTTACTCTGTGATTATGTCCTCTGTTCCTGGACTCTACCACAAGAGGAAGCAACTTCTCCTCATTTACTCTGTTTCCCTAAATATCCCCAGAATCAATATGTTTAAATAAGGTCTCCTGTCATTCTTATAAACTCTGATGAGCACAAGCTCAACCTACTCAACCTCTTCCCATAAGAAAATCACTCTGTACCTGGAGCCAATCTAGAGAAGCTTGTCTGGATTGCTTCCAATGCTAATACCTGTGACCCTGCCCATAATTTCTGTTTAAATAATCATCTACCCTTTTGAATGCCTCAATTGAGTCTACTTCCATCATTGCTTCTTTTGCAAAATTTTTAAAATCTATGCTCTCTGGCTCTTGATCTTCTTGTGGGCAGGAACCACGTCTTCCTATCTACTCTATGTAGACCTCCTATGATTTTGAAAGCTTCCCTCAGATCTCCTTTTAGCCATCTCCTCTCCAAGGAAGACAGTCTCAACTTCTCCCATCTATCCTCATAACTGAAGTTTCTCATTTCTGGATCTATTCTTGTAAACCTCTGTGCACTGTCCAGTATATTCACATCCTTCCTGAAGTATGGCATCCAGCATTGTACACTGTACACCAGTTAAGGACTGGTTGGTGTTCTGAATGAGTTCAGCCTTGTATTCTATGCCCCTATTAGTCAGCCTAAAAACTGTATGCTTTACTAACAGCTCTCTGTACCTGACCTACTTCCTTCAGTGACCCTCTCTGCTCCTGCACATCATATAAAATAGTACCAAAGTGTATGACCTACATCCTTGCATTGAACTGTATCTGTCACCAACTGCCCACTCCATCAACGTGTCAATGTCCTTCTGAAATTCTACATTGGCCTCACAGTTTACAATGCTCTCAAGTTTTGTATCATATGCAAACGTTGAAATTGTCCCCTGCACATCAGGATATAGATCATTAATATATAATGTAGCTTCACTGAAACCCAAAAATACCCAGTAACTGTTGTTCTCTTTATCCTATCCTAAGCCAAATTTGGATCTACTTTACTATTAAACCTTTTATTCCATGAGCTATAATTTTGCTGCCATGTCTTGTATGTGACACTGTTTCAAAAACCTTTTGGAAGACCATGTACATCACATCAACTTGCACTTATTTACCTTCTCCATTACTGCTTCAAAAAAATCTCCAGCCAGTTAGTTAGACACAGTTTTTCATTAACAAATCCATGCCACCTTTTCGGATTAGTCCATATTTTTCCATGTCATTATCATTCTATCCCAAATAATTGTTTCTAGTAATTTCCCCAACACCAAAGATGAACTGAGTGCTCTAAAATTGCTGGGCTTATCTTTGCAATCCTTATTTGAAGAAGGGCATCATGTCTGCAGTTCTTCAGTCTTCTGACATCCAAGTCCAGGAAAGTTTGAAAGATTAATTATCACTGGCTCTGCACTTCCACACTCACTTCCTTCAGTATTCTTGGATGTATCTCATCTGCACCTAGTGCCAAGTAATGACGGCTTATCCATTGCTGCCACTTCTATATTCAACTTGTTTCTCCTCTGTATTTTCTATCAAACACCTGTTATTGGCCCAGATGTTCTTCTTCAACTTAATTTCTATTTCCTTTGTCCACCAGAAATCTCTGGATTTGTTTGCCCTACCTTTCCCTTTTGAGGGAACATGCCTTAACTATGCCTGATCCATCACCCCTTTTGAAGGTAGTCCATTGTACTGCTACAGTTTTCTCCCACCAACTTTTGGTTCAAGTTTATCCAGCCCAGCCTCATTCTTGCTCCATTGAAGTCCTTCAATGTCTTAAACCTTATGATACGATGATCACTGTCCACTAAATATTCCTCCACAGACATGTGATCTACTTGGCCTACCTCATTCCCAAGAAGCAGGTCTAGCAAAACTTCCTTTCTCATTTGAGTGGGCACACAATGTTGGAAATTCTCATGACCGCAATTGAAGAATGCTGCCTTTTACAAAGACAAGGAGAAGGAGCTGGCCAGAGTTGATTGGAAAACAGTGGAGCAGCAATGGCAGGAGTTTCTGGGGGTTTTCAGGAGGCACAGCAGAAATTCAACTCAAAAGTAGAGAGACTGAGTGCTCCTCGGATGCTGCCTGAACTGCTGTGCTCTTCTAGCACCACTAATCCAGAATCTGGTTTCCAGCATCTGCAGTCATTGTTTTTACCTAGGGAAGAGCAAAGCAACCATGTGGGCAGCACGATTGGCACAGTGGTTAGCACTGCTGCCTCACAGCACCAGAGACCCGTGTTCAATTCCCGCCTCCGGCAACTGTCTGTGTGGAGTTTGCCCGTGAGAGCATTCTCCCCGTGACTGCATGGGTTTCCTCCGGGTGCTCCGGTTTCCTCCCACAGTTCAAAAATGTGCAGGTTAGGTGAATTGCCCATGCTAAATTGCCTATCGTGTTAGGTGAAGGAGTAAATGTAGGGGAATGGGTCTGGGTGGGTTGCTCTTCGGAGGGTCGGTGTGGACTTGTTGGGCCGAAGGGCCTGTTTCCACACTGTAAGTAATCTAATCTAATCATGACTGACACGGGAAGCTAGGAACAGCATGTAATATGTCGAAAATTAGTGGAAAACCTTTGAAAACAAGCAAAGGACAACTGAAAAAGCAATAAGGAAGAGGAGGATGAAATATTAAGTTAAGGTAGCGAGTGATATAAACTAAGTTGTTTTAGGTACATGTAACGTTAAGAGAGAAGCAAAGGTGGACATTGAACCACCAAATGAGGCTGAAGAAATAGTAATGAGGAATAAAGAAATGCCAAAGGAATTTAATAGATACTTTGCTTCAATCTTCATGATTGGAGACCTTATTAGCATATCAGAACTTCAAGACAGTCGAGAGGCAGAGGTAAGTGTAGTGGCCATCACGAAGAAGAAGGTGCTGGGAAGCTGAAAGATGTGCAAGTGGGTAAATCACCTGGACCAGGTGGAATACATCCCAGAGTTCTGAAGGAGATAGCTGAGGAGATTGGGGAGGCCTTGTTGGAAACCTTTCAGGAGTCACTGGAGTCCAAGAAAGTCTCCGAAATCTCTTATCTCCCTCTTGTTCGCTCTCCTCTCTTGCGCGCTTTTGCTCTATCTCACTCTTGCTCTCTCTTGCACTCTCTTGTCTGTATGTCTCCCTCCTCTCCTCTTCCTCACTCCCTCACTCTTCCAGCAGATACATTGATGGCTTTTGGTTTTCACTTGCATTCACTGCCTCCTATTCTATGGTAGGTATCCAGTTTGTTTTGACCCCACATTCAAAACATTATCTGTGCTACCCATGAATCTGCCATTAATAATCTTTTGAAACTTGCCTTTTTAATCAGGTTTGTTTCTTAATCCAGTTCTTCTACTGCCACTCCCCTAAGTACCTGGGGATATTTTACTACATTTAATTGCATTGTATAAACTTAGTGGTTTGCTGTTGGAATTGTTTTAGACTGTCTGGTATTTGGTTTTGGTTGAATGAAAAGTCAGAATGCTGACTTCAATATTGTAGTGATGTTCTCTATAACTCCATGCAGTTTGATGTCACTTCAAACATCGAAAGCTGTTTAGATTTACACACCAACAGAATCGCAATCAGTTCAGGGATTGGAATCCAAAGACAGCAGTGCGAAACATGAAAAGCAGGAGTAGGTCATTCAGTCTGGTGTGTTTCCTCTGCTGCTTAACATGATGGTGTCTGATGCCACCACATTACCACACTATCACTGTCTTCCTAAAGCCCTGGACATCTTTAGTTTCTAGAAATCTAACCATTTATTTCTTAATTATTTCCATGACCTGACCGTCACAGCCTTCTGCAGTTTCGAATTCCACAGGTTTACCACTGACTGAAAAGATTTTTTCTTAGCTCAGTTCAGAATAGCTTATTGTATATTCTGAGACAGTGATCCCTAGTTCTACAAACTACCCCACCTACAGATAAAATGTCTGTGCTGCACTGTCAGCATTTTGTTTTAACAGTATCCACTCTTATTCTTCAAGTGAATACAGGCCCGATTTTTAACTAACATTTTTAAAACAAATTGCTGGAAAAGCTCAGCAGGTCTGACAGCATCAGTTCTGAGGAAGTGTCACTTGAACTGAAACGTTAATTCTGATTTCTCTTCAGATGCTGCCAGACCTGCTGAGCTTTACCAGCAAATTCTGTATTTGTTTCTCATTGACAGCATCTGTAGTGCTTTTGGTTTCTTTTTAAAACATTTGATTTTTCCCCAATTATTACCATAATGGATGTAGGTTTGCTCGCTGAGGTTCATTTTCAGACGTTTCGTCACCATACTAGGTAACATTTTCAGTGAGCCTCCAGACGAAGCATAATATATTAGTGTGCAGTTAGAGCATTATTGATTGTTTAATGCTTGCAAGAGGATTATTACAGTTAGAAAATCTGTGAAAAAGCTGAAATTAATATATCAAAGTGTAGTTTTCTTAGATTAGCATAATATGCTTTGAAAGATTTCTTAATGGCCATTTTCTTAGATGGTCAATTTTGGTATTTGTTCTACTGATTATAAGTGTGAGTTCTAGCATACTTAATATTGAACCGCTTATTTGATTTGTGATAAGCAACTCATTTTGAATTCTAAATGCAACATATTCCAAACTCTAAATGTGTGAAGCTTGCTTGATGAAGCAGAATTAGTTTAGTGTCATTATGACTTTCCCAGCAGCTGATCTACCTGTTTTGCTTTCTAGAGTTTTATATGAATGGAAAGAGAGACTAAAGCATGGATGTCAGATCATTCAAACTACGCCTTATGGCCGACCTGCTAATATCAGTGGTGGGACTTCATCTCAACGAATCTATATAACGTACCGTCGTGCATCAGAAAATATGGCCCAGAATTCCTTAGCCGTCACTGATATTTGTATTATTATTCCAAGTAAAGGGGAGACTCCACCACACACTTTTTGCAGAGTGGATAAAAATCTAAACAGCAGCATGGTAAGGTCAACAGTCTACATTCAGGTAACCTTTAGGGTAGAGTAATGGATATCGTCAGATACAAGTGCTAAGTTAATTATACTCATTGTAAAGATTAAATTGTAAACAGTCTGTCTAATCTCCTGTCAACATTGTCATCTCAATTGTAATGCTATCTCTGATTCTATCTTAGCTCAGAATATTTGTGTTATGAAATACAGCTTCTTGATATTACTTTATGAAATTTAAAATTATTGTTATTTTTACTTATTTTAAAAGGTTTATCCTTTAGTTTGCAATATTGCAGCAATCCTATAGAAAAGAACACATTTTCTTTAAAAAGGCTTTTGCTTCAATTAACTATCAAATCATCTTCCTTGTATGGATCCCACTGCAAACATCGATGCATTCCCTGCCATGAGTTGTGAAAGACTGCAGCAGCTGTCGTGGTTAAAACAATATCATTACTAGAGAATAATTGGTTTTTTTAGTAAGGCACAGTCGAGATATGACGACTTTTCACCTCCTGCGAGATTTCATTGTGCGTGTCCAAGGATTCATTGGGCTGCAGTTTGAAAATTCTGAGCTGAATTAATTCAACACATTATAGTTGATGGAACACTAGAGGTTTTCAACATACAAGATAAAACTGATTTGAATAGTTTGAATTGGGTGAAGAGATCATAAGACATAGGCGCATAAATTATGCCATTTGGCCCATCGAGTCTGCTGTGCTATTCAATCATAGCAGATAAGTTTCTCAACACTATTCTCCCGCCTTCTCCCCGTAACCTTCGATCTCCTTAACTATATATCTCGCTCTTAAATTTACTCAATAACCTAGCATCTACAGCCTTCTGTGGCAATGAATTCCATAGATTCACCACTCTCTGGCTGAAGAGGTTTCTTCTCATCTCTGTTCTAAAGGGTCTTTCCTTAAGTCTGAAGTTGTGTCCTTGGGTCCTTGTCTCTCCTGCTAATGAAGGCATCTTCCCAATGTCCATTCTATCCAGGCCTTTCAGTATTATGTAAGTTTCAGTTAGATTCTCCCCTCCTTCTCCTAAGCTCTGTCAGGTATAGACCTAGAGTCTTCAAGTTTTCCTCATATGTTAAGTCTTTCATTCCTGGGATTGTGATTTGGAGATGCCGGTGTTGGACTGGGGTGTACAAAGTTAAAAATCACCCAACACCAGGTTATAGTCCAACAGGTTTAATTGGAAGCACACTAGCTTTCGGAGCGACTCTCCTTCATCAGGTGGTAATGGAGGGCTCAATCCTAACACACAGAATTTATAGCAAAAATTTGCAGTGTGATGTAACTGAAATTATACATTGAAAAATTGATTGTCTGTTAAGCCTTTCATCTGTTAGAATACAGTGATAGTTTCACTTCTTTCATGTGTAAATCACAAAACATTTTTTTTAAAAAGTTGCATTCTCGGGTTAGCTGTTAACAATGGTGATAGCTAGACAATATGTTGAAGGTGTTAGCCCCCTGTGTTCTCTGTCTATGCCATAATGTTTAGATTGATTCTAATCTAAAAAGTGAGATAATGGAGTTTTACATAAATTCTTGCAGTCTTTGAGCTCAGAGTTCTACATGAATGCATGCAGTTTTTGAGCAAAGTACAATGTAACCCTGCAAGTACAAATTCACCCCACAAAATATATGTGTGCATGTGGGTCTTTGTCTGTCTGTGTGTGTGTGTGTGTGTGTGTGTATGTGTATCTGTCTGTCTGGGCTGGAGGTTAAGAGTGTGAGAAAGTGTGTGTGTGTGTGTGTGTGTAGTGAGTGCAGAATGTCTTAAGTCTGTGAGGGGGTGTATGTATGAGTGTGGGAAGGGTGTGTGTGGGTGTATGTGTGTATAGGAGTGCCAGTGTGTGTGCGTAGGAGTACCTGTGTGTGTGTGTGTATAGTGCAATGGTGGTCACCTGTAATGTGACATGAACCCAAGATCCCGGTTGACATCCTCCCTATGGGTGGTGAACTTAGCTATCAGCCTCTGCTCGGCCACTTTTCTCTGCTGCCTGTCCCAAAGTCCACCTTGGAGGATGGTCACCCGAAGGTCCGAGGCTGAATGTCCTGGACCACTGAAGTGTTCCTCAACTGGGAGGGAACCATCCTGTCTGTTGATTGTTGTGCGGTTCCCATTCATCCGTTGTCATAGCCTTTGCTCGGTTTCCCCAATGTACCATGCCTCCGGGCATCCTTGCCTGCAATATATAAGATAGACAGACAACGTTGGCTGAGTCACATGAGTACCTGCCATGTACCAGGTGGGAAGTGTCCCCACGCTTAATGGTGGTATCTATGTCCACACTCTGACTCGTCTTCAGCACCTACCGTGACAGGGTTGTATGGAGTTGTCCTGAGAGCCGGGCAGCTTGCTACAAACAATAATCTATTTGAGGTTTGGCGGTTGTTTAAAGGCAAGTAGTGGAGGTGTGGGGAAGGTCTTGGTGAGGTGCTCATCCTCATTGATAATGTGTTGCAGGTCACGAAGAACATGGCGTAATGTTTCAGCTCCTGGGAAATACTGAACAACGAAGGGTACCCTGTCGGTTGCAGTACCTGTCTGTCTCCTGAGGAGGTCATTACAGTTCCTTGCTGTGGCATGTCGGAACTGGCGGTTGATGTGTTGGACATCGTACCCCGTTCTTGTGAGGGCATCCCCGAGTACTTCCACGTGTCCATCACGTTCCTCCTCATCTGAGCAAATCTGGTGTACACGTAGGGCTTGTCCATAGGGGTTGTTTTAATATGTTTTGGGTGGAAGCTGGAGAAGTGTAGCATTGTGAGGTTGTCTGTGGGTTTGCGGTAGAGTGTGGTGCTGTGGTGTCCATCCTTGATGGAGACGCATGTGTCCAAGAATGAGACAGATAGTCGAGAGTAGTCAATGGTGAGTTTGATGGTGGGATGAAACTTGTTGATGTCACTGTGTAGTTTAATCAGTGACTCCTCGCCATGGGTCCAGAGGAAGAAAATGTCGTCAATGTACCCGGTGTATAATGTTGGTTGGAGATCCTGCATAGAGAAGAAGTCTTGTTCGAACTTGTGCATAAAAATGTTGGCAAATTGGAGTGCAGAATTGGTCCCCGTGGCTGTTCCGTGTGTCTGGATGAAGAACTGGTTGTCAAAGGTGAAGACATTGTGATCAAGGATAAAGCAGATGAGTTGTAGGATGGTGTTTGGAGATTGGCAGTTGTTGGTGTTGAGTACTGAGGCTGTTGCCGCGATGCCATCATTGTGGGGGATGCTGGTGTAGAGTGCGGAAACATCCATTGTGATGAGGAATGTTCCCGGTTCGACTGGTCAGTGGGTGCTGAGTTTCTGTAAGAAATCCGTAGTGTCGTGACAGAAGCTGGGGATGCCTTGTATAATAGGTTTCAAGATGCCTTCCACATAGCCAGAGAGATTCTCACATAGGGTCCCATTGCCCGATACGATGGGACGTCCTGGTGTGTTGGCTTTGTGTACCTTTGGAAGGCAATAGAAGTCGCCTACACAAGTAGTACGTGGGATGAGGGCGCGTAGGGAACTCTGAAGAATTGGATCCAAAGTTCTGATCAGTGCGTTTAATTCACGGGTGTGTTCTTTGGTCAGATCAGCTGGTAGTTGCCATAGTGTTCCTGGTTGTTCAGTTGTCGGTACACTTCCTTGCAGTAATCTGTTCTATCCTGAATGACAATGGCTCTTTCTTTATCTGCTGGTTTGATGACAATGTTGTGATTGGTTTTGAGAGCCTGGATGGCATTGCGCTGTGAATGGGTGATATTTTGCTCTACCTTGTGGGTGCGGCTGATGAATCTGGCATTTATATATTTCCTGACTGTTTGAGCAAACATGTCAAGCCTAGGGCAGCGGCCCTCCGGTGGGATCCAAATTGACACCTTCTTTGGTCGCTCCTCTACAGATCCCTGTGATGACTGTTCCAGTTCATCAGTGGGCTCATTGGGATCACTGCTGGCACCTTGAAAGAATTCCCGGAGTCTCATTCGTCTGATGAACTCCTCCGTGCATGCTGCCAGAACCAACAGGTCCATTTTGGTGGTGGGGCAGAAGTTGAGACTCCTACTCGGGACTTCAATTTCTTTTGGTCGAAGGGTGTGGTCCGATAAGTTGATAACAGGCTTCCCCACAGTGATGATGTTGTCTACTGTGGTTCCAGTGTGGGCTTTGCTATTACCGGTGAGAATGCCAAGTTTCTCCAGTTTTTTGTTCTTGGCGTGCATGTACGTGCTGTAGTTTTGTCACCTTGTCTGTTTGGCAATGTCACGTAATTGTACTGATGTATCCTGAGTGCAGGCTGAGAGTGTGGACTCCATTTGAATTTCAAGGTTGTGGCGCCTACTGTAGAGTTGGTGCATGAGATGATTGAGGAGTTTACGAGAGGTGCAGTGGCAAAGTCTCTCTGTGTAGTCTGTGTTATAGGTCGACTTAAGTGGGTTCGTGATCCGTAATCCTTTTGGGATCTTTCCTGCTTGCCTGCATTCCTGTAGAAACTTGATGTCTGTGTCGATATGTGCAATCTTCTTGGAGATCCTCTCCACTTTAAGTTAGTGGTGTCGATAGTAGTCATGATTTGGAGATGCCGGTGTTGGACTGGGGTGTACAAAGTTAAATTCCTGGGATAATTCTCATGAACCTTCAGACCCACGTCAGGGCCAGTACATCCATCCTAAGATATGGGGCCCAAAATTGCTCACAATACTGTAAATATGGTCTGACCAGACCCTTATAAAGCCTCAGAAGTACATCCCTGCTTTTGTATTCTAGTCTTCTTGAAATAAATGCCAACATTGTATTTGCCTTCCCAACTACTGACTCAATCTGCACGTTTACCTTAAGAGAAACCTGGGCTAGGACTCCCGAGTCCCTTTGCATTTCAGATTTCTGAATTTCTCTCCCCGTTTAGAAAATAGTCTGTGCCTCTACTCTTCCTGTCAAAGTGCATGAACTGACACTTTCCCACGTTGTATTCCATCTGCCACGTTTTTGTCCACTCTTCTAACCTGTCTAAAACATTCTGCAGCTTCCCCACCTCCTCAATACTACCTGTCCCTCTACCTATCTTTGTATTATCTGCAAACTTAGCCAGAATGCCCTCCATTCCTTCATCTAGATCATTAATATACAAAGTGAAAAGTTGAGTTGTCAGACCTGTCAGAGCTCTTCACAAATGATACATTTCTTTGAAATGCAGCAGCTGTTTCATGGGCAGTCAACTGCTTATATGTAGTTGATTTTTGTGCTGTTGGTTGAGGGGGTTTCTAGGTCAGGGCACTTGGTAAACTTCCTGCTCAGTTTTTCTACATCTAAACTGTATCCAGACCATTGCAGATCTTTGATTTTGTGACTTATTTGTAACAGAACCTTCAGCCAGTGTTAGCCTAGAAAGCATGCCAAAATTGGATGTGGGAAACAGTGTTTTGGAGTAAAGAGTTCCTGTCAAAGTGCATTGAAATACAAATAAAATTGCATTGAAATACAAGTCACTGAAAATGTTCATGTCTGCTTCAATTGTGGCAAAAGTCAACAATTCAGACTTCCTTTTCACATTGATTGAGCCAGGAGAAGAGGTTGTGCTTAATTAATTATTGAATGAAGTATGTTGTTGGGCAAATGTGGTAGCTACTTGAGGTTATAGTATTACCTGTGAAGGAGATGAGTGAGAAGGGAGAATCTTTGATCAGAAAAACAAGTGTGGAATCTGTTTGGGTGGAGCTAAGAAACAGTAAGGAGCAGCAGACAATGGTTGGAGTTATTGTAGGCCACCAAATAGTATTTGCAGTGTGGAACATGGTATTAATCAAGAGATGAAAGATGGAGGTAGCATGAGCAACATTGTAGTCATAAGTCACTTCAGTCTACACATTCATTCATTTTTCAGATAGGACTTAATATGAGATAGTCTACCATTGCGCCACAAGATTCCTTGTATTTTGAATCGACCTTTTCAGACACATTATCACACATCTGAAAGGCTGGTTGGACTTGAGCCCAGACCTTCTTGCTCAGAGGCAAGGATGTTATCACGGTCATAAGACCCCTCTGGATTCAGTCTGCATTTAAACTGAGTAAACTAATTAAAGCTGTGAGGGACCAGATTCTGGAGTGTCTTGGGGATGGCTTTCTGGAGTAGTATGTTTGGAAATTGACTACAGAGCAGCATGTTTTACATCTAGTATTCCATAATATAAAGGGGCTACTTAATAATCTTGTAAAAGAACAATTAGAAATGAGTGATCACAATATGGTAGCATTTTACACAATGTTTGAAAGTGATCTGAAACAAGAGTAATGAAGGCATGAGGCAAAAACTAGCTAAGGTGGATTGAGAAAATACAATAACAGGCATTACTTTACATAGGCATGGGAGAGTGCTAAAAGAACATTTACATAGCTTACAGCAGCCATACATTCCTTCAAGGTGTGAAAACTAAAAGAAGTCAGTCAACTGTGGCGAACAAAAGAAGTTGAGGATTATATAAGGTTAAAAGAACAGGCTTCTAAAGTTACCTGAAATGGTAATAAATCTGAGGATTGGGAGGTTTATAGAATACAGCAAAGGAGGACCAAGTAATTGATCAGAATGAGGGAACATAATATGAATGCAATCTAGCAAAAACAAAACATGTACTTCAGAAGCTTCTATGGGGACATGAAAAGAGTCGGGTTAATTTATATTGGGAAATGGTAGAGAAAATAAACAATTACCTTGTATCTAATTTCACTGAGGAAGATACATTAAAACTCCCAGAAGTAGCGATCCAATTGACATGGGAAAATTAAGAGTTGAAGGAAACCAGTATTCTTAAAAAGATTGCAGATTAATGGGTCTGAAAGTTGATACGTTTGCAAGACCTGATGGTCTACATTTCAGAGTGTTGAATAGAGAGAATTGATGCATTGGTGATCATCTTCAAAAATTCTATAGATTTTGGAATGATTCCTGCAGATTGAAAGCAAGCAAATGTCACCCCCATTTAAAAGGGGAACAATAGAGAAAACAGAACTGCAGTGCTGTCAATCTTACATTGGTGGTAGGGAAAAATCTTTAAATCTATTATAACAGCATGAGAATACATGGACATCATCACATTGGCAGGCTGAGACTAGTAGGGTGCTATAAGGATCAGTATTTGAATCCCATCTGTTCACAATATATAGCAGATGATACAAAGCTAAGTTCAGCATGTTTACTGAGGTAGTCGCATTGCAGGTGAAAGTTGAACAGGCAGAAAGGGCATGGGCGACCATCAGGCAGAGTAGAGGAGGGCAGGTAGTGCAGGAGCCTTCTATGGCCATTCCCTTTCTAAGAGATATATTGTTGGACAGATGGCTGTGCAGGGAGAATCAGTGGAAACTCATGCCATGACTGCATGGTTGGGCTTGCTGCATAAGAGGGAAGGAAGAAGAATGGCAAGACTATAGTAGTAGGGGATTCAATTTAAGAGGAACAGACAGGCATTTCTGCAGTTACAGAAGAGACTCCAGAATGTTCCCTCCCTGGTGCTAGGGTCAGGGATGTCACTCAGTGGCCTTCGGGCATTCTGAAGAGGGAAGGTAAACAGACACAGATTGATGGTATATAAGGGTACCAAGACCATGGTAGTAAAAGAGATGACGTTCTGTAAGCAGAATTTAGAGAGCTAGGAAATAGATTAAAGAATGGAGCCAAAAGATAGTAGTCTCTGCAGGAAGGTTTATTAATGCTGTTGGGGAAGATTTCAACTAACTGGGCAGTGAGTGAGATCCAGAGAAAAGGTTCAGCGGGGGGAGATAACAGTCAAATTAGACAGCAAGGGAGTCAAGAAGGCATCAAAATTAAGACCCGTTAATGCACAAGGGCATTTGCTAAGGTTGGATGGATTTATTTTAATGCAAACAGTCTGATGCACAATGCAGATAAAGGCACAAATTTACACATGGTAGTATCATGTCATTGCTACTTTTGATACAAAAGTTGAGAGAGCGGTAAGATTAGCAGCTCAATATTCCAGAAGAGACAGGGAAGGAGGTAAAAGAGGTGAGGATGGTGCAATATTGATCAAGGAATCAATTACAGCAGTAAGGAGGGATGATGTTTTGGAAGGCTCCTCAAATGAAACCACATGGACAGAACTTAAAAACCAAAAAGGAGCAATCACAATGCTGGAATTGTATGAGTTGCCCCTAGTAGTCCAAGAAAAATGGAATATCAAATATGTAAGAAACTTTCAGAGAAGTGTAAAGTTAATAGGATAATGTCAGTAGGGGTTTTAACTTCCCCAAAATTAATTGGAGTAGTCATAGTGTGAAAGGATTGAAGGAAATGGAATTCTTGAAGTGTATCCAGAAGAGCTTTTTAAGCCAGTTTTTAGAAGGTCCTACAAGAGAAGGAACATGAAGGACAATTTGAGGAGATCATGCCAGGAAAGTAGTTTATGTATCAGTGGGGATCATTTTGTCGACAGTGATCATAACTCTGTTGGATTCATGATTGCAG
Organism: Chiloscyllium plagiosum; assembly: GCF_037043375.1. Lineage (NCBI taxonomy): Eukaryota > Metazoa > Chordata > Chondrichthyes > Orectolobiformes > Hemiscylliidae > Chiloscyllium > Chiloscyllium plagiosum. The sequence goes on along the minus strand of NW_028270177.1, from coordinate 2,193,135 downwards.
TGGAAAAAGGCAAGGTTAGGCCTGAAATCAAATTTCGAAATTGGGGAAAGGTTGATTTTAATAAGATCTGATCTGATTTGGCCAGAATGGACTGAAAGCAGAGACTTTTAGATAAATCTGTATCAAGAGTAGTGGATGTATCCAAGAAGGAAATAGGGTAGGTTCAGGGCCAATGTGTTCCAAAAAAGATAAAGGTTGGAACAACAAGTTCTGTGAACCTTGGATATCAAGGATATATTGTATTGGATTAAGAGAAAAGGGAGGCTTATGGCAGATACTGAGGCTTCAAAACATTAGGAGCCCTAGAGGAGTACAGAATGTACAACAGGAAACTTAAAAAGGAAATTATGAGAGCAAAAAGGGAGCATGAAAATAATGGCAGGGAAATATAGGAAAATTCTTAAGTTGCTTTCCAAGTATATTAAGGATCATAGGACACCTGGGGAAGAAAAAAACCCATTAAACACCACAGTAATTTGTGTGTGGAGCTAGAGGATGTGGGTAGAGTTCTGAATTAATACTTTGTGATGGTGTTCACTATTCAGAGAAACAATGTGGGTATAGAAATCAGGGCGAAGATTGTGATATATTGAAAGAAATTACCATAGACAGAGAGGAGATTCTGAGTGATCTGGCGGGCTTAGAAGTAGGCTAATCTTCAGGGCTGGATGAAATGCATCCTAGGCTGTTGAGTGGGGCAAGAGAGGAAACAGGGATGCTGACAATTATTGTTAATTCTTCCCTGGCCACTGGAGAGGTGCCAGAGGACTAGGGGACAGCCTGTGTGGTATTGTTATTCAAGAAGGGAGCAAGGGCTAAACCAGGAAACTGTATGTTGCTTGGTATGGAGGACACTACCTATGCAGCGAGGTTGAGTAGGTTAGGATTGTTTTCGTTAGAAAGATGGAGGCGGGGGAACCTGATTGAGGTCTACAAAATCATGAGAGCTATAGACAGACTGGATAGCAAGAGGCTTTTTTCCAGAGCGGGGCACTTAATTACTAGGGGTCATGAGTTCAAGATGAGAGGGGAAAAGCTTAGGGGAGATATGCATGAAAAGTACTTTATGCAGAGAGTGGTGGGTGCCTGGAACATGTTGCCAGCAGAGGTGGTAGAGGCAGGTACGATAGCATCATTTAAGATGTATCTAGACAGTTAGATGAATGGGCAGGGAGCGACAGCTTTAGGTAGAGGATCTGGATTGGCACAGGTTTGGAGGGCTGAAGGGCCTGTTCTTGTGCTGTAATTTTCTTTGTAGGCCAGTGAGTCTAAACTCAATAGTGGGGAAGCTATTGGAAGCAATTCTGAGGGAAAGAATTAACCTGCACTTGGAGAGGCAGTGATTAATCAAGAATAGTCAGCACGATTTTGTTAAGGGGAGGTCATGTCTAACCAACTTGCTTGAATTTTTCAAAGAGAAAACCAGGTGTATCGATGAGGACAATGCATTTGACATAGTCTACTTGGACTTCAGTGAAGTCAGAAGTCACACAACATGAGATTATAGTCCATCTTGTGATTTCAAATAAACCTGTTGAACTATAACCTGGTGTTGTGTGACTTCTGACTTTGTCCACCCCAGTCCAACACTACCATCTCCACGTCAAGGACTTCAGCAAGGCTTTTGAAAAGTCTTTCCTGAAGAAGGGCTAATGCCCGAAACGTCGATTCTCCTGTTCCCTAGATGCTGCCTGACCTGCTGCGCTTTTCCAGCAACACATTTCCATTTTTGAAAAGTCCCACATGGGAGACACAAAGCAAAAGTAAGAGCCCATTGGATCCAAGGAAGTTTGGCTAATTGGATCCAGATAGGGCTGAGTGGCAAGGCGCAGAGGGTGATGGTCGAGGAATGTTTTTGTGTTTGGAATTCTGTGTCCAGTTGGGTCCCACATTGATCACTGGGGCCCTTGCTATTTGTGGTATACATAAACGATTTAGACTTGAATGGAGGAGGGTCAGTCGGTAAATTTGCAGATGTTCCGACAATTGCTGGGCTGGCAACTAGTGAGGCGGATAGTCTTCGATTACAGGAGGGTATAGATGAGATCAGTGACAAATTGAATTCAATTCAGATAAGTGTGAGAAACATAGAAAATAGGACAGGAGTAGGCCACTTGACCCCTCGAGCCAGCTATGCCATTCAGTGTGATCGTGGCTGATCATTGAGCTCAATACCCTAATCCTGGCCTCCCTCTGTATCCCTTGACCCCTTTAGTCACAAGAGCTATATTATCTCCGTCTTGGAAACACAATGTTTTGGCCTCAGCCACTTTCTATGATAGTGAACTTCACAGGCTCCCCACTCTCACCACAGAAAATAATTCTCGTCATCTCTGTACTGAAAGGTTTAAATCCTATCTATAGCTAAGACCCTGGGTTCTGAGCCTGGAATACTGTGTCCAGTTTTGATCTTCTTCCCCCTGCCCCTAGATGGGGTGCACCAGACTTGAACCTCTGAATTCCTATGACAAGTCATTGGGTAGAATATGTCTATATTCTCTTGAGTTATGAAGAATGAGAGATGCTGTCATTCAAACTGAGAAAATACACAGTGGATACAGATAAGATGTTTCTGGAACAGAGGGCACAACTTAAAAATAAAACACATGCCATTGAGAATTGGAATGAAGAAATATTATGTCTACTTAGGATTGTGAATCTTTGGAGTTCTCTGTTCCAAAGGGCTGTGGAAGATCAGTCTTTAACTAAGTTTTAGAGAGTAATCGATTATTAGTGGCATAAAGGGTTATGGGGATAGTATGGCTTAAAGCATTGAAGTCTTCAAGCAAGATTTTCTTCAAAGGTTAGCAATTCCTTAGATAGCACCTTCCAAGTCCATGATCGCTTACATGTGGAAGGACAAGGGCAGCAGATACATGGGAATCACCATCTGCAAGTTCCCCTCCAACCCACTCACCATTCAACTAGTGGATGTGGTCTATCTAGACTTTCAAAAGGCCTTTGATAAGGTGCCACACGGGAGGCTGCTGAGCAAGGTGAGGGCCCATGGTGTTCGAGGTGAGCTGCTGGGATGGATTGAGGATTGGCTGTCTAACAGAAGGCAGAGAGTTGGGATAAAAGGTTCTTTTTCAGAATGGCAGCCGGTGACGAGCGGTGTCCCGCAGGGTTCGGTGCTGGGGCCACAGCTGTTCGCATTATATATTAATGATTTGGATGAGGGAACCGGGGGCATTCTAGCGAAGTTTGCCGATGATACGAAGTTAGGTGGACAGGCAGGTAGTACTGAGGAAGTGGGGAGGCTACAGAAGGATCTAGACAGGTTGGGAGAGTGGTCCAGGAAATGGCTGATGGAATTTAACGTGAGCAAGTGCGAGGTCTTGCACTTTGGCAAAAAGAATAAAAGCATAGACTACTTTCTAAATGGTGAGAAAATTAATAAAGCCAAAGCACAAAGGGATCTGGGAGTGCTAGTCGAGGATTCTCTAAAGGTAAACATGCAGGTTGAGTCCGTGATTAAGAAAGCGAATGCAATGTTGTCTCTTATCTCAAGAGGGTTGGAATATAAAAGCAGAGATGTACTACTAAGACTTTATAAAGCTCTGGTTAGGCCCCATTTGGAGTACTGTGTCCAGTTTTGGTCCCCACACCTCAGGAAGGACATACTGGCACTGGAACGTGTCCAGCGGAGATTCACACGGATGATCCCTGGAATGACAGGTCTAACATATGAGGAACGGCTGAGGATACTGGGATTGTATTCGTTGGAGTTTAGAAGATTAAGGGGAGACTTAATAGAGACATACAAAATAATACATGGCTTGGAAAAGGTGGATGCTAGGAAATTGTTTCAGTTAAACGAGGAGACTAGGACCCGTGGACACAGCCTTAGAATTAGAGGGGGTCATTTCAGAACAGAAATGCGGAGACATTTCTTCAGCCAGAGAGTGGTGGGCCTGTGGAATTCATTGCCACAGAGTGCAGTGGAAGCCGGGATGCTAAATGTCTTCAATGCCGAGATTGATAGATTCTTGTTGTCTAGAGGAATTAAGGGCTACGGGGAGAACGCTGGTAAGTGGAGCTGAAATGCGCATCAGCCATGATTGAATGGCGGAGGGGACTCGATGGGCCGAATGGCCTTACTTCCACTCCTATGTCTTATGGTCTTAACTAGGAAATATGTCACTGTTCCTGGGTCAAAATCCTGGAATTTCCTCCCTAAGGGCCTTGTGCATCAACCTATTGGACATGGCCTGCAGCGGTTTAAGAAGGCAACTCACTGTCACCTTCTTAAAAGCAACTAGGGCTCAGCAATAAATGCCAGCGATGCCCATATCCCATGAGTAAATTTTTTAAAATGCATGTTCTCGTACATTAGAGTTCTTATAACCTACTGGGCAACCTTAAGGATTAAAAACCAAATGTTGTTTCTTCCCATGTTTAGTTGGACCATGTTTAGTTGGAGTTGTCTTTCAGCTTCTATTTTGCACATTATTAGTTTGAAAAATATTGCATGTTTTAATTGGAGTTTCAGAGCTAGATCACCGAGTAAAACCAGTGAAGTGAAACATATTTATTGAATGGACCTTAGTCTGGAACTTAATTCTAAGTGCCCATGTGAGCGGCACGGTGGCACAGTGGTTAGCACTTTTGCCTCACAGCGCCAGAGACCCGGGTTAATTCCCGCCTCAGGCGACTGACTGCGTGGAGTTTGCACATTCTCCCCGTGTCTGCGTGGGTTTCCTCCGGGTGCTCTGGTTTCCTCCCATAGTCCAAAAATGTGCAGGTTAGGTGAATTGGCCACGCTAAATTGTCCGTAGTGTTAGATGCAGGGGTAAATGTAGGGGAATGGGTATGGGTGGGTTGCGCTTCGGAGGGTCGGTGTGGACTTGTTGGGCCAAAAGGCCTGTTTCCACACTAAGTAATCTAATCTAATCTAAAGTGTTGAGTCAGGGCCGCATGATTCAGTGGCATTTGATACTTAGATCTGTTCTTTTGTTTAACCTTGAGTTGTGTAACATTTCCTGTCCTCCCAAGACATTCTAGATTGTCAGGATGTTTTCTGACTGTAATTTAGCAAGATAATAAACAGGAGATTGTAGTCATCCAATCAGTGTTGTACCACTGGTTAGAGCTGCTGGAAAATTTTCTTAATGGTAAGAATATGTAATTCAAAGATTAATGCTTTAAATATTGTGCAGTGCATCCTAACTAACATGTTGCAGAAGGAAAAGTCATTTTGCTAGTAATTAACTTGTTGGATTGTACTAGAATTGTGAAAGTGAACTTTTGCAGGTTTTGCCAAGAATTGAGCTGCTGTAAAAGCTCCGCATGGAGTCAATGAAGAGGAATTTGGCCTGTTTCAGAAGATACAAATTCTGTGCGTGCAACCTTGTACCTTGTGGTCATCAGTGGGTAGTAGTCCACATTGTTTTCTTCACTCCATGTCATCAGCAGACTTTTGTTTGTTTTTCCCTTTTGGTGAATGAATTACTACTGGTCCCCAGAGCCTTTCATCTTTTTTTCAAACATTCCAAAAATAAATCACAGTGGACTTGCAGAGACTCTGATCCAAACCATGTCTGATAACTAATTTTACTTTGGGGAGTTTTTATTTTCAAGATGATACATTCCTGAACTAAAGGATATGTTTGATTAGCTAATGGTTGTATATTTGGCAGAAACCATTTACTCACATCCAAGCTTGGAGAAAGCTGTTCTTTTTCTAGTGAATATAAGTACTTGGAACTTGCATGCTGCAAAAAAAACTTTATTGTAATTGCCTTTTCACTTCAGTATTTCCTTGTTTGTTTCTCTGACTGCATGTGTTCCTTTGGGATCTCTAAGAACAGCTTGTTATTCCAGTGACATTTCTTTCTTTTATGGAATTCGTTTTTTGCAATTAATATTTGGGAAGAACTTTTTTGTGAATGGATATGTAGATTTATATAGACTTGCTCAAGAGACACCCGAAGGCACAAAATGAAAAAATATAATTAAACGTCTTTTTACAAAATGCCTAAAATTCTTTGTATTGTAATGAAAACAGGTTAAACAGAAATATATCTGGACAGACCTTGGTAGTTCTAGTTAGTAGCTATGTTGCGGTTTTGGAGAGTGTTACTTTGTATTAGTAGTTTAGTGATTTATTTCATTTTCTGTTGCAGTGGGGGTCAGCAGTATATTTGTGTTACAAAAAGTCCTTGGCCAAGACAAACAGTATAGCATACAAAGCTGGTAAGTGCTGCATCCATGATTGGATAACTTTTTTGGCAAGGAAAAATCATCTGAAAAATTTTGATTTTGTGTATACTGTTAGGAAATTGATCATCTTACACTAGGAGTTTTGCCAACATGAACTTATTTTACATGCTGAAGTTTTGATGTTTTTAGTGAATAAGATAACAAAGCATTTGGAAGTGAGACAGTATTAATATTGAGTGATCAGAGCATGAATGAAAAGATCATTTGAACTCGATAGTTCATCGCAATTTCATTAAACTCTTCCTAAGAATTCCAAATTTCATAGTCTTTCCTTTACTACTATAGTAGATTTTAAGATGCACTGAATGTAACTTTAAGCTTTAAATTGATCTGAAAATGGCATATAATTCTCATATAGCGCCATTAAAAGGTATTTGCAATTTTACCTTATATGCACAATTACTCTTTGGCATTTCCATGTTGAGGCCAGGGTGCATCTGCCATTGTTTAGGCTGAGGCCAGGGTGTGCCAGTGAGATTGTGTCGGGGAAACTGTCACTCTTGTTTGCTGGTCGCCATAAATTGTCATCATTGACAGGCTAATTGGAATCCAGCTTTTTTTCTCTCCCAGTCTTCAGGAGATTTACAATTGATTAGCTGAGAAATAAAACCTACAGATTGGTCAGTATTTTAATGAGACACTGGTCCAGTGAATGTTGTATTTGGATCATACATTATTTCTGGGTTTCATGAAAGGATCTTCTAAATCTGAATGTAGTTTCAACATTCAAAAATCATTGTACACAGATGAGAATGGTTTTAATGTAGATATTTTCATTTTTGTCTGTTGTCTTGTCTCTACAGGTTTAATATGTAGGTATCCAGAGGAAGATTATGAATCCTTTCCACTGCCTGCATCAGTACCTCTCTTTTGCTTGCCAATGGGAGCAACCATTGAATGTTGGCCTTATAATACCAAATATCCGCTTCCTGTCTTCTCCACATTTGTGCTTACGGCAGCTTCTGCAGCAAAGGTACATTCGTAGCAAGCCTGACATTTAATCTACTGCACAATATACTGTATGCTTGTCTTTGTTTAGTCAAAGTAGCAGTTTGTTAAAACGTTCATATAAATATATGAAAGAGAAAGACTGAACTTATAAAGGAAAATAAAAGGATTGAATTATAAATTTGTTGCCTTTTAAAAGTTGCAAAACATTTATTGTAATTTAAGGGGCTTGATAACATGTTGATAGATGAACAGGTTAGTGGTCACGATTTGAAATCAGGTGACGAATTTGTGAAAGTAAATTCATTAATTCTATTCGCTTCCAAGGTTCTGATCCAAAATTATCATTATGTTGTAAAAGCCCATCTCTTCCATGGATGCCATTTTAGGAAAGGGGACCTACTGCCCTTCAGCATTCATCCTATGTGATCATACTTCAATTTTTAAAAATGTATTAATATGCGCGACTCTGGCAAGGCCAACATTTATTGTCTATTCCTAGTTGCCCTTAAGACAGTGGTGGTGAGCTGTCTAATGCTGCAGTCCATTTGGTGTAACACGAATGTTACTTCTCGTTTTTCAGCCCAAGTTAGATGTTATCCAGGTTTTGCTGTATTTGGGCACGGACTGCTTCAATAATTCAGAAATTGTGAATGGTGCTGAGCATTGTAGAGAATGTTCGCACTTAAGACTTCTGTAACCCTTGATCCCCTTGCTTATCAGGAACCTATCTATCTCTGTCTTAAGTACACTCAATGACGGCCTCGACAGCCCTCTGCAGCAAAGATTTCCACAGATTAATCATCTGTGGCTGAAGAAAATTCCTCCTCATCTCAGTTCTAAAGGGTCACCTCTTCACCCTGAGGTTTGTGCCCCTAGTCAGTCCCTACTAGTGGAAACGTCTTCTCCCTATCCACTCTATCCGGGCCTCTTAGAATCCTGCAAGTTTCAATCAGATCCCTGCCATCCCCTCATTCTTCTAAATTCCATCAGGTAGAGATCCAGATTCCTTAACTGCTCCTCAAATGACAAGCCCTTCAATCCCAGGATCATTCCTCTGGGCCCCGGCCGACACCAGCACATCGTTCCTTAGATGCAGGGCCTAAAACTGCTTGCAATATTCCAAATGTGGCCTGACCAGAGTCTTATGCAGCCTCAGGTGTACATCTCTGCTCTTGTTTTATAGCCATCTTGAAGTGAATGCCAACATTGCATTTGCTTTCCTAACTGTTAACTGAACTTGCATGTTAACTCTAAGAGAATCCTGACCTCCAACTTCCGAGTCTCTTTCTGCTTTAAATTTCCAAAGCCTTTCCTCATTTAGAAAATAAATAACGCCTCTGTATTTCCAACCAGAATGTATAATCTCACACTGTGTCATATTGTATTCCATTTACCTCTTCTTTGCCTATCCAAGTTCTTCTGCAGCCACCACTCTTTCTCAGCATTAACTATTCAACTACCTATCTTTGTGTCATCTGCAAACATAGTAACAATGCCCTCAGTTCCTTCATTCAGGTTGTTAATGTATACCGTGAATAGTTGTGGTCCCAACATTGACCCCGACTGCATTCCACTAGTCAATGACTACCGTCCTGATAAAGAACCCTTTATCCTACATTCTGCCTTCTGTCAATCAGCCAATCCTCTATTCATCCCAGTAACTTGCTCCTACTCTTTGGGCTCTCATCTTATTTAGCAGCCTCCTGTGTGGCACATCCACTGGTTCTCCTTTGTCTAACTTGCTCGTTACCTCCTCAGTTAATTCTAATAGATTTGTCAGGCATGACCTCCCCTTGATAAAGCCATGCTGACTCAACCCTATTTTTCCATGCACTTCCAAGTAGTCTGCAGTCTCATCCTTATGACTGTCACCAGCAGAGAGCTCCCTCCCCCAATTCCCATTGATTCCATTTTTCTAGGGCTCCTTTTTGCCACATGCAATCAAATGTGGCTTTGATGTCATGCTCCCCTCACCTCTGGGATTCAGCTGTTTGTTTGTGTTTGAACTAAGGCTCTAATGATGTCAAACTGGATGGCCTTGGTGCAACCCAAACTAAGTGATAGTGAGCAGGCTATTGCTGAACCAGTGCTGCTTTATAGCACTGTTAACGACCCCTTCCATCACTATGGCTGATAGATTGGGTGGTAATTGGCCAGGTTGGATTTGTCCTGGTTTATATGTACAAGATGTATCTGATCACTTATTTGTGTTGTCAGCTGTACTGGAACAGCTTGATTAGGGGGATGGCACTTTCTGAAGCGTAAGTCTTCAGGTCTATTGCCAGAGTGTTGTCAAGGCCCATTGTGATGACTAATTACTTGTACCTAATATGTTCTGATCACCCATATGTTCCCTTTTGTAATCAGTACATTTTATCGATTTAAAATTAAGTAAAATTGGGTACCCAAGTACTACGGTTCAGGACTATCCTCAGTTCATTATCTGATGTGTGCAGAGTTGAATACAACTGAGTGACTGTATTCCATTATGGTAGAAATTGTGATAGTAAGCAAGCATGTTATGTAAATAGGGCAGGAACCTGTCAAATAATGTCTGCACAAATGAAGAGGTTTTATCTCCATTTTCAGAGGTTTTATTTCTGTAATAGCCTCATCTGAAAACTTATTAGCCAATTGTGTGTATTCTAATTTGCATATTTTTTAAAATCAAAAGTAACTTAAAACTCTGAGAGATCCACCCTTAGAATTTCAATTTGCCTGATATGGGATATGATATTTCTTGATAACCCATTTTACTTACTTTAGACACAAATCAGCATAGTTAGAGCATGGAATGTGCATACCCAGATATAACTTCCACTTCAGCGTACTAAAGTTTTCCACTGCTAATTCATATAAACATCAAAAATAGGAACAGAAGTAGGCCATATGACCCCTCAGGCCTGCTCTGTCATTCAATGTGATCATGGGTGATCATTGAGCTTAATATCCTAAATCTGCCTTCTTTCCATATCTTTTGATCCCTTTAGCCCCAAGAGCTAACTGGTGAACGAAGACACCCAGGTCATGTTGAACATTCTCTTCTTTCAATTTACAACTATCCAAATAATAACCTGCCTTCCTATATCTGCTACCAAAGTGGATAACCTCACATTTGTCCACATTATACTGGATTTGTCATGTATTTGCCCATTCACTCAGCCTGTTGCAATCATGCTGCAACATCGCTGCACCCTCCTCACAGCTCACCCTCCCTCCAGCTTTGAGTTATTTGCACACTTGGAGATATGGCATTTAGTTCCTCATCTAAAAATTTTACAAGATATATCGTGAATAGCTGGGGCCCTAGTCCCAACTCCCGTGATACTCACTAGTCACTGCCTACCATACAGAAAAATACCCATTTATTCTGACGCTTTATTTCCTGTCTGCTAACCAATTTTCTGTCGAGAGAAAGAGACATAAGCAGTTGCTTTACTTTCAGATTCCTTTACAAAGAAATCTGAACAGGCAGGATTGGCAGAGTGTAGAATGGCAGAGTGCAGAATGGATTAGACCAGTGTGGAACAATGGATTAAATAAAAGACTCCTGGATAGTTGAGTTTGTTCACGCATCTATGATGCCTTGTGCCACAATGTATACAGAACCCAATCTATCCCACCTAATAAAGATGTAAATTTGAGGGAGATGGAAAAAGCCTTAGAAAACCCAGAACAAAGTTAAAAATCACACACCAGGTTATTGTCCAACAGGTTTATTTTGAAGGACTGGCATCTTCAAATCATAAAATGATTGGTTATAAGGGGCCGTATGTTATGCCACGTTTATGCTGGCTTTCCGAAAGAACAAACATCCAGGAAATAAATTTTGAATATTCCTTTCTGACCCCTTTTAAATAGTCAGAATTAATTCAGGAAACACATCCCACTTTGCCAGATATTTGCAAACACACAATCCCTTTCATCATCATTGTATAGTAAGTTTTTGTTATTTATTCATTTGTTGAGTGTGGGCGTTGCTAACTGGTCAGCATTTCTTGCCTGTCCTTAGTTTCAAAGTAAAATCAAAACCAAGGCATGGTTTTTATACCCAAATTCTGTTGCGTAAATTATATGATGCAGTGTTTGACACACCTAAACTAATTACAGATTTATACTTGAAATAATTTATTGGAATTGTTTATGCTTTCATCATCATACCAGATTGGTAATTGCCACCTAATGTTCTGCTGTGTAATGGTTCAAGCACCCTTCCTCATTGTTCCTAGGTTTATGGTGCAGCTATTCAGTTCTATGAACCTCTTCCTCAAGAGAATCTAACAGACAAGCAACGATCCCAATTAGGGCTGGTCAGTGCTGCCGACCGAAAACCCATCCTCTCAAAAGCAGCTTATACCAGCAAATGCATCTGCCTTCTGTCACATTGGCCGTTCTTCGAAGCTTTTAGAAAGTTTCTCACGTTTTTGTACCGTTATTCAATCTCTGGGCCTCATGCACTACCCATTGAGAAGTAAGTTCCATTTAAAAGATTAATTCTTCCTGATTCTGCCAGAACTGACAGTAGGTATTGAATGTTCCCAGGCATTATTCCTGTTTGTTAGTTAGCCTCACTTGGGCTGTGGTGATGGTTCACCTGACTGGAGAAGGGAAGTTGCTGCTGCAGCAGCTGTTTAATAGGTCATGCTGCAAACGCACATTGTTAATGTTGGGTGATGCACCCCCTACCAAACAGCCAGCTGTTGTCATTGGCAATTAAGAATTAAGACCCAACTGGCCAAAGTATTAGAGGGTGCAGTACTAGCTATAAGTTAGTGAGGGTAGATGCCTTTAGAATACAAGGGCATGAATTAAATTGGCAAGGATTTTTAAAATTAGAAACGGCATGCAACCTTACATTACAGGGTGATTCCAAATTCTGGCCTATTAATTCTGGGATAGCTGAAGTCAAATAACTCAGCACTAACAGAAGAGGGTCACACCTGGAACCCTGCATTTTTTTGCTCCCTACCCTTCTATTTTCATAATAAGGAAAGATTTTAAACATGTGTCATATTGGTGAATGTGTTGTAATTATCTAATGTAGTGTAGATAGTTTTCTGAATAATTAATGCATCTTCCTTCTGTTAATATTTTCCTACCTTGGCAGTTGGTGTGTTGAAATATAATCATGATTTCAAGTCTGCATGATGTGTGTAGTCCATGGTAGTTGCTATTCTCAAGTCCATGGTAGTTGCTATTCTCATAGCAAAACTGGGATAATATGCAGCACATGCCAGCAATTATATACTGGCGTTCAGTGGATGTCTGCCTCACATACTATGCCAAGATTGACAGGGAGCTTTTGAAAAAATGTTGCTGATGCAAACAATCACTTTGGAGTGTTTGTGTTTGTTTATTTATTCCTGCATTTTGCTCCCTATTCTCCTCCTTAGCTGTGATATATGTGTGAGCTCTGCTATTCTTATGCTCCTCACTTCAGTGTAAGCTAGCAAAGATGTGTGTTTCACATTAAAATCTCAAAAATCTGATTTAATACATTGGCAAAGATCAAAAAATATACAATCCTTACCTTAAAGTGTTTGCTTAAAGAAGTTATAAAATAATATATTGAATTGGATAGACTTGTAGCTAAAAGATGATGGTGAATACTAGTGTTTTCTCCATGCATTCAACATGCTTAAACTTCTATTTTGCAGGCACATCAGTCATTTCATGCATAATGTTCCATTTCCTTCTCCTCAAAGGCCAAGGATTCTTGTGCAGGTGAGTGTCTGTTTACACGGTTGCTATTCACAACAACAATACTGTGCTCTTAGATGTCTTCTGTTGTTTAGATTGTAGCAGGAGTATATTGATATTTGATTTTTTACCCCAAAAATCATCCTGAACATTTGTAATATGATAGTGCATCTGAAATGGTAGAGTTCAATGGATTAAGCAAATTCCATAGAATATTGTGTCATTGAAAATAATGTTAGCAAAAAACGTGAAAAGTGAGCGATTCGGAATTTAAAATTGTTAAAATTTGAAATGCAAGAAACTGATATTAGAGAAGCTTTCCTTAATGTGAATACTTCTGCTTGGACCAGAATTTGTATTAGATTAAAATTTAGCAGATTCTATCTTCTCGTTTGTTATAGCAATCACCACATGACTATCTGATGCTTTGCCAACCTGTATCATCACCATTACCTTTGAGGTACGTATGGATAAGTACAAATTTAATTCTTTTAAACATTTTTGAAAGTGAAAATTGTATCCTGAACACTGTCCCACTCAGCATTTCCAAATAAGCAAGAACTGGTGGAGGTTGGAGCTATGTAAACTAGACAGTTAAAGTTTGTAGGCTTCCTTCCCTTAAAAGCATTAGTGAACTAGTGGATTAGACAACAAACCGATGGTATGACTGATACCAACCATTTTAAGAAACTGAATTCAAACACTGAAATCTCCATGGTGGGATTTGAACTCATGTTCTATGAATAAGTACTTTGTTGTTATTATTTTTTAAGCTTCTGTATCTGGTGTTTGCTCTTATGCCAGTGTGACAACTCCAAAACACTGATGTAAACTTGTCTACAACAGTATACCTACAAGAGAACAACAGAGTAGCGGTGTTAGTAGCAGAAAATCCAATATTCACTTGTCTATATTTGTGCAGTAGCTAAAACTGTAATATAAATGAAGCTGCATCTCTTACGGTAATGTATGTCTCCAAAGCTCTCTATGGTAAATATGTAACTTCCTGTACCAAAGAGATTTCGCCTCCACTATTTTAATCTGTTCTACTGATTAAGCAAACAAAATGCAAGAACAAAAAGACATAAAAATCAGAAAAATAAATGAGTTCAAATATGAAGCAAAAAAAAGTAAGAACAAAGCTTCATGCTTTCACTTTGTCACAAGAGTCTTGACTGACTTACAACTATGCAATTCATTCCCAGCATCAGTTCCTTACGTAATCCAGCAGCATATGGTACACTTATAACTAGAGAGCAATACTATTTCTTCTTCCCTTTCATCTTTTGATATCAAATACCTTGTTGAAAAGTCACCATCTTGTGATTTTCAGTTGCAAGTTGGCAATTATGCAAATTCCTCTAGATTTTGACAGATATCTGTCGAATATTTTCAACTGGTGGAAAAATGCAGATTAAATTATTATCTAAATATCTGGTTCTGTACTGTTCTGTTTTCAAAATTATTGGAAGATATTTTCCTTGAGGGCAATCAGCTCATCTGCTACAATAACTCTGTCTGAAAATGATCTAGGTAAAAACAATGACTGCAGATGCTAGAAACCAGATTCTGGATTAGAGTGGTGCTGGAAAAGCACAGCAGTTGGCTTTTGCCCGAAACGTCGATTTTCCTGCTCCTCGGATGCTGCCTGAAAATGATCTGCAGAGTGGAGAGAATGCGTGTAATACTTTCTGCAACAAGAGGCATAAATTGGGGTCTCCAGGAATATATTTTAGTCAGACAAACGAAGTGAAAAGTAACCAGTGCATTACTTCACTGAATTCTGATGTCTGTCCATTTCCTTTCAGTGGTGGCAGTTTCACTACTTTGTTGCAGAACCTGGGCCCAGAGAAAGCAATAAGTCTGCTGTTGTATGCAGTAACTGAGCACAAGATTCTTATTCACTCTCTCCGCCCTGCTGTGTTGACTAGTGTGGCTGAAGCGCTCGTTTCTGTGAGTATTGAGCTCACTCAAACTTCTGAGAGATTTTGTCAGGAAGATTTGCAAAGATGTAGTTTGATTTATATTTTTGTGCTTAGTTTTCCTGCTGCTTTAAACCCTGTAACCTTAACTTAGCTCTACCTTGACTAAAACATCTCGTCTAAGGTTCGCCTTTAACTGTGAATTTACAATTAATGATAGGTGGAATTAAATGAATGACCAAAACACGAAGTTTTTTAAAAAATTGATTATATTTGCAAATTGGTAAGTAGAATTATTGTTGCAATCATTAAATTATCAAATCACATAATGTAATGCTGCATTTTGCTGTAAGTCACTGCAGAGCATCTAAAAATGTGATCAATGTTGGTTTTCTTTTGGAGCATTGAGATCAGTTCTAGCACTCTGACCTCCACCATCTGATGTACAAACTGAGCACAGATAGAAATCACATCCAGGATCTTCTGGTCAGTTTCTGCTCAGGTGAATTCTGTCTTTACATCTGAGCCATTGAGAACCTCCTCAGTCACCTTTCTGTTGGTGTTTCTGATACGACAACTAGTTTTCCATCACTGTAACTAGACTTCTTCTAAAAGCCGCAATGTTCTTATGAATTCCCTTACAAATATCACATCAGCAATAATGAAAGATATGAGAAGTTGATATGACCTATCATAGAATCTATAATTATGAAATGAACTTGCGTTCGGTGGTGGAAAGGAAGTATCCAGGTTTATTGATGCGTAAGAATTCCGTAACTTCTGCATTCATTGTTGATGATAGTAATAAAGTGCAGTTTATCACTGACAAATACTTCACCCTTTGAAGAATTGATAGTTTAATCATACATCATGAAAATGAAATGGTAGAACGTGATAACTTGCTGCGTTTTAAACATTTGGGACATTTCATGTAGGGGTTTGGAAGGATTGTGGAATGGTCAGATTCAGCTTTTAAATTTTTAAAGTTTTCTTAGATTTTAAATTTTTGATAATTTTGCCAAACCATTTAGTTGTGTCTTCAGAGCTTTCCTGTAAGGAAGGTTGGTGATTTGAGGTGCTTGTGTCACTTCAGATGGCTCATAACACTGATCAAAAATGGAGATATTTGTTGGGAAGTTGTAAGCATGTTGTCTGCAAAGATGTTTATTGAAACTTTTCCCTACAGCCCATGAAACTGTCAGGTTATTTGAAAACATGTTTACAATCTGGAGACACTTTCACAAGGAATTATGCCAATGGTAAATCCTAGCTTTTTTCTCTCAGATTTATTTAAGAAGTTAGTTTAAAAAAACAAATTCTGAAATAATAAGATTGAGGAGCTGCCAGAGAGAAATTGCTGAGCCTAACAATGTAAAACAGGAATCATAGAGTCATAGAGATGTACAACACGGAAATGGACTCTTCAATCCACTCATCCATGCCAACCAGATAGCCTAACCTAATCTAGTCCCATTTGCCAGCACTTGGCCCATATCCCTCTAAACCCTTTCTATTCATATACCCATGCAAATGTCTTTTAAATGCTGTAATTGTACCAGTCACCACCACTTCCTCTGGCAGCTTATTCCATACACGCACCATCCTCTGTGTGAAACAGTTGCCCCTTAGGTTTCTTTTATATCTTTCTCCTCTCACCCTAAACCTATGCCCTCTAGTTCTATGTCCACCCCAGAGAAAAGGCCTTGTCTATTTATCCTATCCATGCCCCTCATGATTTTATAAATGTCTATAAGGTCATCCCTCAGCCTCCAACGTTCCAAGGAAAACAGCCCCAGCTTATTCAGCCTCTCCCAATAGCTCAAATACTCCAACCCTGACAATAGATTTGTAAATCTTTTCTGAACCCTTTCAAGTTTAATAACATCTTTCCTATAGCAAGGAGACCAGAATTGAATGCAGTATTCCAAAAGTGGCATTACCAATGTCCTGCACAGCCGCAACATGACCTCCCAACTCCTATACTCAATGCTCTGACTTCCTTCACTATCCTATCTACCTGCGACTCTACTTTCAAGGAACCATGAACCTGCACTCCAAGGTCTTTGTTCATCAACACTCCCCAGCACCTTCCTTTTAAGTGTCTAAATCCTGCTCTGATTTGCTTTTCCAATTTGCACCTCGCATTTATCTAAACTCAATTTGTCACTGCTCAGGCCATTGACCCATCTGATCAAGATCTCGTTGTACTCTGAGGTAACCTCCTTCATTGTCCACTATACCTCCAATTTTGGTGTCGTCTGCAGACTTACTTGCTATACCTCCTATGTTCACATCTAAGTCATTTATATAAAAGACAAAAAGCAGTGAACTCAGCACCGATCTTGTGGTACACCACTGGTCACAGGCCTCCAGCCTGAAAAACAACCGCCTGTCTTCTACTTTTCAGCCAGATCTGTATCCAACTGGCTAGTTCTCCCTGTATTCCATGAAATCTAACCTTGCTAACCAATCTCCTATGAGGAACCTTGTCGAATGCCTTACTGAAGTCTAATATAGATCACATCTACCTCATCAATCCTCTTTGTTACTTCTTCAAAAAAACTCATTCAAGCTTGTCTATCTGTCTTCATGACCTGTCTTACCTGTCCAGCTTCCTTCCTACCTATCTGCTCCACTCTCCTCTCCAATCTATCACCATTAACCCCATCTCCATCTACCTATCGCACTCTCAGTTACCTCACCCCCACCTCCCCCATTTATCTTTCTAACCCCTCGGCTCACAAGCCTCATTCCTGATGAAGGGCTTTTGACCGAAACGTTGATTTCGCTGCTTCTCAGATGCTGCCTGACCTGCTGTGCTTTTTCAGCGCCACCCTCTCAACTATGATGTCCCATGCATGTCCCATGCTGACTGCCCCTAATCAGTCCTTGCCTTTCCAAATACATGTAAATCATGTCCCTCAGGATTCCCTTCAACAACTTGCCCACCACCAATGTCAGGCTCACTGGTCTATAGTTCCCTGGCTTTTCCTTATCTCCTTTCTTAAATAGGGGCACCATGTTAGCCAACCTCCAATATTCCACCACCTTACCTGTGACTATTGATGATGCAAATATCTCAGCAAGGGGCCCAGCAAAAACTTCCCTAGTCTCCCACAGAGTTCTAGGGTACACCTGATCAGGTCCTGGGGATTTAACCACTTTTGTGTTTCAAGATGTCCAGCAACATCTTCACTGTGATATGGAGATTTTTCAAGATGTCAGTATCTATTTCCCCACATTCTATATTTTTCATATATTTCTTTTCTCCACAGTAAACACTGATGCAAAATACTCATTTAATATCTCCCCCATCTCCTGCAGCTTCACACGTAGGCTGCCTTGCTGATCTTTGAGGTGCTCTTGATTATCCCTAGTTACCTTTTTGTCCTTAATGTATTTATAAAATCCCTTTGGATTCTCCCTAACCGTATTTGCTAAAGCTATCTCATATTCCCCTTTTGCCCTCTTGATTTCCCTCTTAAGTATACCCTTACCCCCTATATTTTTCTAAGGATTCCTGTCTATACCTGACATATGCTTCCTTCCTTTTCTTAACCAAAACCTCAATTTCTCTCGTTAGCCAGCATCCCCTACACCCACCAGCCTTTTCTTTCACCTTTGGTAGAAAGTAAGGACTGCAGATGCTGGAGATCAGAGTCAAAGAGTGCGGTGCTGGAAAAGCACTGCTGGTCAGGCAACATCTGAGGAGCAGGAGAGTTGATGTTTCGAGCATAAGCTATTCATCCTGATGCTCTTCAACTTTCCTGGTCCTCTGATTCTGCCTGACTGGCTGTGCTTTTCCAGCACCACAGTCTTTGACTTTCCTTTCACCCTAACAGGAATGTACTATCTCTGCACTCTTGTTATCTCAGTTTTGAAGGCTTCCCATTTTCCAGCTGTCCCTTTATCTGCGGGTGAAATAATTCACCAAAGCACCCCTGGGTTTTCACCATTTATATTAATTCAACTGGTGCAGTCAGGTTCGGTATTTCCGTTCAGCTGGTCTGTGATGGTGTGCCAGAAAATCATTGCTTAAATAAAAATGTCTTAAAACCCAAGAAAAAGTGAGAAAGAACTTTGGAACTAATCATTTCTTTAAAAGTACATTGTTTTAAAAGCATGAGGGTGGCACTTAATCTTTAAGTTGAAAAGATATCTGTTCAGTGTATGAAATTCTAAATCATAGCAATGCAGGAACAGATAATAACAGCTTCCTTTTTATAACATTGGCTTCTTGAGCCAATCAGAAGAATAGAGAAGTGGGAAAGGATTATTAAAGGATTGCTTTAAGTATTTAATAATGGTTTTCACGTCAATAAAGATGTTGTTTATTTAATGGTGTAGTGAAGTTGTAATGAGGAAGTCTGCATGAATTTTCTGTTGGGATAGGGAAGGGAAATTACTTGTATCGATAGAATTAGCTTCAGCCGTCCGCATTGAATAATTTTCTTTTATACCGCAAAGGATATTATTACAAGCAAATAAAATGCTTTGAAGAAAATTTTCCATACAGCAGAGTGGGCAAGGGTACAAACTCCATGGATTCATAAAGAATGTTGAGGTGCAACTGAAAAAGATATTGTATTTGAGAATAAAGGTCTAACTTGAGTGTTGGCAGAATTACCTTGTCATTATTGGTATTGGTGAGATATTTTCATATGGCTTTGAATGCTGGAACTTTGCAGAATCCACAAATTCTAATTAAAGTCATAATATCTGAAAAAAAATTGTAAACTAAAGGTATCAAATATAATGTGGAAAATAATTTTGAATTGAACTTGTAAAAACTTTGCTACTACAGCTGCTGGGTTTTGTTACTCCCTTGCATTTATAAATGTCTTCCAAATTGTACATAGGTTAAAAAGATACAATTGTACCTCCTAACTTCTTTTGTTAGATTGAATAAAGTTTTTTGAGTAGGTTTACTGGACATGACAGATCAATCTAATCCTATCCTTAGATGTGTGTTGACATTTTTGACTATATGATATAATTAATGCTTGCATATTCTGCAAAATATTTTAGCAAGGAAACATTAGTTTTCACTCCTTTTCATTTCTGCTTATAAAATAGAGTTCTAACATGAAGATGTACTTGCAGGAACAAAGTAATTTTGTTTTGTAGATTTCTAAAGTTGGCACTTGGTTTCTTTCAGTCATGTTATGAGAATGTTAAAAAAAAATGTTGAGACCCTTCGCAATTATTTAACTTTAGCTGAGCAAGTGATACACTTTTGCATCAGTTAACGGAAAGCAAGTGGATTTTTAAGAGAAAGTGTGTTGACGTTATTGTGACTTTTTTCTATGCAGATGATATTTCCATTCCATTGGCCATGTCCATATATTCCTCTCTGCCCATTGGCTTTGGCAGATGTTCTTAGTGCCCCTTGCCCTTTCATCGTAGGAGTTGACTCTCGCTACTTTGACCTGTATGATCCTCCAAGTGACGTAAGCTGTGTGGACCTGGACACTAACACCATCTTTCAGTAAGATTTTAATTGCAATTACAATTAGAGTATAAAGTGAATTTATGAATAACAATTGTGTTTGGAGGAAAAAAAACTTTCATCAAAGGAATTCCATGTTGCGAACAGAAACGTCTCACCATAAGATGGACATTTTGAGCAATAACTAGACGACATGTAGGATAGAAATTAGGGAGACGAGATCTTATGTGATCTTCTCCTGAGGCTGGAAATTATGGCCAGGTTTTGCAGCCATAATTTTTCTTCTTATCAGTTTCTCGGTTAAGATTTATCATGAAAATACCTATACAAGATTTAATGTCTCCCTATATCCTTCCCTCAGGTGGTATTGTAACACCTCTGCATTTGTAACTTTGGCTGTCTGCAGATATTTTCTAATCAACCTGTTCATAGATATTGTGATACACCTCTGGAACAGGTGGAACTTGAACCTAAGCTGCCAATTCAAGATGGGGACACTACCATGGTGCCACAAGAGCCCTTACACAGACATTTGGAATTCTAGTGTGAAACCTGTGCATTGTTTGTCTAATATTATTGTTATTACTTCCACAAATCATTTTGACTAGACTGGTGAGCTGTTCTTTGTTCTAGCCATTAAATTACTTTATAAACAAGTAACTTCATCATGCTGGCTGTGGTCTGTGTCAGGGTAGTGAGGGACAGTTCCATATTAATGAATGAAATGAGCTACAATACCTGTCAATGTTATTCCATGGCTCAAAACACTCCAGCTAGCCACTGATTCATCAATGTGTATACTGAATTATAATTTAGAACACATTCTTGTTTTGTTAAACTGACTATCAGTTAAACAGGGTACTTGCAGCTGATAGTGAAAACAATGTTGCGATTGAAAATTCTGAATTCATTTGCTGTGTTTGAGCTCAAGAATTGTATTTAAAGTAAAGTTGTTGTTTCAGAACGGATGATAGAAAAAACCTGACATGGAAACTGCTTCCTAAGAAAGCTTGTAAAAATCTGATCAACTCTTTGAGCAGCATTTATGAGCAGTTAGCAGAGAGTAAGTATGTTTTGAGCTATCAAATATTGTAATTTGTTCATGATTTCAAAAAGGTCCTTTCTGATCTGTTCCTGTTAATGTGAAAGGCAAGGCTGGTAGGGATAGGGAATGCTGGATGACTGGAGAGATTGAGGCTGTGGTCAAGAAAAGAAAGAGGCATATGTCAGGAATGGACAGCTGGAATTAGTGAATCCCTAGAGGAGGATAAGGGCAGTAAGAGTACAGTATACTTAAGGGGGAAATCAGGAGGGCCAAAAGGAAACATGATATAAAACTTAGTCAGGTTAAGGAGAATCCTAAGAGCTTCTACAAATACATCAAAGAGATACTCGGGAGAGAATAGGGCTTCTAAAAGATCACAAGGTTATCTATGTGTGGAACCACAGGAGATGGCTCTGACACTAAACAAGTATTTTGCATCAGTATTTATGATGGAGAAGGATATGGAAGCTGGAGAACTTGGGGAAATAAATAGTGATGTCTTGAAAAGTGTCCATATTACAGAAGAGGAGATGCTCGATGTCTTAAAATGCATAAAGATGGATAATTCCCCAGGACCTGATAAGGTGTGGAAAGCTAGAGAAGAGATTACTGGGCCCCTTGCTGAGATATTTGTATCATTAGTAGCTACAAGTAAGATGCCGGAAAGCTGGAGGTTAGTTCATGTGATGGATGTTGTGAAACTTGAAAGGGTTCAGAGAAGATTTACAAGCATCTTGCCAGGGCTGGAGGGTTTGAGCTATAAGGAGAAGTTGAATAGGCTGTTTTCATTGGAGTGCCAGAGGCTGAGGGGTGACCTTCTAGAGGTTTATAAAATCATGAGGGGCAGGACTAGAGGGCTAGAGTTCAGGACTAGGTTTAGGGTAACAGGAGAAAATTTAAAAGGGACCTAAGGGGCAACTTTTCACGCAAAAAGGGTGGTGCGTGTATGGAATGAACTACCAGAGTGAAGATGATAGAGGCTGGTACAATTACAACATTTAAAAGACATCTGGATGTGTATATGAATCCGAAGGGTTTAGAGAGATATGGGCCAAGTGCTGGCATATGAGTCTAGATTAATTTTAGGACAACTGGTTGGCATGGATGAGTTGGACTGAAGGATCTGTTTACATCTCTGAGTCTATAAAGGTGTTAAGGAAAAGCCAGGGACCAGTGAGCCTGATGTCAGCGGTGGGTAGGTTGTTGGAGGGGTTTCTGAGGGGCAGTATTTGCATGCATTTGGAAAAGCACAGGCTGATTATGGAGAGTCAACATGGTTTTGTACATGGGAAATTGTGTCTCACTAACTTGATTGAGTTTTTTGAAGAAGTGACAAAGAAGATTAATGAGGGCAGAGTGGTAGACGTTGTCCATATGGACTTCAGCAAGACATTCGACAAGATTCCGCATGATCGATTGATATAGGAAAATGTTTTTAAACTCAATGGTTCAGAAAAGATGTACAAGGATACTGCTGAGATTGGAAAGTTTGAGCTATAAAGAGAGGCTGAATAGACTAGGGGTTTTTTTTCCTGGAGCGTCAGAGGCTGGGGGATGACCTTGTGGAGGTTTTTAATAAACAAACCATGAAGGGCATGGATGGGGTGAATAGCCAAGGTCTTTTCCTCAGGGTAGAGAAGTCCAAAGCTAGATTGCTTATGTTTAAGGTGAGAGGGGCAAGATTTAAAAGGAATCTGAGGGGCAATGCTTTCATGCAGAGGTTGGTGTGTGTACAGAATGAATATATGGAACATGCTGCCAGAGGAAGTAGTGGAGGCTGGCACAATTCCAATATTTAAAAGGCATCTGGATGGGTATATGAACAGGAGGGGTTTAGAGGGATGTGGGCCAAACGCTGGCATGTAGGACTGGATCAGTTTAGAATGTTTGGTTGGCATGGACAAGAAGTGTCTGATCCATGCTGTATAACTTTCTGATCAGAGTTTCCGTTTTTGTTCAAATCACTGCACCAGTATAAAAATTAATACCTGTGTTTGATAGAGACCAAAAGTTGCAAAATGACTTGAATGTATTGTACATAAAATGTGTTGCTGGAAAAGCGTAGCAGGTCAGGCAGCATCCAAGGAACAGGAGAATCGACGTTTCGGGCATAAGCCCTTCTTCAGGAATGAGGAAAGTGTGTTCAGCAGGCTAAGATAAAAGGTGGGGAGGAGGGACTTGGGGGAGGGGCGTTGGAAATGTGATAGGTCGAAGGAGGTCAAGGTGAGGGTGATAGGCCAGAGTGGGGGTGGGGGTGGGGGTGGAGAGGTCAGGAAGAAGATTGCAGGTTAGGAAGGGGTGCTGAGTTCGAGGGATTTGACTGAGACAAGGTGGGGGGAGGGGAAATGAAGAAACTGGAGAAATCTGAGTTCATCCCTTGTGGTTGGAGGGTTCCTAGGCGGAAGATGAGGTGCTCTTCCTCCAACCGTCATGTTGCTATGGTCTGGCGATGGAGGAGTCCAAGGACCTGCATGTCCTTGGTGGAGTGGGAGTGGGAGGGGGAGTTGAAGTGTTGAGCCACGGGTGGTTGGGTTGGTTGGTCCGGGTGTCCCAGAGGTGTTCTCTGAAATGTTCCGCAAGTAGATGGCCTGTCTTCCCAATATAGAGGAGGCCACATCGGGTGCAGCGGATGCAATAAATGAGGTGGCGGAAATGACGGTGGATGATACACTGTATATGGAGGTTGGTGGGGTGGTAGGTGAGGACCAGTGGGGTTCTGTCCTGATCGCGGTTGGAGGGGCGGGGCTCAAGGGCGGAGGAGCGGGAAGTGGAGGAGATGCGGTGAAGGGCATCGTCGGCCATGTCTGGGGGGAAATTGCGGTCTTTGAAGAAGGAGGCCATCTGGGTTGTACTGTATTGGAACTGGTCCTCCTGGGAGCAGATGCGGCGGAGACGAAGGAATTGGGAATATGGGATGGCGTTTTTACAGGGGGCAGGATGGGAGGAGGTGTAGTCTAGGTAGCTGTGGGAGTCGGTCGGTTTATAGTAGAAGTTAAACGCACAAATGTATGACAAACCCATAACAAAATCAGATTTAATGCTATCCACAGCGAAGAAACCTCCCAACACAGCGTTACCTATGCTTGAAAATGAAAAACGGCCACTTGGAAAAAAGACAAGCCTTCTCTGTGCCTACCAGGAGTTAGGCCCTGTAATCAAGAGAGGAATTTAAGCTTTTCTTGCAGAAATAACTTGAAAAATAATTTTAAATTAAAGCTGAATCAGTCATTCACTACAGTGCATTTGAGAATGTACATTTTGTAGTAATCGTTTAAAATTAAAATGAAACTTATTCCCTTGCAGTGCATCAAAGACCCAGAGAAGAAGCTTTAATGGAGTTATCAATGAATGATCATGATTTCAACTTTGGTAAGAGGATGCAAGTACTGGAGATAGAAATACAAGAAGCTTTCCTCCGATTCATGGCTTCAATACTGAAGGGTTACAGAACTTATCTTCGACCCATCACGGAGGCTCCCTCTGAAAAAGCAACAGATGCAAGCTCACTGTTTGACCTTCAAGGTGATGACAAAAGTTTGAAAATAGTTAGAAAATAATATTTATCAATTCAACTTGGCAATCATAAAGTTTGATGGCTCCTTTGTAAAATATTTGACACAATATTGCCAGCATTATAGATTACTTAAACTCAAACGCACTAGTTACCTGTGTTTTCGAAACATAACACAACTTAAACTATAAATCAAATTAGTGATTACATTCCAATTTATATTTAAAAGTTTTTTCCTTTTGGTGAATTTAGTATTAATATCCAAATCACATATTGTGACATAAAAGCTGTGATAAAAACAAAATGCTTTAATTTTGTCACTTGCGTTTAGCAATTGGCCTTGAAATTTTGGAAAGTCTTTCCCAAGGAACTTAAGCCAAACTCTGTTAGTTTGTTTTGCAATTCTCTTTTTCTGGGAAATTCAAAAGTCATTAATTAATCAAAGGGGGAGTCTCTGTCTTACAAGTCCTTTACCAATGTTTTGGAGATCAGATCGAGAGGAATTTTTTAAAAGGTTGCTGATTTCATGCTAACCTTTATAGGTTTCCTGAAGAGTCGGGACCGTCCTCACCAGAAGTTTTACTCATTGATGACTAAAACACAGATGTTCATTCGATTCATTGAGGAATGTTCCTTTGTGAGTGACAAGGATGCAAGTCTGGCTTTCTTTGATGATTGTGTGGACAAAGTAAGTCTAATATTAACCTGTCAATTTTCCACTTGTTTTCTTTGAGATGGAAAAGCTGTTTAAATACTTGAAAGTTATGTTTCAGTCAGTTTATAAATGATCTAAGTTGTATGGACAATGAGACGAAACTGGTTCTTTATGGGCTGGATTCTGAAATTAAAAGTGCTTGGAGACTTCTGCATCCAGTTTTAATTTTTAATAAAACAAGAATTGCTGGAAATACTCAACATGTCATGCAGCATCTGTGGAGGAAAAACAAGAGTTAATGTTTCATGTGGAGATGACCTTTCACCAGGACTAAGAAAAGGTAGAAATGTCAATTTTAAATAAAAGGGTGGTTAAGGGCAGGAGGGATGAAAAGGAATTTTTTTGATAAGGTGGAGGGCAGGAGAGACTATTAATAAAATTCAAGTTTCATCAAGAAATTTATCAATGAATTTTGGATTAAAAGCTAATCTCTGTTGGTATGAAACTAACATCTTTTGTTGTTAAAGTAATTTACGATTATGCTTTAAAGAAGAAAATCTACTGTTTTTACTTGGACTGGTCTACATATGACATCAGACCCTGAACATTGTTTTTGACTGAAATGGCCAAAAGGTCACTCCATTCAAGGAGAATTAGGATGCGCAACAAATGCTTGTCTTGCCATTGATGTCAGCATCCCATGAAAGGTTTTTTTAGAAGCCTGTGAACTGAACATAGGTGTTCTGCAAAGTAGTTACATGGTTTTTGTTTGGCCTCCTTATTGTATTCACATAAAAATGAATATAGGAACGAGGAGGAGATGAAGCCACATGGCCCTTTGAACCTGCTACATGTTCTGTAAGATCCTTGCTGATCTGATTACCACTAACCCTGATAACCTTTCACCCCCTTGCTTCTCAGGACTGAGGGGAAAGCGCATTGTGAACAGTGAATACAATATGGTTGTTTCATTTGAAGGGGTAATTAGGACCTTGAATGATGAACAGGAAGAAGTTAAAGATGTTACCTTTCCATGCGAGTGCAGAGGATATGTCATAGTGGTGAATGAAGTATGAGCCAGGGTGTCATAGAACATCGAACATTACAGCACAGTACAGACCCTTCGGCCCTGGATGTTGCGCTGCCCTGTGAAACCAATCTGAAGCCCATCTAACCTACACTATTCTATTCTCTTCCATATGCCTATCCAATAACCATTTAAATGCCCGTAAAGTTGGCGAGTCTACAACTGTTGCAGGCAGTGTGTTCCATGCCTCTGCTACTCTGAGTAAAGAAACTACCTCTGACAACTGTCCAATATCTATTACCCCTCAATTTAAAGCTATGCCCCCCTCGTGCTAGCCATCACCATCCAAGGAAATAGGCTGTCAGTGTCCACCCGATCTAACCCTCTGATCATCTTGTATGTCTCTACCATGTCACCTTTCAATCTTCTTCTCTCTAACAAAAACAGCCTCAAGTCCCTCAGCCTTTCCTCGTAAGACCTTCCCTCCATACCAGGCAACATCCTAGTAAATCTCCTCTGCACCCTTTCCAAAGCTTCCACAACCTTCCTATAATGTGGTGACCAGAACTGTACACAATACTCCAAGTGCAGCCACACCAGAGTTTTGTGCAGCTGCAGCATGACCTCATGGTTCCAAAACTCGATCGCTGTACTAATAAAAGCTAACACACCGTATGCCTTCTTAACAGCCCTATCAACCTGGGTGGCAACTTTGAGTGATCTATGTACATGGACACAGAGATCTCTCTGTTCATCTACACTTCCAAGAATCTTAGCATTAGCCCAGTGCGCTGCATTCCTGATACTTCCAAAGTGAACCTCACACTTTTCTGCATTAAATTCCATTTGCCATCTCTCAGCTCAGCTCTGCAGCTTATCTATGCCCCTCCGTAACCTACAACATCCTTCGGCACTATCCACAACTGTACCGATCTTAGTGTTGTCTGCAAATTTACTAACCCATCCTTCTACGTCCTCATCTGGGTCGTTTATTAAAATGACAAACAGCAGTGGACCCAAAACAGATCCTTGCGGTACACCACTAGTAACTGCACTCCAGGATGAACATTTCCCATCACCCACCACCCTCTGTCTTCTTTCAGCTAGCCAATTTTTGATCCAAACTGCTAAATCACCCTCAATCCCATGCCTCAGTATTTTGTGCAGTAGCCTACCATAGAGAACCTTATTAAACGCCTTACTGAAATCCGGATACACCACATCAACCTCTCTACCCTCATCCACCTGTTTGGTCACCTTCTCAAAGAGCTCAATAAGGTTTGTGAGGCACGACCTACCCTTCACAAAACCGTGTTAACTATCTCTGATCAATTTACTCCTATCGAGATGATTGTAAATCCTATCTCTTATTACCTTTTCCAACACTTTATCCACAACCAAAGTAAGGCTCTCTGGTCTATAATTACCAGGTTTGTCTCTACTTCCCTTCTTGAACAAGGGCACAACATTTGCTATCCTCCAGTCTTCAAGTACTATTCCTGTCGACAGTGACGACATAAAGATCAGAGGAAAAGGCTCGGCAATCTCCTCCCTGGCTTCCCAGAGAATCCTAAAATAAATCCCATGTTGCCCAGTGGTTTTATCTATTTTCACACTTTCCAGAATTTCTAACACCGTCTCCTTGTGAACCTCAATCCCATCTAGTCTAGTAGCCTGTTTCTCAGTATTCTTCTCGGCAACATTGTCTTTTTCTAGATTGAATACTGATAAAAAATATTCATTTAGTGCTTCCCTTATCTCTTCTGACTCCATGCACAATTTCCCACTATTGCCCTTGATTGGCCCTAATCTTGCTATAGTCATTCTTTTATTCATTATATACCTATAGAAAGCTTTAGAACATAGACTATAGAACAATACAGTGCAGAACATGCCCTTCAGCCCTTGATGTTGCGCCAACTATGAATTATGCTCAGCTTGTCCCCCTACACTATCCCATCGTAATCCATGTGCTTATCCAAGGATTGTTTAAATCTCCCAAATGTGACTGAGTTGACTACGTTGACAGGTAGGGCATTTCATGCCCTTACCACTGTCTGAGTAAAGAACTTGCCTCTGACATCTGTCTTAAATCTGTGGCCGGCACGGTGGCACAGTGGTTAGCACTGCTGCCTCACAGCGCCAGAGACCCGGGTTCAATTCCCGCCTCAGGCGACTGACTGTGTGGAGTTTGCACGTTCTCCCTGTGTCTGCGTGGGTTTCCTCCGGGTGCTCTGGTTTCCTCCCACAGTCCAAAGATGTGCAGGTAAGGTGAATTGGCCATACTAACTTGCCCGTAGTGTTAGGTAAGGGGTAAATGTAGGGGTATTTGTAGTTAAGTTCCCTTGTACAAGCTGACATCATCATCCTAGGAAAAAGACTATCACTGTCTGCCCTATCTAATCCTCTGATCGTCTTGTATGTCTCTATCAAATCCCCTCTTAGCCTTCTTCTTTCCAATGAGAACAGACCTAAGTGTCTCAGCCTTTCCCCATAAGACACTCCCTCCAGACCAGGCAACATCCTGGTAAATCTGCTCTGTACCTTTTCCAATGCTTTTGCATCCTTCCCGAAATATGGTGACCAGAACTGTACACAATATTCCAAGTGTGGCCGCACTAACGTTTTGTACAGTTGCAGCATGATATTGCGGCTCCGGAACTCAATCCCTCTACCAATGAAACCTAACACACCTTATGCCTTAACAGCACTATCAGCCTGGGTGGCAACTTTCAGGGATCATGGACATGGACTCCAAGATCTCTCTGTACATCCACACTACCAAGAATCTTGCTATTGACCCAGTACTCTGCCTTCCTGTTATTCTTCCCAAAGTGCATCACCTCACATTTAGCTGCATTGAACTCCATTTTCTACCTCTCAGCCCAATTCTGCTTATTATCCAAATCCCCCTGCAACCTGTAACATTCTTCCAAACTGTCCACTACTCCACCGACTTTAGTGTCATCTGCAAATTTACTAATCCATCCACCTATGCCTGCGTCTAAGTCATTTATAAAAGTGACAAACAGCAGTGGTCCCAAAACAGATCATTGTGGCACACCACTAGTAACCGGACTCCAGGCTGAATATTTTCCATCAACTACCACTCGCTGCCTTCTATCAGAAAGCCAGTTTTTAGTCCAAACTGCTAAAAAACCCTCAATTCCATGCCTCTGCATTTTCTCCAACAGCTACCATGTGAAACCTTATCAAAGGCTTTACTGAAGTCCATGTATACCACGTCAAATGCCCTACCCTCATCTATATGCTTGGTCACCTTCTCAAAAAACTCAATGAGGTTTGTGAGACACGACATGCCCTTGACGAAACCATGTTGACTATCTGAACTCAAATTGTTGCTTGCGAGATGATTATAAATCTTATCTCTTATAATCCTTTCCAGTACCTTTCCTACAACGCTCACTGGTCTGGATCATCTCTGCTGCCCTTCTTGAACAGGGCACAACATTTGCAATCCTCCAGTCCTCTGGTACTAAACATGTAGACAATGATGACTCAAATATCAAAGCCAAAGGCTCTGCTATCTCCTCCCAAGCTTCCAAGAGAATTCTCTGATAAATCCCATCCAGCCCAGGGGACTTGTCTACTTTCACTCCTTCTCAAATTGATAACACCTGTTCGTGACTAGCCTCAGTCCTTTCTAGTCTAATATCTCGTACCTCATTCTTCTCCTCTACAATATTCTCCTTTTCCTCAGTGAAAACTGATAAGAAATGTTCGTTTAGCACCTCTCCAATCTCCACAGGTCCACACTCAACTTCCCACTTCTGTCTTTGGCCCTATTCCTAATCTAGTCATCCTTTTATTCCTCACATACCTATAAAAAGCTTTAGGGTTCTCCTTTATTTTATTTGCTAAAGACTGCTCATGTCCTCTCTTTGCTCTTCTTAGCTCTCTTTAAATCCTTCCTATCTGATCTGTAACTCTCCATCGCCTCATCTGAACCATCTTGTCTTATCAACACATAAGCGTCCTTCTCCCACTTAACAAGAGATGCAATTTCTGTAGTAAACCACAGTTCCCTTAGCTTATCGCTTCCTCCCTGCCTGACAGGGACATACCTATCAAGGACACGCAATATCTATTCCTTAAACAAGCTTCACATTTCCATTGTCTGCATCCCCTGCATTTTGCTCCCCCATTCTATGCATCCTAATTCTTGCCTAATCGCATTATAATTGCCCTTGCCCCATCGATAACGCTTGATCTGTGGCATGTATCTATCCCTTTGCATCACTGAACTAAACGTAACTAAATTATGGTCACTCTCGCCAAAGTGCTCACCTAAAATAAATAAAACACCTGGCCTGGTTCATGACCAAGCACCAGATCCAGTGTGGCCTCCCTTTTTGTCGGCCCTTTGATATACTGTGTTAGGAAACCCTTCTGTACGCATTGCACAAAAACTGATCCATCTGACGTACTAGAGTATAGCATTTCCAGTCAATTTTGGGGAAGTTAAAGTCCCCCATAACGACCACCCTGTTCCTTTCACTCCTACCCAGTATAATTTTGCTAATTTTCTCTTCCACCTCCCTGGATCTCTGCAGAGGCCTATAAAAAAACTCTTTAGAGTTTTCCATGATCCTTTCCGCCAACAACTTCTCATGTCCCCTCCTTGCTCCCCTTCTCTCTTTGGGTCTTTTCTGGTTACTTTGTTACTCTCAATCACTCTAACTGAGCCATCACATCTCATCCTAAAATAAGCTGCCTTCTTCCTCTTGACAAGAGATTCAATTTCCTTAGTAAACATCAGATCCTGCGCTCAACAACTTCCTCCCAGCCTTATGAAGGACTCACAGTAACTGCTTCTTGAATAAGTTCCACATTTATATTGTGCCCATCACCTGCAGTTTCCTTCCCCATCCTATGCATCCTAAATCTTGCCTAATCGCATCGTAATTTCCCCCAGCTGTAGCTCCTGCCCTCCGGTATATACCTATCCCTTTCCATCGCAAAAGTAAACATAACTGAATTGTTGTCACTATCACAAAGTGCACACTTACCTCCAAATCTAACACGTGGCCGGATTTACTCCCCAGTACCAAATCTAATGTGGCCTCGCACCTTGCTGGCCTATCTGCATACTGTGTCAGGAAAGCCTCCGCACAATGGACAAAAACTGACCCAAACAAAGTGCTTGAACTATAGTATTTCCAGTCAGTATTTGGGAAGTTGAAGTCCCTCATAACAACTACCCGTCACTCTCACTCTTATCGAGAATCGTGGCACGATTAACAAACCAGAGATGACAACCCTGTTAGTTCTAGCTCTAAGTTTCCACCCTAGCTCCCTGAATTTCTGCCTTCAATCCCCATCTCTCGTCCTATCTATGTCGTTGGTGCCTACGTGGACCACGATGTGGGACTGCTCCCCCTACCCTGTAAGAATCCTGAAAACATGATCAGAGACATCACAAACCCTGGCACCTGGGAGGCAACACACCAACCGTGAGTCTCTCTTTTTCCCACAAAACTTTCTGTCTGTCCTCCTAACTATGGAGTCGCCAATGACTAATGCTCGGATCCTCTTCCCTCTTCCCTTCTGAACACCAGGGACAGATTCTGTGCCAGAGACTTGTGCCCCATTGCTTACCCCTGGTAGGTCTTCCCCTCCAAATGTATTCAAAACTATACTGGTTGATGAGGGGAACAGCCATAGGGGTTCCTTGCACTGCCTGCCGGTTCCCTTTCTGTTCCCTGACTGTAACCCATCTACCACCTTCTTTTACCTGAGGTGTTACTTCCTCACTGTAACTCCTCTCAATAACCCCATCCGCCTCCCAAATGATCCGAAGTTCATCCAGCTCCAGTTCTCTAACGCAGTTTTTGAAGAGCTGAAGTTGAGTGCACCTCCCACAGATGCAGTCAGCAGGGACACTGGTGTCATGTCCCTTAAATGCTGCAAGAGAAGGAGCAGCAAGGAAAGATGTTTTAATGGTGGTAGCATCCTGCTGAAGCTGGTGAAAGTGGCAGAGGATGTTGAATATGGAGGCTGGTGGGGTAGAAGCTGAGGACAAAGGAAACCCTGTCTTGATCTTTGGAGGGAAAAGGGGAAGTGAGAGCAGACATGCGTGATCTAGGTTGGAATCAATGGAGGGTCCTGTCAACAGGGTGGGGCTCCTGTATGTTTGAGAATTCCAAAGATTGGCAACCCTAAAGTGAACCCTAACCCTATCACAGGTGAAGAAATTTCTTGTCCTATCAGTCGAAAATGATTGACCCTTAAGCTGAAGCAGTGTCCCCTTGTTTCTGGTTGCCCTGCTAGGGAAAACAACCTCTTATAGAGTCATAGTCATAGGGATGTTGGTGTCCACTTAGTTCCTTTCCTTAGAAAATGTTGAGACATGTTTTGATAGAGGTGCTCAAAATCATGAGGGCTCTAGAGAGAAACTGTTCCCATTGGTGGAAAAGTCGAGAAACAGAGGACACTTATTTACGGCCATTAACAAAAGAAGCAATGGCAATATGAGGAAAAGCCTTTTTTGGAGTGAGTGAGTGTTTCAGAGTATGGTGGAGGCAAATTCTATGTCACTTTCAAAAGAAAATTGTGCAGCATCTGAAAAGAGAAAATTACTGAGCTAGTGAAAATGAGCAAGTGTAGAACCAACCGAAGTACTCTTGGAGGTTAATGGCATCCACATAATGAGCTGAGTGACTTCCTTAGCAATAGCTATTCTGTTTATGGCACCTAATTTGGAACCCCCTCACAAATGGAAACATCATCTTTACATCTATCCTAATGACTTACAGTCAGTCTTTTTCTAGAAAGGCAAACCACAGCCACTTCCATCTTTCCTGACAGTTGTGCCTTCTCAGTTTTAGTTCAAGTTTATAATTTATTTTTAACCTTTTCCACTGCGTCCTGATGTCTTTTATAGGTTGTGGACATTATGCAGATTAGACTTGATCAAGGAATTCCCAAATTCCAGATCTTTTTGAACCCTCCCAAGGCAGGCACCATCACATGTGGCCCTGGGGGTGACAACGTTTCCCAGTTACAGCAGATGATTGAGGGCTTTGTTTGAGTGGGATTCTAAGTGCCCTGAACGTAGCCGAGAGCAGCAACTACATGTTTGTTTTATTGTTCTGTCTGAAAGGACCAGGCTCTTCCCATTCTAAAATGCCCATTGAGTGAATTTTATCTGGCAAATAAGTGTACTGACTTTGCAGTGGCAATTGATGCAGGCATCATATTCCTGCATAGTTAATTGGAAGAGATTCTCAAATAAAAACCAAAAGAAGTGTAGATGTTGTAAATCAGAAACAAAAATAAAAATTTCTGGGGAAAGCTCAGCAGGCCTGTCACCATCTGTGGAGAGAAATCAGAGTTAATGTTTCCGGTCGAGTGACCCTTCCTCAGAACTTCTCTCCTGTTTGTGTGTAAATGCATTTTGAAGTATCCAGATTGGCAGAAGCATTTCTTACATGTGGGGTGTTTGATTGGACTCTAATAGGGAATAATTTACAATAAGGGTGAATAAAGTCCTGCTTCTGACAAAGGATTGTGACATATGTTTTTGTAAGGTAATTATGAAAACATGCAAATAATTTATGTGCAAAGTAGTAATTCCTGCTGGTTGTTTTTGATCATTTCCTCAGTTATGTTTGAACAAAATGATTGTGGTTGTTTCCATTTTATTAGCAAAAGCTTCTTAGTGCAGAATATCTAGCAATCTAAGGATAGCAAATACCGTTATCACAATTGGAAGTGAGACAAGACAACACTGCTTCCTTGAGTGGCATTGATGGGAGTGTTTATTTGATGCGAGTTGTATGAGTTTGTTACAGAGAAAAAGGAAGGATTCTTTTTGGATGCAGTGTAATCTAAAAAACTTTGCATGCTTACTATTCCTGTTCAAAACAAGCTGATTGATTTCCCATGAGTTTGCACTGATGAGAACTGTCGCCAGCTGTTTATTCAAGTAGCATCTGACCCAAGAAAAATAGATTTATCATCTTGATTGCAAAGATCTATCTGCAGCCCTAATAAGAGTAAACATTATTTTCATGTTAAAAGCAATCCAGTACTGAGAGAGTTGGGACTGACAGAATAATGAGTTGATGCACCATGGTATTGTGTACTAAGATACAAGGTGGCTGGCACTCATGATTCCACAAATGGGAATTCTCTAATTGAACTCCATGTCAGTGATGAAGGGAGAGCAACAAACAGCAAACATGAACTGCTCAATTTTAAAGAAAGATACAGATTTGTTCGGGTTACGCTGAATTTTTTTAGTGAGTCTGGATTGAAACTCGCAGAAACTTAGGAACTGATTATTTGTCTTCTTTGGGGTAGCATTGAGTGTAATGCCTTGTGAGAGAGGAAGAACTTTCCGTTTTAAATAGGTGAAGTTCTAGCATCAATATCACATGTGCCTATCATGCACATTATGGGGAATGATGCAGAAAAAGCGCTCATTAATCTTGGACTACCTGATGGTTCTATGTACGTAATTGTCAGCCAGCCGATCGGGTGTGCTATTCACTTGTTGCAGGGTTTGGAGCTGGTTCAATGTTCTTATTTATACTCTGAAAGACATTTCAGTTTATGAGGGAATGCATTCAGCCAGCAGATTTTCTACAACTGGAAAATGATGTTGAATTTTTGTATTTTACTGGCAACTGTTTGTTTATACCAACGGATTCATCAGCCTACCCCATCTTCAGCTCAGCGAGCAAACCTACATCCAGAACCTCAACCTGAGCTACAAATCTTCTCAAAAGCCTACCATGTATTATGATGCCTTGTGAATAAAAATGTACATATAATTCTGGTCTCCTTCCTATCGGAAGGATGTTGCAAAACTTGAAAGGATTCAGAAACGATTTACAAGGATGTTGCCAGGGTTAGAGGATTTGAGCTATACGGAGAGGTTGAATTGGCTGGAGCTGTTTTCCCTGGAGCATCAGAGGCTGAGGGATGACCTTATAGAGGTTTATAAAATCATAAGGGGCATGGATAGGATAAGTAGACAAAGTCTTTTCCCTGGGGTCGGGGAGCCCAGAACTAAAGGGCATAGGTTTAATGTGTGAGGTGAAAGATATAAAAGAGACCTAATGGGCAACTTTTTCACGCAGAGGATAGTACATATATGGAATGAGCTGCCAGAGGAAGTGGAGGCTAGTCCAATTGCAACATTTAAAAAGCATCTGGATGAGTATTTGAATAGGAAGGATTTAGAGGGATATGGGCCAGGTGCTGGCAGGTGATACTAGATTGAGTTGGGATATTTGGTCGGCATGTACGAGTTGGACCAAAAGGTCTGTTTCCATGCTGTACGTCTCCATAACTCCATGAATCTATACACTTGCACCCCAAAAGCCACATAATCTTCTGGATTAGGTGAAAAAAAGATCTAAAAATCCATCTGCATCATTATTTGTTCTAGCTTCTGTTTAATTTTAAGCCACTCATCAAGGCTTTTTCAACAGCATCTTCCAAACCTGTGACCTCTCCCACTTACGTGGGCAAGGGCAGAACATGCAGGAGAATGCCACCTACAAGTTTATCTCCAAGCCACACATCATCCTGATTGGAAACAAGCTTGGTCTGTCAAACCTTTCCTCAGAAGACAACTCACTCATTGCAGATATCAGTCTAATAAAACCCCTTAAACTACCTGCAATGCATTTGCATCCTTCCTCAAATGAGGAGACCTAAACAGCGCACCATAACTTAAAACGTGGACTCGTCTATGCCCGGTATAACTGAAGCATAACATTGTTACCTTTGTTTTTAATTCCTGTCATAATAAAGGAATAGCATTCCATTAGCTGCCTAATTACTTCCTATATCTGCAAACTAACTTTTTGTGACTCATGCAGTAGAACACCTAGATGATCCCGTTGCACCTCGGAATCCTGCAATCGTTCTCTGTTTAAGTAATACTCTATGTTTATATCATTTTTGCTGAAGTGAACAGCTTCATTTTTTTCATACAGCATACTCCATCTGCCAGATTTTGCCCACCACTCTCTCAGCCAATTTTCTATTCATGATAATATGTATCTGGAGGTAATATATGTGTGGAGGGACATATGAACTCTTACTTTGTACAATAACCTTTGATTTGGCACCCTGTCAAGTGTATTCTGTAAATGTACAGGAGTGTATCCAGGTGTGTGGTGAATGCCAGAACACTGAATTAATTTTGAAGAGTTAGACAGATGTTTAATTAGTAAAGGGTTATGGGGAGCGGGCAGAAAAGTGGAGTTGAGAATGAGATGAGATCAACCATGATTGTTTTAAATGGCAGAGCAAGCTAGAGGGGCTAAATTGCCTATTCCTCCTAGTTTTTATGTTCCACTTTATCCACAAACTTCTTCTTCAAAGAATCCTTAATAAATTGATTAAGCATGACCTTCCTTTCACAAGACCTTACTGACTCTCCTCAATTGCCTTGAATTTTTCTAAATGTCAGCTGTAATCTCCTGTAAGATCTCTAGAGAATCTCTTTCTGCACCTTCTCGGCTGTTATAACATAATATTCTACACTCTGTCCTGTTATCCTGATGCACTTGTATACAGTAGTATGATCTGCCTTTAAAATGCATAAGACAACACTTTTCACTGTATCTTGGTACACGTGACAGTAATTTTAAAAATGAATGATCACTTCTAAGGCCTCTCCCGTGACAAACATCAAGCTAGCTGGCATATAGTTTCTTGTTTTCTTCCAGAATCAATGAAGTCCTGGCACTCCCTGACTGCACTGAGAGCTGCTAAATCACGTGGACTGTGGTGGTTCAGGAAGGTGCTCATTACCATTTTCTCAAAGGCAGTTCTGAATGAGCAATTAATGCTGATCTAGCCAGTAATGTCCACATCTTGTGGAAGAATGAACACAGAACATAGAACAGTGCAGCACAGTACAGGCCCTTCAGCCCTCAATTTTATCCTACTCTAAGATCAAACTAACCTACATATCCTGCATTGTACTATCTTCCATGTGCCTATCCAAGAGTCCCTAATGTATCTGACTGTACTACCACTGCTGACAGTGTATTCCATGCACCTACCACTCTCTGACATCTCCCTTAAACCTTCCTCCAGTCACGTTAAAATTTTGCTTTGTCTTGATAGCTATTTCCACCCTGGGAAAATGTCTCTGGCTATCCACTCTATCTATGCCTGTCATCACCTTGTACACCTCTATCAAGTCACCTCTTATCTTTCTTTGTTCCAGTGAGAAAAGATCTAGCTCACTCAACCTTACTTCATAAGATATGGCCTTCAGTTCAGGCAGCATCCTGCTAAATGTCCTTTGCACTCTCTGTAAACCTTCACATCCTTCCTATAATGAGGTGGTCAGAACTGAACACAGTATTCCAAGTGTGGTCGAACCAGGGCTTTATAGAGTTGCAGCATAACCTTGTGGCTCTTAAACTCAATCCACCTGTTAATGAAAGCCAACACACCATATGCCTTCTTAACAACACTATCAACTTGGGTGCCAACTTTGAAGGATCCAAGGACATCACCTCAAATCCCTCTCTTCCACCACACTGCCAAAAATCCTGCCTTTAACCCTGTATTCTGCATTCAAATTTGACCTTCCAAAATGAAGCATTTCACACTTTTCCAGTTTGAACTCCATCTGCCACTTATCAGCCCAGTTCTTCATCCTGTCAATGTCACATTGCAACCTACAACAGCCCTCCACACTATCCACCACTCCACCAATCTTTGTGCCATCAGCAAACTTACTAACCCACCCTTTCTCATTCAAGTCAATTATAAAACTCACAAAGAGCAGAGGTCCCAGAACCTATCCCTGCAGAACGCCACAGGTCACCAAACTCCAGGCTAAATACTTTCCATCTACTACCACCCTCTGTCTTCTGTGAGTGAGCCAATTCTATATCCAGACAGCCAAATTCCCTGCGTCCAATGCCGCCTCACTTTCTGAATGAGCCTACCATGAGGAACCTCCTCAAACACCTTACTAAAATCCATATGGACCACATCCACTGCTCTACCTTCATCAATGTGTTTTGTCACATCCTCAAAGAATTCAATAAGATTTTTGAGGTATGACTTCCCCCTCACAAAGGCATACTGACTATCTAATCAATCTATGGTTTTCCAAATATTCATAAATCCTGTCTCTCAAAATCCTCTCTAATAATTTACCCACCACAGATGTAAGACTGATTGGTCTGTAATTCCCAGGATTATCCCTATTCCCTCCCTTGAACAAGGGAATAACATTTGCTGCCCTCCAATCATCTGGACAGTGAGAATGCAAAGATCATCACCAAAGGCGCAGCAATCTCTTCTCTTGCGTCCTGTAGTAACCTTGGATATATCCTGTCTGGCCCAGGGGAATTATCTTTCCTTATCTTTTTCAAAATTTTCAGCACATCCTTTTTCTGAACATCAAACTATTTAAGCATTTCAGTCTGTTCCACGTTGTCCTCACAAACATCAAGGTCCCTCTCAGTAGTGAAAACTGGAGCAATGTATTCATTAAGGATCTCCCCTACCTCCTCTGACGCCAAGCACACGTTCCCTCCACTATCCCTGATCGGCCCTCCCCTCACTCTGGCCATCCTCTTGTTCCTCACGTAAGTGTAGAACTCCTTGGGGTTTTCCTTAATTCTACCCACTAAAGTTTTCTCATACCCACTTCTAGCTCTCCTAAGTCCATTCTTCAATTCCTTCCTAGCCACCTTGTAACCCTCTAAAGCCCCGTCTGATCCGTGCTCCCTCGACCTTAAGTAAGCTACCTTCTTCCTCTTGGGTAGATATTCCATATCCCTTGTCACCCACGGTTCTTTCCATCGACCGTCCCTTCCTTGCCTCAGTGGGACAAAAGAGAAACATAACTAAACAAATCCAAGCCACAATAAATCGTTTAGTATCCTGCAGTCTATCAGCGTCTTAGTTGCCAGTGACCAGGAGAATATAGAAAATAAAAACAGGAAATAGGACATTTGAGCTCTTCAGTCTAGTGTACAGTCCAATCAGATGATGACTGGTCTTCTGCCTTAATGATTTATCCACATTATCCACATATCATGATGTCTTTTTAGAAATTCATGAATCTTTGTCTTGAACGTACTGAATGGCTGAGTCTTCACAGCTCTCTGTAGTAGAAAGTTGCAAAGATTCACCACTCTCTGCATGTAAAAATTCCTCCTCATCTCAACTTATACCCCCCAAACCCTGTATATTTCAATGAAGTCACCTGACTTGCCCCTCATTCTATTAAATCCTGAAGAATATAGACCCACTTCCCTGTATCTCTTCATGTGACAATATTGCCATCCCAGGAATCCCATCCCCAGGAGTTGAATTAGAAGTACATTGTTGTATTTCTGTTGTGCTGGCCAGAGGCATAAAGCATTTATTTGTTGCCTCAGAGCATATTATTTCCTAGATTATTTAATAGAAACAATCTCATTTTGATTTATAGAAAGCATGGTTCTGCCCTTTGCATAGAGGATGAGAGAAGATGTGTAGTTAATATAATTTTGAAAATCAAATAGCTGAGACTTATTCCTGTCAATCTTTTGTGTGGAAGCTAGCCTAACTTCTTGTTCTGTTGATTCCTTTTAATTATTTTAGCGACATCCAGGAACTTACTGTGTTTAGCATTATGGGAGTAAGCCTAAATTCTTTGAAAGATTAATGGTTAGAATTGTATCATTCTTTGAGGAGAGCCTATTGTGAATAACTGACATTTTTGCATTTTAACAAGTAAAGTAGATCAACAGTGAAACTGTGAATGAAGGTTATTAAATCCCATTGGGTGGATTTGTTCTCTGCATACAACTGAATTTATATATTCTACCCAGTTGTATGGATTCTTAAAAATGCTACATTGTATAAATCAAATGCCATTTTGGATACTTAACAATATTTGAGGATAACCTTACAAACTGAACTATGCTTTACCAGAGTGCAGACATCTGAAGCTGACCATGTAATTTAGAAACAGAAAGATACATATGGATTTTGTTTGGAATTAGAAGCATCCATGCTATTTTTTCACATGGTGAAAAGTTATGATTGATTTAGCAGCAACTTAACTGGTGTGTTTAGAGCAAACAGTTATGGTGATGAGCTAATACAAATAACTAATTTGAACTTTCCCATTACATATTTCATTGTTCACTTAAGATAACAGCATTTGTATTCTGTTTCTTTATTCATTGCCAGCCTCCAATTTGTCATGAAGTTGAACAGTGAAATTGCTTAGGATGATTTTAAGTACAGTACTCTGCCTGAATTGCAAAAGCAGGCATCAACTATCTTCCTTTTCTGCAATTCAATGATAGCTTGATCAGTACTGCAACTTATTGGGACTTGAATCCATGATCTTGTACTCTTTGGGGATGCCACAATTGAGCCAAGTCTGCACTGCCCTGTTAATGTAAGGTTATTGAAGTCTCGTAGAGGATGGAACCTAAAACTCTGATACTAAAATGTGTAATTTGCAAACTAAACTAGACTATAGTTGTAAGCAGGAGAAAATGAGGACTGCAGATGCTGGAGATCAGAGCTGAAAATGTGTTGCTGGAAAAGCGCAGCAGGTCAGGCAGCATCCAAGGAACAGGAGAATCGACGTTTCAGGCATAAGCCCTTCTTCAGGAATGGCTTATGCCTGAATGGCTTATAGTTGTAAGCAGTATTGTCTGCATTTTCTGATTGCTCGGTGGGCTGCATTGGTGGGACAGGTTAGCAAATGCACCACGGTAACTGGCCACAGATATCTCCATGTATCAATTAGTGCCCCTGGTCACTGCTGTACATGGGAGGGAAGTTGGTGTAGAGCAGGAAGCAAGGGAAGGGAGGTATGTGAAACGATGGTGAAGGAAGGAAGGGAGTCATATAGGAGAGAGGGAACAGTGTGGGAAGGAGAAAGAAGCTCCTAGGGAGGGATGTGAGAGATGGCCTGAGAGGATGGTGGAGGTAAGTACTTTGGCAGCATTTAATAGGCATCTGAATGAGCACTTAAAATGAGAGGGCATAGTAGCCTAGAGACCAAATTGAGATATGTGGGATTAGTATAGTTTGGTTGGCATTGTCATGGTAGCCAAAGGGCCTGTTTCAATGTTGTATGCCTCTATGAACTATAAATAACCTACCAGCACTTACTATCCAGATCACATTGTATAGCTATATATATATATCATATTGCTCAGGAGAGATACAAATGGCAACTGTAATTCTGGACACCAACATAAGATATTAACAGAAGAAGAAAGGGTAGATGTCTTAAATCTTATCTATCTGCAGCCATTGGGTAACCTAGTGCAGGAAGTACAGAGGTATCAGCTTTAATTATGCTACAGTTTCTATTCTGCATTCAAGTGAAAGAGTTAAGTGTTTGACAGATGTAAGTTAAATGAAAGGTAGCTCTTAAAATATGTAATCTTGCATGACTGAACTTCAGAACCTGATGGGTTCCAAAATTGTTGCAATCTAGAAGCTAGACGAAGGGGCAGTAGGACTGTGCCAGTTCTTCCACCAAATACGACAAACATAAACAAAAGGTTGACGTAGGCAACTAATTCACTGTTTCCTCCAGATATTGTCTTACAGTCAATACAGTTCCCTTTTTTTATTCCACTGTTTTCTTGAAGTTAACTATGTGCTATTTTTCAAAGCCAAAAGAGTGAATGGTTATGTTCTTCGTAGAACCCAGCTTGGGGTATCATTCTTGGGTCACTGGTACCTAACTACTTCCTGTGAGAAAACATTATTTTTGTCTCACATTTGCTTCTTTTGCAAATTATTTTAAGTATTTTCTTCCTTTCTACAACTTCTTCCTGTCTACTCTGTCCAAATCCTTCATGATGTGAAAAACTCCTGTTAAATCTCCAGTTAGCCTTCTCTCCAAAGGAAACAGCCCAAACCTCTCCAATCTGTCTTCACTGAACTTCCTCATCCCTTCTACCATTCATGTAAACTGGAACCATTGGGCCCTTGTCCATAAGAACTTTTAGCATGAGGTAATGTGGGCAAGGAAATGTACACAGGATGGATTCACTCATTGATTTATGCTAATTATGCTGGAATAATTTTAATGTATATTTTAGTTTGAGTTAGATTCCTGAATTCAGAAATCAGACTTAGTTCATTGGAGTGATTTTTTTTCGACTGTTATTTACTTGCATGTAATTTTCTTTTTAATAAACACTCAGTATACCCAAAGTTAATTTCTGAATGGAGTTTTCTGTATTAGCTTTAAAAGGAAACGAGGAGTCCTAGCAATTCTCATCCTCACTCTACCTCATCTAATTCTTTACATTCTTAAATAGCACGCCCTCATTTTCTGTTGTAATAAAAGTCTCATTCAAATTATTTTCCTGTACATTTGGTTATTGCATCCTTTGCCCTACAGCATTTCTGCAAGTCAAAGATTAAAAAGCTTTACTAACATATTTGAAGTTAGACCAGTAAAATGCTAATTTACGTGGAAATCTATAATTTACGTAGAGTGCTGGAGTTTACTTTCCATTCACTGTTCAGATAAATTCATTCTCTCCCTCTCTGTCGCCTTTGTTGTTTCCCTTCAGGCAAGATTCCTGGGGAAAAGTAGGTCACCTGCCATTCTTCAATTGTGGAGGATTATTGCCAATGAACCTACTGACCTCAGTGCTCAATTTCCCAATAAAACGTCTTCAAGGCTTTAAGAATTCAGCAATTTCATAACCATTCCCTTGTGCCCTATGTTCATTTTCGCTGCGGAAACACATTTAGCTGTTTCTTGATGCCAAACAAAATGTCTCGCTTTCTAATATTCTAACATGTTGTACAATCAAACTATGTATTCAAGTCAATGCGTGCACTTTTATTCTCTGAGATCTTGCTGTGATGGAGCCAAACATTTTCTGCCTCTATAGAGTGTTGGTTAAGACCTTTTAGATGTTCTCATTGTCTACAGACAACTGTATTAGAAACAAGTGGCCTGGCTCAGAATTACATTTTACTCCAACAAATAAACCCAGTGGACATAAAATCTGTTGAGTCAAATTAAGAAGTCAGCCATGTTGATATTTGCTTTTATTTCTTCAGCTGGTCTTGAGCAAAAACATATGCTATGGCAGCTTAACACAGTGGAGTGGCTGGAATGGAATGTACACTGAAGAGTTTGCTCTGACATATGTTTGATGAATATCGTTTGGATATTTCATATTATTAAACAAGTCTGTCCCTCTGTTTGATTTCAAATGGTCTGCACCCCTTTGATATATGGTTATGTAAACAGTGCATTTTTGTGAAACATCCAACCACATTTGTGCATGAGAGAATCAGTTAGCACCAGGATTGATCTGATGATCTTTTACAGATTGTTGACATGTAATCATCAGTTGTAGGAAATGTTGTTTAGGAAGAAGAGCATTTAAAATGCACTGCAGAACTGGTAGTTGCGAATCTTATAGAGATTTCTATGTAAATTGCCATTTAGGAACTGAGCCTACCTGTCTGCCTGAAAACTGTCTCTTTAAATCCGTGCAGTGTACTACTGTTGAAACCAAAAAAAAAATTCAAGTCACTGCTAATCAGATATGCTGTTATCTTTTTTCTTGACTTACTGTTTTCCGTTTTTCCTTATTAAGATGCACAACCTGGTAAATTAAAAATGACTTTGGGTGGAGCAAACTTCAACAGTCTGTTGCCCTAAGCCATGGACTTTGAATGCCACTTAAACATTGTAAATTTGAGATTGTGACTGGAGATTGACAGTGTAATGGTAGAGCTTGGGATTTCTTAACATATAATTTCCTTCTTTTCATATATGCTTTTAAGTTCTTTGGGTTATTCAGTGCTTTCTAAACTATACTGAATAATTGCCACTTGCAACTCTTCTGTGTCTCATTTCAATAAGTCTGTTTTAAAAGAAATTCTTATCTTCCCTTTATTTATCCAGTGTTTAACTTGAACTTCTAGCCACTTGTCTTGCTAGTTAAGCTGGCAATTTAAAAATTCCACATTTACTTTGCTGCTCCTTTTACTGTACCGAGCATTTCTAATAAGTTATTTCACAATCTTCAGTTTGAGACGGAAAAAAATATATATCTCACCACAATAATTTTTTTAGTGCCGAACAGGCCCTTCGATCCTCAATGTTGCGCTGACCTGTAAGCTAATCTAAGCCCAACACCCTACACTATCCCATCATCATCCATATGCTTATTCAAGGACTGTGTAAATGCCCCGAATGTGGCTGAGTTCTTGAAGCATAGTCATGCGTCTTGAAGTTTCCTGGCAGTATAGTAAAACTCTCTGCATCTCTAGACCGAAAATGTTCTTTTTAATGAGTGGTGTGCTTAAATGGTGCCAGTAGTCTTAATGAGAAGCTCTATCTTGGTGTTATGTATTCAAAATAAAATGATTATTGGAGAC
Source organism: Chiloscyllium plagiosum (assembly GCF_037043375.1). Taxonomy (NCBI): domain Eukaryota; kingdom Metazoa; phylum Chordata; class Chondrichthyes; order Orectolobiformes; family Hemiscylliidae; genus Chiloscyllium; species Chiloscyllium plagiosum. The sequence continues at coordinate 2,148,266 of NW_028270177.1, read as the reverse complement.
GAGGGAAGAAGAATGCAAACATTATTCTCCTCTGGAATGATTAGATACTATCCAGGAGTAAGGTGGAATATTTATAATTAAGTCACCAAATGCTGTTGGTTTAGCATTGCCCCAATGTGCATTAGTATAGAAGGGGCGTCATATTGAGATCTTAGAGATCCTCCGCTTCTTTCTCTCACAAGTGAAGGAAGACTAGTCACAGAAGGCTCTTTTCCTAGGTTTCAAAGTAATGAAGGAAAACTCATCATGTCAATCTAGGTAGGAATGGTTTATCTTATTTTTTTCCGAGCATTGTCTGAAAAAAGAATAGCCACTGAAGGTGGCTGTTTGTCATGCTTGAGACTACACTAATTTAGGCATTGGTTGTTCTTAACCAAGACTTGCTCAGTTATGATGTTGTGTATAAGCTGAACTGTTATGCTAATTGAGATTGGCATGTGTGTATGTAGATATTTCATAGAGGAGAAAGTGAGGGCTGCAGATGCTGGAGATCAGAGCTGAAAATGTGTTGCTGGAAAAGCGCAGCAGGTCAGGCAGCATCCAAGAAACAGGAGAATCGACGTTTCGGGCATAAGCCCTTCTTCAGGAATCAGCCCTGAAGAAGGGCTTATGCCTGAAACGGAGATATTTCATACAGAAAAAAGCCCTTCAGCCCATCACATCCATTCTGGTTAAAACAACAGCACTTGGCCCATACCTTTGTATGACTTGGCATCCAAGTCCACATCACAGGTTCACACATACTACTTAAATGCTGTGAGGGTTTTTGAATCGAGGTCGTCAAAAAAATATTCGTTTGCTGGGCCTTCCCGAACGGGAAGAGGAAGGCCAGCTGACAAGGTTCCTTGAACACTGGCTTCCACAGCTTTTAAATCTGGAGGCTGGATCAGGCCAAGTAAGGGTGGAACGAGCCTACCGGGTTGCAATACGCAGGCCCGGCTCGAATCAGCACCCCTGCCCGATCCTGTTGCGGCTGCAGAGCTATAAGGAGAGGCAGATACTCCTAAAAGCCTCTAGAAATCTTGGAAAAGATCCCCAAGCCATGATCTGTAAAGGATCCAAGATCATGTTATTCCAGGACTTTTTCCCAGCTCTGGTCTGAAAGAGGAAGGCATTCGATGAGGCGAAGAAGTGTTTAAGGGACTTAAATATTCAGTACTCCTTACGCTACCCAGCGACGCTACGCTTTAAACATGAAGGATCCGTGTATCTATAAAAAAAAGTGTTTAAACAGCTCCCGCATAATTTCTGTGTCTTGACTAATAAAGGCAAGTATCCTACATGTCATCTTAACCACTTTATCTACCTGTCATGACACTTTAAGGGACTGGTGCGCATGCACAACATGGTCCTTCTGATCCTTGGTGCTTCCCAGGGTCCTACCTGCCAAAAGCATCACCTCACATGTATTCAGATTGAACTTCATTTGCCACTGATCAGCCTATGTATATCCTCTTGTAGTCTAAGTCTATCATCTGCACTACTTGTCACCCTACCAATTTTTGTATCGTCTGCAAACTTACTGACCCAACACTGATCCCATTGGACACTGACTGCCAGTTAGAATAATCACCCCATAACCATCGCACTCTGATTCTTGCCATTCAGCCAATTGTGGATCTAGTTTACCAAATTTCCTTAGATCTCATGGGCTCTTATCTTTGCTATCCATCTCTCATGTGGGACCTTATTAAAGCCTTGCTGAATTCAAAGCAGACTACGTCAAAAGCATTACACACATCTACACACCAGGTTGCGTCTTTGAGAAATCCAGTCGAGTTGGGCAGAAATTAAATCCCTTTAACAAAACCATGCTGTCTATTCTTAATTAATCCCTGCCTTTCTAAGTCCTGATTAAATCTCTCCCTCAGAATTGCTTCCAACAGTTTCCCCACCATTGAGTTTCGACCCTGGTTTATCGCTTGCTCCCTTCTTAAATAACCATACCACATAGGTTGTCCTCCAGTTCTCTGCCACTTCTCCTGTGGCCAGAGAAGAACTGAAAGTTTTTGCAAGTATTTTCCCTGCTATTGTTCTCTTGCCTCATTCAACAACCTGGGATGTATTTTATCTGGCCCTGGAGATGTTTCTACTTTTAAGCCTTCCAGACCACTTAGAGTCTCCTCTCTATCTTTGCTGATTTCTTTAATTGTATCACAGTCTTTCTCGCTGATTTCCGTACCTACATTGTCCCTGTCACTAGTGAACACCATCACGTAGTATTCATTTAGAACCCTACCTACATCCTCCAAGTCCACACACAGATTACCACTCTGGTCTTTAATGGACCCTACTGTTGCACTTGTTCTCCTTTTACCTTAATGTACCTCCTAAGGCAAGTTGGCATCTTCCTGCCAATATCCTTAAATATCCATTATATCTCTCATAAACTCCCTTTAAGTTTTCTCATCCACATTCTATACTCCACTAGGGCTTCCACAGTTTAAGACCCCAGTATCTGCCAAAAGCCTCCTTTTTCTTTCAACCCACTGATTTGCTATATAACTCTCTATCCAGGGTTCACATGATTTGATGGTCTCACCCTTTCTCCTTATTGGAACATATTGGCCCTGTACACTCCATATTTCCTTCTGGAATGTATCCCACTATTCTGAGATATATTTATCTGAACATATCTGTTCCCAGTCTATTCTGGCCAAATCATATCTCATCTTATTAAAATCAGCCTTTCACGAGTTGAGAACTTTGATTTCAGGCCCACCTAAATCGCTTCATGTGTGGGAAACTATCTCATAACATGATTGAGTTTTTGAAGAAGTGATGAAGAAGATTGATGAAAGCAGAGTAGTTGACATTGACTATATGGACGTCAGCAAGGTGTTCAAAGGAAACAGACCCTTCGGTCCAACTTGTTCATGCTGACCAGATATCCTAACCCAATCTAGTCCCACCTGCCAGCACCCGGCCCATATCCCTCCAAAACCTTCCAATTCATATACCCATCCAAATGCCTTTTAAATGTTGCAGTTGTGCTAGCCTCCACCACTTCCTCTGGCAGCTCATTCCATACACGTACCATCCTCTGCATGAAAAAGTTGCCCCTTAGGTCTCTCTTATATCTTTCCCCTCTCACCCTAACCTATGTCCTCTAGTTCTGGACTCCCCTAACCCAGGGAAAAAACTTGGTTTATTTATCCTATCCATGCTCCTCATGATTTTATAGACCTCTGTCAGGTCACCCCTCAGCCTCCAATGCTCCAGGAAAAACAACGCCAGCCTAGTCAACCTCTCCCTATAGCTCAAATCTTCCAACTCTGGCAACATCCTTGTAAATCTTTTCTGGACCCTTTCAAGTTTCACAATATCTTTCTGAAGGAAGGAGACCAAAATTGCATGCAACATTCTAACATTGGCCTAACCAATGTCCTGTGCAGCCACAACATAACCTCCCAATTCCTGTACTCAATACTTGACCAATAAAGGAAAGCATACCAAACGCCGCCTTCACTATCCTATCTACCTGAGACTCCACTTTCAAGGAGCTATGAACCTGCAATCCAAGGTCTCTTTGTTTAGAAACACTCCCTAGGACCTTACCATTAAGTGTATAAGTCCTGCTAAGATTCGCTTTCCCAAAATGAGCACCTCATATTTATCCAGATTGAACTCCATCTGCTACTTCTCAGCCCATTGGCCCATCTTATCAAGATGCCGATGTAATCTGAGGTAACCTTCTTTGCTGTCCACTAAACCTCCAATTTTGGAGTTATCTGCAAACTTACTAACTACAGGGGAACCTCGATTATCTGAACATGATGGGCGGGCACAATTTCGTTTCAATAATCAATTATTCGGTTAATCAATTAAATGCCTTTCCTCTGGGGTTGAACTTTTTAAAGTCTGCTCCCCATTCAGGAGACCTGAGAAGCACACAGCCCGTGAGGCCCCACGCCCCCAACCCTGTCCAGCACCGCCCCACTCCCAAAACCACCCCCCGCCCTGTGCAACACTTCACCCCCACCCCCAACACCGCCTCACCCGCCCTCCCATCCCTGTGCAACACCGCTGTATACCTCTTATGCTCACATCCAAACCATTTGTATAAATGATGAAAAGTAGTGCACCCAGCACTGATCCTTATGGCACTCCACTGTTCATAGACGTCCAGTCTGAAAAACAATCCTCCACCACCACCCTCTGTCTTCTACATTTGAGCCAGTTCAGTATCCAAATGGCTAGTTCTCCCTATGTTCCATGAGATCTAACCACCTGCATGATAGATTGGTTACAAAGGTTAGACCACATGGAATCCAGGGGCAGCTAGCCATTTGGATATGAAACTGGCTTGAAGATAAGAGACACAGTGGTGGAGGGTTGCTTTTCACATTGGAGGCCTATGATCAGCGGTGTGCCACAAGGATCAGTGCTGGATCCACTGCTTTTTGTCATTTATACAAATGATTTGGATGTGAATATAGAAGGAATGGCTAGTAAGTTTTCAGATGACACCAAAATTGACGGTGTAGTGGACAGTGAAGAAGGTTATCTGAGTACAACGGGACCTTGATCAGATGGGCCAATGGGTTGAGGAGTGGCAGATGGAGTTTAATTGAGATACGAATGAGGTATTGCATTTTGGTAAGGCAAATCAGGACAGGACTTATACACTTAATGTTAGGGTCCTGGGGAGTGTTGCGAAACAAAGGGACCTTAGGGTGCAGGTTCATAATTCCTTAAAGGTGGTGTCGCAGGTAGACAGGGCAGTGAAGAAGGCATTTGGTATGCTTGCCTTTATTGGTCAATGTATTGAGTATAGGAGGATTTGCTTGTAGAGGGAGGAAGAGAGCTTCTTCAAGGAAGGCATCCTTGCAAGAGGATTTGCTTGTAGAGGGACATTCATTATAAACCGACCGACTCCCACAGCTACATAGATTACACCTACTCCCACCCTGCTCCCTGTAAAAACGCCATCCCATATTCCCAATTCCTTCGCCTCCTCCGCATCTGCTCCCAGGAGGACCAATTCCAATACCAAACAATTCAGATGGCCGCCTCCTTCAAAGACCGCAATTTCCTCTCAGACGTGGTTGACGATGCTCTCCACCGCATCTCCTCCACTTCCCGCTCCTCTGCCCTTGAACCCCACCCCTCCAATCGCCACCAGGACAGAATCCCACTGGTCCTCACCTACCACCCCACCAACCTCCAGATACATTCTATCATCCTTCGTCATTTCCGCAACCTCCAAACAGACCCAACCATCAAGGATATATTTCCCTCCCCTCCCCTATCAGCGTTCCGGAAAGACCACTCCCTCCATGACTCCCTCGTCAGGTCCACACCCCCCACCAACCCAACCTCCACTCCTGGCACCTTCCCCTGCAACCGCAAGAAATGCAAAACTTGCACCCACACTTCCCCTCCACTTCCTTCCAAGGCAGCAAGGGATTCTTCCATATCCGTCACAAATTCACCTGCACCTCCACACACATCATTTAATGCATCCTCTGCACCCGATGTGGCCTCCGCTATATTGGGGAGACAGGCCGCCTACTTGCAGAACGTTTCAGAGAATACCTCTGGGACACCCGGACCAACCAACCCAACCGCCCTGTGGCTGAACACTTTAACTCCCCCTCCCACTCTGCCAAGGACATGCACGTCCTTGGCCGCCTCCATCGCCAGACCATGGCAACACGACGCCTGGAGGAAGAGCGCCTCATCTTCCGCCTAGGAACCCTCCAACCACAAGGGATGAATGCAGATTTCTCCAGCTTCCTCATTTCCCCTCCCCCCACCTTATCTCAGTCCCAACCCTCGAACTCAGCACCGCCTTCTTGACCTGCAATCTTCTTCCCGACCTCTCCGCCCCCACCCCCTCTCCGGCCTATCACCCTCACCTTAATCTCCTTCCACCTATCGCATTCCCAACAGCCCTCCCCCAAGTCCCTTCTCCCTACCTTTTATCTTAGCCTGCTTGGCACATCCTCCTCATCCCTGAAGAAGGGCTTATGCCCGAAAGGTCGGTTCACCTGCTCCTTGGATGTTGCCTGACCTGCTGCGCTTTTCCAGCAACACATTTTTCAGTATTGAGTATAGGAGTTGGGCGGTCATGTTGTGGCTGTTCAGGACATTGGTTAGGCCACTTTTGGGATACTGCATTCAGTTCTGGTCTCCTTGCTATAGGAAAGATGTTATTAAACTTGAAAGGGTTCAGAAAAGATTTACAAGGATGCTCTTGAGTTGAAGAGTTTGACCTGTAGGGAGAGGCTGAATAGGCTGGGGTAATTTTCCCTGGAGCATTGGAGGCTGAGAGGTGACCTTATAGATGTTTATAAAATCATGAGGATCATGGATAAGGAATTCAATGTAGCTAAGTGTGAGGTGATTCACTTTGGGAAGAATAACAAAAAGATGGGGTACTGGGCTAATGGTCGGATACTTGGTAGTGTGGATGAGCAGAGGGATCTTGGTGTCCATGTACACAGATCTCTGAAAGTTGCCACCCAGGTAAATAGTGCGGTGAGGAAGGCATATGGCGTACTGGCTTTTATTGGTAGAGGAATTGAGTTCCGGAGTCCTGAGGTCATGATGCAGTTGTATAAGACTCTGGTGCGGCCGCATCTGGAATATTGTGTGCAGTTTTGGTCGCCATACTATAGGAAGGATGTGGAGGCACTGGAACGGGTGCAGAGGAGGTTTACCAGGATGTTGCCTGGTATGGAAGGAAGATCGTATGAGGAAAGACTGAGACACTTGGGGCTGTTTTCATTAGAGAAAAGAAGGTTTAGGGGTGACTTGATTGAGGTGTACAAGATGATTAGGGGGTTAGATAGGGTTGACAGTGTGAACCTTTTCCCGCGTATGGAGTCGGGTATTACAAGGGGGCATAGCTTTAAATTAAGGGGGGGTAGATATAGGACTGAAGTTAGGGGTAGGTTCTTCACTCAGCGAGTCGTAAGTTCATGGAATGCCCTGCCAGTAGCAGTGGTGGACTCTCCCTCTTTATGGGCATTTAAGCGGGCATTGGATAGGTATATGGAGGATAGTGGGTTAGTATAGGTTAGGTGGGCTTGGATCGGCGCAACATCGAGGGCCAAAGGGCCTGTACTGCGCTGTATTCTTCTATGTTCTATGTTCTATATGTTCTATGTTCTATGTTTTTCTCAATGTAGGGGAGTCCAGAACTAGAGGGTGTCGGTTTAAGATGAGAAGGTAAAGATTTAAAAGGGACCAAAGGGGCAGGTTTTTCATGCAGAGGGTGGTGCATGTATGGAATCAGCTGCCAGAGAAAGTGGTGGAGGCTGGGACAATTACAACATTTAGAAGGCATCTGGATGGGTACATGAATAAGAAGGGTTTTAGAGAAATGTTGTCAAATAGAGCTAGATTAATTTAGGATATCTGGTCAGCGTGGAAGAGTTGGATCGGATGGCTACTAACCCAGCTACTAACTGAAGAAATGCCTAACTTGAATTTTGGGAACTAATTGCAAAAAGAATGAAAATACTATTTCCTAACTTGTACGTTCCCAAGTTGCAAACATAATTACAAAACCTGTCGACCATAAGCTAGTCTGATGCAAAGGTTTGATACATTGTCGACTAATGTGTGACGGTTAAAGGCAAAATTAAGTATTTTATACAATGTAGAGAGAGATGGCCTCAGCTCTGATGTGTGGGAGACTGTCATGCATTCTTTCTTTTACCTCTTGTTGAAACAATGAAGTTTTGAAATCCAATCAGCATTTGAAAGTGTTCCAATTACTACTAAGGGCAGTTAAGTTTAGGGAGGACAAACGGACCTGGGGAATCTCCAGCAATAGTTCATCCAAGTGAAAAGACTGAAAGAGTTATATTGTATTAGCGAGGATTGATCTAATACAAATGCTTAAACAGCAGGAAATCTCTACCAGTGAGTGGAAGCAGAGATACTGACTGATTTCAAAAGGAAATTGAATAAGCCCATGAGCCAAATAAGCCTAGAAGTTCTACAGAAAGCCTGTTTAGGCTCAATGGACCAAAAGGCCTCTATGTGCAGTAATGATTCTCTGCCCAAAGAAGGGAAATGAATGTTCTTTAGCAGGGCAATCCTGAACCAAAGGCGGCAGTCTGAGTATTTGTGCTAAAGCAGTGAGAAATGAATGCAGAAAAAAAATGTTTCAGCAACATACTGCGACAATAAGGTGTACAGGCCCAAGACCCTTACATGCAACATCAATTGGGAAAATAACATGTGAGGGCTTATAGGAGAAGGCTAGGAAATATAGATTAAAATGACTGCAATAATTAATGCAATTGAGACAAAAGAAACTGCAGGTGCTGGAAGTTTTGTGTTCTTTAACATATATCAAGGATGGGATGAAGTTAATAGTTTATTTCAACTAATAGGCAGTTCTCACTGCAGACTTGAGGTTGTTCTCTGCAACTTCGTCAAATCCAACTAAAAGTAAAAAAATTGAAATGGTGGACCTAGATTTTCTTTTATTTTGGCTGTAAAAACTGCATAACATATGGGAACTGAGAGAACAAACAGATTGCACTTCCTTGTAGTTCTTGTTTCATTTTCCTCTGTGTTATCAATTCCATTTGATTGTAACATGCAGTATGAAGTATGCTATTTGACTTGAGATGATAATTCTACCATTTATGCTAAACCAGTTAGACGCAGAGCGCCCCGATGATTTGCATCTCATAGAATTGGATGAGTCTCACCGAAGTGAACATACGGTTTTCATAACACCTCCTGATCTTCCAAGCTTGCCTAATGGAGAAGAACATCCCCTTCAATATAGGTATGATTCTAAGTTTGCTTGCATGGTTAGAGCACAGAGGAAATCGTAAGGTTTCAGAATGTGTCTAGTATTTACAATGTTTTAAATGCCTAGAATCATTTTCATTTGCTGTTTCCCTGTCTAATAATCATAAAAACGTTTACACTGCATAAAGTGTAGGTAGTTCTATTTTGGTATAATGGTGTGGACATGCTGTGTACACAAAGTTGGATGAAATTGGCATAGTCTCTACTCAGATGCAAAGTTTAAACATCTATTGTTGGGGAAAATGCAGAGGCATGGAATTGAGGGTGATTTAGCAATTTGGATTAGAAACTGGCTTTCTGACAGAAGGCAGCGAGTGGTGGTCGATGGAAAATATTCAGCCTAGAGTCTGGTTACTAGTGGTGTGCCCACAAGGATCTGTTTTGGGACCACCGCTGTTTGTCATTTTTATAAATGACTTTGACGCAGGCATATGTGGATGGATTAGCAAATTTGCAGATGACACTAAAGTCGGTGGACAGTTTGGAAGAATGTTACAGGTTGAGGGGGACTTGGATAATAAGCAGAATTGGGCTGAGAGATGGTAAATGGAGTTCAATGCAGCTAAATGTGAGGTGATGCACTTTGGGAAGAATAACAGGAAGGCAGAGTACTGGGTCAATGGAAAGATTCTTGGTAGTGTGGATGTGCAGAGGGATCTTGGAATCCATGTACATAGATCCCTGAAAGTTGTTACCCAGGTTGATAGTGCTATTAAAAAGGCATACGGTGTATTAGGTTTTATTCGTAGAGGAATTGAGTTCCGGAGCCGCAAAATCATGCTGCAACTATACAAAACGCTAGTGCAGCCACACTTGGAATATTGTGTACAGTTCTGGTCGCCATATTTTGGAAAGGATGCAGAAGCATTGGAAAAGGTACAGAAGAGATTTACCAGGGTGTTGCCTGGAGGGAAGGTCTTATGAGGAAAGGGTGAGAGATTTGGGTCTGTTCTCATTGGAAAGAAGAAGGCTAAGAGGGGATTTGATCGAGACATACAAGATTATCAGAGGATTAGATAGATTAGACAGTGAATGGTTTTTTCCTAGGCTGATGACTTCAGTGTGTACGAGGGGGCATAACTACAAATTGAGGGGTGATAGATTTAAGACAGATGTCAGAGGCAGGTTCTTTACGCAGAGAGTGGTAAGGGCGTGGAATGCCCTACCTGCTAATATAGTCAACTCAGCCACATTAGGGAGATTTAAACAGTCCTTAGAGAAGCACATGGATGATGATGGGATAGTGTAGGGGGACAAGCTGAGAATAGTTCACAGGTCGGTGCAACATTGAGTGCCAAAGGGTCTGTTCGCGCTGTATTGTTCTATGTTCTATAGTATGAAGTTTCAATTTAAAAGCTGTAAGTTAACTACTACATACAGTTTTGAAAATTAGCATGTTTGTATTGTAATTTAGAGAACTGTGATTATGCTGCAGCCTTGTATTCACCACTGCCAATTATTTTTATGCAAACTCATTAGATCTGTTTTTAGTGTTGAGAATGTAACTGTGCTCCTCCAGGGAGTATCTACTGTATTTTTTAAAAATGCTTTACATAAATTTTCTGCTCTGCTTTGAAAACAACATTTTTTCAAATGATGAAAATTGTGAATACTAGATTGCAAACACTGGGTTTAACAAACATCTAGCTGTCTTCTGAAAATGTTGTATTGCTTTGAGTCTCATTCCAAAGTAGTTCTGGGCTATCTGATAGCTCTCCCAACTGGCAGCATTTTGTGGTTCAGCTGCTACAAGGATATGCATTCGATGCTCTCCCAATGCCACTCCATAACAATCAGGTTGAAAATCTAGGCTAATGTTTTTCTTTTCTGCTTAATCTGGTGTGCTGAGGATGTCATGGACCAGACGGTTGCTTTGGATTGAGGGCAGAAAGCCAGATACTAGCAGTGCCTGAAATGGTGTGTGGCCATCCAACGAATAAAGGATACTTTCCCAGAACCTAAGAAGCAAATAGCAGATTCTAGAAATCTGGAAGAAAACAGAAAATTATAAACACAGCAGGTTTTACAGTATCTGTGGAGAGAACAGAAGAGTTAATGCTTTACTTGTGTACATAAGAACACATGAATCAGGAGTAGGAGCAATTCGATCCTTTGAGCTGGCTCCACCATTCAGTAAGATCACAATTGACATGATTGTAACCTCAAAACCATGTTCTTGCCTACCATGGTAACCTTTAAACCCTTGCTTAACAACAATTTACCAACTTCTGCCTTAAAAAGGACTCTGCTTCCACCACCTCAAGAAAGGAGTACCAAAGGCCTTCTGTGAAAAGGTTTTGCCTTACTGCTGTTTTAAATGATTGGCCCGTTATTTTTAAACAGTAACCACTAGTTCTAGATTCTCCCAAAGGAGGAAACATTGCCTCCACATAGACCCTGTCAAGACCCCTCTGGATGTGTGTACTCTGAAAAAGCATTAACCATGGTCGTTTCCTCCAATGTTGCCTGACCTGCTGAGTTACATCAGTTTTTCTGCTCCCCTTTTTCATGTCTTAAAGCTCCTAAAATGTTGGCCTGTCTCATACTTTGCAAATGCTGTCAAACTTTGTGAATTTTTGACAGTTTTGACTTTTCATCCATATAGGAGGAAGTGAGGACTGCAGATGCTGGAGATCAGAGCTGAAAATGTGTTGCTGGAAAAGCGCAGCAGGTCAGGCAGCATCCAAGAAGTGGGAGAATCGACGTTTCGGGTATGAGCCCTTCTTCAGGAATGAAGGGCTCATGCCCGAAACATCGATTTTCCTGCTCCTTGGATGCTGCCTGACCAGCTGTGCTTTTCCAGCAACACATTTTCAGCTTTTCATCCATATATCCAATATTTAGTTTTTTTATGTCTAGTGTTACATGTAGGTTAGGTGAAGCCTTTATTTGGCACTGAAATGTGTGGTTAATTACATTTTGGTTGTTGACTATGTTTACGACATTTTAATATATTAACTCCAAACTGATCCTGTCCTTTCAGTTACTCTAGCTTCCCTGTGCTAATACCAGAGCTCTTTGACAGACCGGTGGGTTTATTAAAAACTCCAGCAAACAGGTTAACGTCAAAAAATAGTTGTCCCAACAGTCCTGCGCCCATGGGCAGAAGAACTAAGCAGGTACACCATGATTGATGTTTGTATTCTGAATATTCTGTCATAAAGTGTGTGAATACCATTAGGTACTATTGGCACACTGAAAGATTGAATACTGTACTCAGTGGGGAGAATGATGGATTGGTTAGGCTGTATTGTTCGAGTGGAAATGTAAATCAATTTTGTAGGAAAAGTGGAATGTATAAATAATTGGGTGAACAGTGTGTTTCATGTCACCGCTGTGTAGGAAGAGTAATACTTTAAATGTAAAACATTAAAATTGTGAACTGTTTGAATGCATATGTGAATTATAAATTTCATTTCATAATTTTATCTGTTTGTATTTCAGGAAATAAAATCAGCTCAAAAAATTGCAAAGCGTTATTCATCAATTCCTCAGATGTGGTCGAAATGTCTCTTGCGCCATTGCTATGGCCTCTGGTTTATCTGCCTCCCTGCTTATGTGCAAGTTTGCCATTCAAAGGTTAGGGCTCTTCGGACTGCTTACGATGTATTGAGGAAGATGCAAGTCAAGAAGTTGGAACCACCTGATGAGGTATGAATACAGTCACATTGTACCATATTAGCAAACAATGGTGTCAGTATTGCCATGTGATTTGGTGGGAGAGGAAAGACAATATAATAAATAACATGTTCACTGTGATGGAATGCTTGTTTTGTTTCTGATTTTCCTCTGCCAAACTAACCCCAGTTGAACATCAGTGTAACTTAAAAACAGTATTTTTTTCCCTATTTATTTCAATAATTATGGGACATCTAAAATAATCCCCATACACCTTTCCTGTTGCCGTCCCATTCACTAACATATACAGTACTGTTGGGAGAGTCAACTTGTCAGAATAGCAGCAGGAGCTATGTCTGTGGCACGACAGGTGACACTGCTGCAGGAGATGGGAGGAAGAAGAATGACAGGGCTGTAATGTTTGGAAATTCATTAATATGGGGAACAGGCATTTCTGCAGCTACACAAGTCTCCAGCATAGTATGTTGCATCCCTGATGCCAGAGTTGAGTGTGTCTTGAAGATGTGACAGGATATTCTGAAGGGAGAGGGTGAACAGCCAGTGGTCATGGTACATATTGGTCCCGATGACATGGGTAATAATAGGGATGAGGTCTTACAAGCTAAATATAGAGAGTTAGGATATAAATTGAAAAGCAAAGCTTCAAAGGTAATAATCACAGAATTGCTACTTTCTGGTGCTGTTCGAGAGGGCTTAAATTCAACTGACAGGAGAATGGGAACTTGAGCAGGGGTAAGGATTGATAGTAATGAAAGGCAGATAAAAACAATGACTGCAGATGCTGGAAACCAAAGTCTAGATTAGAGTGGTGCTGGAAAAAAACAGCAGTTCATGCAGCATCCAAGAAGCATGAAAATCGATGTTTCGGGCAAAAGCCCTTCATCAGGAATACTGTATTTTCGTGCTTCTTGGATGCTGCCTGGACTGCTATGTTTTTCCAGCACCACTCTAATCCAGTAATGAAAGGCAGAAGTGTAAGAAGCACTAGAGGAAATTAGAAAAAAGAACAAAAAACAAATGAGGCCAAAGTGCAAAGTAAAACTAAGGTGACTAATGATGTTAAGACAAATCTTAAAGATATTGTGTTTAATAGGTGGAGCATAAGCAATAAAGTAAGTGAATTAACACTGCAGTTAGATATTCGTGGGTGCTATGTAGTTGCAATTAAGGAGGCATTGGGAAGAGTGACCGTAATATGATGGAATTGTAATTAAGGTGGAGAGTGAAAAAAATTGGCAATGATGGTTGAGAGAATCTTACCAAAAGGATTGGCAATGGTTTGGTAACAGCGTATATTTAGGGAATGTGTGCATGAATTACAACAGGTATTATTCCTACTTTGTGCAAAAATAAAACAGGAAAGATGTCTCAATCATTGCTTTCAAATGAATTTAAGGATAGTATTAGATCCAAAGAAGAGACATATAAAAGTGCCAGAAAAAAAACAGTAATTCTGAGGAGTGGGCGTACTTTAGAATTCAGCAAAAGAGGACAAAAAGATTGATGAAGAGTGAGGAAAATAAAATATGCGGGTTAATTTGCAAGAAACGCAAAACTGACTATAAAAGCTTCTGTAAGTATATGAAAAGCGGAAAATGCACTGCAGAGATTCACCAAGGCTCCTTGGACAGCACCATCCAAACCCATTAGTAGATAGAGAGATGCAAGCGCAAAGTGAGAGAGAGAGAAAGATGCAGGTGCAGAGAGATACAGACGCAGAGCAAGAGTGCGATGGACACAGACAAGCATATACTTGCACAGATGCCTCCACTTGTCCTGCACGGAGGCACAAATAGTCGTAGCTGGAATTTGGGAATCTTCCTGAGGCTTTGCTTCATAACCAATTATTATTGATATTGCTCAACCTTTCTCTTAAAGTCATAAACTGAATGATATAGGACAAAATCTCTTCAATATGAAGAGAAAGCGCTCTCCAAGCAGGCAAAGCTTTATCAAGAAGTATTTATTGTTGGAGCAAGTCAACGTATGCTGGGATTTCGCCAATATGCACTTGTATGTCATTTAAACTGTAAACCTGTTAAACCTGATTTAATCATATCCTGACAACAACTTTCAAAACCTTCAGGTGATGTACATCTTTGCCTGACAGTGTTGAACAGTGATTCTGGCACTTGTGTAATTATGGGAATACATTTGGGAGATAATTTCTTCAGTGGATCTCCCTGACAATTTCCTGCTGAAGGAAGATTTTTTTTTCTCCCCAATCAAGGTCTGTTACCGTGTTCTGATGCAGTTATGTGGGCAGTATGGGCAGCCAGTGCTAGCTGTGAGAGTTTTGTTTGAGATGAAGAAAGCTGGGGTTCACCCCAATGCTATAACATATGGTTACTACAATAAGGTATGAGCCTCTACATGTTTACTGAGACTTTGTGTTGCTTTTTAATTGTAAATTATTCTTATTCTCTCACCTTTTTTTCTTACATTGCTTTTCCCAAGGTAGTGAGCTGTTTTCATCCTCTGCCAGTGTTACTCTTCAGCAAGCTGCAAACACATTTAATAGGCCTAATGAGGGTAACATCATTCTGAATGCTCAGTATTTAATTGGTGAAACCATTGACACTGTGTTGTGAATGCTGCAAGCACTTCAGTTTGTGTTACAATATTAAAGGTCCAAACCAGTGTGACTACACATGTTAATCAATAGCATGCCTTTAAATTCTTTACTATTTTTGTAAAGCAGCTCATTTATTAACATGAGTCTTGTAGAAGATCCGTACTTCAATGATTTATAGAAGAATGGAAACCCCAGCAGTCTCGAGGTTTTAGAATTATATTGATGCTTTGGATTGACAGCTGTGGTGGATCAGTTTACAAGTTGAGCCAGTGACTTGTATGATTAGTTTACAATTCAAAGTTCTGTGTCAAAATACAATAAATTCAGCAAAGTTTACTTAAACTAGATTCAGAGTTTCTTGAGAAATTTTCCAGGTTATGCTCACTGGAAATCGATGTTCGACCCCTAAAAAGATAAATAAACTCAGAAAAATAAGAGCAGGTGAATGCCATTCTGCCCATTGACTCTTTACTATTCATTAGAATGGCTGAACTCCTTAAGGTCCTAACTCCCTTTCCTGTCTATCATCCCATAATCATTGATTTTCTTATCAATCAAAGATATCTAACTCACCCTTGAATATTTTTAATGATCTAGCCTCAACTGCTGTTTGGTGAATTCCAAAGACTAATGACCAACTGAGAAAAGATATTTCTCCACATGTCTGTTTCAAATAGAGGCATCTTTTTTTTAACTGTGCCCTTAGTTCTAGATTCCCAACGAGAGGAAATATCTCCTCAGTTTCTTCTCTGTCAAGTCCACTCTGTCAGAATCTTACAAATTTCAATATGATTACCTTTAATTCTTCAAACCCCCATGATTATTGGTACAACCTCCTCATCCTTTTTTCATTAGACAATCCCTTTACCCCAGGAATGAGCTGAGTGATCCCATTCTGTCCTGCTTCTCTGCAATTGAAGCCTCCCCTTGCAAACTATACACAGTGCTCCAGATGCATTCTCTCCAAAACCCCAGACAATTGCATTTAGACATCCTTACTTTCATACTCTGTCCCTCGTAATAAAGGCCAGCATCCATTTGCCTTTCTGATCACTTACTGGACTTGCTGTTTTGTGGCTCATGTACAAAGGCCTTCTATAATGCAGAATTCTGCGGTAAATCCCTATGGAGAGATGGTGGTTTAGTAGTTAGTCACTGCACAAGTAATCCAGAGTCACAGGTTAATGTCCTAGGGAACAGTGCAAAACTCATCACACTACCCTGCTTTTTTCTGTACTCTAATAACTGAAATTACATTTTTAAATAAAATGGCATTGCTTTTCCTCCATCTGATTTTTGTTTTGTTCCCCTTATTTCCTGAAGGCACTGCTTTAGTAGAGTTTGTTTCCATGGAACTGACAACTGCACTTATTTTGTCCAAGAATCTGTTCTTTGAGTATGAGTGTGGATTATAAATTGGTAGGCTATTCTATCCAAAAGAATGTTGAAGCTAAGCTTGGTTTCTATTGTTCATTCATGCGCACAGTTTAGCTGAAGTTACTGCTTAAAAGCAATGGGGTCAATAGTATGTTATTGCCCTGACCTGAGACCGGGAAAATACGGCTGACTTCATAAACCTTTACTGATTCTTGCCAATTGAGATTAGTTAATTCACATGGATCTGTATATTTTTCCCAATATGGATGACTGTACCCCTCATTTTTGATCTGTATAATCTCTTTCCCCATAATTTCCAGTTCTATCACTCAGAAACATATCATTTCTGGTCTATATCACTCTGAACCTCAACTGTGCATATATTTATTCATTGAGTAACTGTACTTACACTTTCTGTAGACAAATAAGCTTTTGTTTAAATTCTGTTTTCACTGTTACTATATAAAATAAAAAATGATTTCATAACTTGAAATTGAATAATTTTGCTGCACAACTTTATTGTATTTTATAAGATAATCTTTAAAATGAACCTGTTCGACTTCTACCTGTCAATGTTGGTCTGATTAAAGTTAATTGAACTTGCCGATCTATGATGCCATTGACTCCAATGCAAGCTGAACAGGATTGAGCTGTTTCATAGTCATTAATTATATAATGGAGCCTGAAAGCTACAGTACAACAATCTAGCTCTTTAGAATATAGTCAAATATTAGCTTTATTCCTCAATCCCTTAATGCACATTTCAATGTTGATTTCAAAGGCAATGTTTTTAAGAGTTTCTGCCATATTCTATAAATTACATCATGCAGTACTAGAACAAAGATATTATAGTCCTATTATTTGGTCCAATTCATCCACACCAACCAGACATCCCAATCTGTATGAGTACCAAGTGCCAGGACCTAGCCCATATCATTCAAACCTCGTCCTATTCATATACTTATCCGGGTGCCTTTTAAATGTAATTGTACCCGTCTCCACCACTTCCTCTGGCAGCTCATTCCATACATGCACCACCTTCTGCATGAAAAAGTTACCCCTCAGGTACTCCTTTAACTTTTTCCCCTCTCATCTATGATCTATTATCTCCCCTAGGGAAAAGACCTTGGCTATTCACCCTATCCATGCCTCTCATGGTTTAATAAGCTTCTATTAGGTCACTCCTCAGTCTCCACCACTCCAGGGAAATAAAACCCCAGCTTATTCAACCTCTCCCCATAGCTCAAACCTTCTAGTCCTGGCAACATCCCTGTAAATCTTTTCTGCACCCTCTCAAGTTTAACAGCATCCTTCGTGTAGAAGGACAACCATAATTGAATGCAGTATTCCAAAAGTGACCTCACCAGTGCCCTGTGCAGCTACAACATGACATCCCAACTCCTATAATCATGTTATGACCAATGAAGGCAAATGTGTCAAATACTATCTTCGCATCCTGTCATTCTTTAATAACCCCCACTTCACATTAGAATTGTTCAGTGATACTGTTATTCATTCTGATGTCAGTGAATATTTTAGTCTGAAATACCTTCACTCTTTTCCACAAAATCTCTGTACCAGGCTATTGACTCCATCCACCTCCTGGGTACTGACTCAGCTTGAACCAAACTCTTTGCAACTTTAACACCCAATTTGACCCTAATTCCATTGCACCTCCGTAACATGATTTACCTTAACTGATTTATACCCTCTTGTAATTGAAATCTAAACCATGCCTGTAATTCCAGACTGGTCCAATCCTCTCCCATGTTCCATAAGCATCAGCTCATCCAAAACGTTCTTAACCTATTGCATGCCAAGTGCTGTTCACCGACTGCCTCTCTCCTTACTGACCTACCTTGTCTCCTGGGAGCCAAGACTTCAGATTTAAAATTCCCATCCTTGTGTTTACATTTTCTTTCTGGCTTAATCCTTTTATGAATGTAATCATCTTCAGTCCTGCAAATCACCCCTCGCTCTTCCTTTTAGAGTCATAGAGATGTACAGCATTGAAACAGACCCTTCGGTCTAACCTGTCCATGCCGACCACATATCCCAACCCAATCTAGTCCCACCTGCCAGCACCCGGCCCATATCCCTCCAAACCATTCCTATTTATATCCCCATCCAAATGCCTCTTAAATGTTGCAGTTGTACCAGCCTCCACCACATCCTTTGGCAGCTCGTTCCAGACATGTACCACCCTCTGCGTGAAAAAGTTGCCCCTTAGGTCTCTTTTATATCTTTCCCCTCTCACCCTAAAACTATGCCCTCTAGTTCTGAACTCTCCGATCCCAGGGAAAAGACTTTATCTATTTATCCTGTCCATGCCCCTCATAATTTTGTAAACCTGTATAAGGTCACCCCTCAGCCTCCGACACTCCAGGGAAAACAGCCCCAGCCTGTTCAGCCTCTCCCTATAGCTCAAATCCTCCAACCCTGGCAAACTCCTTGTAAATCTTTTCTGAACACTTTCAAGTTTCACAACATCTTTCCGATAGGAAGGAGACCAGAATTGCACGCAATATTCCAACAGTGGCCTAACCAATGTCCCGTACAGCCACAACATGACCACCCAACTCCTGTACTCAATACTCTGATCAATAAAGGAAAGCATACCAAAAGCCGTCTTCACTATCCTATCTACCTGCGACTCCACTTTCAAGGAGCTATGAACCTGCACTCCAAGGTCTCTTTGTTCAGCAACACTTCCTAGGACCTTACCATTAAGTGTATAAGTCCTGCTAAGATTTGCTTTTCCAAAATGCAGCACCTCTCATTTATCTAAATTAAACTCCGTCTGCCACTTCTCAGCCCATTGGCCCATCTGGTCCAGATCCTGTTGTAATCTGAGGTAACCCTCTTTGCTGTCCACTACAAGTCCAATTTTGGTGTCATCTGCAAACTTACTAACTGTACATCTTATGCTCGCATCCAAATCATTTATGTAAATGACAAAAAGTAGAGGACCCAGCACTGATCCTTGTGGCACTCCACTGGTCACAGGCCTCCAGTCTGAAAAACAACCATTCACGACCACCCTCTATCTTCTACCTTTGAGCCAGTTCTGTATCCAAATGGTTAGTTCTCCCTTTCTTCCATGAGATCTAGCCTTGCTAATCCTTTTGAGTTTGGTTTCATGTGCATTGACCATAATTCCACATCCCAAAGTTGACAGGTTGGACAGTGCACTTTGAGATTCCAGTACCAAGCCCTTCCATCTCTCGACCAACCTTTCTTCATTTAAAGTACCCTTAAAACCCACCTCTTTGACCAAGATTTTGGTGCCCATCCTAATAGCACCTCATTTGTCCTGACAATTTTTTTTAAATTCCACTTGATGAAACACCTTGGGATGTTTTCTGATATAATTGGAAGTTGTTTTGTTTTTATTATCATAAAAATGGGACTTTTTGTGAACATTAGTCCATCATGTTTTACTTGTCATGCAGCAAGCTTCTGTCATCTGCACTAGATGAGGATTCATTCACAATCAGGGTTGACACAGGAGCTAGGGTTTCTGTAATTCCCGACTGACAGTTACATTTCTTTACCTACAGCCTGAATAGCAAGTAAAATCTAACTTTACCAATATCCAGACAGTTTGATTTTATGCCCTCAAAAAGGAGCTTTTTCTTTTGGTTTTGCACTGGGCTAATAGTGGGCTGCATTTGATTTTCCACAGGCTGTTTTAGAGAGTACGTGGCCATCAAGCAACAGAGGCGGCTATTTTCTGTGGATGAAGATAAGGAATGTTGTGCTTGCAACAGCTCAGTTCCGCAGAGCTTTGAAAAGGGCCCCAGCAAACCCACCACAAACTCCAGTGCTCTCAGGTAGGACTCAAAGTTAGAATCAGGCAATCTGTGTGATTCAGAAAGCACTTGCTGTTCAGCTGATCTATGCAGAGGCGCATTTAGTTGTAAAGCTGATAATTTCAGTAGATGTAGTCTTGAGAGTTGCAATATTTCCATAGGCTTTGTAAACCATTTTATTCTAATTTTACTTAGGAGTTGAAGATGTTTTTTAAGTCTTTATTTAATTCAGAGTTATAATAAAACATGTAGGAAGACAGTGTTCAAATACTATATGAAATTGTCTTATTTTCTGAATTAAATTGGTTTACTGATAATTCTAAAAATATTTCAACTTAAATATAATAAGATGTAAAACTCAATATTATATTTAAATGCTCTTGTTCCCTGCTATAAAAATGTAACATTGCATAGAACAGGAATGTATTGAATATTAGTGTGGGCAGCAGGCCTTCTGCTGTCAGTGCCATACTTGAAAGCAACTAATTCAGTAAAAACTGAGAGTCAAACCAGGCACATTGCTCTCATCAGATGACCTTCCTAAAACACAGTATTGCTGACCCATGAGGTGCAGAACCTCTGTGTTGATGCTTTTGTCTGAGATGGAACAGATTGATAGCATGTTCATGTGGACAGCACACACTAGGAAGAGTACAGATGTTTCACAGTCTGCAGTGCACAAGGCTGTGTGAAAAATATTTAATAAAGATATCATTGTCAGGTATAATTTCCTTATAGTTCAGTTTTGCTTTGAAGTTCTCATACTCTGCTTTTTACAGCTCATCTGTTACATATTTTTAATTGCTTTTCCTGTAACTAGAAATATTTTAATATTGTGTTAACATCTATGAGAATCTATTTCTGAAGACCAAAAATTCATTATCTTCTATTTCCATCACATATTTGTGTTTGGTCCACATTTATTGGGAGTATTCTTCTGTTTTGCTACTGTCAGAAATGGAACATCAATAATGCTAGCTATGCCAGCTCTGCTCACTGACAAACTTGAATCCCACACGATACAATATTCTGATAGAAAAATGTTTAGAGCTTTAGCAGTTATCCTCTCCCCAGACTGATTTCCAGGTGAAGGTCTTATCCCTCTTAACTACAGATCACAAATTTCACAGATTTCCATCTAACACCATGGCAGTAACATAGGAGGTTCAAATGCCATTTTGAAGAATGATTTAATGTTTCATCTCTGTTCTCATATATTTAATCAATTTAAGTGAAAATTAAACCTTGGAGGACTCTTGCAATCAGCATCTCTTCCATAATGAAGCCTTGGGAATCATTTGCTTTTCTTGGGAGGATCAAAAATCTTATTAAATGGTGATTGATTTAATTGATGAACTGTTGTGAACTGAAGTAATATGATTAGAAGAATTTCATTTTGTTACCACAATAATGTTATTCAAATCAAGTATGTTGTTCCAGTTTCCTGAACACTTGACCTCAATCATTCTTGTTGCAGAGGTGTCAGTGTTGGACTGGGGTGGACAAAGCTAAAAATCACACAACACCAGGTTATATGGAGGTACTAACTTTCGGAGCACTGCTCCTTCATCTGGTAACTGTGGAACAGGATCATAAGACACAGAAGGTATAGCAAAAGATTACAGTGTCATGTAACTGAAATGATATATTGAACAAACCTAGATTGCTGTTAAATCTTTCATCTTTTTGAGTGGGTTGCAAGTTTTGGTTAATTAATATGTTAATCCCAGAACTACGTTTAAGTCAAATTCTTGTGAAACTTGAGGTTTTATAAAAACCAGGTGACATCTCAGCTCAGACAATATATTAAAGGTGTGTAGTTAGAGTCTGTCTGTATCCCAATCTTGAGTCAGACTGGTTCTATCCAAAGTAGAAATTTATAAAATGT